>NC_064854.1:79818797-80455797 GCF_024139225.1 Suncus etruscus
GAAAAGTACTCAGTACCAAAGCTTGCTCAGAAGCCTTTCTAGTAAACTGAATGACTTGGACAATAAACTTAGCAGCAGTGTGGCTTTGAGCACACACCCTGATGCTATGAACCAGCAATTAGAAACAGCCCAGAAAATGAAGCAGGAAATCGAGCAGGAAAGGAAGCAGATAAAAGTGGCCCAGACCCTCTGTGAAGATTTGTCAGCACTGGTTAGAGAAGAATACTTGAAAGCAGAGCTCAGTAGGCAACTGGAAAGCATCCTAAAGTCATTTAAAGATATTGAACAAAAAGCAGGTTGGTCTTTACATATATTTGCTAGAAATAGAAATAATGAATTGTCCATCGCCACAATGGTGCCTATAATCCAGAATCTGAGAGAACTTCTGCTCTCCAAGGGAGCATAGGTTTAAGAGGAGGAGAGAGAAAAGAGGAACAAAGAGAAACATTCTGTGTTCAGATCCACAGCCATTGAGGAGGCTGTTCTATACAAAGAATTGATAGATGGCTGGTAAAATCCATATACTGAGATCCCTTTCAATTCTCAGCTGTTCTGAATTTTACTTTAAAAGAGGTGAATGTCTTTAACTTTGTGATGTTGCACCATAAAAACAGGTGGTTGCTATTTTTAGAAAGATTTTTTGTAATTTGTTCATCTGTAGTTATTTTTGTCTGATTCTATCATAGAAACATTCTCTAAAGAAAAGTGTGAAAGAAAAGCATTTGACACTGTCTTCCTCTTTCACCTACTTAGGCTTTAGTTCTGTATGGAAGTGGTAGTATTTGTCAATGAAGCAGTAGTAAGTTACTGGGCCTCCAAGGACCCACTATAGCAGACTGCCTTTGGTTGCTATATTTATTCTGTTGAGAAGTAACACTAGGTGCCTTGTACTTAGAAATATACTCATTTATGTTTTTTAATATCTCATTTGTTTGTTGATCACAACTAACATTTCAGATCCACTTATTTAGGCAAACTATATCTTGTGTGATTTTTGTGGCAGGCATTAAAGTAAACCAGATCTGTAGTATTTGTTGCAGAAGCTTCTATTAATATTGCCGATTTACATTTGTGGAAATGACAGTGATTTGATATTTTTCCTAGCATCTTCCAGTTCTTGAGAAATTGAGCTAGGACCCAAGTTCATACTCTCCTATGTACTGTATTATGTTAAGTGCCTGTTAGATAAAATAGGTAAAAGTTGGATTATCTTTCAGCATGAGTAAGGCTTTCAACCACTGCCATTTCCCTATACTGGAATTAACCTAGTCTTGTTTCTCTTATAGGGCCTCTTTCCTGTTCCTTTTCTTCCCCTTTATCAATAATCAAAAGTCACCTGTAGTATTCTCAATATGTTAGTGTAAACAATCCTTGCTTTTAGACTGTTAAAGTTCTGTACATTTTCTTATACATTTTTATCTTGAATTTTCATAGATTACATTCATATTTTTATATAAAATGAACATGTCTTTGATTTTATTTTCAGAGAATCATGTACAGCACCTTCAATCAGCCTACACCAGTTCTCATCAATTTCAGCAAATGTCTCGAGATTTTCAGGTTTGGCTGGAAACAAAGAAAGAAGAGCTAAATAAGTCTCACCCAATATCAGCCAAACTTGATGTCTTAGAATCACTAGTTGAAGATCAAAAAAATTTTGGTGAAGCCTTGAATGCTCAGTCTAATTATGAGAAAACCATTGCAGAAGGTGAAAATCTGTTATTAAAGACACAGGGATCTGAGAAGGCAGCCTTACAGTTGCAACTTAATACTATCAAAACCAACTGGGTTGGGTTTAGTAAACAGGTGAAAGAAAAAGAAGACAAAGTAAAAGATGCACTGAGTAAAGCCCTCAAATATCAAGAGCATGTAGAGACTCTTCGGCCATGGATAGAAAAATGTCAGAGTAACTTGGAGGAAATAAAATTTTGCTTGGATCCCGCTGAAACAGAAAATTCTATTGCCAAGTTAAAATCTCTGCAAAAGGAAATGGACCAACACTTTGGGATGGTTGAATTGCTAAACAATGCAGCAAACAGCCTACTCAGTATCTGTGAGATAGATAAGGAGGTAGTTGCAGAGGAGAATAAATCACTGATTCAGAAAATGGACATAATCACTGATAATCTTCACAGTAAAAAATCCTCTCTGGATAACATGGCTCAAAAGTTTAAAGAATTTCAGGAAATTTCCAAGGAAACTAAAAGGCAGCTTCAGTGTGCAAAGGAGCAGCTGGATATGCATGATTCCCTAGGACCCCAAGCTTACAGTAACAAGCATCTGACCATGTTGCAGACTCAGCAGAAATTACTAAAGACATTGAAGCAGCAGGTGGATTTGTCCAAAGAACTTGCACAGGCCATTGTGCTGGGAATGTCAGATTCAAAGGGAACCTCTGATATCTTATTACAGGCAGAAACCTTAGCACAGGATCATAGTGCACTAAGTCAGCAGGTAGATGAAAAGTGTTCATTCTTAGAAACTAAGCTTCAGGGCATTGGGCATTTCCAAAACACCATTCGGGAAATGTTTTCTCAGTTTGCAGAATTTGATGATGAACTGGATAGCATGGCCCCAGTGGGCAGAGATATAAAAACATTGCAAAAGCAGAAGGAGACTATTAAAGTATTTCTGGAGAAACTAGCAGCCCTCATTGTAAGTAACGAGAATGCCAATAGAACCTGCAAAATGATGCTAGCTACTGAAGACACCTCTCCTGATCTTGTTGGAATTAAAAGAGACTTAGAGACTCTCAGCAAACAATGCAACAAGTTATTGGACAGAGCTCAAGCCCGCAAAGAACAGGTTGATGGGATAGTTGAGCGGATTGAGGAATTCTATAGCAAACTCAAACAGTTTTCTACTTTGCTTCAGAAAGCTGAAGAACATGAAGAATCTCAGGGCCCTGTTGGAATGGAAACAGAAGCCATTAACCAACAGCTTGAAGTATTCAAGGTAAGGAATTCATCTGTACTGACTTTTTATAATGAAAAGATATTTCTAATTTGCTATAGATATGAGATGACTTACTTTGTAAAATCATCTAAAGGGACTGTCAAGCAATGTGGAATGGGCATATTGGGGTTCAATAGCTGGACATGTGGGACAGAGGCCTCTCCAGAACATAAAAACTTGTTCTCTTCAAATTGTTCATTTTCTCCAGTAATTAAATATAGTCTCTTAGTCTTTATGTTTTTACATCTCCTTATTCTTTTTCAATTAATATATTTTGCTGATATTTTATTCTCCCCAAAGTTCACTTATTTTTTTGTTTTGTTTTGTTTTGTTTTTGGGTCACACCCAGCAGCACTCAGGGGTTACTCCTGGCTCTATACTCAGAAATTGCTCCTGGCAGGCTCGGGGGACCATGTGGGATACTGGGATTCAAACCACTATCCTTCTGCATGCAAGGCAAATGCCTTACCTCCATGCTATCTCTCCAGCCCTCAAAGTTCACATTTTTAAAGCAGATTATTTAGGTGGCTGAATTTTGAAAAATACTTTCTATTTATGTTGTAGTTAGTTACTATTTCTATCGTGTCCTTGATTCCAAGTTCTTCTAGGCTTGAAAAATCTCTAATTTGGTAGTCAGGCCTTGGTATTAGATGGGGGTGTGTGGCTTTGGGCCACATGGGTTGTGCTGGGGCATATTCATGGCTCTGCTCAGGAGTGATCCCTGGTGGTCCTCAGGGGACCATGTGTGGTATGTGTGGTGCCAGAGATTCTAACCTAGGGTCTATGGGATGAAAGACAAGCACCTTAACCTTTGTATTTTCTCCCCATCCCTAGAACTTGGTTTCTGAGGATGAGGGAAGCTACCTAATTGTTAATTTTCTGCATTGGCCTGCCAATCTTACATATTTCTGATTTGTGAAATAAAGATGTCATACAAAAGAATTCTTTAGAAAAACAAAAGTTTAGTGGCAATTGCTTCAAAGACTAGAAGAGAGCTTGTGGAGTAACTCTCTTCCAAAGAGAAAGCTAGAATTTTCATAGAATCCTGACAAAACTTCATAGTTTAAATGACAATAATCAGATAGTCTTCTTTACTTATGAAATGCATGTGCATTTTTTTTTGTGAAATATAGTTTTCCTGAGTAAATAACTTGTTATGGATATTGAGTCTGTTGTCTTTGACTGAGTTTGTCTTTTAGGCCTGATCATTTTTTATTTCCACTCAGTTCATGTTCTATATTTCTAGAAATTGTTTTTGTTTCTAGTGTCTTTGTTTTAAACAGTTCATGTTTCTAGTGTCTTCATTTTAAGAAAAAAAGATATAAAATAAAGATGGTAGTTTAAACAGTACTAGTTTTATTTTGTTTTAGTTTTTTTCCTAATTCTAAATATTAGGTTTTGGACAAAAATGTCTGAGAAATTAATGTGGTACTTTCTATGATAGTTAAAGCATGAAAGGTTTTCTACTTACATCTCTATGATGTGTTCTGAAAAGAGAAATTTACAGCATTTAACATTTTCTGTCAATTTAATGTCTCAGTCTTGGTTGTGAGAGCTCTGCCTGTAATTCAGTTAAGAATCATGAGCTGTGGATGTGGATTACCTCCATCTTATTAAGGGAAACTGACTGACCTAAGGAGGTTAAGTAACTTTCCCAAGGTCAGACATTGATAGGTCTTTTTGTTGGGAATAATACTGTTTTATGTCAACGTTATTCATCTTATTCCACATCTAATATTTCAAATTGTTTTTGCTATAATTGAATTTGGCTAGTCTTGGTAATAATCTAGTGCTTATTTTAATCCTTGCCACTAGGACCAACTGTTTAAGAAATGCGTTCTGGGGGGGTGGGTGGGAGGGAGAAAATGTGTTCTTATAAAACTGCTTTGAGAGGAACCAGAACCAAAGAATAATGGCCAGGACATTTGCTATGCATGAGGCCAACCTGGGTTAGATCCCCAGCATCCCATATGGTCCCCTAGCCTGCCAGGGGTGATTCCTGAGCTCAGGAGCCCGGAGTAATCCCTGAGTGTTGCTGGGTGTTATCCAAAAAAACAAAATAGGGGCCGGAGAGATAGCATGGAGGTAAGGCATTTGCCTTTCATGCAGGAGGTCATCGGTTCGAATCCCGGCGCCCCATATGGTCCCCCGTGCCTGCCAGGAGCAATTTCTGAGCCTGGAGCCAGGAATAACCCCTGAGCACTGCCGGGTGTGACCCAAAAACCACAAAAAACAAACAAACAAACAAAAAAAAAACAAAATAAAAAACAAATACAATTCTGAGTATATAAAACCAATATGTAGACATTGTATTGATGATAAAGAGATAATAATTATCAGCACTACTGAGCTAGAATCAAACATTTCATCTTGGGATTGATTACATCTTCTCTGTGGCCATGGGCTGACTTCCCCAAGCAGTGCTCAGGGACCTCCAGGGTCATACTCAGGGGTTCTGGGAGGGGTTGCCTTATGGCGTAGGGATTGAATTTGGCACCTGTGTCCCCCCTTTGAGCTGGTTTAGATGTATCTTTATTAAAGTGGTAAATTAATTTATGGTTCAGATCTAAATTCAGTTCTTGTTAACATTTTGTTAAACATTAATTTTTTGCTTATTTATTTTTAAAGTTTTTTAGTTTATTCTTGGTGGGAGGATGGTAAGTGTTAGGGGGCTTGTTTGAAACACCTGGCTGTGTGACCCCTGGTGCTGGGTACTTCAACAAAATATGCAGGGCAGAAGTTTCTTCCTATGGGTTTCTTTGATTTCTTTTTGTCAGTGTCTACTTTTGAATATTCTTAATTCATGATTACTTTCAAACCCATACTTCATTATTAAGTAATCTTAATGTTTCCATATTTCTATGTATCAAATGCACATGTAACCAACTATATGCAAGGACCATGTCCTGATAAATTCCTATGCTGTCATCAATTTAAGGCTATAAGTTCTTCTGATCATCATGAAGTAATCATTATCACCATATTGGATTGATTTATTATCAGTGAAGATGAACAAAACAATGTTTTCAGGAACAGATAAACGGTCACTTTCTAACTAAATATATATATCCTATCTCTATCTAGGCCATGGAAAAAGGTCTTACTTTGGAATCCTCTTACTATTTATTTTTGACCGCTCTGTTGCTGCCCCAACAATGAGTGAATCACTTTGCCCACAGTGATGAACACTTCACTGGTAAAAGTCTCTCTGAACCAGATCTCTTTTTATTTTCAAAATGGAAATGACATTACATAAAGCAGATCATTGTTAAGCCAAATTGTAATCGGAGACAAAGAACAGAACCCATGAGTAATTATACTGTTTTCTTTTGTCTAGGTGAAGGTTCTCTTTAACCCAGAATTAACATTTCAATATTGGTTAAACTAAAATGTGAAAAATCATGGCTAGAGAAGCCAAGCAGTTCACACACTAGCTGTAATTGAAATAGTAGCAATAAATCACTTTTTAGTAACAATATTGTAAGTGAGACAACAACTATGTTTTTTCATGTCACTAAATATATATTGGAAGGTCTTCCAAACAGTGCTCAAGAAGTCCGTGGCTACTCTTGACTAAACTCAGCCTAGCACTGTGTGCTGGTTGGGTTCGATGCTCAGGCCCCACATTGTTGGCATGTTGGTGCATGATGGAACTATAGGGCCCAGATGGTTTCAGGGATCAAACTGTGGTTCATGTTTGCTAGGCATTCTCATCAGCACTTTGATTTAGCCTAATTTTATGTTTAAAAGTTCAAATTATTCAAGTTAAGTTATCCACAAGATGTTTTAGGAGTGGAGTTTTATGATTTTAGTTTTAGACACCAATTCCACCACTCCTATCAATATATTACCAATGTTCCCATGCATCTTGACAGGCATATTATAAAGCTGGGTGGGCATAGCTTAGATCTTATGTTTTCAGTGTTGTTGTACCTGTGTTTTGGATTTACAGCTATTTCACACTCCTACTTAACCAATATAACAGAATTCCAAACCCTTAATTCTCCATTACTTCCCTTTCTCTTCTTCTTCCTTCCCATCTTGATTTCTTTCCTTCTCCGTCTTTCACTTCTCTAAGCTCTGGGATAAACTGTGATCTAGGCACCCCCCCCCCCCTTCTTCATTATATTTCCTCATTCAGTCATTCTATGTATCACAGCTAACTATGGGCATCTTGGCTTACTTCACTTGGCATACTTTACTTGACACATCTTCTATTTTCAACCAGGTTGCAGCAAACTGAATGACTTTATCATTCCTTTCAGCTGCATAGCATTTTGTTGTTTATATATGCCACATATTTATAATCCATTCTTCTGTGGTTGGACACTTAGGTTGATTCCTAGTTTGGAATTGGTTTTCAAATTGTCCATATACTGCAACTGTTGGTTATTGACCCAAGCAGGCAAATTCTATGTTTGATGGACTTACGTAGTTAAAAAGTGTCTGTACTATTTATTATACAGAAGTTGATGAATTGTCCTCCATTTTTTGAAAATTGGGAAATTACTTAAAGCTTTTGTTGAAGAGGTATTTGGTAGGTATTTTTGTGGCTGGATTTTTGTTAAAGTAGAGACTATATTAGCAAGGACGTAGCATGTTTTCTTTCTCTGAGATTTTTAACGGTAAAAGTAATATCACTGTAGAACCTATAGCTTGTTTATTTGTTTATTTGTGGGATACACCTGACTGTGTTCAAGGCTTGTTTATGGCTTAGCTCGAGGATCATTCCTGAAGAGTTCAGGGGGCCAGATGATGTGCCAGGGATCAAACCTGATTTAACTGCATGCAAGGCTAACTCCCTATGCACTCTACTTCCTTAGAGGCCCCAGAAACTATAATTCTTGATGCATGAAATTAAGAGAAGGTCAAATTATTTAACCTGTTGCATCAAAGGGCCTTTTAAAATTTTAGGATGAAAGTATATCAAGCATTTAGGCAGGAGAAGAAAGCCCCACTGAACCAGAGACTACATTAGGCTACTGAATATTGGAACTCACCTTCTCTCAATATCAGTAATAACTCCTATTCTTGCCCACACAAACTTGTTCTAAAAGCTGGGTACCCACTTTCTTCTCTTGTACAGGGGATGTACCATTTTGCTCAGAAATGTACAAGGAAAAGTCCTGCGGGTCTTCAAGTCGCCTTTGTTTCTAACTCTGGTCTTCTTTAGGTTGTATAGCCTTTTTTTCTTTTGTCAACTTCAGTTGAGTTTTACTTGAAGGCAATTTCAGTCAGACTCTAAAACAGGACTAGGGGGAGGGGGCTCTTATCAGTTGGATAAATCAATATTATCTTTTTCTGGGGCCACACCAGGCTCAGGAGTTAGCCCCCAGTTCAGTGCTCAGTGGGGTCCCACTTCTTAGTGTGAAGGACACCATGGAGTATGGGAGATTGAATCTGGACTTATTATGTTGTAGCACACACTCAGCTTCATGAGCTTTCTCACTAGCCTATATATCACCAGTTTAAAGTGATTCTCCCCCGAAAGCTCCAAAGTGTAGCTCTGTTATTATTACTGGCCTCCCTTAGAGAAAATACCTGTATAATGTGGTCTGTAATATGGAAAGCTGCTCAAATATGTGTGAGTGAAAATAATTAGTTTTGTTGTTGTACATTGTATGTATTAGTTTCTTGATATGAGATTTTGATGGGTCTGTGCTTTTTAAACATTTATTGAAAAGTAATAATTCATTACACAATAGTTTGATAGGTAAATGCTGCAATTGCAAATTCAGTGAAAAGTTCTTGAAACTGTTCCAGAACCAAGAAAATATGTGTCCACATATCTTACTCTCACATACATTTATTGATACTCTATTTTAGATTTGCTTTGTTTCTTTCTTTCAGTAGTTTAATTTGGAAAATTTTTTTCAAGGCTTGGTTTTGGCTTTAGGACTTCGTTTAATGTTCGGGAGCCATACCATACTTGTCAGTGTTCAGCTCTTCAGGCTTATTGCTGGCTCTGCTCTCAGGGATGGGCTTGGGGGAGCATTTATGATGCTGGGGATTTAATTAGGATCAGTTGAGTGTGAGGCAAGTATAGTATGCTTGCTCTGGCCCAAAAGGAAGGAAAGTAGATGAACATGGACATTGGTTTGCATGCTGCATGACTATCAAAAAAAACCAACTATCTGATATTTTATAAGTAATTTGTGAAAATATTTTAATTTTAATCTTTAGTTCTAAAACAACTATCTGTTGCATTGAATATTTCTTTTAGGGGCTTTGGGCCACACCCGTTGATGCTCAGGTGTTACTCCTTGCTATGTGGTCAGAAATCATTCCTGGCTTGTAGGACCATATGTGACATTGGAGATCCAACACAGGTCCGTCCTGAGTCAGCCACGTGTAAGGGAAATGCCCTACCGCTGCTATTGCACCGGCCCCAGCATTGATATATTTCTTACCAATGGTCACCTGAACTTAAAGATAGGTAGGAGTGAGGGTCATAGATCAGCAATTTACAGGAAGTTGTAATTCAAGATATAGCTTAACATTTACATTAAAATCAGACAGTGGCTGGGTTTTATGAATTTCTGAATTTGCTTTTGTGAGGGAATCTGAATGCCGACTTATTTTTCAGTATAAAATGTTTGCATTGAGATAGTTGTTGCATATTGATTTAATAAATACCCTGAAAAGTCCTTTAGCCATTTACATTTTTATTAGCAGGAAAGTAAAATTATTGACTGCTTTAGTTTTTCTTAATTTTTGATGTAACTATTTGAACAGAATAATAGTAATTGTTGATCCCAGGCTTACTTTTTGTACACAAACAAGAATAGTGCAGCAACTTGTTTGGCTTCTAATCAGGAATAATTGAACCAGAATACTTTGATCATTTTTCATGGATCGACTGCATTTTCATGGATAGATTGCATGGATAGACATTTTCTAGTTCTTGCAAACTGAATTTTTTAATAGTTCCCCAGTCAAGTTTCAGTTATTAAAATTTTCTTTTTAACTTTTTTGGGGGGTCACACCCAGCAGTGCACAGGGATTATTCCTTACTCTTTGCTCAGAAATTAACTCCTGGTGGTGCTCGGGGTCTGTATAGATGCTGGTGATTGAACCTGGGCTTACTGATTTCAAGGTAATTGCCCTCCCCACTGTACTATCACTCTGGCCTGCCTTTTAACTTTCTAATGAAGTATATTGTGCAATTAGTAGTATAAATTTTTCATGAGCTTTTCTTTGCACTTCCCAAAAGTATATTTCTTTCTTTTCTTTTCTTTTTCTTTTTGGGCCACACCCTGTGATTCTCAGGGGTTACTCTTGGCTATGTGCTCAGAAATCTCTCCTGGCTCAGGGGAGCATATGGGACACCGGGGATCAAACCAAGGTCCGCCCTGGATCGGCTGCGTGTAAGGCAAATGCCCTACCTCTGTGCTATCACTCCAGCCCCCCAAAAGTATATTTGTTTAGAGGAGGGGTTGGCAACCTGTGACTCCAGAAGCTTTGAAAGCTTTTGAAAGCTCCAAATTTGAAGCTTTGCTGCTGCTCGACATAAGGGCCGATCGCAGGGGGTGGGGAGTGGTATCACTTAAATATTTTAATTGGCTATTACTTTGCACAAATAATTTTACATTTTTAAGTGAAAAAGTTCTTTATCTCTTCAGATCAACAGCTAACTTCATGATCCTCTATATAGCATTAAGATAAGAAACAATGTATGCAGTGCCGTATTTGTTTTAAATGTCTGATGGTTGTTTTTACGGCTCCCAGATATTTTTTTTCTTCGGAAATCAATCCAAGTGGCTCTTTATGTCTTAAAGGTAGCAGACCCCTGCTTTAAAGAATACTTTAGTCAAGTTTTTTTTTTTTTTTTTTTTTTTGGCCAGAAGATCTTTGTGGGAGTCCATAGTATGAGTAGGACGCCAGCTTTAGGGCACTGGAAAGAAACATGGTCAGAAGGAGGCTATAATTGACGAGTTTGAAGAACACTGCTGTAGCTCACCCACAGCTACATAAAGTTATCATTGTATAAAATAGTAGTGTTGACCTTATTTAAGGAAAATTTTTATTCATTATGTATTTATTATGAAATACAAGAACTGACTGAATCTTATGGTTAATGTTTAATAGTTTAGGGGCAGCAAACAGAGGAGTGTCTACTCTTGTCTTGATCATGGCCAACTCTGGTTTGATCAAAGGCATAAGATATGGTCCTTTGAGTGCAGAATCAGAGACTGAATGCCTAGGTATGGCCCAAACTAAATATTTAAATATTTAAAGCTTAATATCTCTTGATTTAATTAATATTAGAGACTATCAGTAGATAGCAAAGTTAATTTGAAACAAAAAGATAAACCACATTTGCTGTAAAATGTTTTACTCATGTAAAAAAATAAGACTTATGTTATCTAAGATATGTCTTCGGGTGTGACTTATTGTTTGTATGCCAGTTGGTATAGATTCTTTATTTTACAGTGTATACAGGTCTTCATTGTATAATTTGTTGAAATCAGTTTAATAAAATTGGAAGCCAGTTATTAAATTCATGCTTTCACCCATAGCTTAGCCTGATTCAAAACTGTTTGTTACTCACAGTGGGACTTTATCTCATCCTACTGTGAGTATGTAAGGACCATGGCCCATGGTCCACCTTGGTGTTTTATCTATATATCATGAAATATTTGACAGAGAGGAAGCATTGTTTGGTAAGCAGTTGATTCTATATATGCATTATCTATGTGGTTTTAAAAATATACTACATACTTCACATATGAGGTTGCATACTGCTCTCCTTAACTTTATGTAAAACTAAAATAAATTGTGCTATAATCCAGACTTGAAATTGGATAGAATTAGAGTGATAATTTTGATAAATTCTCTGAGGATTTAAAAATGTTGGAGGAGTACTCATTTATATTTTGTAAACATGTTAATGTGAATATTGTTGCAAATAAATCATTTTCCAGTCTTCTCTAGCTACATAAAAGCAGTTGGAAGTAAAACCCTTAAATTAATTCTCTACCAAGAGGCCACTCCATTGTTCAGAGTTACTGTGCTTGTTGTTCACTTATTAACTAAGAGTATTGTTATTGTGATGTTGATGAGTATTTTCTTTTTTTTTGGGGGGGGGGTCACACCCGGCAGTGTATGGGCAGGGGTTACGCCTGACTCTACACTCAGAAATCATTCCTGGCAGGCATGGGGGACCATATGGGATCCCTGGATTTGAACCAATGACCTTTTGCATGAAAGGCAAACGTTTGCCTTACCTCCATGCTATCTCTCCGGCCCCTGATGAGTATTTTCTTTCTATTGATGGCTTTCTCCTTTTTCTCTCAATTCTCCGATATATATATATGTGTGTGTGTGTGTGTGTGTGTGTGTGTGTGTGTGTGTGTGTGTGTGTGTGTGTGTGTTTTATTCTTTTCCCTCTCTTTAACTTGAGTTGTATCCACTAATTCTAATAGGTTTTACCTTTTGAGTTTTTTTGTAACAGATACACACACATATATATTAAAGATTAAATTATTAAGTTTATTAAACATTATTTTAGAATAATGTTCTTGTTAAAAATACAAAATTCCATGCCATATGTTTCTATGAAATTATCAAGAGGGACCAAGTAGAAAGCACAAAGAGTTCACCATGTACCAAATTCTATCCATGGTACTACATGTGTGGCCCCCTCCACTAGCCCCCCTTCAAGCCCCCAACTTTGTATCACCAGCTTGAACATCTAACCATCAGGCTTTGCTGAGTATGACTATGGGGTTCCCGAGCCCTCCTCGACCTCCCCACCCCCGCCAGTATCATAGCCTGTGTAGCTGTTTGCATTAGAACTGCTTTCTTTATCAAGTTCAGTGTAGTCTTATGTGTTATGATTAAATGACTTTTGAAAATAGACCATCAGCCTTCAATTTGTTACTCTGTCCAATACTCTAGCAGCCTTTAATTTGTTACTCTGTCCAATACTCTAGCAGCATTACTTATTTTGTTTTAAAAAAAGAGGGTGGTGGTAAATTTAAATAAAAGAATTTATTTCCCCCACAAAGTCTGGCTAGCTGACTTTAAACATTTTATATCTTGGGGTGGGGTATTGGGGCCATACCCGTGCCCATCCTGGGTTGGCCACGTGCAAGGCAAGAGCCCTACCGCTGTGCTATCGCTCCAGCCCCTATACAATATATTTTGAACGTGCCCATTGGATAGAAGCCTGTGGTGTGATTTTTATCAAATCGTGTCCCATGTTGCCTTTGGTCTTTGCCTGGGTTCTGCGTTAATCCCCAGACGACTGCATGGGCCTCGGTAGATACTGAGCGTGCTCGAGCAGGCTCCGTGCTCCGAGGAAGAAGTCGCTTTGGACAACAATCAGGGTTGAATATGGGCTCGAGCAAGGAACAGCCACAACACTCAGGGCGATGCTTTCCCCCGTCGCAGCTGTCACTGAACGAGCAGCCGACGGCTTGGAGAGGGCCAGAACCGGTGGCGCTCTCCCCGGCCTCGGCTCCGTACTCGGATGAGCCCCGTCCGAAACCTTTCCAAAAGGGCTTCCCAGGCTCGCCCGGCGTCGGACGGCCTCGGCAGCCTTTGCGTACCGTGTTAAACTAAACCTCAGGGAGTCCCAGTCTCTGTTCTACTCGGAGCTGCCGCCCCCCTGGCCTGGCCCCGGGCGAGGTCTGACCGGCGCTGAGGTCACCGCCGGGCCGTCGCACTGCAGCCTCCGGGCCGCTAGGTGACTCCCCCATCCCATCCCACCCCACCGCACCCCACCCCACCCCACCCCACCGCGCGCAACTGCTCGCCAGCCCCGGCTCGGCTCGGCTCGGAGCGAAGAGCCCAGGCGGAGGACGGCGGAGTGGAGTCCGCGGGACGTCGCGGAGAAGAGTGGGAGCTGCCCCGGGCTGGGGCTGGGCTTTGCCGGGACGCCGCGGGTGCTGCGGAGCCGAGCGGAGCCGAGAGGTCTTCCCTGAGGGTGCCTGTGGGTTGTGCTGCTCCGAGGTGCTGCTGGCGATCATTTCTCCTTTTCTGCCTCCTTCGCCATCACCTCTGCCTCCAGCTGTAACCAGAGCCAAAGCCAAAACGCAGCCAGTTTCAACGCTGCTTTCAGCTCAAAGTGAACGTCCCGCCTGTGCCTTAGAGGAAGCCCAGAGAGTTTCGGCCGAAATCGCCTTTGGTGGAAGAATAAAGCTTCCTAAGGAGGACCAGAGAAGACACTCTAGAAACGACTTGATTTCAAGGGGAGTTTAGAGTAGACCTCGCGTTCTGTCTGACTGTTGTCCTTTAACTAGTTGTTGGATTTCAAGTTGACAAGCTGATCTCAAAGAAGCTTAGTATGGGAAGAAAAACTGCCCTTTGAATCATGCTTATAGTTGTTCTCCCCTAGAATTTAAAAAAAAAATCACTTTTTTTTTTAACATTAGACTTACTTTCTTTTTCTTTAAGTTTTTTTTTCCTCAGGGACAATACATTTGTCCCTGTGTTTATCTTCTAAGTTTATTTATAAAGGAGATGGAGTTTTGCAAGCCCTCTTTAAATGGATTACAGTTAACCAGAGCTTTGCCGAAATTAACACGCAGCCAGTTCAAATGCTTACTGGTTTGGGAATTTTAATCAGAAATTAATCAGATGTAAAATTAAACTAAAAAAGGGAAACTGAGGGAGGGAGAGGGAAAGAGAAAGAGGGAGGGGAGAGAGAGAGAAGGAGAGAGAGGGAGGGAGGGAGGGAGAGGGAGAGAGAGAAGGAGAGAGAGGGAGGGAGGGAGGAGGAGAAGGAGAGAGAGGGAGGGAGAGGGAGAAAAAGAGGGAGAGGCGGGGGGGGGGGGAGGGGGGAGAACACCAGAAACAGTGAGTTGCATTTTCTGTGTGTTGGAGTGTGTGAAAGGGAACTTTGGGGGCAGGGGAGGTGGTGAGGGAGGAAAAGGAGGAAGGAATTTTCTGTTTTCTGTTCTTAGTGCACTTTATTTTTTAGAATCAGCCAAGTAAAAGTGTAGTTGCATTTAGGCTGAATGCACTTACAATGGCCTTAAACACCTCACATACCTTGATTCCTATTCTTTGAACATGTATCTTTGTTCTCAAGGCACTTTATAATTCTGTTAAATACATATTTTGAAAAGATGCATTATTTTTCATGTCAAGAGCTACAGTTTTCTTAAATTCTGCAAAATGGGAAAGCCGCTCAGCAGACCAGACTGTTTACGTCAGAATCCCCCATGTGTAGGGAAGGGTGAAGAGGAGGAGGACCTGAACATTGAAGACTGTTATGTCCCACAGCGGTCAATCTATGACACTGTTAGACTGAATGAACAAATAGACTCTGGTTCCAAAGGTAGCCTGTCTTCCCGGCATTTTACAGATCGAACTTTGCCCTATAGTCACAGAACACTGGATGCTAGTTCTTTATGCTCCAATGGTGCCCTTGCTTCTTCCAGTGTGTTTGAGCTGAGGGGTCATGAAGCTAACAAACTAGATGAAAAGATGATCTTTGATGCCCTCAAACTGAGTAGTGATATCATTCGCAGCACAGGATTGCCCAAGGCTAAATCTCACATGGAGAAGAAAGAGCATAGAAGGTCTTGGCGAATGTTTGTCCCAGCCAATTTTATGGATAGTGCAAACAAAAGTGAAAGCTCTTTTATGGAACCTACTGATGTTTCAGATATTGTTCCCAAGGCAAGCAAGTGCAGTTGGGGCACTAATTCTCTCACATCAGAGGAGGATGACTCTGGTTTATGTAGCCCTCCAGTAGAGATGGAAGAGAAACAGGGCATTTTAAGTGGAGAACAGTCACAAGTAAGAAGCCTGTCTTCTGTGGAGGATATTCATACAGCAAAGCAATGTAGACCATTCTTTCCTGTTAATTCCATTAGTGAACAGACAATTCCATTGCTTTCATGTAGAAATGCTGGTGAAAACTGCAAGCTGGTTTTTCATGATGTTTTGCTACTAGGAAAAACAAAACCTGTAACTGCCCTAAGGGAAATTAGTGGTGAAAATTGCTGCCTGCAGAATGATTTGAAAGAGAACACTGTTAAATGTGACCCGATCATTATGCTAAGAGATGGGGAAAACAAGAAAGGAGAAGAGACAATATATGGATCAGATGAATTCCAAATCACAGTGCAACACAGAGAAATTACTGTGGACTCCTCTAAGGATCTAGCTGCCTCTTCCACATATCTTCCAGGGATTGATGCAAAATGCAGTGGCAGGGGGTTAGTAGGAAATGTGACATTGTTGGCAAAATCCAGTATAGCATCTAAAAAGGAAGAGGAGGTTCCTCCTTCAACTCAGGCAGTAGAAGTGATCAATGCCAAGTGCTCTCCAAAATTCATACCAGTAAGAAAGAAAGATGTTCCCCGAAAAGACAGGGCCCATGCAGGATTGAATTTGGACCCTGTCTGTAATGGCTTTTCCTCTGTTCAGGTAATTCATGCTGATGTGAAACTCACTGCTGAAAGTTTGGGATGTGAGAAAGTAGTCAATCAATTTTCTAAACATGATCAAAACCAACTTGACCCAGTATCCTATAAGATACCATTGATAACTGGATCATTATAACAAATTAATTTAGGTTCATTTTTGAATAATTACTCCCAGCTGTTTTTAAAGTCTGCTAATGATTGCACAGATGGTGGCTGTTCCCTCATTTATAATGCCTCCACTGTGAATTGATGTTAACTTTAGGCTTTTATATAAAATTGTGGTTCAGGATACAGCCATTTAAGGGCAGCTTTATTATATTGAATGTATTAAGCTTGAACAGGCTTAGTCATGAAGTTTACAATCAGTATTATATTGTGGACTGTGAAGCACTTGACTCAAAACAAAGGACTTTTTAATTGTACTGTAAGTTTTCTTAATAGTTCTGTATTTGGAAGTAGAAAAGTTATGAGAGCTGTATTTTGGAATCTTTATAGCTCCCAACTTTTCTGAGTGGTAAATGAGGTAAGGAAGGAAAGGGCAAAGCTTTATAATAAGTAGAACTTGTCTGGCCAGCCTGTAATTTTTCTTTTTCCACTTCGATTGAAGTTCAGCTATTTTGGTAGTTTAAACTCTCCTGGTAAACTTTCCCTTAGAGATTTTTTTTTTACAATTTACTTACTTTATTAAGCTATTCTTAGAGCCTGTGAATTTGGGTGCAAGCATGAGGAACTGTCTTCATTGGTATTTTGTTATCATTGAAAATTAAGGATTTGGGCCCATATCAGAAAAGTTATTCTTTCCAGTCTGTTGAAGTGAGTTCTAATTAGCAATGACCTTTCCATGAGTAGACCTTAAATATTCTGCTAGTTTAAGTGTTTAGTAGATTTTGCTTTTTCTTCAAAGGATTATGGAGTTTTATTTATTAAGAAATAATTAAACTCCTAGAAGTATATATACTTTTGTAGCTAATTTTCTAAATCATTAATGTGTATTTTTGTTTGTTTGTTTTTGGGTCACACCCGCCAGTGCTCAGGGGTTACTCCTGGCTTTATGCTCAGAAAGCGCTCCTGGCAGGCTCAGGGGACCATATGGGATGCCGGGATTCGAACCACTGTCCTGCATACAAGGCAAACACCTTACCTCCATGCTATCTCTCCAGCCCCATTAATGTATATTTTTATAACTATATAATTACTGCAGACTCTAGATTTACTCCAGTATGCATTCCTAAGATTAATTTCCTTAAAGGCTCTGAGATATAATGCTAGAACATGACATTTATTTGTTAGATTTTGATCCTAAAAACAGAAAGGGAGAATAAAACTTTTACTTATATCTTTAAATAGCAGATAAGTTCCTTGAATTAAGAATATGGTAGTTTTTCTTCCACCCCATTTTTGTGAGCATTTTTAAAAATTCCTAATTTCTTAATTCTTAGAATTATTGACTTAGAAAGTAGTACCAAAAAAGAGCAAAATTGCTTCAGCACTTTACTGCAACTTCCTGTTTAGTTAATAATTAAATTAACACTTTTACAAAGCTAAAACAATGTATGGTTTTTCTCAATGACTTGGAATATAATTTCTTTAATATATAACTGATTTTTATATTAATAACTGTTTAGAAAGTTGTCTATATGAAGTAGTTTGGACTTTTGACTAAAAGGAGAGTTTGGAGGGAATAATCCTTGTTTGCTGTTCAAGAATGCCTTAGTTTGTACAATAATAAAGGGATTCCGGATACTTGGCCCTGGGCCACAGTCTGGAAAGTTGGTATACTACAGATTCTACATATTTCAAAATTATTTTCCATACTGTGCCTATAATTTTAAATACTCTTGTAAAATATTTCTTTAATTTTTATTTTTTGACTTTTTTTGTTTTTCTTTTGGGCCACACCCGGTGATGCTCAGGGCTTACTCCTGGCTTTTGCACTCAGAAATTGCTCCTGGCTTGGAGGCCCATATGGGACTCTGGGGATCAAACCGAGGTCCATCCTGGATCAGTCCCATGCAGGGCAAACACCCTACCACTGCGCTATTGCTCTGACCCTGTAAAATTTTTCTTGATAATGTTTTTATATGTCCTAACTGACTATTCACTGGACTACTGATGCTTTTCTATAGTGATTACACTTTTATGCCCCAAAGTCTCTTAATAATCTGATCTAAATTTTTTGCCTTCATTAATTTATTTTTTCTTGTGACTTTCCTTAAGACTGTATAAAAAGTACTTATATCATCTATGAAGGATTATGTGATTTTTTTATCACATAATATCTATTTTTATCACGTAATATCTATTATGTGATTTTTTTATTATCTCTTGAGGGTCGAAGTCAGCCATCCCAAGATGGAAGTAGTTTTTCTTTATTGATGTTGATTTGGTAAATAATTATCAAGTGCATATTATATCATAGGTACTATGGTAGGTCAAGAGCAAAGAACAGTGCTGAGAAAAATAACTTTCTGCTTTTGTGGGACTTAAAAATATTTTTTATTAAGGCTCTTTGATTTACAAAGTTATTCATAGTAGTGTTTCTGGGATACATTGTTTTCTTCTTACTGCCAAAGTCATTTTTCTTTTGTGGAGCTTGTTAACATATTGACCCTATCATTGCAATTTGAGAGAATTAAACCACATTCAAATGTGAGACACTGGTGGTACACACAGAAATCAACCTAATCCAGTACATTAAATCTTTTGTTTATTAGGATAGCTGAGATACTGTATCTTGGATGAGATGGGAAAGTTGGGTGATAGTGTTCCTTGGCACTCCTGGCAGTGCAGCCAGAAAAGTATTGTTGAACATAGATTACTTAGTGGACTGTAATCTGTATAGTATCAGATCCCTGGACTCTCCACTGAATCTTTGATATGTATTTAGCAAGCCACAAAATGGAGATCCATAAAGTTCATTACCAAGTTAGATGCATGTTAGGCCCATCTTATCAGTTTATGTCCCTTTACATTTTCCCTACATTTGTTTGCTAGAATTAAATTGGAGCAGTAAAAATAAAATTTCTGCTGTAGTATATGTGGAAATATGTGATTTTTTTCACTTTCTTTGTGATATTTCTATTTACTCTGTAAAAGAGAATGGAAATAAACAGCCTTTTAGAGGTAATCTGATTAGATGTATTTAGCAAATCATTATTTAATGCTTGTGAATGGTTTTAATAACACAGTGGACCTGTGTTTACTTCTGTATTGTTTTTCACAAAGTAGAGGCAACAATTATCTTTGCCTTTAGTAACTGCTACCTGATAGATGAGCACTGTTTATATAGTTGTGGTTATTTGGTATATAATTTTATCTAATTATTGAACTGCAGGTATTCCAAAAAGAAGAGATTGAACCTTTGCAAGTGAAACAACAAGATGCAAACTGGTTAGGGCAAGGCCTTATTCAAAGTGCTGCTAATGGTACCAGCACCCAGACTTTGGAGCATGACCTGGATCATGTCAATGCACGGTGGAAGACTCTTAATAAGAAGGTAACATTCTTGTCCCTTCTTTGTTATTTTCATTAGTTATTACTATTCTTCTGACCATTAATACTATTTATAGTGAAAGATAATGTTGACCTTTTAAAATTTAATTTTCTATAAAATGGATGGTCCACCAAACACATAGGTCCATCAAAGCCCATTGGAGGGAGCATAAGTGAAAGAAAGAAAAGGAGAAAGTTGAATGAATGGAGGTTTTACCATGCTATTATCTCGATTTGACAGACAGATAATGTTGCAAGTATGGTAACAGTCATTCATATCCTATATTGAAAGAATACAGGGGATTTCTCTGAAGTTCTGGACTCCAATAGCTCTTTGGCATGTAGAAATCTGAGTTCATTATTCCTCAGTAGTTTTACTGTCAAAAGAACTCAGAAACCTCATGTTTTATGTGCAATCTGATTTTCCAATATCAACAATTTGCTATTCACTTTGTAATCAATTAAAATGCTCTAACAAAGCAGATCTCTCTCTTATTCTCTCTCTTACTCTCTCTCCTCTAAGTGATCGCCTTCATACCTGTAGAAGACTGACTCCAAATATTAATTATTTTGCTTATAAGATATAGGTTAACCTTTTACTAAATGCCCATGAAGGAAAAACTCTGGCAAATAATACCTCTGCTGTTTTAAGGAAAATATCCTGACTCACTGTGAAAACTTACATGAAACTGATAATTCAAAATGATTATGGGATGACAGTATTTAATTGTTGTATATGTATCTTCCCTATTTTAAATTCTAGGAAGTTGCCAGATCTCACAACTACATTTGTCTTTAAAGTCTGCTTTATGTTGGACTGGTGTTTCTTAAGCATAATTGGAATGCAGTGTCAATGTAACTTTATTATAAAATATCTTGCTATGTACTTTTTTAGTCCAAGAAGGAATTATCTATGAAAAGGGCAAAAGATTATTTTTATGTAGCACATAGAAACTCCATTTATTATAAAAGAAAGGCTCTGATTTGTCCAAAATAAAAGAACTCTTAAAACTTGGAGCTAGCAGAATTTAATTGTTAACTCCATAGTTACTATCCCTAGCCAATTATAATTCTAATAATCTGTCTTTCTTAAAACCTTTATCCCTGATATCAATAGGAAATTTAAAAAAAATCTCTAAAAGTATCATTAAATGACTTCTACATTGATTCAGTATCCTTATAATGTTTGAATTGGTTACTGCTAATTATAAATCTATATGATATTATTAAAATTCCTAAAATTTTATCTTCCATATTTTACATAGATAGCCTTATCTTTTTTGGCTCACTTGAGAGAGGTTGATTTCTTTCTAGTGCTATTCTTCTCATTTTTAATTTGTAGGATATATTTTTATTTGAAAATAAGAAAAATAGATGAACAAATTGGAAACTAAGCATGAAAAGTGGTAGCCAATGGGCAAACTTAATGCTTTCGTGAAACAAGTAAATAAATTGAATACTTGGAACATTGCAGGTGGCTCAGCGAGCAGCCCAACTACAGGAGGCTCTGCTACACTGTGGGAGGTTTCAGGATGCACTGGAGTCTCTTCTTAGCTGGATGGTAGACACTGAGGAGCTTGTGGCCAATCAGAAGTCCCCGTCAGCAGAATTCAAAGTAGTGAAGGCCCAGATACAAGAGCAGAAGGTAAGTTAGTCAAACTTATGTATTGTTCCTCACTTTAAACATTAGTAATGATGGCTAGAGAAAAAGTACAGTGAGTAATGTACTTCTCTTGCATGCAGTTTACCCAGATTGATTCCTAACAACCCATATTGCTTTCCAAACTGTATAATCACCACCAGAAATGATCCCTAAGCATAGGGTTAGGTGTAAATTCTGAGCACCATGAGGTATGGCTGAAAAACAGTCTTAATAATGAAAATAATATTCCCCAGGTGATTCTATTTATGTTACTTGATATCCTACTTGACTGGCTACTGAGACTTTATACATTATTTTGGTTTATTTTTTTGGTTTTTGAGCCGCACCTGGTGACCCTCACGGGTTACTCTCACTCCAGGCTTGGAGAACCATATGGGACACTGGGGATCGGACCCACATCTGTTCAGGGTCAGCCGCATGCAAGGCAAATGCCCTACCACTGTGTTATCGCTCCAGCCCTCTATTTTGTTACCAATCCCACAAATATTTGTTAAGTATCTGCCAGGGATCAAACATTGCCCTAGATGCTAGAAGCCTATCATTGAATAAAGAATATATAAATTACTTATGATGTTTAAGAAGGTCTAATAGAAAAGGAGAAACAAGGAGAAAAGAGGTTAGTAAATGAGATAAAAACATAAATTGTGATACTTCACAAGTGATAATAAAGAAGGAATAGGAGATAAGAATTATAAAAATGGGGCCGGAGTGCTGGCTTGCACACAGCTGACCCAGGATGAACCTTGGTTCGATCCCCAGCATTCATATCGTCCCCCAAGCCAGGAGTGATTTCTGAGCACATAGCCAGGAGTAACCCCAAGCATCACTGGGTGTGGCCCAAAATTTAAAAAAAAAAAGAATGTGAATGGAGGACAGAAACTGATGGGGATGATTGCTGCATTAAATGATATAAATGAGGAAAAATCTCATTACCCAAAAGGAACCTTGGACAGAAACATATTAGGTTGATTCTTAATGAAATTGCTCTTGTTTAGGCCAGGGGAATATCACAAAGGGATGAAGAATGTGTTGGAATCCCAATACTGCATGTTCCCAGTGAGCCATCTTGAATGATGCTAGGTTTGGAACAGAAAACAAACAAACAAAAACAACAGAAAAAATTGCCTTTGTTCTATAGACCAAATGCAGGCAGTTTCTATGAAATGGTATTGATCTTCAAACATTTAGTGATGCTTTCAGTATTAATTTGTCAATTCAGTCTTGAATTGATATTTGGGGAGGGAACTAGTGCACAGTATGTTGGTTTTCCATGTGAAATTTTCGAAAGAAGGTAGAAAATTAAGAGGCTTTAATTTCAAACTTCAATTATTTAAGAATTCCTTCTTTGTTTTTGGACCATACCTAGTAGTGCTCAGGACCAACTTCTTGTTCTGTGCTCTGGGATCATTCCTGGAAGTGCTTTGGGTTACATATATGGTTCTGGGATTTGAACCTAGGCCAATTGCTCACAAGGCAGCTTCCTTACTCATTTTGCTATTTTTTAACCCTCTCTAAAATTTTTATTGAATTCTTTAGCATATTGGGAAGTAGGCACATTAGAATTAGATTAGAGGTGAGGACTAAGGCTAACTGGAAACTCATAGCATGTGCAATATTTGAATAATTTAGCTACTGCTGTTTATTACTCTTCCAGAGCTAATGAGCTATACTTAGAAAAAAAACTATTAATTTTTGCTTTCTTAGGCATTAGAAACTTTGTGATTGGATTTTAATGAAAGCAATCTACCTAATTTGTTCTCTTTACTGCCTAAACCCTCTGTCATGCTCTGCATAATTTTAACCTGTGAAAGGAGTCTGTTCTTTGTAAACTTTTTACACTGTTTCTTGTTGTGGTATTCTAGATCACAAAATGAAAGTGAGACAATATTCTTGTAGCTCAATGCTTCTGCTAATATTCATTTATTTCCCCCTTGCTCTTTGGGCCACATCTAGAGGTGCTCAGGGCTTACTCCTGGCTCACTTGGGGACCATATGAAGAGCCAGGGACTGAACTCAAGTTGATCATATTAAAGTCAAACAACCTACCAGGTTTTTTTTTTTTTTTTTTGCATACTACCAGTATGAATCACATTAAGAAAGAAACAAAATATTAAAATATTTAAAAATTATGCATCTGTGCCTTTCTTGTCCCTGTTAATTTAGTGCTCTTAAAGTATTTCTTTTGATTACATAAAAGCAAAGTAATCCTGAGTTCTGAATCCCTTTATCAATTGAGCATTTCATTCCAGTTTTCATGAAATATGTACTTAAAATGTAAATTAAAGTTTATTTCTGCTACTAAATTCTGAAATATTATTCTTACTTAGATAAGTATAGAAGGGTTCCATTTTAATTTTTTTCTTCATGAAGGATTGGAAGGTTAGTCTTGCCTTGTAAATGACACCCCAGTGTTACTCTCACTTATCCATAAAACTACATTGGCTGAGCTCCTCTTCGTTTTCTGTTTAGGCTAAAATGAGAAATGGTTTTGAAAACAAATATTTATGACATTATTTGTATCAGTGGGAAAGATAATAGCTGAGTGTTTAGGGCATATTTATTTCATTAATATAATGAATATTGTATTCTATTATTTAGTAGTTATTGTTACCAACACTCTTCTATTTTTTTTAACCTAAAGGTTTTATTTTATTTTTTTTATTTGAACACCATGGTTATAAGGTTGTTTGTTTTTTATTCCACAGATAAAGTTTTTCAAGATTGAGTTACAGTCATACAATGTATAACAACCTTCACCAGAGCACTCTATCTCTTATCTTATATTTAAAACTTAATTATATGTTTACAGCCTTATCAACATTAATATTATTTACTACAAAATAATCATCTAATTATTAAAAATATTCTACTTCTTGGGTATTTTGTATGCATCCAACAATTTACATTTGCACATATCAAAAGTACTAGGATATATTTTCCTTTATGTTGATACAGTTCTTTGTTTGCTTCCATACACCTCCCTACCCCACCTCCCATATTTCATGTTTTATCTCAAGCTTCTCCAAAGACTACTGGATGACCGCAAATCTACCATAGAAGTGATCAAACGGGAAGGAGAAAAAATAGCAGCAACAGCAGAACCTGCAGATAAAGTGAAGATCTTGAAGCAACTAAATCTCTTGGATAATAGATGGGAAGCTCTGCTTAATAAAGCTGAAACACGGTAATTTTAATATTGTCAGTATTTTGAAAAAGTAGTTTTTATTTAATGACTTTGTTTTGGTTTTTGGACCACACCCAGTGATGCTCAGGGGTTACTCGGGGACCATATGAGACACTGGAAATCAAACCCAGGTCCAACCTAGGTCAACCGCATGCAAAGCAGATGCCCTACTGCTGCGCTATCACTCCAGCCCCTTTTTTTAAATGACTTTAATGCTGTCGTCTCTGTATTCTAAAAGTACCTTTTTCCAAACTGTCACTTTCCAGTGTTTATCATGTCTGTGAAAATAAGAAGCATGGGTTGATTAGCCCTTCTACTCATTCCTTGGTGGTTATATTGTGTAATTCCTGGATTTACCTCAACCCCATTTTAAAGAAAAGCATTTCTTCCAACATGGATTTTATTTTACTATTTATCACATAGTTATTGCCTACCTGCCATTTATTTGGCATGAAGGTAGACTTATATGTAATGTAACTTATAGCTGGACATAGCACCACAGTCCTCAGATAGGACATATTCTAGTAGGGATTTATAGCCATTAAAAATTAATAACCAATATGCTTTCAAAAATCTATAGGATGTTATAAAGTACATATTAATTAGAACCTGGCCTAGAGGCAGGAAAATGATAGCTAATTTATGATTTAAAAGAAAAGCCACATGGTTTTGTGCTTTTTTTTTTTTTTTTGGCATAGGCACAGTAAGTATTGGCAAATTAGAAAGGGAATTCCCTTGGCCTAAGAGATACAGGGTTTCTTCGCCCTTAAAGCATATAGGTTCCATACATGCTCATTTTTATACCCCAAGGTCTTTTTATGGTGCCAGGAAACTTTCTGCTCAGTTGCGGATGATAAAATCAGGCCTCTGTAACTAGAGATCTTGGTATTTGCACAGGTGCAGGGACAAAGCCTAGGATAGAGCCTTTCTTTACGGTTCTAGAAGTTTTGTGCCATCACTGTTATAATCAGTCTTCTGTAATTATTGGTCTTGAGTTTTGCACAGATCCTAGGATGAAGCCTAGGATAGAGTCTTTCATTATGGTACCAGAAGTTCTGCTCATTCACAGTTGTCAAAGTCGGACCTCTGAATTAGAGACCTTGATTATTGTACAAATCCGTAGCCAAAGCCTAAGCTAGGGTCTTTCTTATTGGTCCCAGGATAATAAGTTGTGCCCAGTCGTGGTTGTCAAAATCAGCCTTCTGTAGTTAGCGATCTTGGTTTTTGAACAGATCAAAGGACAACGTGTCTTCTGATTTTATCTTACCATTAGGTGATGAGATAAGACAACCTGCTCTAGATCAAGTTGTTGCCATTTCCTTGTTGTCACGATGTCATATCAAAACTGGTTCAAGTTGGTGCCAGAGCAGTAGTAGGAATTTCTCACAGGGAGTTTGGTTCCTAGTGCTATTGCAGGGAACTGTATTGGTTCTACCAGCCCTCCTTCCTTTTTTTATTTTTTTTTTGTAGTTATTATTTGGTTGTTGTTTTTTTGTTGATGTTGTGTTTTTTGTAGTTGCTGGTTTTGATTTTTTGTTTGTTTTTGTGTTTTTGTGTTTTTCTTCTTTATTCCCTTTCTTCTTTTGAATTGATATTTTAACCTCTAGACAGACTCCTCCCAGTTTTTTTTTTCTTTTTACTTTTCTTTTGTTTCCAACAAAACTACATAACTTGAATCATCTTGTTCTGCCTCATAAATGGACATGGAAAAAAATGGATGGTACCAGGATCAAACAGTTATATGAACATTGAATAGCAATAAAAATGATCAGACTTAAACACCAAACACAAAGTCAATGACAACAGAATTGATACCCAATCTACAACAAGCTATACACAGAGGGGACCAGTTAGGCTAGCAAAGAAGGAGCAAAGGAGGGAGATATGGGATGCATGCTGGGAACAAGGGTAGAGGGAAGACAACACTGGTAGTGGGATTGCTCCTGATTCATTGTCACTATGCACCTTAAATATTACTGTAAAAGATTCGTAATTCACTTTGGTCACAAAAAAATTATTTTAAAAAAGCTGCAGTCATTTACACAATGAGACAAAATAGAAAGTGCTAGAATATTTATGAAGATTAGAAAGCATAGAGCATAGCTTCATTAGACTTTTCATTTCTTTTTTTAATCTGTAGGGTATTGTTCTTAGGAAAACTAGAAATTTTGTGACCCTTCTTTATGAACCCAGATTCCTGGTTGGTTTATAATCTAGGCCCCTGCTCAGAGATCACTGCTTTACTGGGCCTTTGCACTTCACATTTTTTATTATTGACACGGGCACCACTTTGACCATTGTTGAGAGTAGCTATATTGAAATGTAACTACATACACTGATTAAGTTGTAAATAAATAAACCACTGAATATTGTGACTATTTTTAATAATTCTTCTGTTCTTTGTAACTGGAATGGTGGAAAAAATTATATAATCTTGAATCATGTAGTAGAAATATAGTTTTAGGACCATAGACTAAGGTATTTCAAAATACCATACCTGGACATACCTATGGTCACCTGTGCCCTACTAGGAGTGACAGCTGAGTACAGAGCCAGGAGTAAACCCTGGATGTGGTCCAAGAAGCAAACAAATAAAAAAGACTCTTGATATTGAGGCACTCTTAAGTTGATCTGTTGTGCATTAATTTTATTTAATAGAAGAACTGTTTTATTGTTTTGTTTTATTTTTGGCTGCGCTCAGGAGTTACTCCTGGCTCTGTGCTCAGAAGTCACTCCTGACAGACTTGGGGAACTATATGGGATGCTGGGATTCTTACTGGGATCTGTCATGTGTTGGCCACATGCAAAGCAAACACCTTGTCACTATGCTATTGTTCAGGCCCCTAGGAGAAGTGTTTTTAACATGTACTTTAAAGATTAGATATTTTAACCTTAACCTTTGCTTTTTTAATATAAAATATATTTAACTAGAATGCAGGAGCATGAGTAAAGATTTTTGTTGGATATTTCTCACATTCTTCATCCCTAAATGACCTTTATCTTGGCTTCTATATAGGAATCGTCAGTTGGAAGGTATCTCTGTGGTAGCACAGCAGTTTCATGAAACCTTAGAACCACTGAACGACTGGCTCACAACCATAGAGAAGAGGCTCACAAACTGTGAGCCCATAGGAACCCAGGCCTCTAAACTTGAGGAACAAATTGCACAGCACAAAGTAAGAAATTAATTACACATTATTAAGATCCAATTCTTTAATTTACTTTGTGGTTTTATGACATTTATTTGAATTATATACCATTGTTGTATTGTGCATTACTGCCAACTTTGAACCCATTTCAAATGTCATCTTTTCATTGTATTTATGTTTTCATTTTTATTTCTCCATTCTTTTTTGTTTGTCTGTTCAAACTTTGTTTAGGCATTAGAAGATGATATCATCAGTCACAATAAACTTTTACACCAGGCTGTTAGCATCGGCCAATCCTTAAAGGTTTTGAGCTCCAGGGATGATAAAGATATGGTGCAGAATAAATTAGATTCCTCTCAAGTGTGGTACATTGAGGTTCAAGAGAGAAGTCACAGCAGGTCCAAGCTCCTCCAACAGGCCCTATGTAATGCTAAGATTTTTGGGGAAGATGAAGTTGAACTGATGAACTGGCTGAATGAAGTGCATGACAAACTGAGCAAGCTCTCAGTCCAGGATTACAGCAGTCAGGGGCTATGGAAGCAGCAGTCTGAACTTCGGGTATTTTGATTTATTTTATTTTATTTTATTTTATTACCATTTTTATTGTTTGCTCAGTCTTATTTTTGTATTATTTTATGTTCACTGTGCTTTATATGGATTGTTATACTCAGAAGTATTGCCTTGGTCTCATATTACTTTTAATGAAGTTACTTTGAAAATAGATAGAATTTATTCTGTAGTTTGTTTTTATTCTACTTCCCATCTTGAAATTTTATTGTCTATACAAAAACGCATAATAACCAGTACATGTCTGTATCTCCATGCAGCCCAGTTCACAGGGCCCTAAGTCTGTTCTGAAAGAGAGAGGCTATCAATTATGGTAGATGACATGGGACAAGGGTTTTAGTAAAAACATGAGAAATGCTTCCAAGTAAGCTGTCCACTCTCTGTATTTTTATGAATCCTGATTATTTTTTAAATATTAACTAATTCTAATGCTTATTTAATTTTTCCCACATGAAAAATGTTACCTGTGCTTTAGATTCTGCAAGAAGACATCCTATTAAGAAAACAAAATGTAGATCAGGCATTGCTAAATGGTTTAGAACTACTTAAACAAACAACAGGTGAGATATCTTTTGAATTCCATAATCATGCAATTGATATTTTGTATGGCTTTCAAAATATTATAGTGGGGAGGGGAAATTCTTTTTTGTTTTGAGGAAGCATAATAACAGATTTATGAATTTTTATTAACAAAATATTTGTATCTTTCTGTATGCACCTATGTATACCAAATACTATCCATAACACTTTGTTAATAAAAGTTGAGTTTGGGTCACAATCCTATGAAAAAGATTCTATTCTTTTTTTAACTTTTATTTTAAATTAATATATTTAAACACCTTGATTACAAATATGATTGTAGCTGGGTTTCAGTCATGTAAAACCTCCCCCTTCACCAGTGCAACATTCCCATCACCAATGTCCTAAATCTCCCTCCTCCCCCATACCACCTCAACCCCGCCTGTACTCCAGACAGGCTTTCTACTTCCCTCATTCATTCACATTGTTATAATAGTTCTCAATGTTGTTATTTCTCTAGCTGCACTCATCACTCTTCATGGTGAGCTTCATGTAGTGAGCTGGACCTTCCAGCCCTCCTGTCTTTTGTCTCTGAGAATTATTGCAAAACTGTATTTTTCTTAAAACCCATAGATGAGGGAGACTATTCTGTGTCTATCTCTCTCCCTCTGACTTATTTCACTCAGCATAACAGATTCCATGTACATCCATGTATAGGAAAATTTCATGACTTCATCTCTCCTGATGGCTGCATAATATTCCATTGTGTATATGTACCACAGTTTCTTTAGCCATTCATCTGTTGATGGTCTTATTGAATTTTTTTCCCAGAGTCTGGCTATTGTTAATAGCAATGAATATAGGTGTGAGGAAGGGATTTTTGTCTTGTATTTTTGTGTTCCTAAGGTATATCCCTAGGAGTGGTATAGCTGGATTGTATGAGAGTTCATCCTGGAAAATATTAAAACCTAGAAAGGGGCCCTTTTTCTTGGCTCATACTTCTTTTAAGAAATGTCTCTCTTTTTTATCTCCTCCAGAAAATATCTCATCAGCATACAATGTACAGTGCTATGTGACTATGTACCTAGTTTTTCCCCTTACTTTTTCTTTGAAATTTTAGGTGATGAAGTTTTAATAATTCAAGATAAATTGGAAGCCATTAAAGCAAGGTACAAAGACATTACTAAATTGAGCACGGACGTAGCTAAAATCCTGGACCAGGCTCTGCAGCTGGCAAGGCGGCTATCCTCCACACATGAGGAGCTCTGCACTTGGCTAGACAAAGTGGAGGTGGAATTACTTTCATATGAAACTCAACTTCTGAAAGGAGAAGCAGCAAACCAAGCACAAGCCAGGCAAAAAGTATGCTCTGATTTATCCATTCTGGGTTACTGTGTCATCTCTCTGGAAGTCTTATTCAAACTAAAATGAAATTTGCTTTGTTTCGTATCATCACTGACATACTAAAGGATGACTTTGTGAGTGGGAACCTGGCAGAAATTGGCTGCAGATCAATAGTTTAAACATGTAGGAACTCAGAGATGAAAACAGGGTTATTCTATTCTGCTTCCAGAGTCTGATGTTTAGTTCAATTTGTTACACAGATGTAGAATGATGAGGGAAAACAAAACAAAGGAAATGGTTATTGTTCTGTGGTTAGAGTAACTTTTTTAAAGATGGGTACAGGGTAAGGGTAGTTTTTCTGATTATATAGTACAGATATCTTACTGAGCCTTACTAATCATTGTTCAAGGTAATTTTTTTCAAACTCAAGCCTCTGTTTTATTTATTTTTTATTTTATTATCCTTTTTTTTTGTTTTTTGTTTTTTGTTTTTTTTTTTTGGTTTTTGGGTCACACCCGGCAGTGCTCAGAGGTTTCTCCTGGCTGTCTGCTCAGAAATAGCTCCTGGCAGGCACCGGGGACCATATGGGACACCGGGATCCGAACCAACCACCTTTGGTCCTGGATCGGCTGCTTGCAAGGCAAACGCTGCTGTGCTATCTCTCCGGGCCCTATTTATATCCTTAATGTGTGGTTATGTGTTGGGCTAAGGAGATAGCTAGGACTTCCTGAGCCTAGTGATTCAACTAGGATGATTGAAAGCCAATTTTTCCCCTTTTTGATGGTCATATCATTCTGACTTGAACTCTCCTCTTTAATTTTACTTTTCAAATACCTGATAATTGAAAGGAACAATGAAGATCACTTTGCCTTGCTTAGTTTTCTTTCCCAAGTTTTAAACATTTGCATTCAACAAATAAAAATCTTGCCATGTTGACAAAAGAATTGTTCTTTGAACACCTCGGTAAATATTTTCCTTTCTTCAAAATAGCCTCAAATAACAAAGGTTTGTGTAACTTAAACAGAGCTCAGGTGGTTAACTATATCATATTATTTACCTGCATAGGACTTTAACCCAACAGATAGCTAAAAGTCTCTTTAGACTCTTAAGTGTTATCCAAAGGTTGTTATGTTTTCTTGATTCTATATTTAGGAATTGAAAAAGGAAGCTAAGATCAACAAAGCAATAGTGGACTCCCTTAATGAAGTGAGCAGCGCCTTACTGGAACTGGTACCATGGAGGGCAAGGGAAGGACTTGAAAAGATGGTGGCTGAGGACAATGAGAGGTACCAAGTAGTCAGTGACGCCATCACTCAGAAGGTGGAGGAGATTGATGCGGCCATTCTGAGAGCACAGCAGGTACGGGCAAGTGATTTGTGTCTAGGCAATAAATTTTCTCCAGTGTTTACAGAGTCTTTACCTCAACAAAGATTTCTGTGACCGTCTTTCCATTCATTTGTTCTCCTTCACAAAGGAAAGCTGGAATATGAAAAGAATGTGATTGAGTCGATTCAGCACAAGAGTGCAGGGAAAGGCTAATCGGACACTCTTAAAGCCATCTGCCTCTTTGTGTCTGAGTTTTAGCTGCACCAGTTCAGCCACTATGAAGATCACGCCTGCTTTTTTTGAGTAAAACGCTTTTTTGTCTGCATATATGCTTTTTGGAGCATTAGTGTTGTGATTAATCTCTGTCAAGAAGCATTTTGAGTTACCCTGTAAATGTTCACTTATATACAACGGTGTCAAAGAGTGAATGAACAAGGAAATGATTGTGTGGATAATTTAGTGTTTGTTGAAGGTGACTCAAGGGGGAACATGATAGTTGCTGACCTCTCTATGACTCATACAGTTTCTAGTTCTACAGAGTTTTAAGTCATCCACCCTTTAAGCATGGCTCCTGCAGAAAACTGAGCAACAGTTGGGATCCAGAATAGTTTATAAATAATGCGTGTTCTGATGCATTTTCTATTGAAATCTCTAGATATTTATATTGTTGCTTCATTAGACTCTTTAGAGCAAATTTTATGTAGTAGTGAGAGGGTGGTTTCACAATGTACTTTAAAGAAAAGCTTGGGAAGCAAGTTTACTAATATAACTCTTATAGGTTGTAGAAATGAGTCCCACCAAAATGAGTGGATTCCCTGTGGGTAGGACCTGTGAGTGAGGCTGCAGGTCTCCTGACTCTTGGCTTTCTTGCCATTTATGTTGTATATTACTTAGGCAAAGTCTTTTATACATGCTATACATAGATAATATGGATGTCAGTGGCCCAGGAGGTAGCTGATGCCTGAAGACCTCTTGGTCTGCACAGTGCAGAAACTGGTGCTCATTGCCTGATTTTTTAGGGAGCCAGGGACTTAGGGTGGAGTGAGCAATTGTTCTTAGAAGGAAATGGAAAATCAGTCCTAAACTCTTATCAGGTTTTCTAGGAATGCAGATTTTCCTTATATTAAGGAATATAGGTTGAGATGAAATAGTGAAGATAAAGTAGATTTCATAAAAGAAATTTACTTGGAGCAATGTCAAGGAAGGAGTTTTACACTAAAGATATATCTCAGGATTCTCCAGAGTCTGCATCTGTTGCTAGGGTGGTTGCCAAAGGGGGAAAGCTTGGAACTGCCAGTTAACATGGCATCTGTTCCAGGGCTGGGGCTTCTCCTCCCAGGTGGTCCAGCCACTGAGCCTGGAATTCTGCATTTTAGTTAAGGTTTTCCAGTATCCTCATCTGGGTTCTGTGTCTCAGAAGCCTTCATGTTTTTAGGCTGTTCCAAACTGCTTTTCTCCCAATTTACCTTACCATCCTTCTCTCTTCCTCCATCTCAACAAAATCAGCTCACAATTTGAAGCTCACCACAAAGAGTGGCGAATGCTGTTAGGGAAGTAATTACACTAACAACTAGCATGATAATGTTAAAGAAGGAGAGAAGTAGAATGCCTGTCTGGAATACAGACAGGTGGGAGAGGAAGGGGGTACTGGTGGTGGGAGTATGACTGAAATCCAACAAACATGCTTGTAATCATGGTGTTTAAATAAAGATTTATAAAAAAAAAATCAACCAAACCAAACACAAATCTAGGTGATTATGTGGGACCATCCCATATAAGGATGATGCAGGGGAGAGCACCAAAGTAGTCTGGGCGAGAGAGCATAGCTAAAGCACTTGGTTTCCATGTAGCTCTCCCAGGTTTTGTTTCTACCATATTTGGCTCTCCCACCCCTGGTAGGAGTGATATCTGAGCATGGAGCCAGTAGTAAGCCAGGAGATTCACTGGATGTGGCCCAAAACAAAGTAACAAATAACCCCCAAAATACCAAACTTTTATCCTAAATGTTAACTAAATGTTTTGCAGTCCCTGTTTCATTCCATATAAAGAGATTATCTCTTTCTCATACTTTGTCATTGACCTTCACCTTTTCAGACATACCATCATAGCATAGTGTATTTGATTAGCTCTCACCCCATCCTAGATTTCTGTCCCCAGAGCATCTATACTTAGGTAACAAAAGTTAGGGTGTGAACCTTGAATATGATAGTGTTATTCTTTTAGTTACAGTTATCATTCTTCCCATAATAACCTAATTATGTTAATCTGATTCAAATGAGCTCATTTGCTTGGGAAGCATATTTATCTTATTTAAGTTATGTCATCTTTTGGGGACTGAAAAAATTCCTGAAATTTTGTGAACTGTCATGTCTGATTGCTGTTAGAAAATGTACAGGTAGAATGTCTGGCCTCCAAACACTTATATAACATGTTAGAAAAATGTGCAAAAGGATGAAAAGTTTTTTTAATTATTTATGATTTGAAATTTTTTATGTAGATCTTATATCATAATGCCTGGCTCAAGAAGATGTGCCTTTGAATTTTGATGATGCTTATTTTTTTACTTGGAAAATAATATAACAGCCTCAATTATGGATGAATGAGTGAGGACAATATTTATTATACTACCAGTAACAAGTGTCCACATGTAACTACAGATTTGCAGGCTATATTTGAAGAGGATAGTCTTTTTGAAAAGAATTAGAGCCATTCACTATACTCAGAAAATATGTGAATTGAACAAGTCAGTTTTAGTAAATAATGATGGTGTGTTTTATTAAAACACACACCAGCTGCCTCCTCTCACAATACATACCATTATCAGGTTTGAAACTATACATGGGTTTGCATGTTTAACCTCACTATGTAAGATATCTTTATAATGTTTGTCTACTTACAAATTATACCAAATGAGCCATATGAAAATGGGGAAAGATATTTTGACTTACAAAGCACAGACCTTCAGGCCTGAGTTCGGGTTACTGTACTTGTTTAAGCTTCAGGACAGTTTTTCTTTGGCTTTTATAAATGTGAAATTTACAGTTTGTAAAAGCATTTAAATTATCTTGCTAGGACTGAAAATCCAAATTCTCTACAGCATTTCTATTTGGTAAACGTATTCATGCTGGCTATAATAACCTAATCAAACAACGTGAAGGTGATTTGGGGGCAATTAAACTACCCAGTAAATCATTCTAAATCAATTTACACTTGTTTATTTACTTTAAAAAAACTAGGAGGAAACCTCCCAGGAAAAGTGAGATTTGTTTAGACCAGCCAGAATGATATAGAAGTTGAGTGCCAAGAGTTGGGTTATAAACTAAAGGAAGCAGCAAAATGGAAGGAAATGTTCATCAAAAGAAATGGATAAGATCCAAAGCAAGGGAAAGGAAATAAAAGGTTAAGGTTTACTTTATCTCTCTATTCTAAACTTTTATTTCCACACAAGAGCAACATTCCAAGTAAGTGTGGCAGCAGTATGTCTACTACGTACCAACTGTTGTGACATAAGAGCATTTGCATTGAAATCACAAGAATGTTTTGAGTTCATAAAGACCATATGCATGCAAGCACGAATGACATATAATATAGTAATATCTGAGGCCAGACCAAGGTTTGACTCAGATTTGACATTTGCTAATTGGATAGTAATTGACTTCTTTCTACCTTAAATTTTTTGTTTTGTTTTGTTTTGTTTATGGGCTATACCCAGCAGCACTCACATTACTCCTAGCTCTGCCTCTGCGCTCAGAAATCACTCTGGCAGGTTTGGGACCCTATGGAATGCCAGGAATCAAGCCTAGCTTGGCCACATGCAAGGCAAACGCCTTACCTGCTGTGCTATCGCTCCGGGCCCTCTATCTTAATTTTTTTTCCGCCCGCCCCTCTATCTTAATTTTAATATGGGGTTCATTCGGAACTGTCACAGTATGTAGATATCAGACTAAAGGAGATATTGAATATTTGGTACTCAAAATAATATATTTGGTTCTTTATTTCAGGAACATTTGAAATAGCCCATAAAAACTCTTTCACTAAATTATAGAAAAGTTCTACGATAATGGTTTAGCCGAAACAAAAAAGTTTTATTAGTTATAGTAGTTAAGGGTGATGTTTAGACTCCACCAATGAAAGCTATTAAAGTATTTCTGAGAAAGCAGTTGTGAGATACAGATGTTTGATACTTGTATAAGTAGTAAAAGAAATCTTGTACTTTACTTCTTCAAGAGTAAGATACAAAGTTTTTATAGTTCCTTAGAAAATGCACATTAACTAGTTGTTTGAATAAATTTATTGATCTAAAATTTCTTGCTTTGCTTTTTGTAGACTGGTTGTTCCATTTGTTGCTAACAAATAATTCTCTCTCTCTTTTTTTTTTTTTTTTGGTTTTTGGACCACACCCAGTGACGCTCAGGGGTTACTCCTGGCAATGCGCTCAGAAGTTGCTCCTGGTTTGGGGGACCATATGGGACACCGAGGGATCGAACCTTGGTCCGTCCTAGGCTAGCGCTGGCAAGGCAGACACCTTACCTCTAGCGCCACACCAGCCCCAAGGCTTACTCCTGGCTCTGTGCTCAGAAATTACTCCTGGCAGGCTCAGAATTTAATCATATGGGATGCAAGGGATGGAACCCAGTCAGCCATGTGCAAGACAAACATCCTGCCCACTGGGCTTTCACACCAGCCCCTGACAAATAAATGTTTCAAAAGAGAAAGAAACTTCTGCATAAAGTCTTGCTTTCTTTTAGCAGTGGAGATATTTGCCTTGGGTCAAGAAAGAGCATTTGAGTTTCTGTCTTCCATTTTGGTAACTTCCATGGCACTTTAATGCAGCTTTGTTGACTTTTATTTATTTTTTTATTATTAACATAATTTTAATTTTGATTATAGTGGCTTAAATATTGTTGACAATAATATTTTAGGTACATATTTACATAAAATCGGGGGGGGGATTCCCATCACCGGTTTGTGACTTTTATTTTTAACTGAAGGCACATGTAGTAGTTAACCAATATTCACAGAAACAGCCTCACTTTCTTTACTAGGACTGTCATATAAACACAAAAATTAGCCTCAACTCAAACAGTATGGGTGATATATCAGTGTATGTGTCTTAGGGGGCCAATACAAATAGATAGGATTTTTGCCTTCTTTACACTATTTTAGACTATTTTTCTTAGTTTTGTACTCTGAATCCTCATTAATTTCCACCTTGCAGGATTGGGCTTGAACACTCACAGTGCCCAGGCCCATTAAAATATCTTCCAACTGAGGCTATTTTAGATTACTTTTTATCATTAGTACTTGTGGTAACCCTTGACTTCTCTAGTTCCTTATAACAACTGCTGCAAACATCCTTTAATACAAGTCATGCAAAATTTTCATGCTTTTTGATTTGGCTGTCAACTTCTAGGAATCTCCCCTAAGGAAGTACTTAGAAATAGAGATTTTTATGCAGGGATAGTTATTACAGGGCTGTTTATATAATAGCAAAGAAGTACACAGCCTAAATGGAAGTATCCAGGTATGGAGAACTTGATACTTTAATTTTAGAAATTTTATGTAAAATAATGTTATATAGGAAATGTTCATACTAACTGATTATAAAATTAATTTTACAGAGTTAGTTCAGACCATTGTAAACCTCTTCCAAATTTCTGGAAGAATATTCTCTAAAATACCAATGGTATTTACTACAGGTTTTCACTTTATTTTTGTATGTTTCTGTACTTTATGGGTTTTTTACTGTTTTAATTTTAATGAATTTTATTAATACATTGTTAATGATATAATAAACAGCCATTAAATTATTGAATAAATAAAAAGTAATTTTAATGAATTACTGTATAATATACTCACTGTATATATTGCTGTGTTTATTTAAAATATATTAAGATATTTCAAGTTTAAATATAATTTTAAAATATTTAAGAATGTATTTCAAAAATTGTCATTATTAAAGATGTTAAAAATGATGCACACATTTTAGGGGGTTGTATATTCTGTATACATAGCAAAATATTTTTTACATACTATAATATTATTAGAGTATGGTAAAAGATAAAATATTTTATATTTTAGTTAAGAATCTTACATTTTAATAGCAAGAATACTATCCTGCTTATCTATAAGTTAGAGTCATAGATGAAGTGACTGGAAGATGATCTTCAACTGACTGTTTTAGCTTTTTAATTTGAGTATTACTTCTATGGACAGTTTCTTTCAGCTACCAGAAAAGAAGGTATCATGATGTATTAGACATCCTAGAATCATTAATGTGCTATTAGGAAGTCAACATGTTTTGAGAGCTTGTATTCTATTATGCTATGGATAGTTCTCCTTTTTTACAACTTAAGTCATTATGAATTTTTTCAGGATGAAGAGATCAACTTAGCTTTTTCAGGCTGAGTAATAAGGATATTTAAAAGAATATAGATAGTTATTTTCTGACACCAATCACAGGAAATTGCTGACCTAATTTTTTTTTGTTTGTTTAGTTTGACCAAGCAGCTGATGCAGAATTATCCTGGATTACCGAAACAGAAAAGAAATTGATGTCACTTGGTGACATCAGGCTTGAGCAAGACCAGACTTCTGCCCAACTTCAGGTTCAGAAGGTGAAGAATTATATTTTTCATTTGCATCTAAATGCTTGTTAGAGTTTAAGTCTAGAAGATGTGCTTGTATGGCTTACTTTTGGGGGGGGGGTGGGGGGCACATAGTGATGCTCAGGGATTACTTCTAGCTATGCACTCAGAAATCGCTCCTAGCTAGGGGGTCCATTTGGGACTCCGGAAATAGAAGCAGGTCTGTCCTGGATCTGCTGTGTGCAAGGCAAACGCCCTACTTCTGTGCTATCACTATGGTCCCTGGCTTACTTTTTTTTTTTTAAACTCTTGCCAGTGTAACTTGATAATTTTTAGCTACTTTGCTTTCTTGCTTTTATTTGAATCACACATGCTCTCTTTTTCTGTTTTGGTAAATCGCAGACATTCACCATGGATATTTTGAGACACAAAGATATTATTGATGAACTTGTCAAGTTTGGACATAAAATCATGACCACTTACAGTGAAGAGGAAAAGCAACCCATGAAGGTATAACCTTGTTTCTGTGACTGGTAGTGAGATGTGAATTGTCCCATGCATTGCAACAGCTTTTCACTTTTTCTTTATCCACAGCTGCCTTTCAAGCAACTAAGTTTTCATTTTATATAAGGCATTTTTAAACTTGTAGAAAGAAGTGAAGTGGACATTTCTTAAGGGAATCTCTTTAAGGATAAACTTTTTTATTTTGTTTTGAGACCACACCAACCAGCATTCAGAGACTGCTCCTGGTGCAATGCTTAGGAATCAGTCATGGGGATGCTCTGTGACTATATTTGATGCACAGAAACGAATACTACATTCCTCATGCAAAACATGTCCTCTAGCCCATGATTTCTGGACCATGAATGTGCTTTTTTAATAGACATAAAAGCAATGAAGTTTTGGTTCTTGAGTAACTGTCACTCATTAAGCATTCCATGAATGTTACACTATTATTGCCATTACTATCAGTATAAATTGTTAGTATTAGTGTTAACATATGTCAACTCTTACTTACATGTTGTAAGAACACTTGGACCTCTAGAACTGCAACAAGAACCAAATATATAATCCTCTGCAATGCTAAGATTCATTCTCTGCAAACTTATATTAAGCTTTGTTGGGGACAAAGGAGCTGAATAACAGGAAACATTCTGTTTCTGAGGTTTCAATGATCCTGGAAACTAGCCAAATGAAAAAATGAAAAAAAAAAGCTTAGTTCAGTTTATATTAAGACATTTTGATAGCCAAAATAAATTTGTATATAGTAATCCTCTTGAAGGAAAATATCCCAGAGAAAAATATATAGATATGTCTTTGCCTAAGATTACATTCTAACTATGCTTTGCATTTAAGATATATACCATAGGCCAAAAATTAACATTTACACTAGATATTGATACTTTCTCTTTTATTTATATTCTCTAGTAAACTACTGGTCTATAATTTATACCCCCTATTATCTTTGCAAAGATTCTTACATGAAAAATACAATGACTATAAACTAATTTATATCATTTTGTGACTGGGATTTCTGTTGTGCTTTATCTCCTACAAGCACACTGTTATGGATTTATACAACTTTCTAAATCATTATTTCTTAGCATTTTTTTCAATCACAGTCCCTTTCTCACCTTATTTCTTTCCTGTAGTCTTTCTATTCTACCTGCGACTCCTAATTTATATGATTTTTTAAAATAATTTTTGTCCTCTTATAATGCCCGAGGGCCCACAGAGGGATAATATTGGTCCCCTACTGAGCTCTTATTCACTGTGATACTCTATAAAACAGTGTATGGCCTCATTTCTACTTTGATTTTAAGATACGTAAGTTAAATTTGTTGACTGGCAAATTCCTTTTACAATGTAATTTACATGAGGCAGTCCTCACTTTTTCCCAGAATGTAACTGTTGATAAGCTCATATGAGACTTGTTTTCTAACTAGAGGGCATTATAAGAATGGCTAGAGAATTTCATTTCTTATATATCTAGAGCCCTGTTTCTTATAAAACAAAACCTGAGATCAGCTATTTATTTGATTTTGTCACCTAATATATTTTTTTGAGTTTTCTTTTCTTTTTTCTTTGTTTTTGTTTTGTGGCCACATGTGGTGATATTCGGGTTACTCCTGGGTCTGCAAACCCAGGAATCACTCCTGGCAGTGCTTGATGGACCATATAGGATGCTGGATATTAAACCCAGATCAACTATGTACCATTGCTCTAGCTTCAAAGTTTTAGTTTTCTATCATTCAATTCCACATTATTTGATAATTGCATAAAAATTACATTTATGAACATATAGTTTTTATACCAGATCTCTAGTTGTTATGAGACATTTCCACAGTTTTTAATGTTTTTTTTACATCTTAAAATACAATAAACCTATATTTCGGAAAGAAGACTTAGCCAGAACTAGAATATTATTTGCTTTAGAAAGGAAGGAAATCCTGATATATTCAATTACACCCATAATTCTTTAGGGCCTTTCTTTATTTTTATTTATTGGGTGGATTTGGACCACACCCAAAGATGCTCCAGGATTACTCCTGGCTCTGCAGGTGGGAAGTGTTCCTGGTGTTGCTCAGGGTTAGGGCATTGAACTCAGGTTGACCATGTGCAAGCAAGTGCCCTATCTGCTATAATCTCTCTCCAAAACCCCAGTAAGGTCTTTTTTAAATATAAACTCTAAAACATAGAAATAATTGAAATCTGAAATAATAAATTCACTGATGTATTTTTATTTGGTTGCTTTTCAATACTAGATATATGATGCTAGAAAAAAACATTTTCTGTTACATTGTGCTACTTGTCTTGCCTGACCAATGCACATATATGGCTAAATGCATTTCATTGTCTTAATTTTCAGAATAAACTGGATAAGGTTTTGAAGAACTATGATGCTATCTGCCAGATAAACTCAGAAAGGTATCTACAACTAGAACGGGCACAATCCCTAGTGAACCAATTCTGGGAAACCTATGAAGAACTTTGGCCATGGCTGACAGAAATACAAACAATCATCTCACAGCTTCCTGCTCCAGCTCTTGAATATGAAACTCTGAGACAACAGCAGGAAGAACATCGGGTAAGTGTAGTGTGTAAAGAAGACAGGTGTTCTCATTTAAAAAAAAAAATCATTATTTTTACTGTGTGTCTAAAATGCAAGTAGATACCTCAGATAATTGAGTTTTTGCAGTTCTTTTACCAGGCTTGTAAGGAGATGATTTGTGATATGGAATACAATATATGTTACTAGTTATATTGTGACTTTCTTTTATATATATATTTTATTTTGACCATATTAGCTTACATATCTTTCACAGTAGTATTTTAGGTACATATTAACATTGAATCAGGGGAATTCTCATCACCAAATTTGTCCTCCCTCCACCCCCGTTCCCATCCTGCCTCCCCAATCCCCCACCATCACCCCTTGGGCTGCTAGAATAAGAGGTCCCCTTTATGTCTAGCTTACTACTTAGTGATCATATATCTGGTTGGTCCTAGTACCCTCCCTTATTTCCCCCCCTCTGTTTGAGAGGCAGAACTAGATAGTTCAAGTTATGTGGTTTTGTTTGAAGAAAGAAAAAGCGATAAAGTGGGGTAAAGTCAAATAAGCCGAAAATGGGTGTAGTCCTTCTAGAGGCTCTCAACCTCAGTTTGAGAGAGGACAGGAAAAACGAATTTGAAATACTACAATACAAAATATCGAATAAAATATCCAGTGAGCACTACAGCACTAAAGGCAAGCACTACTTAATAGTCTCGGTCCTAAAATAAAACCATGCCAGAGCGCAAAAAGAAAGAGAAAGATAAAATAACATAAAATAAGATTGGGGACATCAACTTCAATATCAACACCAAAACAAAGAAGTCAAGAAAGATAAAAATAAAAATAAAAAAAAATAAATAGATAAATAGATTAAAAAAATTATTTTGTGCTCCGCCTGGGTTTTTTTTTTTTTTTTCCCTGCATAGGCATAGTAAAAAATGGGGGCATTAGAGAGGGAATTCCTATATTGTGACTTTCACAGAACCATTTGGGGACAAGAAACAAAATTCCCATTTTAAAAGTGTACATTTAGCTTGGCTTGGTTTTATATTTTAGAAAACAGAGCCATATAAGGAAAGCCATATAAGGAAAGTCATATAAGGAAAAGTAAAAGAAACATACTGACTTTTTATACAAGCAAGTCTACTAAGTGTAGAAAAAAATATACAATATTATTGAATCTAACCCTCCAGCTCTGACTGGTGAGAGCAGGTCTGGAGTCAGAAGTCGGTCTGTAAAATAATTCAAACATACACACTTAGATAAAGAGAAAAAAAGACTGGAAAATTCCCTACCCCACTCCTATTCACTGGCCATTACTCCAAGCAGCCATTACTCCGGAGATCCAGAAAATGAAAAGGCTTTTTTCTTTCTGCCCACGCTTATTATATGAGGAAAAACGTCACACCTGGAAGCTGGGACTATCTGGTTTCACTACCAATCAAAGGGGCTACATTAAAAGAATTCCATCCAGTGAGTAACAATGTGGATATTGATTGACAAATCCCATAATCCCACACAATATGACTTTAGAAAAATAGTATTTTGTTCAAGTTAAATATAAAAAGAAAAAAGATACTAAAATAATTATTTTCCCTCTTTTTTTCGTTTTTGTTTTGGGGCCACAACCAGTTGTGCTCAGGGCTACTTTAGGCTTTGCACTTGGGGATAACTTCTGGCAGGTTGGAGGGATTAAATCTGGGTCTGCTGCATCAAGGAATGAACTTACCCTTTGTAATTTTTTTCGGCAAAAAACATTTCCTATTGCTTTCATCTATGTGCACGAAATTCTTTCTGGGTTCTTGGCTCCTCAAAATTTATCTGAATTAACTATCTTCTCCAATACAAATATATTATGTTTTAAACCAGGGGTCTCAAACTTGCGGCCCGCAGGCCACAAACAGCCCTTCATACAACATTTTGTGGCCCTGCCCTACAGGAATTCTTTTTTGTTTTGTTTTGTTTTGTTTTAGTTGTTTGGGTCACACCCCCCAATGTTCAAGGCTTACTACTGACTTTGCACTCAAGATCACCCCGACTTTGCCTCCTGCGGCCAGCAGGTAAATTGAGTTTGAGACCCCTGTTTTAAACAAATATAACATCATTAAACAAGTGTTCATTTCTACAGACATTAATGTTGACATAAACTAAAATTTTGCAAGTCTTAATGTGAGAATGGTAGAAGTGTGAGCAAAAAAAGGAATCTGATGTTCTTACTATGTGTGAACTAGTGACTTAGTTTCATTCCAAAACAAACAGTACATGATATACTTTGAAGGTTGATCAGAGTGTGTGTATGGGGGTGGTGGTGGAGATAGTTAAGAAAGAGGAGAGAAAAGTTTAATTCAGAGTTTAATTTGGGATATATTACATAATTATCTGAAGCAGTGACATAGTTATTAATCCTGTCTAATTTCCAACACAAGCTTTTGTTTACAAGAGTTTTAGAGAACGTGGAATTTATCAAAATCATACAACTGCTGTGGGCAGCTTCTGTCCCACAGCTCCAGGGACTTCAATGAGTCCACTTCAGGGAGTAGATGGACATGAACCGGCTAATGGTATATAAAATATGAAAAATAAAACCACGCATAAAGTATGGGGACTCATATCTGGCAAGTGTGCGACAAGTTTAATTTTTAAGCAGGGAATTTTTATAAGGGGTAAAGCCAGTCATCGGTATTGAGAAGAATGTTTACAGTTACAAAGCAGAGTTTACCAGTAAACAATATATATTAAGCTATGGGTGTGAGCCATAAGAATTCTGAGTTACAAAGGAGAAGGTCACAACTCAAGGCAACTCTTAGCAAACTAACTTCAAATGCAAACTAAGGGATTATTAAGAAGTAGAAAAATCTAAGAAAATGATCTTCACTGGGATGGGCTCTATTATTTGAGGTCAAGTGAAAGAAAGAGCTAAATCCACTAAGGTGTAGTACCCATTTTATGGGAAGAGTCAATAGCGCACGGTCTGTATTCTGGCTGCGCCCTTGATTACCAGAAACTGAGGCTGCAAGGACATATATGAAAAAATATTATTGTCTTTGATTTTGGTGTAAATATTATCCAGAAAAGGGGTTATCTTAGTAATCTTTGGTGCTGGGATTTCTGAAAAGAATTTGAGGCCATATTTTTGCCTGAGATTTTACAAAGGAGAGATAGCCAAACATGACAGAAAATGTAATGTCGATACCATATCATGAATTTCAAAAATATCTCTTCAGGAATTCCTTGACTATTTACGCAGGGGAAGAAGCTTCCACAGCAGGCCTTTTGAGGAACACCCTGGAGGTTATTTCAGTCCTCCACTCCAGGGAAATCTGGGGATACATCTGGTAGGCCTCCTGAGTTCCCCTTAAATGGAGATGTGTATGCATGGCATGGCATACAACTGAAGAAAGACTTGAAGATTAATATTAGTATAAAGTTTGTCACAGAAATTCCCATACTTGCCTACTGATTAATACTTAATGCAAAATATGTCATGGCCATTTTAATTATGTTAATTCTGCTAATTCATGAGCAAAGTATGTGTCTCCATTTCCACATGTCCTCTTTTATTTCTTGAAGCAGGGTTTTGTAGTTTTCTTTGTATAAATCCTTCACATCTTAGTTAAGTTGACTCCAAGATATTTGAGTTTGTGGGGCAGTAATGGGAATGGGATTTTTTTAAATGTCCATTTCTTCTCTATCATTATTGGTGTATAAGAAGGCCAGTGATTTTTGTTTTTTAATTTTGTAGCCTGCCACTTTGCTATATGAATATATTGTTTCTAGAAGCTTTTTGGTAGAGTCTTTAGGGTTTTCTAAATATAGTACCAATGGAGATACCTGCTCATGGATTGGCAGAATTAAAATAGAAAATTTAATTAAACATCATTAAAATGGCAATACTCTCCAAGGCATTGTACAGATTTAATGCAATCCCTCTAAAGATACCCATAACATTCTTCAAACAAGTGGATAAAACACTCCTAAATTCATCAGGAACAATAAATACGCATGAATAGCTAGAGCAATCTTTGGGAAAAGGAATATGGGAGGCATCACTTTCCCCAACTTTAAACAGTATTACAGAGCTATAGTCTTTTTATTTGTTTGTTTGTTTTTTTTGTTTTTTTGGGCCACACCCAGTGACACTCAGGAGTTACTCCTGGCTATGTGCTCAGAAATCGCTCCTGGCTTGGGGGATCATATGGGACGTCCATATGGGGGATCAGCTAGCGCTTGCAAGGCAGACACCTTACCACTTCATACCACCATTCCAGCACCAGAGCTATAGTTATTAAAACAGCATGGTATTGGAATAAAGACATACCCTCAGATCAGTGGAATGGGCTAGAGTATTCAGAGAATGCTCCCCAGCTATACAATCAATTATCTTTGATAAAAAGATAATAAATGCAAAATAGAGCAAAGAAAGCCTCTTCAACAAGTAGTGTTGGCAAACTGGTTAGCCACTTGCAAAAAAATGAACTCTGATCTCTATCTAACACACTACACAAAGGTCAAATACAACTGGATATCAGACCGGAAACCATAAGGTATATAGAACAACATGTAGGTAAAATACTCCATCATATTAAGACTAAAGGCATCTTTAAGGATGAAACAGCACTCTCCAAACAAGTAGAAAGAGTGATAAACAGATGGGAATATATGGGAATATATTAAGCTGAGATGCTTCTGCACCTCAAAGGAAATAGTACCTAGAATACAAAAGCCATCCACAGAATGGGAGAAGCTATTCACCCAATACCCATCATATAAGGGGCTAAGATCTAAGATATATAAAGTAATGACAAAACTTAACAAGAAAAATATCTAACCCCATCAAAAATGGGGAGAAGTAATGAACAGACACTTTGACAAAGAAGAAATACAAATGACCAAAAGGCACATGAAAAAAGTGGTCCACATCACTAATCATTAGGGAGATGCAAATCAGTGCTGGTGGGGATTTGGGGAGAAAGGAACTCTCATTCACTGCTGGTGGAAATGTCATCTAGTTCAGCCCTTATGGAAAACTGGAAATTGAGCTCCCATTTGATCCAGCTTTATCATTCCTAAGAATATACCCTAGGAACTCAAAAATACAACTCAAAAATTCCTTCCTCAAACCTCTATTCATTGCAGCACTATTTACAATAGCCAGACTTTGGTAACAACCAAGATGCCCTTCAATAGATGAATGGCTAAAGAGATTGTGGTACATATCCACAATGGAATATTTGCAGCCATCAGGAGAGATAAAACAATGAAATTTTTCTATACATGGATGTACATGGAATCTATTATGCTGAGTAAAGTAAGTCAGAGGCAGAGAGAGACACACACAGAATAGTCTCTCTCATCTATAGGTATTAAGAAAAATAAAATATATTGAAATAATTCTCAGAGATGAGGGCTGGAAGGACCTGCTCAAAATATGAAGCTCATCACAAAGAGTGCAGTTAGAAAAATAACTACTCTGAGAACTGTCATAACAATGTCAGTGAGTGAAGGATGTAGAAAGCCTGTCTCAAATACAGGTAGGGGTGATGGAGGGGAGAGATGAGGTCGTTGATGATGGGAAGATTGCACTGGTGAAGAGGGTGTTCTTTTTATGACTGAAACCCAACTACAGTCATGTTTGTAATCACTGTGTTTGAATGAAGATATTATTTTAAAAATTAAATATGTCATGGATTTCCTTGATCTGAATTGACTCAAGAAACTTTTTCTAGGATAGCATCAAACTGTGCGGATCATAATTGAAAGAAAGTTTCAAAATTGTTAGTTTTCCCTTGTTTTTTAATAATTTTCTGACTCAAAATATATGAGTTTTTGCATAAAGGGAAGAAAAATATTTGTGGCCAAATAACTCAGTTTTTCTAATTAAATTCATCACAATATTGTCAACTAGAAGGTCATTTTAACCAAGTGTATACTAACTCTAACGTGACTAGATTTTTATTACAGTATGTTGCCAGGTAAAGTTTTATTACATACGAGGCAAAGCAGTTCTTTTCAGTTCCTTTTGTTGTGCTAAGTATTGCTTACAAGATTCAGAGGTCCCATCAATTATTTTTGGCCAACTGCAATCCCAGTCCAGTGGTGCTGGATTGACTTCTAGGGTTGTGACCCTCACAGTATTTGGGATCTAGAGGACTCAATCCTGCGATGCCCAGGGGTCTATATGATGCTAGGAATCAAACCAGTATCAAATGCATGCAAGATAGACTTTAGGAAAGTTAAATCTCAGCAAAGATATTACATTTAGTTTATTTAACTTTATTGAGCCTTATAAAATATGGAAGCCAGAATTACATAACATTTTATTTTTCTGTGACATTCATTGATTATTAGAAAGTATTACAATGCTGCTTGTTGCTATGAATTAATTTCAGCTAGGGCTGCCAAGGAGCGGGATTGCTAACATGACTTTCATATATGCATATATGTGGGTATGTGTGTATATTTATATACATATCATGTTAGATTATAATCCCCAACTTGTATTAAAATGAGTTTGTGGTTTTTTTTTTAAATCTTTTGTCCAAACTTCAAATATAATATATTTTTTTGGAAATTGAGTTTTTGGTAGGTTGGTTTTTGGACCACACACAGTTGTCCTCAGGGTTTACTTCTGGCTCTCTGCTTAGGGATGACTACTGGAGGGCTCTGACAGCAAATGTAGTGTCAGAAATTGAACCCAGGTCAAGGTTATTTAAATAAAGTGCCCTATCTCTTTTTAGTTGGAAATAATTAATGCTTCTATGAAATCATTGCCTCAATTATTTAGGAGGCAAATCATTTGAGACATACTTTCCAATGAGGCAAAGAGCTCCTCCTCAATGGGTAATATGGTACAAATCTAAGGCTCCTCACTGCAGATGTAGACCAGCCTAGAAAAAAATATAGGCAAAGGTATATCTTCCCCTGGGGATGGTTTTGTATTTGGTTAAAGAAAAGCTCCTCAGTGGAGACCCTGAATTCTAAGTTTAAATGTCTTAGTCTATCTTAGTCTCTCAGGAAGAAATATTATTCTGCTTGTTTTCCATATCCACTCATTATTATCAAAGAATTATTTTAGTTCTTAACCCAATGATAATATGGAAAATATTCATGTGCCACATATTTTTAAATACAGCAAAATTAGTGTTTATTATATAACTTTTATTTGCCCTTGCTGAATTTAATATTTAAAAGTAAATACAAATAATTTTAAATATACATGTGAGTACATGTGAGTTTATATATACATATATACACATTTTATATTGGTTTATATATAATAGTGGCTTGTGCCTTCCTTAACCCTTTCTTTCTCTTTGTTCCTTCCTTCCTTCCTTCCCTCCCTTTTATCATGAGTGCATAGAAAGGTATCCCAAGATACCTTGGTTTCTGGTTTACCTTGGCTTGGTTTATAATACTTTTGTGTAATAAGAACCTTGATTAATACTGTTATCAAAATGTGCCTTGTAGGTGTGAAATGCATGAGGAACTGCTAGACACTATTTCATTCAATTTCCAGTTTTGTAGGTACCCAAATAGAGACTTTAACATAACCAACTGTTATTTAGTCTTTGTGCCTTTAGGCATTTCTTATGGGCAGAGACTTTTATGAGCTGTTGTTACATGTTAAATACCTTAAGATGAGGAAGTGTTTGTTTGGAGTTTCTTGCCAGCTGGAAACATTGGGAATGGACAGCTATAATATGGAGGTGTAACCCTGAGATACTGAGATGCTATTTGATTTGTTATAGCAACTGCGAGAGTTGATAGCCGAACACAAGCCTCATATTGATAAGATGAACAAAACTGGGCCACAGTTACTGGAATTAAGCCCAGAGGAAGGCTTTTCTATCCAGGAGAAATATGTGGCAGCTGACACCCTTTACAGTCAAATTAAAGAAGATGTCAAAAAGCGAGCTGTGGCTCTGGATGAAGCCATTTCTCAGTCAACTCAGGTAACCATATACCACAGAAGTATGGTTGTGTTCTTCGAAATAACAAAGCATGAAAAGATGTTTTCCTTGATCTCCTGATAAAATTTCAACAAAACTTATTTACTATTGAAACTATTGAGTATTGATGCCTGTAGGGGTAGTTTTTACTTCTGTCTAGTCCTTATATATTTTTCCTGCATATAGTTACATTGGCAAAGAGTTATCAGTCATTAAGAAATATACACTTGCTATCAGTGTCCATATATTTATATTAGTTTCCATCAAGAGGAGAATGCACTGTTTACCATGATGAGACAAAAAAGAAAACATCATTGATAATAGTTCTTCCAGGCAGCCATTAAGAAGAAAGACTAATAGGTTGTACAACAAATAATATAGAGAGTTAGAAATTGACAGTCTTTCTTTTCTGAAACACCTTTTTTTCAAGTAATTGATTTTGAAATTACCTACAGGTTTTCCTATTTTGAAGACTGAAAATAGGATTTTTTTAAATGGTTGATTTTTCTTTCCTCAGCTATTTTGGCATTAGAGTATTTCATATTTTTTGATCCCAAGTGATAATTCCTTTAATGTTTAAGACAGTGTATTAGGGGATACATTTTTATAATTTTGCTTTATTATCTATGAATTAAATTATATTATTTTATGAATCTGATCATATATCTGTGCTATATTAAATAAAAACTTCTATTACAATATTGTAGGGGTTTTATGTTAATTTTACAAGTATTTCTCATTAAGGGAGTTTAACTTTTTGGGATATCAAATTAGTAAAGTTGAATTAAGACAATGTTTTGAGAATAAACACCTGACTTATCTCTTCTTTAATTAATTTATTTAATTGATTGATTGATTCTTAATCGTGATTAATTTTAATTAAGATTAATGATTTAAACAATAAACAAGATGCTAATCAATCCAATTACATATAATCCATGTATATATTTCATAATAAAACACTCAATATGTTTTCCTTCATGTAACAGTTGACTGAAATACTGAAATACTTTGGATGGTTATAGTTATATTGACAAGAAAACTTAAAATTTAGTTCTCATGGCATTAAATTGATGAGCTTAGTGAGTCTTTATATATGGTATGTTAGATTTCCCTCCATAAATTATCCTTTCTTTTATTCTTAGTTTCATGACAAAATAGACCAGATCCTGGAGAGCCTGGAACGTATTGTGGAGCGCTTGAGGCAACCCCCCTCAATCTCTGCAGAGGTAGAGAAGATTAAAGAGCAAATCAGTGAAAATAAGAATGTGTCTGTAGACATGGAGAAGCTGCAGCCATTGTATGAAACTCTGAAACGGAGGGGAGAGGAAATGATTGCTCGATCTGGGGGCACTGATAAAGACATATCTGCCAAAGGTACACAGGAACAATGAACTTTTTCTCATTTCAAAAAATAAAATCTATGATAAATGCTCTGGCAACAAGCTTTCGTACATTGTTAAGACAAAACATGCAACTTATTCTTGAATAGGAGAACACAAAGAATATCCCTCAGTGATAATAGCACTTTCTTTGGAGTTAAGACTAGCCTTAGTGAATTTGAAACTTGGTGAACTTGGCTGTACTCTGAGCTCAATTGTATTTTCAGGAAAGGACTCCATTCAGGAGAAAGTCAGATACCCTCAGATCTTGCTTTTGTCTGGGCAAAAGGTTACTGGGCCCAGTGAAACCAAGACTAGAGTCAACTAAAATTTTGGTCCAGTTTTAGGTTCATAGCAAATAGGAGCACTTGCTTTGTTTGCCTAATTGGACTAATGCTTTGTCTTTTTGATAATGCTTTCTGCCATAGCTGTTCAAGATAAGCTTGACCAAATGATTTTCATTTGGGAAAATATACATACACTGATGGAAGAAAGGGAAGCCAAACTACTGGATGTAATGGAATTAGCAGAAAAGTTCTGGTGTGATCACTTGTCACTAGTTGTTACCACTAAAGATACTCAGGATTTCATCCGTGACCTAGAAGATCCTGGAATCGATCCCTCAGTAGTGAAACAACAGCAAGAGGCAGCCGAGGTAAGCAGAAAATCTCATTTACAGGTTTAAAAAAAACATATAATGAAAGCCAGATTCCTTTAGTAAGTATATGTAATTATTCTCTATAAAATGTATATCTGAGTCCAAAAGTGGATGTGCCAACATTTTTCAATTAGATGGTATCTATTCTCAGAGGTTCTGCTCTGCTTTTATTCTCAAATTTTGGTTTCTAACCTTACACAAAACAGTATACCTGCACACAGAGTAGAGTTTTCCTCTGCTCAAGCCTTGCAGACAATTTTCTCTGAATCTTCACCTACTGGGTGTATCTATCTGTTTAATCCACCTTCAGGGAAATTTTTGTCAGCTGCATCTGTCCAAACTCCCTAGAAAAAGATTACTCTAATATGTGTCTATTTCGAAAACCATATGTGCCTACTGTTTTTTTATGAAGCTCCTTCCCTTCTAATAATTAGAAAGAGGTCTCCCTTCCCCACCCAACATATGTGCACTTTCTACTGCTGCCAGTGGCTTCTGTCCGGCAGCGCCAGAAGATTTCAAATGAATCCGCCTCAGGGAAGTGAGTAAACAGGCCGGTACAGTGAAATATGAAGAAATGTTGAGAGCACACACAATGCGTGTATGGAGAACAGTGATCTGAGTTTAATATCTAAACTAGGGGTTTTTATAAGGGGTATAACACTAATCACAGGTGTCACAGGTCACATTTTTCTTTGTTAAGTACAACAGAAACTTATCAATGTACTTTGATCTTTAAAACAATACACAGTCTCTAGGTGTTTTGTAATCTTGGAATAAAATATAGTTCAGTTGGGAGCCCAGAGGATAAAAGGAAGGCAGACTTTTACATTTCGAGTAGTTTGTCTCTGGCCTGGCCCTAGCTGTCATACTGATGTAAATTAGGAGAGTAGCAAGAAGCCAGTTTCCTTTAACAAATTTCCTTTACCTAAGGGAACAGGTTTCTAGCTTAGGGGCTAAGACTAACTTCCTAAATTCTGGTTTTGAAAGAGATAAAACTTAGATGAAAGAGTATAGAATTATACCTAGTAAATTCAGTAGCCCAGTGCTATACTGGCCAAACCTTTTTTGGAGAGTAAATTAGTTAGCTGGTATTCCAGATAGGGGAAGTCCCTGGAGCAAGACAATCCTTTCTGTTACAAACTGCTATGTATTTAAAGACAAGGAGAGAAAAATCGTGGGTTTTTTTGATGCTGAGTATTCCAGGTAAAGATAAATTTAATGAGTACTCTTTTGCCTGTAAAAATTCTTGTGTTAGGATGAGAAAGGTTTTACTATGTTGTACACAGCAGTAGGGAGTATATACATGTATATATACATATATATGTATCAATTAAGTGTCTATAGTAAAGAAGGCAGAATGTCAGTTTCATTAACAGATCATCTCATTCAATAATCCACACTGAGAGGGAAGCCTCAGTAGGCCTATTAATGAGAGTTCTCAGGACTCTTCCAGTCATCCTCACTTGAGGGAAAAGACTTCTGGATGGGCCTGCTAGTAATATTTCCTCAGGAATTTTTGATCATCTACCCACGCTAAGATTATGAACATGCTAGCAGGTCTTCTGACTATCTCTGGAAATATTAAGATTCCAATTCTGTTAAGGCTGTGACATTCTACCCTCTGAATTTTTGTCCATTTCATTTCCTTACTACCCTAAAATGCTTTTGGGTACATCCTACTTAAATATCAAGGTTCAGTTCAGTTGTTACCTCCTTGTAACATCTTATATCTTTAGCAAAGTTATTCTCTTTGTCCTCCCCTGTTTGTTTTCTTGTGCAAAGGACTGAACACATAGTATGACTTAAGATCAATTATGTCTCTGTTTCCTAATGTTTCTTTGGTACCTGTATGGTCTCCAGTGTCTGGTTTAAATCTTCATTCATGCTTTTAATATGATCATTAAATTAATAAGTATATTTAGCTGGGAATGTAAAGGACAAAAATGGAAACTATACTTTGTCATCATAATTTTATAGTTTACCACTCATAGGTTGGTGACATAAAATAAAAATTGGGAAGCTATGTTGTGCTTTTCTTTTTTACTTTCTTTTAACAAATGCATTAATCTGTGTGGTCTTTGAACTCGTTTTACATAACAACTGTTTCGCTTATTTAATGGCTAATTGGTCTTTTGGAGAAGCAAAACATTCTATTATTTTAATACTTTTCAGTATTGATGATGTTTAAAAATATTTACTTTGATATTTGTTGCAGACTCATCCTTTATTGTTGTCTTTATAATAGACATATGGTGTCTGTTACTCATAGGATGTTGATTTTTAAGCACATCTCCTATTTATTATTGAAAAGTTTATTGTAGAAATAAATGAAAAAAAGTGAACTATTATTTCACTTTTTTTAAATTATCTACTATTAACAGCTTATTGTAATCTTTTTAATTTCAGTATGGATTTTCTTAAAACTTTAAGTCTACCATTTCTTATTTTAGGCCATAAGAGAAGAAATAGAAGGATTACAAGAAGAGTTGGACATAGTTGTTAACCTGGGTTCTGAACTCATCACTGCATGTGGGGAACCTGATAAACCCATTGTCAAGAAAAGTATAGATGAGGTATATCAAGATTATTTTCTACCCTTCATCAGGAATTATTAAAAAAATTTGTTAACAAAGCATATTGGCAGAAATGTTGATCCCAAGGAATACTAAAAGGACTCTCATATGTATATTCCAGTTAAACTCAGCATGGGACTCTCTAAACAAAGCCTGGAAAGACCGGATTGACAAACTGAAGGATGCTATGCAGGCTGCTGTTCAGTACCAGGATGGACTGCAGGTAAGGGAATTACAGTGTCTACTGGTTGGTCTTGGCTAGTAAAAGTCATGCTAATTGATGTCTACAATTTTACAAAACAGTGGCACCACATCAGACCCGCAAGTGTGTATGCAGTCTATACTTATTAATCTTTAGAAGATATTTCTGACAGTTGAGATGTGTGCAGATTTATATATACCTCCAAAACATTACCATACAATCACTGAACTTTACTTTGAGAGAAATATTTTTATTTTTTAAATAAGAATAAATGTTCCCACACTGTATTTTTTATAATGATTCAATAATAAACAGTAAAATGGAGCTGAATCTGAGTTCTGTTCTAAAGTTAAGAGGGATAATATGAAAGGAATAAACTAAACATTTAAAAATATCACTAAGTTGAAATAAAATCAGAAATAAAAGAAATTTGATTTAAAGCCAAGTGTTACCATGAAGTAAAAATAGATTTCTAATTAGGTCATAATCTTTTTGTGTTATAAAATAGTTGTTTTGGGGCCCAGAGAGATAGCACAGCAGCGTTTGCCTTGCAAGCAGCCAATCCAGGACCAAAGGTGGTTGGTTTGAATCCCGGTGTCCCATATGGTCCCCAATGCCTGCCATGAGGTATTTCTGAGCAGACAGCCAGGATTAACCACTGAGCAACGCTGGGTATGGCCCAAAAACCAAAAAAAAAAAAAAAAAGTTTTTTTTTTCACAACTTTAAATGTTCTCATTCATTCAGATAATTAGCCATTTTTTTCTAAACTTTTTTTAAAGTACTGATACTCTTACTAATTGAGATCAACACAGGAATATTATTCTCCTTACCTTCCTCTGTTCCATTTATTTCATTTCCTAACAAGTTGTAAGAGTTCAATTTTTCATCTGTCCTACATATGGAAAAAGCCTTACTATTTCCTTAATACAAAGTGAATATGATTTTTAAAGTTGAGCTGAGAGCATTTTTTTCCTTTTCATTAAGACTTTCCATTTCTATATTTGTAAAAATATCACTAATTTTACTTTATGCAGTTAAATAGTATTTTAAACTTTGGAAATATCTAAACTACTCACTACAGATGATATACACATCCCTTGTTTGTTTTTTTTTTTGTGTGTGTGTTGTGTTTTTTTGTTTTTTGGGTTTTTTTTTTTTTTTTTTTTTTGGTTTTTGGTTTTTGGTTTTTGGGCCACACCCAGTGGTGCTCAGGGGTTACTCCTGGCTTATCTGCTCAGAAATAGCTCCTGGCAGGCACAGGGACCATATGAGACGCCAGGATTCTAACCAACCACGTTGGGTCCTTGATCTGCTGCTTGCAAGGTAAACAGGGCTGTGCTATCTCTCTGGCCCTGTTTGTTTTTTTTAATCTTAGTGGTAATTTATTGGTGAGAGATCATTGACCACTAACTAACCAGGCTTCCATACTTAGTCTTTAAAGCCTCATGATAATTTTCACTTACCTTTGGAAAAGTCATTTGGTTGTCACCCTCTTGTGCAATACTTCCACCTCTGAGAGCCATTTGACCTCAGGCAACATTAATTGTAGGAGGCCACAGGTTTAATACTTGACTTGCACTGTCTCTTTACCACTGCCATGAAAACTTAGCCCATTAGAGATCCTGAAACACAGGTAGCAACCTCCCTGTGGAAATAAAAGGCTTATTAAATAGCTATTACAAGCTTTGCCTAGATGTGCAATCCTCCAGAGGTTTAAAGGCTTACTAAAAAGTAAATTTTATTTTTCCACATGTGACTCTTGGAGTTGTTTTTTTTTTTAATTGAATTAAACAAATTTTTTTTGTTTTGGGTTCACATGCAGCAGTGCTCAGGGAATTACTAGCTCTGCACTCAGGAATTATTCCTGGTGATGCTGGGGGAACCATAGTGGCACCAGGATTCAAACTCAGTTTAACTGCATACAAGGCAAGCACCCTCATTCCCCCTCCCCCACTGTATTGTTGCTCTGGATCCAGGTTCTTGAAATTTATTGATGACAAAGGGAAAAATACCAGGTGTTTTCCAAGGGTTATTTTTTAAAATTAGTATCTTTATTTAACATGTTGATTACAAACATGATTGTGGTTGAGTTTCAGTCATGTAAAGAACACCCCCTTCACCAGTGCAACATTCCTATCACCAATGTCCCAAATCTCCCTCCTCCCCAACCCACTCCAGCCTGTGCTCTAGACAGGCTTTCTACTTCACTCATTCATTCACATGGTTATGATAGTTCTCAGTATACTTATTTCTCTAACTGCACTCAACACTCTTTGTGGTGAGCTTCATGTAGTGAGCTGAAACTTCTAGCCTTCCTCTCTTTTGTCTCTGAAAATTATTGCAAGAATGTCTTTTATTTTAAAAAATACACTTTATGCTCCCACTACTTCATTAAAGTGAAAAATATGAATAAAAATGCTTCTAAGGGTTTTTTTTCCAGTAAAGTAGAAGAGAAAACTAGGAGAGCGTGAACTCCGTTACAGTTCAGAATAATAGTCTTATTTTTTAACTATTTATTGATTAATTGATTGATTGTTTTTGGGGCCACACTCAGTGGCGCTTAGGGATTACTCCTGGCTCTGCACTCAGAAATTGCCCTGGCAGGCTGGGGGACCATATGGGATGGGAATTGAACAGGGTCCTTCCAGGGTCAGCCATATGCAAGGCAAATGCCCTACCGCTGTGCTATCTCTTGGCCCCCTGAACAATAGGTTTAATTTTAATGGTAAGAATGTTAATACTGCTGGTGAGGTGGCTCGAGAGGTAAGGTGTCTGCCTTGCAAGTGCTAGCCAAGGAAGGACCACGGTTCAATCCCCCAGCGTCCCATATGGTCCCCCAAAGCCAGGGGCAATTTCTGAGCACTTAGCCATGAGTAACCCCTGAGCATCAAACGGGTGTGGACCAAAAAAAAAAGAATTTTAATACTAATAAAAGTAATATGTAGGAGTTTAGTTGAGCCAGATAAGTTTTTTCAAGTATTGAATTACAAACTTAATGCTTATTTGGATAAAAAATTGAATATGAATCTTTTTCTTTTAGTATTTATAGTGTACGTATATGCATAGAGAGCATAGAAAGTTTACTTCTTGAATATGTTACTCCTTTTCCAAAGGGGATTCTTTTTTTTACTTTTATGTTTCAGTGTTTTACAATTCTATTCAAAAAAAGATTTGCTTTGCAAATTTGGATGCATAATTGGACTTTAATATAAAATATTTTGGGGGGACAATTGTTTTTCTATAGTACTATTTTTAAAGTGAGCATTAAAATAGTACATTTTTTAAAATAAATTTATTTACAGAAAATGTATCATAGTTGACATAACTGATCATAATACATTTGTTTCAAAATTAGAAAGAGAAGTTATCAAAAATATAAAGAAAATAAAAAACATAAATAGGAGAAAAAATAGAGCATTGGAAAAGAAAAGGAGAATTAGCAGTTATATTCATGAAAATTATTGAATCACAAATAAAGTTGTTAATACAGTAGCAGAAGCTTTAGTACGCTCTTTTTAAAGAGAGTAGATGCACTAAGAAAAGAAAGATGTGTGTGTGTGTGTGTGTGTGTGTGTGTGTGTGTGGCAGTTGTTGTTTGCATAGGTACAGAAAAATATGGGAGAATATAGGAACGAAAAAATATGGGAAGGAAAAACCTTTGGCCTAAAAACAGGGAAATCTCACCCCTGAAGTATTTTGGCATAAGACCAACTCCAGGCTCCAGGCCTACTAGGTTGTCCAACCCCTTAGACATTCTGTGGACCCAGTTACAGTTCTTCACCATCAGAGTTGTTGCTGTCATGTTTCTGTAGTTACAGATCCTGGTTTCTGTACAGGTTCTATGTCAGAGGCCAGGTGGTGTATAGATAGCATCTTCTGGTTTCGTCTCACATTAGGTAGCATTGCAGAAAATCCTGCCCTAGAAGCAGACTATTGCTGTTCCTAGAATGCCAGGATGTCCTAAGTACTATCTTTGGAGTACATCGGTACTATGGCAGTAGTGGAGCCTGCCTTTTTAAAATTCTTATTCCTGGTGATGGTGTAGGAAAGAAACCAACAAGCCTAGGACTGACCGAGGTTCGACCCCCCCCACCGTATCTCATATGGTCCTCAGGCAGGAGCAATATGAGTGCATAGCCAGGAGTAACCCCTGAGCGCCCGGGTGTAGCCCAAAAACCAAAAAAAATAAAAATAAAAAAGTTCCTATCTCTATTAGATAAGAGCTTGTTTGCATATGTAATATTTTCCCATTTTAATGTGCATATGCAAAAAAAACAATGCCACAAGGTATTATATGGTTGAGGTATCAAGACCAACAATCCCCATAACCTTTTTCTTACATGGCCTCTAAACAAAGACTTGTCTACTAAAATTTTATACTTAACAGATCCTGAGGATGTGGGAAACTGCCACTAACTACATGAAGAGATATTCGATCATGGTTATGCCTTAAACTAGTACTATATTTACGCAAGCTGTCATGATTTCTTGTACAAAAGAGTCTCATTCCTGAATATATTTGTAGATGAATAATTGTTCTTTCTTATAAAACTTGGTACTACAGTAATCTCAAAGTACTATTATAACAACTTATGGACTAATGTTTTTTCAGGCCATATTCGACTGGGTAGATATTGCTGGTGGCAAATTAGCTTCGATGTCTCCAATTGGAACTGATCTTGAAACTGTCAAACAGCAGATTGATGAGCTAAAGGTATGGGTTCACTGTTTAAGATGACATTTTTATAATTTTGTTTCATTTTGTGCTTTACATGAAGCTCATTTAATTTTGTATAACAAGCATTATATTTTGGCTATGAAGCTGGTTTAAAAGCAATGTTTAAGTAATCATCAAATAAATCAAATATAATACTAGTATTTTTCTTAATACTGTAATCCCTGTCCATTATATAAAACCCTCAAAGTATAAATAAGCAAAAAGATAATTTTGGAAGCTCCCCAGAAATGCTCCGTGACCTCAGCAGCTATTTTCAAGAAAAATTCTTCACTATGGATAAATATGCAATAGTTCTCAAGAAACCCCTGAGTATGGAGGATTTACTATAGCACCGCACCATTAAATAAACCAACTCCCAGATTTTTTTTCTTTTTGGAACTATCTCTGCAGCTAATCTTTGCTTAAGCCACTCAAAATGTTAAACCAAGAGGCAACCACTATTAATACTTGGCTTACAATCATCCAGATATGGATGTTTCCTCTCTTAGGAGCAAGATAGAGGTATGGTGTGTTTTAAGTATGCAGATGTGTGTTATTATGCACATGCAGAACACAGTGTAGGGATTTCATAACTATTATCCAGTTGTGTCATTTTTGTTGAGATATATATAAATATACACATCACATTTTAATTTCCTTTAGTCATGTTCAGTGTAATTCATTGAGTCCAACAGTTTAAAGAAGCAAGATTTTACTTGCTATCCAAGATTTTAAGATACTGTGTTAATTTAAAATGTTGGTTGTTTTCCATCTGCTTTCCTTAGTATTTTTTTCTTTAGTGATTCTTGACCTCCAGCTGTGAAAATGACTAAAGTATTTTCTCTCAGAAATCCTTATGCTGATGATCCCTTATCAGTATTGGGATCATCTATTTCCTGCTTAATTTTAGTCTCCATTATTGAGTCATTTTCAATGACTTCATCTTTTTTTATGTAAACTTATTTTCTTACTTCAAAAGTGTGGTATTTTTATTTCTAAGCACAATACAGGAAAAGGGACTAGGGGGAATAATGTTCCTATTCCTGCCACTGTATTGCATTTTTCCATTTTATCTGGTCTAAACATGTACTAAACACATGGCAGGTCTCACATCTACATCACTAACTTAAATGAGGGGTAAAATTACTTTCTTTGTAAATTTGTGGTGGATAACAACTTTTGAACTCTTTGAAGATAACTTTTCATTTACTATAGTTGGTTTCTTTGAATTATTTTTATATTTTAAAAAATCAAGTCACTGCTTTTCTGTTATTTACAGTTAAGTTATTTGCTTTTACAGATTATAATAGTTTATGAAAAAGTTTTTGATTACATAAGCAACTATTTACTAACCTGTGTTGTTTGGCAAACCCAAGATTATTAAATTTTCAATGTCAGTGAAAACTGAAGAGACAATGATGTCATCCTAGGAGCAGTAGTAATGTACAGAAATAACTAAATATTAATGAACATAGCACAGAACATATAGCAAACAAAATGTTCAGTGGATACAAGATGTGTATATGCTATTGAATAGAAAAAAATCAGATTTTGTCTGGTTTTCATATATGCTAATATGTACAGTTCTCTATAATTTTAGTATTATTGAGTATATATAAGCACTGGAATAAGTTCAATGTGAAGTTTAATTTTCTTGATAAAGTCTCTGCTGGATTTTATTATTCCTCACTCTCCCAATAAAAAAGTATGAATTAGAATCAGTACCTACCCCAACAATTTTTGTTTAAAATGTGATTTTATATACAAATGTGTATATTATAAATCACTTATTTGTATACTTCTTTGATATAAAAGCAATTTAAGTCAGAAGCCTATCAACAACAGATAGAAATGGAAAGGTTGAACCATCAAGCTGAACTTTTGCTGAAGAAAGTTACAGAAGAGAGTGACAAACATACTGTTCAAGACCCATTAATGGAACTGAAATTGATTTGGGATAGCCTAGATGAGAGAATCATCAACAGACAGGTAAATAACAAGACCTTTATTAATAAATTTTGGTATCATATTTATGCAATTAAAAAATAAAATCAAGTTACTTGTACACAATTTTTGAAGCCCCTACTTCCTTGAATTTCTAGAATTCTTTTTATCTTATAACCCATGTTTGTTTTATTCTATTGAAACCATTGTGATTTACGAAGTTGGATTTCAGACATAACAGTGAATCAGGCCCATTTCCACCACCAGTGTCAACCTTCCTCCACCAATGTTCCTAGAGAACATTCTATACCACCACTCTTTTCCCCCTGGCCTGCCAAAATAACAGACCTGTTGTGAGTTTGGATTGTTATAGTTTGGGTCTCTTATTGACTTTGGCTTGGATATTTAGCTTTGTCATTTTTATCTCCACCAATAAATCTGTATTTGTTTTAAATACAAAAGCCCTTAAAGCTAAAATGTGAAAAAGATTTGTGGATAGAAATTATTGGTGGGGATCAGACTGTAACATTTACCAATGCCAAATAGAATTTCATATTCTTGAAATCTATAAAATGGTATATAAGCTAGTATTACTATAATGTGAAAAAAGTGGAAGGATTTGACAGGCTGGATATTTTTGTTTAGTTGGTTGGTTTGGGGGCCACACCCAGTGATGCTCAGGGGTTACTCGTGGCTATGCACTCAGAAATCGCTCCTGGTTTGGAGGACCATATGGGATGCCAGGGATCAAACTGAGGTCCTGAGTCCTGTGTGCAAGGCAAATGCCCTACCACTGCATTATTGCTCCAGCCCCCAGACTTGATATTTTACAGAGTTAAGCAGCACACAGTTTTTTTTTTCTCTTGATTTATAAATATAGGTCACTAATCATATGAAGTTCCTAATGGATTTTCTTCCTTTTTACTTTCATACAGCATAAGTTGGAGGGTGCTTTGTTAGCACTGGGTCAGTTCCAGCATGCACTGGATGAACTCCTTGCCTGGCTGACACACACAGAGGGCTTGCTAAGTGAACAGAAGCCTGTGGGAGGAGACCCGAAGGCCATTGAGATCGAACTTGCCAAGCATCATGTACGTCTCTTTCTGCCTCCCATGTTTCTTTTCTGTCATTTTTTTCTGTAAAGGGGATGGTAGGATAGAGAAATTTGGGGACCTCTGTTTTATCCTGACATTCCACAGTTTTTCATAAAACTTAAAGATTCACATTAATAGTGCTATCTTATTTACTATTAGGTCCTAAATTCTAACTTGAAATAGTTTTCTCCTGATTCTTTATTTTTTCTCTCATGACTCTTAAACAGAAAAGCATTGATTATTTTGCATAGTTGGTAGCATTTTAAAATAGTATTTTAATTCCTTAAGATTATTATATATACATATATATATATAACTTACTATTCTTGATTTTTCCTTTTACACTTTTCTTCACAATAATTATTGCCTAAAGTTGTTTTTCTTTCCTTTGCTTGACACTGTTTCTATGTATAGTCATTTTCTAATCGTATCTAATTAAACAGATCTTACTTTGCATCATTAATATTATTTATATTTTTGCTGTGAGCAAGAATTAGACTGCATAAAAACTGGTGTTCATAGTATATACATTTTTATAATTTTACCATTTCCCTCTACACACATCAGTGATAGGAACTTTGTAGAAGATAGTCTGTGCAGGAAAACATAATAAGCAGGCCCACTTAGTTGGTGGAGGTTATTTCTCCTTCCATTTATTTATCAGAGGTCGAAAGCTTTATCACTTGTAAGTGATAAAGTCAGAAAAAAAGGAGGGAATCTTTCTGTCTTATGATTTTCTAGCTCTAAGACTTTGCCTTACATTAGCAGGACTCAAGCCTTTTAGAAGAATGAGTTTTATAGAATCATGTTTTATGTTTTGACCAGAAGAACATGAAACTCTTTTTGAAATATACTCTTCCTAACATATTTCAGTTTTTATAAAGATGACTTTTATGTTCAGCTGATTTTATAAGTACTTTTGAGAATAAATCTCTCACCAGATACATCAGCAAAGAAAGAATCCAGTCCTGATGCTCTTCACTAAAAATCCCCTGAGTTTGCATTTTGTTCAGGTGTGGAATGTCTTCAGTAGGAGAACTGATATTCCTTCTCTTTCCTATTACTAAGCCAGTGATCATAGGAAAGTATTATCCTTCTTAGTAAAATTAGAGAAAATTTTTGTTTTGTTCTTGAACATATACAGTCTCCTTAAAAGGAAATTCTTACTAAGCTCTATTTTTTCTTTAAAGTATAATTTGGGGGAGAGGGCTCCCATGCTCAGGGCTTACTTCTGACTCTGTACCCAGGATCACTCCTGGCAGGCACTGGGGACCATTTAGGTTTTATTGTCAAGCCTACACAGATTGCCGATGTACAAAGCAAGCACTCTGCCCCACTTTTTCTCTCCCTAAAGTATAATTCTTTTCAATGTAAGAATTAGACTTACAGTTGCTTTCTGCCCATTATTTTTCCTGGGCTATTATATCTGACTATTATCAACCATATATTTATATGATTTAAAAAATGATAACTACTTACTAGAATATCTTGTACACATGCCCTCTATATAATTTCTAATTAGAATAGTTAAGCATTGGCATGCTGAGTTTGAGTATCCCTGAGAAACAGTGAAAATCATTCTGTGGTATTTGTTGTCCTTCTATAGGCTTCTTTGCAAAATATGGCACCATACATCTTAGAAATATATTTGAAAATTAATATTTTGAGTTCCAAATATCTTTATAATTATATTATAATCTGTAGATATTTAATATCAATTGCAGGCTTTTTAAAAAGGGATAACAAGCAAAAATCAATTTTTTTCTGAAAATATTGCTGTATTATTGGAAAAAACAGGAAAGCTTCAAAGTCAGGAAAAAGAAGACCACCTTTTAAAAATATTACTATAAAAATTTTTATAAATGGATGATCTGGCTTGAGAAAGTTTAATAATTTAAGAAATTAGTTAATTCAAAGCACTATTGACATATTTCAAACTAGCAAATACCATATTATTGTAATATTTTCAGGTTCTCCAAAATGATGTATTAGCCCATCAGTCCACAGTGGAAACAGTTAATAAAGCAGGAAATGATCTGATCCAATCAAGTGCAGGAGAAGAAGCAAGCAATCTTCAGAACAAGCTGGAGATTTTAAATCAACGGTGGCAAAAGGTTTTGGAGAAAACAGAACAAAGGAAACAGCAACTAGATGGTGCCTTGCATCAGGTGAATAAGGAATAAAATCTGAAAATTGTCTTTAAGATCAAAATAGAATAAAATTCTCCCATTGGTTTATAGACTTCTGCTTTAATTTTTATACCTTAAGGAAAGGAATGAATATTAAGTATGCTAAAGAACATGACCAATGAGAAAGGAGCTCTGTAGATTTTCAAATAATAGTGCTATTTCTGAGAGGGCTACTAATGAAGATTAAAAAGGCAAAGTTTCACTCTGGACCATTATTAAGAAAGCAGAGAGATGTTTCGTAGACTGAGATTGCTTGACACTCGTTGTTTCGTAGACTGAGATTGCTTGACACTCGTTTTTTGTTCAAAAGTGATCATGTCTATGGTTAAAATTCTTATCACTTCAGGCTAAAGGGTTCCATGGTGAAATTGAGGATTTACAGCAGTGGCTGACTGACACAGAGCGTCATCTGTTGGCATCCAAACCTCTGGGAGGTTTACCAGAAACAGCCAGGGAGCAGCTTAATGCCCACATGGTATGTTCCTTATTGACAACAGCTTTGAGTTCAGATTAAGAAATTGATCTCTTCGAGAAGCCCAGGTCATAAAAAAAAATGTTCTGGGAGAGACTTAAATGTTGTAGTATAAACATATGAGTGTCTGGAACACTGTAATTATTTCTATGTTATGATTTTTCCACTAAAAATGTCTTACTATATACTGTGTCTTAACTTTTTATCTAGGGCTTGAGCGGTGGTGCAGCAGTAGGGTGTTTGCCTTGCATGCGGCTGACCTAGGATGGACCACTGTTTGATCCCCCACCATCCCATATGGTCCCCCAAGCCAGGAGTGATTTCTGAGCGCATAGCCAGAAGTAACCCCTGATCTTCACAGGGTGTGGCCCCAAAACCAAAACAAAACATATATGTCTTCTGAGCACAGAGTTAAATTGTATGAAAAAGCAGTAGTCATTTTATAATAGTTTGAGGAGAGAATTAGAAAGCTCCTTGTTTTATGGAGAAGGAAATTGATGGTCAGGGAGGTCATATAACTCATCCCAGGACATAAAGCTAGAATGGGTTACTGTACAGTAACACTTAAAATATTGTTTCACAAACCATGGCAGGCCAAATGTGATTGCTAATGGTTGCACCATTTTTGAGATTTCTCAGTGTCTAAGGGCATTTTAGGATTTTTAGGTTTTTAGGTTTTATTTTTTTACAGTGAAAGGTTGAGAATCAGGGAAGTTGCTTGAGTGCTTGCCTTATATATGTGAAGCCCTGGTTCAATCCCTGGCATCACACACTAGATAAAACTTATGTCTGGGCTTTTAATATACCATGGCTTAGGGCTGTAAATATATATAGGATATATATACATATATGAGAATATATAAGGGATCTAGGTTGATAAACTGGAAAAATAGAATTATTAAAAATGATATAACTTGGAGGGATATTTCAATTTAGGAAATCTGTGCTGCCTTTGATCTAAAAGAAGAAACATATAAAAGTCTTATGGAGAAAGGCCAGCAGATGCTTACAAGATGCCCCAAATCTGCAGAAACAAATATTGACCAAGACATAAATAACATGAAAGAAAAATGGGAATCAGTGGAAACCAAGCTCAATGAAAGGAAAGTATGTACTTTTATGAATATGACATAATGTTTTAGTTATTTAATTTGACAGATTTTGCTTTATTTGATCTCTGAGTAGAATGTCAGAATAATTTTTTAACAATCTATATTCAGATGCTTCATGCTATAATCTGGAAATTTAATTATGTCTTTTAAAAAGTATTCGTGTTAACATAGAAGAACAATTAATGGACTCTACTCAAAGATATAGAAAGGTATATCATCAAGTGTTACTCTGTGTAATGTTACCACTATAGTCCACTCAAGTATGCATTATTAATTTCAGTTTTAAGTGCATTTATTAATTGAAGGGCTTTAGTATGTAGAGGTAAGGTAGAAAGATATCAAGAGAATAAGAGGATTTTATGCATAATCATTTATCTAACAAAAATCCTAAGAAAGAATTAAAATTCATATTAAATTCTGAATGTTTTTGCCATTTTTTAAAAAATCACAGGAATTAAAATTTATATTAAATTCTGAATGTTTTTTCCATTTTTTAAAAATCACAGCTATGGATAAGAAATCTTAATACTACAAGAAAAATTGTAGACTGTATATTGTATGCTATTACTGTCACTACACAATGTATTTTAATATAATTTGATCCCCAGAATTAATTTTATGGGTGTCTTTTGTCAAATTTATTTAATAATTATGTTCTGTGCTTAACTGTCCCAAACTAAAACCACAATTTAGTGCATGTAAAATTTATTGTATTTAAAGGGGGTTTTTTGCCAGTATTTTAATAAAAACTCATTAGATTCATAAACTTTATGGAGTATGGGTCATACATAAATAAAGTGTAGATAACAGACAGTTATTAAACTGGGGATAAGACGTCTTAAATATCACCAAATACAAAACTAATTTGTCTTTGTAGACTAAACTGGAAGAGGCTCTCAACTTGGCAATGGAGTTCCACAATTCTCTCCAAGACTTTATCAACTGGCTTACACAGGCTGAACAGACCCTTAATGTAGCCTCTCGGCCAAGTCTTATCTTGGATACAGTCTTATTTCAAATCGATGAACACAAGGTACACTGTCATTCACGTGAATAGTTTGTTATTTTTTTAATTTTTCCAGTAATAGGCTGTTTTATTGTCAAAGGACAGGTTTGGTGTTTTGATTTTTTTTAATAGTTTCAGTCTAGGATGCTAGGCTACTTTTTTGAGGAAGACCCATTTTTTTTTTATTTCATTCTAATTATAACCCTTTTCTATTGAGAAAGGTTTTTGCCAATGAAGTAAATTCTCACCGTGAGCAAATAATTGAACTGGAAAAAAATGGAACACACCTGAAATACTTTAGTCAGAAACAAGATGTTGTCCTAATTAAGAACCTACTGATCAGTGTTCAGAGTCGATGGGAGAAAGTTGTTCAAAGGTTGGTAGAAAGAGGAAGATCTCTGGATGAAGCAAGAAAGAGAGCCAAGCAGGTAAAACTTTATAAGATTTTCTGAATTTAGAAAGAAAAGAATTCCAGTTTTAGATATTTGTGCATATTTTTGAACGACTTTCATCATAGGAAACTACATGAAGTCCTGGTGCTTATTTTCTGAAAGAGTGGTGGCTTATTGTTTAAGCGATGACATACCCTGGCAGCACTTTAATGCTCTGGGGACTAATCTTGAAGAGACTATTAACTATGGCTGGGTTTCATAAATAAAGTATTATAATTAAGGCCCAAAGAGATTCAGTGTTTTAGTTATTGAGTCTGATGGTTTTTGCTTTGTCCTTTCAACAGCCACTCTATGGTCAGAATGAGATGTCAGTCTTCATTGTATTGTTAACTTTTGTTTAGTTTCTAAGTCAAACTTTCCTCATAGCTATCAGGCATTTAGTTCTGGAGACAACTTTCTGAAAGATCATTTTCTATTTGAAAATGCTCATAGTCCTCACCTCTTTGAAACTCTACCCTTAATTCTTGATTAATATTCATTTCTTCTCTAGCATTTTGCTAGATTGTTTAAATCTGTAGCAGATTGCTTTTTTTGTTTATTTTAATCTAGAAAATTGAATAAATTTATTGAATAAATTTTACCAAATACTTTCCTTAATTTCTCCATCTATAATACTCTGTTCTAATTTAAACATAGGGGAAAAATAAAATTGCATTTCTCTGTATTCCAGGAAAGAAAAAGGTACCCACTACTACTACTCCTACTACATAGTTTTGATTTAACCATTCTTTTGCCCCAGTCAGTGGTGGATTTGGGTGGGATCTTTTTGGGGGTTTTTTTGTTTGTTTTCTTTGGGGTTTTTGTTTGTTTATTTTGGGACCACACTGGTGGTGCTCAGTGTTTACTCCTGGCTCTGTAATGAGAGAATCAGGCAGGCTTATAGGACAATATATGGGTGCTAAGATTGATATTGGGTCAGTGGCATGCAAGTCAAAAACCTTCCTTGTGGTACCATCTCTCCCATCCCCCTTTTTTTTATCACTGGTGTTGAACTCAAAGTGTTTTTGAGGAAATTGCTGAACTCAGCAATGACGTAGAAGTTATCACAGGAGCTGGATATTTCAGTGTTCTGCCTGGGCCAATCTATCCCAGAGGATTCAGCAGCTACCATTTTCTTTTCAGACTTAGAAGTGGAGCTGTATGGCTTTTCTGCCAGGAAGTTGGTGGGTTTGGGGTGGGGCTACTGGGCTTTCTCTTTTTATTTTTATTTTTAAAACCAATTTACAAATTTTATCCATTCCTCTTCTGGTTATTTTTTCCCTTCATCTTAACATGGGATTTAAACTTCTTTGAAGTAATAAGCCTGTTCGACAGTGTAAATACATGAAATTCTCTGGGAACTAATGTTAAGGGAAAAAAAATGAGACCAGGTGTATGCTACTACTCCTACTTCTAGGCTCATTTCCATTGTTTTTAAAGTTGATGTTGTTAAATGAGCTATGGCAGGCGACTATGGGGACAACAACCAAAGCTATGCCTTTATAAGACATTTTGTAATTTGTTACATTTTCCTTTTTTCTACAGTGTTTTGAGTGAATCTTTTTAACATTTCCATTACTATTCGTTATGTTAAAATTTTTAATATACCAAAGGCTAAATATTATCTTATCAAAAATGTGAATTTCTTTTATAGTTCTATGAAGCATGGAGTAAACTTATGGAGTGGCTTGAAGAGTCAGAAAAGTCTCTGGATTCTGAGCTTGAAATTGCCAATGATCCAGACAAAATAAAAACACAACTTGCTCAACATAAGGTGGGTCTCTAATTAAGAATATTGATTCATTAATGCACCATTTAATTATGTATTTTATCCATCAGTAGAGAATTTAAAGAGTACTCCACCTCATCTCTGCAACTCTTGAGTTTGGGTCTTTCTATCATGTAATTTGTCAAGTGCTCATCAAGTCTGAGGGTGAAGATTTGGGTAAAAGGATAGTGATTCCTGGAAAGTTTTTTCAATTGTATGTATTTACATATAAATTAGTACTTGAAACTTACTAAAAAGACCAGAAAATACAAGAGGTTTATCATATGAAGAACTCCAGCCATTATCAGGTTCCTTAGTCAATGGAAGGAAACACAGAGCTCGTGCTTTTTCATGACCATAAATCTTAGGAATGGGCTGTTCTGCAGGCACACTCTGCTTATTAACTGCCACCCTTAGCTGTGACAGCACAATGCCTGTGAACAGCATCTTCCTTCCTTTTTCCCCTAATGTGAAAAATGAGAAATGGGTGGGAAAGTCTCTTAAAATAGAATACCTTATTTGAACTAAATCGGAGAGGTTGAATCATGTAGTTTTCAGCAAACTATGTTGCATATTTAAGTTAGAGAGTTGAGAAATAAGAATTTGCAGAGAATCTTGCTTGACCCTCATTTTTTCCTAGTTTGACCTATTGCCAGAATCACTATGTCTTCAAGATAAAGATAGAAAGTATATTTAGTCAGTTTAAAAACAAATCTTTTTATTCATTATTCATATAGTTTTGTCTTTAATTATGTATCTATGATGTGAAGAAAATGTGTCTATTCTGTAATTAATAAATTTTCTGTGTAGAAAACATTCATTACAGAAAATAGACTCCAGAACCATATTAAGTAATAGTCTGTATTATTTAAAAATCTAATATATTGTTGCCTTCTTGTAAAGCAAAATAGTTTGGTTATGTTAAGATATTTAAAATATCTGACTTTGTGGTTGGAAAGAGAGTTCTGTGGGCTGCAGTATGCTTTGCATGTAGGAGGCCCAGGTTCAATTCCCTGTACACATGAACACCTGAGCACTGAGCTGGGAATACCTTCTGAGTACCACTGGGGGTGGCTTCACCAAATCAAGTGTTTAGATTATTTATTTATTTATTTATTTATTTATTTATTTATTTATTTATTTATTTATTTATTGTTTTGGGGTCATACCCAGCAGCGCTCAGGAGTTACTCCTAGCTCTATGCTCAGAAATTGCTCCTGGTAGGCTCGGGGAATCATTTGGGATGCCAGGATTCAAACTACCGTCCTGCATGCAAGGCAAATGCCCTACCTCCATGCTATCTCTCCAGTCCCATGTTTGGATTTTATTTACTTTTTTTTTTATCTTACCCGGTGATGCTGAGGCATTAAATCTTGTTTTGCACTCAAGTGTTACTCCTGGCAGGGCTCTATAGAACCATATAGGATGCCAGGGATCAAACTCAGGTCAGGCACTTACACCTGTGCTGTGTTATAGTTTGTGTGTCTGGATTTTAAGGACAATAGAAATGTACTAGATAATTGTAACCTTGAGGGTTTTGTTTTGTTTTAGATAATTCATTTGTGTAGCATATAACAATTTGGGGTGATTCTAACATTATCTCAGGATTGAAAGTGATAATATTAAGGTCAGAGAGAGAGAACAGGAGTTTAGATGCTTACATTATAAGTGACTATTTTGGTCCCTGGTGGTACATATGGTCTTCTGATCACTATCACAGCCAGGAGTTAAGCTTTGAGCACAATTTGTTGTGTATCCCAAAAGCCAAAAAAGGAGATAGAAAAAGAAAATGATTTTATTTCTTCAATATTTAGTGAGTTTGTAAGCTACCCATTAAGCTGACATGTGATTTTTATGTGATTATCTATTAAAAAGTGCTTGACTCATCACTTATATTAAATATTACAAGACTCTTAAAATATAAAATATTCAGAGACCTACAGATAAACTGTGTCTGCTCTGTAGAAACTTGATTATTTAGAGGGAATATCATTTATTCCTCATAGTTTTATACACACACACACACACACACACACACACACACAAATATGAAAGGATAACTTACAAGATAAAGTGTACCAGGGTATAAATAGTATAGACATACTATAGTAATTAGTAAACTAAGTGATTTATTTAACTTTTTTGCTCACTTTTGGGGTCATACCCCACTGCGCTCAGGGACTATTCCCAGCATTATTCTCACGGAACCTTGTGGTTCTGGAACTCGAACTGAGTTAATTTTTATGCAAAGTGGAAACTCAGCCTGTTACACTAACTCTCTAGTCCCTTTATTTTTTATTTTCAGCACTGGTGACCAAACTCCAAGCCTCACACATGCAAGACATTGGAGTAACACTGAGCTACATTCTAGACCCAAAAATACTTAATACTTGAAGAGTAATCAATAGTTCTTTTGAAACCTTAGTAGGGATTTTAGACAGGGAAGAGGAGGATGGTATATGGTCATTGCCATTTAAGCACTATGATTATAAACATGTTTGTAGTTGGGTTTTAGTTATAAAAAAGAATATCCCCCCTTACAAGTTCAACATTCCCACCACCAATGCCCTTCGTCTTCCTCCTCCCCCACCCATTGCCTATATTCAAGACAGGCATTTTACTTCTCTCACTACCATTGTCATGATGATTGGTAGTGTAGTTATTTCTCTAACTGCATTCACTGTTCTTTGTGGTAAGCTTCATATTGTGGTCCGGTCCTTCCAGCCCTCATCTCTATTATTACAATAATGTCTTTTATTTTTCTTAAAACCCATATTTAATATGATTATTTTTTGATGTTTTCCACTATCTGTACTTCATTTATTAGGGGATGCCTCTATGAATGTCTCTTATCAGTTATTAGTTTTAAATGGAAATGCATATTGTATTATTGTTAAATTGTAGGAGTTTCAGAAATCACTGGGAGGCAAGCATTCTGTCTATGATACCACCAACAGAACTGGACGTTCTCTGAAGGAGAAAACCACCCTGGCCGATGACAACCTGAAGCTGGATGACATGCTGAGTGAGCTCCGAGATAAATGGGATACCATCTGTGGTAAATCTGTTGAGAGGTAATATGTTCTTTATAGCAATTTGGTTGCTTTGTAGATGGCCATATTTCCAATCTTGTATCGCCTTTTTAGGAAAGTTAGCTTACATCCCCTGAACTCTGCTCAACCTTATTATCACAGCACTATGGAGTTTTAATGACTGCCTATGCAGTCTTTGCTGTTATTTATTTTTAAATGATTTAATTCTTCAGTGCAGCAACATCATACATCTAAAAATAGCAGCTGCCAAATCTTTCCTTCCACCAACATCTGCTGTTGTCTCCTTAGTCCCGTTTCCAAGTAAACAGGGCTTTTTATTGTAAATTACATTTTTTAAGTGATAAGAGTAATCTTGTTGCTGACCTACATCAAATTCTTTAGGATTTTACTATTGGTATCACATGCAAGGCCCTAGGGATCTGACCCTTTTTTCCTTTCCAACTACCCTTCACCCCTTTCAATTCTCCCTTGTAACTACATATGCCACAACCCTGAAGGTCTAAGATTTACTTGAAATTGTTTAGAAATGGAAGTTTTAATGACCAATTTTTGTCACCATTCCATTACTTTTATTAGTATTAAAATAGAATCAAATATTATATTCAGTTTTAGGGAAGTTCACCATTATTGTAGTGTTACTTTTTTTGTTCTTGACTTCGCAATTATCCACATGTTACCCATGTTTTTTGCAGTGTCATATAAGTTACTTCATTCCTATGACATTCTTGAAAAATTAGTCACGTCATAGTAATACAAATAGATTATGAATTCCAGCCTTGAAGATGGGGTGCAGACTGACTTCAGTAAGACTTTGTGATAGAGCTTCTCAGAGTTTGGGGATTACTCTGCACTTTGATTATTATGCTGCTGTGAATCTATACATATGTTAAAATTTACAGAACTTTGCAAAAGTTAAAATTCACTGTTTTTAAATTAGTAAACGTAATGTAACTTTTTTAATTAAAAATGTTAAGAAATTATAGTTGGTGTTCTCTGGAACAGATGCCAACTGTTTAATGAACAAAAATGAAATTGTGATTATTATGACCTTATACTTTAATTTAAAGTTGGGAAAAGAAACAATTCCCATCTTTTTTCTAGGATTGCTTTGGCTAGTTGGCAGTTTTTATTAACAGTGTGTGCAGAGAAATAAAATTTTTAAAAAATACAAGTTTTTCACCTCTTTTATTCAATTCAACTACTTGAATTTTTTGGTTACAATTATGAATAGGATTGTTTCTTTCATTTCTTTTTCATCTATTTTATTGCTTACACATTAGGAATACCATAGATTTTTGTGTGTTGGTTTTTCAGCCTGTCACATTACAATTTAAATTTTCTGTATCTAGGAGTTCTTTTGGGTTTTTTAAGAATAGTGTCACGTCACCTTCAAATTTGACTTCTTTTCCAGTCTGGGTGCCCTTAATATCTCTTTCATACCTAATTGCTATGAACTTCCAATACTATGTTGAATAAAGTAAAAAACTAAAAGTATATAATGCTGAGTAAAGTCAGCCAGAAAGAGTAAGACAGATACAGAATGATCTCTCTGAGATGTAGAATATAAAGACAGTAAGGGAATACAGATGGCCAAAAGTAACAGAATCTAAGAATCAGTCTACAGAACTGAGTTTACCATGGTAGTGAGGTGTAGGAAGACTGAAATCTGGAGAGGGGATGGTGTTTAGCAGGGTCAGGGAAAGTGAAATGAACCATGAGACCAATGTTGGAGGGAAGTGAACAATCTGGTGGGGTTGGAATGATGTATCCATGAAACCCTATCATTGATTGCATTGTAAAATTGTAAATCACAGTGGCTAAAATAAAAAATTAATTTAAAAAATAGAAATTATGGCACCAGAGAGATAAACTAGTTCATCATGCTTTGCATGCATTGTGACTTGAATTTAAACCCCAACACCATCACGTGAATAATCTTGGAGACCAAAAAAGTACCAGTTAGTCAACTTAGTGAGCACTGGCCTCATAAGGCCCTGGTATTAAACTGCTAGTGTGGTTGGCCAAGTATCACCCAGACTCTCTACTGCCAGGAGCCCTCAGCTTACAAAAAGTAAGAAAAGATGTTACTTTCATTTTTATTGAGGTTTGTTTATTTAGTTAGTTAGTTATTGGTTTTGGGCCACACCCAGTGATGCTCAGGGGTTACTCCTGGCTCTGTGTTCAGAAATCACTCCGGGTAAACTTGAGGGATTATATGGGAATGCCAGGAATCAAACCAGGTCTGTCCCAGGTTAGTAGTATGCAAGGCAGATACCTTATTTAAGGCTGTGCTATTTCTCTGGCCCCAAGGTGTTACTTTCTTTTTTTTTTTAAGGTGAAGCAGCTTTTTTAAATCTTTATTTAAACATCTTGATTACAAATATGATTGTGATTAGGTTTCAGTCATGTAAAGAACACCTCCTTTCACCAGTGCAACATTCCCACCACTAATGTCCCAAATCTCCCTCCATCCCACCCCACCTCCACCTGTACTCTAGACAGGCTTTCCAGTTCCCTCATTCATTCACATGATTATGGTAGTTCTCAGTGTAGTTATTTCTATAACTTCACTCACCACTCTTTGTGGTGAGCTTCATGAAGTGAGCTGGAAGTTTCAGCCCTCCTCTCATTGTCTCTAAGGATTGTTGCAAAAATGACTTTTATTTTTCTTAAAATCCATAGATGAGTGAGACTATTCTGCATCTCTCTCTTTCTCTCTTTCTCTCTCTCCCTCTGACTTATTTCACTCAGCATGATAGATGTGCAAGGAAACAGCATTTAGTAGCATACTATTGTTTTTCTTGAGTGCTACTCAACCTTCTTCACAGGTAAACTTTAACCATTTAGAAAATTAGGAAGACATTGCTTTATTTCTCACTTTGAATATTATTTCCTCTTTTCTCCTCAGACAAAACAAACTAGAGGAAGCCTTACTATTTTCTGGACAGTTCACAGATGCTCTGCAGGCGCTCATTGATTGGTTGTATAGAGTTGAACCCCAGCTGGCAGAAGACCAGCCTGTCCATGGAGATATTGATTTAGTGATGAATTTGATTGATAGTCACAAGGTAATGTTATCTGGAACATTTTTTTTATCTCATTGGATTATTAGGAGTATAGCAGAAACTGCAAAGCACTTAATGTAGTTTTTTAAGATCTAGTGAGTATATGTAATATTATGTAATAGTCCTTAGTGTTGAAATAATGGTATATTTTAGCAGAACCAGGAAGCAACTTTTAAAAGTAATGTGGAAAAGCAACTTTTGTATTTTTGTTTTTAATTTGGAACTCTAAAATCTTTTTCTTATTAGAGTTTAGGTAACATGATTTCATCTTCTGGTTATGTTAAACATGTTTTAAGACTGCTTTATTATTTACACATATGTAATAGAATTCAAAATTATTCTATGGCCTGGAACTTTATCATTAAATCAGGGTATAAATTTATGACTTGATCTTTTGCTATCATAATCAGCTGCTTTTCATTTAAAGAAAATGTTTTAATCTAGCTCTTACAAGTTAGAAGATGACAGCATATGTTATGAAAGACTTGTTACTTTGATAAATATTAGTTTCCTTACAATATCCTGATATGTATACCAAACTATTAGCCAAATCAAGAGTAATATTTTAGACAGAGTATTTGAAGTGTTGTTATGATTAAGAATTATATCATAACTTAACCTTAAAAACATGAGGTATGTTACTAATGTAGAATCATTTCATTAGTGTTGCTTTATTTACAAATGTCTCATAATACTGAATTTAAATTTATATTATTCCTTTCTATCATTTTTGAATTTAGAAAATCTTACTTTTAAAATGTCCTCTTTTTTTTTTTTTTTTTGGGGGGGGGGCCACACCTGGTAACGCTCAGGGGTTACTCCTGGCTATGTGCTCAGAAGTTGCTCCTGGCTTGGGGGACCATATGGGACACCGGGGGATCGAACCGCGGTCCGTCCAAGGCTAGCACAGGCAAGGCAGGCACCTTACCTTTAGCGCCACCGCCCGGCCCCTAATATGTCCTCTTTATACTGCCCAGTTATACTATGTTCCTTTTACCATTTTATTTATTTATTTATTGGTTTGGTTCTTTCACATACTATTTGTCCCCTCTTTGGTTATTTTATCTCACTGAAGAGGATGAACATTAGCAGGAAATAAAATGATCAGTGAAGAACATTGATCATTGATCACCAACATGAATTAAAAATAATTATGGAACCCATATGGAAATAAATGTGTATTGTATGACTAATTCTGCTGATTATGTTCTTGACATTAATTCAAATAGTAGTAAATAGCATGATGTTACTTTTTACATCAACACTATTTTTTATAATCTCACTGCCTAAATATTTACTCTCCTAGGCATTTATCAAGTTGGTTTTAAATGTGTGTGTGACTGTGTGTGTGTATTAAGAATTAATTGATCATTCTGCATTAGTAATACTATTGGAGCCTCAGGAAGAAGTTTAGGATAAAATGAATACTGGAGACTGTTGGACTCTTCCTACCACTAATATTGTATTTTGATATTGCTCTTTCTTTGTATCTGTTAGTCTCCAGATGTTTGCTAATTGAGAGTAGTACCAGCAGTCAGCAGTATTCTGGATACTCACAGTAATAAGTTAAGGAGGAATTAGGCTCCCTATGAAAGAATCCCAGAATAAGAAAGCAATTTAGGTGCATTTTTTTTTTGTTATATTGTGAATATTTCTTTTTTTTTATTTGTTTTTTGTTTTTTGGGGGAGCCAAACTCATTTGATTCTCAGGGGTTACTCCTGGCTAAATGCTAAGAAATTGCCCCTGGCTTGGAGGGACCATATGGGACACCCGTGGATCAAACCACGGTCCTTCCTTGGTTAGCACTTGCAAGGCAGACACCTTACCTCTAGTGTCACCTCTCCGGCCCTTTTTTTAAATATATAATTTTTATTTTGACCATTGGTTTACATATCTTTCACAATAATATTTTAGGTACATATTAACATTGAATCAGGGAAATTCCGTCACCAAGTTTGTCTTCCTCCCCCCCCCATTCCCATTCTGTCTTCCATATCCCCCACCCTCACCCCCCCCAGGCTGCCAGAACAGGTAGTCCCCTCTGTGTCCAGTTTACTACTTATTGATCATATATCTGTTTGGTCCTGGTATCCTCCCTTATTTCTCTCTCTATTTGAGAGGCGGAACTAGATAGTTCAAGTTATATGGTTTTGTTTAAAGAAAAGAACAAAAAAGTGGGGTAAAAAATCAGATAAGCCGAAAATGGGTATAGTCCTTCTAGAGGCTCTCAACCTCAATTTGAGAGAGGACAGGAAAAAAGGAATTGAAGTACCACAACAATAGAAGAAGAAATATTAAATAAAATATCCAGTGAGCACTACAGCACTAAAGGCAAACACCACATAATAGTCTCGGTCCTGCAATAAGACTATGCCAGAGCACAAAAATAAAGAGAAAGATAAAATAACATTAGATGAAATTGGAGACATCAACTTCAGTATCTACACCGAAGCACAAAAATCAAAAAAAGATAGAATAAAAATAAAAGATAAATAAATAGATAAAAAAGAAGAAAAAAGAGAAAAAAAAAGAAAGAGAAAAAGAAAAATTTAAATAAATAAATAAATAAATAAATAAATAAATAAATAAATAAATAAATAAATAAAGGGATTTTTTTTCCCCCAGCATAGGCATAGTAAATGTTGGGGGCATTAGGGAGAAAATTCCCTCGGCCTAGGATATACAACGTTTCTCCCCCTTGAAGTATGCTGTCATGGGATTTAGGTGCATTTTTGTGTGTGTATTGTTAAAATAAGCAAAGTTGGTTACCATTATTTAACTCTAACTTATATTAAAAATAAGTTTCTAGCTCAGGAGAATATCATAAGAATGACCAGATTTTTAGAAGCGTGGGTTGTTGATAGTGCTCTGTTTGGAGTAAAGTGCCTTTATCTTCTGAAGTTTCAGCGGAAGAGGTGGGTCATTAAATCATAGATGTTAGGAATCAGCACATGAGTATTTACACGCACACACATATTTCAGACGGAATTTTTCACTTCTGATTTTATAACTGAAAATTAATTTTTTAAATATTGTTACCTTAGGTCTTCCAAAAAGAGTTGGGGAAGAGGACGAGCAATGTCCAGGCCCTGAAGCGTTCTGCCCGGGAGCTCATGGAAGGCAGCAGAGATGATTCCTCCTGGGTCAGGGTTCAGATGCAGGAATTAAGTACACGCTGGGAAACTGTGTGTGCACTCTCTATATCAAAGCAGACACGGTTAGAAGCAGCTCTGCGACAGGTAAGAGTTCTGTGGGCTGTAACTCGCTATAATGAGGTATATTCCTGAAGAGCTGTATGCAGTCAATTGTTTCTTGATATCCTGCCCCCCAGGGCTGGTTTTTTTTTTGGGGGGGGGTGGGTACACACCCTGCAGTATTGAGGGATTGCTCCTGCCTCCGGAATCACTTATGGTAGGCTAAGGGATCAGATGAGATTCTAGGGATGGAATCTGGATAGGCCACAGACTAGAAGAGCATCCTACCCACTATAGTGTTTCTCTAGCCCAACGAAGGAATTTCACTCTAGGCCTCTTCCCCTAAGAATATATATTATTCTGAGGCAGGTTTTCTAATTTTCACATGAAAGCACAGCTTGTTGTTTATTCTTCAGCCTGAATGGTGAGTGTTATTCATCTATAATGAGATTGTTAAAAAGAACAATTATCCTTTAGCACTTTTTTAAGAGATTTTCCTATATTTTAAAAATACAGCACCATATATATTTGTCTTGAACAAGAATGATATGTGTTATTGATTTAAATTAAAGATTTTTTTTCATCTTGCAGAAAATCTACTAACTAGTGATTTGGGGATATTGTATGGGGGTGTGTGTGTTTTTATATGTGCATTTTGAACTCCTAGGCAGAGGAATTTCACTCAGTGGTACATGCCCTCTTGGAGTGGCTGGCTGAGGCAGAACAATCCCTTCGTTTCCATGGTGTTCTCCCAGATGATGAGGATGCTCTTCGGACTCTGATTGATCAGCACAAAGTGAGTTTCAGAAGTGTCAAGTTAAGATAATGATAAAATCAAATTAGACTAATTGAAATAGTAATTCCATGACAATCTTCCTTTCTGTAGTCATTTGTTACATTTGAAGGTATGTCTCTATCCATCCTGCTTGCACCCTGCTTACCCTTGCATGTACCAACCTACACTTACGTAGAACTGTTTATGTTTTCCATATAAAAACGTGGTGATTGGGGTCGGAGTGATAGCAAAGCGGTAGGGCGTTTGCCTTTCACAAGACTGATCTAGGACAGTCCTCGGTTTGATCCCTGGTGTTCCCATATGATCCCCCTAAACCAGGAGCAATGATTTCTGAGTGTACAGCCAGAAGTAACTCCGAGTGTCACTGGGTGTGGCCCAAAAACAAAAAGTTTTTTTTTGTAACTCCAGGAAGAACATTGATTTTTGAAGAATTATTTTATTTCGGGCCACAATTGATCAGTTTTGTTTTGTTTGCATGTGCATTTCAAAGATAAAATGATAGTTTTGTTCATGACACTTTTGTCTTTATAAAATTATACCATTACATTTTAAATTAATTTTCAGTTTTGTAATCAGGACAAGCAAGTATAAATATATGACATCTCTATTTAATTTTTAATACTTTTTTACTTTTTTTAAAACTTTAAATCATATATACTTATGTTGAAGTAATTCATATCATAAATTATAATATTTGATTGATTATAAAAGTAGATATAAAATTTAATCAAGTAAAACTAGGCCATTGATTTTTTTATTATTGTTCTTGGATGATGTCTGGTAGTGCTTGGGAGTACTCTGGGCTCACTTCAGGTGGTGCCAGTAATTAAACCCAGAACTGCTACATGTAGAGCATTAGTTAAATTCTCTCTTGACTTACTTGGGTGGAAGTAGATCTACACATGACAGTGCTCAGGATCATTTCCAGCTCTTTGCTCTGCCACAGTGGCCCCATAACAGTGCTAGGACAACAATATACAGTACTAGGGATTGAACCATGGCTACCACCACAAGCAGAGAAAATACCTTAATCTTTTCATTATTTCTCCAGTCCTGATCATTAGGGATTGTTTTAAAAAGACTTACAGTATAAAAGTCTATAAAATATAAAAATACAGTGTATTATAGTTTAGATTATGTGTTTTAAATAATATTGGCATTTATGTTCTCAGTGTTCAATTGCCTCACCACATCACCACCAAAGTGCTCAAGACCTCTTACCCTTGTCAGACCCTTGTCACCTCCATTCCACTTATCCTTTCCTCTTTCCCCTTTATCTGATGTAGATAGGTATAAGTTGGTATTGTCAATACCCTAGTTTGGTTTCCCTGTATGCCACAGATAACCATTAATTTTTTAAAGGTCTCAGGCCAAGATCAATTTTGTGGTAATAGAGAATTAGCAAAATGCTTATGAGAGTTGTCCCTCTTTTTTGGACAGAGACTGGGGGCGGGCGCATCCAGCAGTTTTAAGTTTTACATAGGTTCTATGCTCATGTGATCACTCCTGACAGGAATTGGGGAATCATAGGTGGTGCTGGGTTGCTTTCACATGAAGCATTGTCTTACCCACTGTATTCTCAGGCCCCAAGTTGTCACTCTTCACAGATATGTTTTTCACTTTTGACTTTAAAAATCGAAAATGTGTAGTGCTGGTACTCAACATAGTATAATTATCAGCATTTCCTATTGACTTTGAAAGATCTATTCATTAGTACTTAATAAATATCCTTTCAAGGCTAAGTTAAAAATGAATAATAAAAAAAGAAAAAAATGAAGAATTAATAGAGCATAGTTTGGATTACATCATTTGTGGAAATACCTCTTAGTGGTGACGCTTTCTTAATGATGGGTTGTCTAAATTTTAGCAATAAATTTTTCTTTGTATTGTCTCAGACCCCTACCTTCACATTTTAAAATTAGAATATAAGAGCAGAAAAATTCTATCCAAGTTGTTAATTGTTTTATTTAGTTAATATTTTGAAAATATAGTTTATGATATTTAAACTGCATTTATAATTGAAAAAATTATATTTTAAACGTAAAAATTATTTTTCTCCATACTTTCAGAGGTCTGTTGTATATGTATTCATGAGTTTTGTGTGTGAGATACTTTCTAACAGGTTGATTCCAAAGCCTCATGAAACCTGTAGCAGTTTATTATTTATTTATTGGTGTCATTTTATTATTGTCCATTGAAATCACACAGTTTGACTCCCTAGTCCAGTCCCCTAAATATTTATAATTCCTTTACTACTTTTCTACCCTCCTTCATACATTTAGGTACATATTACTCTTTATGACACATTATTATTTTATATCTTTTTAATTCATTGGAATTTTGTTTGTTTTGGGGCCACACCTGGTGATGCTCAGGGGTTACTCCTGGCTATGTGCTCAGAAATTGCTCCTGGCTTGCAGGAACATATGGAGTGCTGGGGATCGAACTGCAGTCTGTCCTAGGCTAGCACATGCAAGGCAGATGCCTTGCGCCACCACAAGCCTCTGGAATTTCTTTTTAATTTATAAAAACACATTATTTTTGACTCTTGTATTCTTACCTTTCTAGCCCTATCTTCCATTAAGAAAATATATTCAAATTTAGGAAGGAAGCATATCTTTTTTAGAATGCATTTCATAAAGGACAGATGTTACACTAGACTTGAATTTTCCTTGGTGGTGATGTTGTAGTACTTGGCAACCATGCCCAGTGGTGACTGTACGGGTTGAAACAATCTATTTGGGGGCCACAGGGAGTTAGGGATGGAATCCAACACCTAATTCGTACAAGGAAAATGCTCTACCATGTTAGCCCCTCTTGTATTTTAAAATACAAACAAGAAGCTGTTTTGTATATCTTTTCTCTTCTCCCTTAATTCCCCAATCAGTGAACTATGTCCAGTTATAAATACAGTGATTGAAGTTCTTATCTGTTCAATAAATGTTTCTGGCAGTTGGTGTTTTTTCCTTTCTTTCTTTTTCAATTAAAGTCTTTGTTTGTGTTATAGGATTTCATGAAAAAACTGGAAGAAAAACGATCTGCACTAAATAAAGCTACCAGTATGGGAGATGCTGTGTTGGCCGTCTGCCACCCTGACTCCATTACCACCATTAAGCACTGGATGACCATTATCCGGGCCAGGTTTGAAGAGGTTAGTTTCTCTCAGGCCAGTCTAAAGCAGTAGCTTTGAACAACCAGAGTCATACAGAAAGAACTTCAGAAATTAAGATGCACGTCTGGCTATGGGCATGTGAAGGCTCTGAAGAAAAAAAAATCTTTCTTTAAAATACTATTCCTGTGCTCATGCTGATCTCTGTAATCCACCTGCTTTTAAAAGGGTAAAGGACTCCTTTTAATAATTCCCCAAGACACAAAAAGGAAAATATTTTATTCACAATATAATCCTTTCTCCTTCCTTCTATAACAATTGCACAGTGTTACAGAATGCCTTAGGTTTTTGGAGTGAATTGCATACATGAATCAAATTAAATTTGTATCTAAGATTTTAGCTGCCTTTATTTCTGTCTGTGCTCTAAGACTTCAAAGATACTTCGGAGAATGCATATTTGAACTTGCAAAACAAAAGGAAGTCTTGGGGTTTGACATATCTTTAAACTTCTAAGGACAGTGAATATTATAGGACAGTCCTTTCCTTTTGCATGTTGGATCTCATTTCTACTGGCAGGAGGTAGAGAAGCAAGCAATATTGTGGGGGTAACCTAAGATGAACCCAATTTACTGTAAATGTTGTGTCCTTTCAGTTACTCACCTGAACTTTGTGTAATGTTGTGTAAAATTGGCGATGCAATATCACTGTCATAAACACTTTATCTTAAAAAGTACTGCGATGTGAGACCAGAGCAGTGGCGCAAGTGGTAAGGCGTCTGTCTTGTCCACTCTACCCTAGGACAGACCGTGGTTCGGTCTCCCGGTGTCCCCCAAGCCAGGAACTATTTCTGAGCAAATAGCCAGGAATAACCCCTGAACCCCTGTTTTGGGTGTGGCCCAAAACAAAAACAAAAACAAAAAGTATTCTGATGTAAGAAATGGAAAAAAAATGTCTATTTTTCCAACAGGTACTGGCCTGGGCAAAACAACATCAGCAGAGATTAGCAAGTGCTCTGGCTGGACTTATTGCCAAACAAGAATTGTTGGAAGCTTTGCTGGCTTGGTTGCAGTGGGCTGAAACAACACTTAGTGATAGGGATAAAGAAGTCATCCCCCAGGAAATTGAAGAAGTGAAAGCCCTCATTGCAGAACACCAGGTAAAATAAATATAATCTTAACCCCTGTCTGCATAGTTTTCCTTTCTATCACTTGCCTCATTTCTTTAAATACACTCCTTAATCTGTTCCTGCTGGGATTTAAATTCAGCCATTGCTGTAATACTTTTCTCTTCATAGTTACTTAATTTTGATGGTTTCTAACCTGTGCTATTTACCCAAACTTTCTTATTTATATTTTTCTTTTTAGTGGGTGGTCCTCCTCACGCATCCTCTGGCTTCAATATAAACTTTGTTTTCTAACGTCATATTCTAACGTCACCTTCCACTAAATATCATCCTAGATGAATGATCTTTCTTAGAAGAATCAGTTTTCCCAATACCCTGCCTGTTTTAAACAGAATCACTGTCAACTTTATAGCATAAACAGTTAATGCTGATAGTGTATTTTTATTAGGTAAGATATACGATACCAAAGCATTTGGGCCCTGTTCTCTGTAACCAGAAATATTAAAGTGGTTAGACTTCTCCAAAGAGACAGATATTTTAGAAATGTTTACTTAACTCTAATTTTCATTAGGCTCCATTTACTTTTCATTGTATTTTTTTACCCTGTGTTCTAGATATAATAATATAAATTTAGCAATATTTTTTCAATTAAATTAATTATCTAATAGAATCACTATTGTAAAATAATACCCACAGATTGTGAGATCACTCCAGACACCGTGTTTCTAAACACTATACAGAGGGCTATAAAGAAGCAGGGTAGCAGTAAATAAGTAATAAACCAAGCCAGTCAGGAAAGAAACATGGAGCCAGTGGCTTCTTTTGTGGTGTCTGCCAGAGCCAAAAGCCAGAATTGCCTCTTTCTTTATTAGCCCTTATACCAGGAGGGGGAAGGTGGAATAAACCAGGTGGGCTTTTTATATCAAAAGAGAGATTATGGTAAAGAGAAAGATAGGGGAAAGCCTTTGTTTGGGGTTGATAGGTAGATACCATCTTACAGTTGTATCCTTTCTATTTAAAAAAAAATTATAGAAAGGCTACAAGATTATGTTCTGTTGTTCTCTGCCAGAGGTGAGAACTCCAGATCAGAACTTATAAATGTGTTTGTTATTTTGCATAGACACAGTAAAAATTGGCTTTGAAAGTGTCACAGGTCAGATTGTATCCACATATTCTCAAGGCAATTAGCTTTTTCCATATCTTTGTATTATACATCTAGAATCTAATTTTTCCAGTTACAACCCCAAACACTGGCTAGCTGGGTCGAAACCAGAAGGCGCTCTACAAAATAATTAAATACATGCTTAGAGAAAGAAAAGACTTTAAAATTTTACCACATTACCCTAACTCCAGTCTGCAGACCATCCTGCAAGCAGGAACGAAAGACAAGGTGAAAGAATAGATTTCTGTGGCCAAAAAACATTGTAACATTTTTGCAGACATAATTTGAGAATAGTTGCTACCTAATATACACAGTCAAGCATTACAGCAATTGAGAAACATCCACTAGGATAGCTGAGAACTATTAAATATCTAACAGCATTATGCATTTCCCTAGAACTGTGCAAACTAGTATTAAACCTCTAAAGTTGGATATAAAGTTATCTGTTTGCATTGGAGCATAGAACAAAAGAGTAGCATTAAGATATCTACAGGTAGAACACACAGTTTAACCAGCAATATAATCACTGACAAAATAGGATCAAGAGATTAACCTAGAAGAAAGCTGCAGGAGGTCTAATATAAAGGTTTTTAAATATATCTTGATTTCAGTGTTAAAGAGAAGTCTGAGTTAATTTTTTGCATGTAGATGGCTAGTTTTCCCAAAACTGCTTGTTGAAGAGGCATTCCTTACTCCACTTCCCATTCCTTGCCTTTTTATCAGAGATTGATCAGTTATATACCTGAGGGTCTGTCTCAAGATATTCAATTCTGTTCCATTGTTCTGAGAGTCTGTCTTTATTCTAATATCATACTGTTTAATTATTAGTGCTTTATAATACAATTTAAAGTTAGGAAAAGTGATGCTATCCATCTTGCTTTTCTGAAGGATTGTTTGAGCTATTTCTGGAATAAACTTCATATGGAAAACCTTTATCCATATAAATTTTAGGAGTGAACTTCTTTGAATAATATTCTTTGAATAATATCATTGATATCCTTATAGGAATTGCATTAAATCTGTACAATACTTTGGTAATTATTGCAATTTTAATGATGTTAATAATCCCAAGCCATGAGCAGAGGGTGTTTCTATTTCATGTATCCTCTTTTATACCTTGAAGCAGTGTTTTGTAGTTTTCTGTATATAATTCTTTCACCTATTTACTAAAGTATATTCAAAAGAACTTCATCTCCTGAAGCACATGTCAGCAGTTATTAACAGTGGAAACAGTAAGCCTGAGGAGATAGAAATGGCAGGGTAGTCAAACCTATCCTCCTTGCTATAGCATATACATTGATAAGAATATTTAAAATGTTTTAAGATTCAGTGTGACTTTCAGATATGTATCTAAAGTATGTCAGAAAGATATCCTAAAATTAAACCCAGTTAACCAGCTTTTTTGCAAACCAAAAATCTTATTTTAAGATACTTCAGAAAGAACTTGTGAAACTTGATTATGGTTGGAATACAAACAGGTCATATTCACACTGATCTCAGGGAATGCTTAAGTTAAAAATAAACAGGCTATTTTATTTATTTATTTTTGGCTTTTGGGCCACACCTGGAGGCACTCACATTTTACTTCTTGCTCTGCACTCAGAAATCACTCCTGGCAGGCTCAGGGAACCATAGAGGATACTGGGGATCGAACCCAGGTCCATCTCAGATCAGCAGCATGCACTACCACTGTGCTATTGCTCCAGCCTGAACATAAGTTTTTTTTAGTGAAACAAAATAGTTTTATCAAAAGAAATTTACAAAGAGAAAGAAATATGGAGAGAGAAAAAAGGGGCAAAAATTAGATTCTGGAGAGGAAAAAAAAAATTAAAAAAACCTCAAATGGCTTTTGGGAGAGGGTTCAGACAATATATTCAAATTATTTTCCTGTTGTTCTCTTGTTTTTAATTAAAATTTACTGTCTTTATCAACCCAAACATTTTGTATTCTTTGGAATATATATCTATGTATATATATATTATATTATGTATATATATATATGTAATATATATATTACATTTCCCCTAAAGATAAAAAAACATGATTTATTTGACTTTAGAAATAATAAACATGAACCTTTAACATTTTTTATTTAGGGAATGGCTAAATGTAGTTTTCTGTGGTATACTTTTATATGTAATTGACATAATTTTTTTCATTTCAGACATTCATGGAGGAAATGACCAGGAAACAACCAGATGTTGATAAAGTAACCAAGACCTATAAGAGGAGAGCAACTGATCCTTCCTCATTACAATCCCATATTCCAGTCTTAGATAAAGGACGAACCAGAAGTAAGCAGTGACCAGTTTCTTTCAAATTAAATAGTTAAAGCAAGCAAGTTACTTTTATTTTGAAGTATCATGCAAAATGTTATGCATGTGGTGATGTCACGTGTGCTTTCTATTTTAAGAGATTTTCTCTCTTTTTTTTTTTTTTGGTTTTTGGGTCACACCCAGGAGTGTTCAGGGGTTACTCCTGGCTCTATGCTAGAAATCGCTCCTGTCTGGCTCGGAAAACCATATGGGATGCCAGGATTCGAACCACCATCCTTCTGCATACAAGGCAAAAGCCTTACCTCCATGCTATCTCTCCGGCCCTGATTAAGAGGATTTATTTTTTTTTATTGAAAGCACAGGTGGTAATCCCCAAATTTCTACTTTTTTTTAATATATTTTTTATTTAAACACCTTGATTACATACATGATTGTGTTTGGGTTTCAGTCATGTAAAGAACACCACACAACACCAGTGCAACGTTCCCATCACCAATGTCCCAAGTCTCCCTGCTCCCCACCCAACCTCCGCCTGTACTCAGGACAGGATTTCTATTTCCCTCGTACATTCTCATTATTAGGATAGTTCAAAATGTAGTTATTTCTCTAATAAAACTCATCCCTCTTTGTGGTGAGCTTCATGAGGTGAGCTGTAACTTCCAGCCCTTCTCTCTTTTGGGTCTGAAAATTATTATTGCAAGAATGTCTTTCATTTTTCTTAAAACCCATAGATGAGTGAGACCATTCTGCGTTTCTCTCTCTCTCTCTCTCTCTCTCTCTCTCTCTCTCTCTCTCTCTCTCTCTCTCTCTCTCTCTCTGACTTATTTCACTCAGCATAATAGATTCAATGTACATCCATGTATAGAAAAATTTCATTACTTCACCTCTCGTGACAGCTGCATAATATTCCATTGTGTATATGTACCACAGTTTCTTTAGCCATTCGTCTGTTGAAGGGTATCTTGGTTGTTTCCAGAGTCTTGCTATGGTAAAGAGTGCTGCAATGAATATAGGTGTAAGGAAGGGGTTTTTGTATTGTATTTTTGTGTTCCTAGGGTATATTCCTAGGAGTGGTTTAGCTGGATCATATGGGAGCTTGATTTCCAATTTTTGGAGGAATCTCCATATCGCTTTCCATAAAGGTTGAACTAGACGGCATTCCCACGAGCAGTAGATAAGAGTTCCTTTCTCTCCACATCCCCGCTAATGCTGTTTGTTCTCATTCTTTGTGATGTGTGCCAATCTCTGGGGTGTGAGGTGATACCTCATAGTTGTTTTGATTTGCATCTCCCTGATGATTAGTGATGTGGAGCATTTTTTATGTGTCTTTTGGCCATTTGTATTTCTTCTTTATCAAAGTGTCTGTTCATTTCTTCTCCCCATTTTTTGATGGGATTAGATGGTTTTTTCTTGTAAAGTTCTGTCAGTGCCTTGTATATTTTGAAGATTAGTCCCTTATCTGATGGGTGTTGGGTGAATAGTTTTTCCCACTCAGTGGGTGGCTCTTGTATCCTGGGCGCTATTTCCTTTGAGGAGCAGAAGCTTCTCAGCTTAATATGTTCCCATCTGTTAATCTCTGCTTTCACTTGCAGTTTCCTCCTTGAAGATGCCTGTAGTCTCAATGTCCTGGAGTGTTTTGCCTACGTGTTGTTCAATATAGCTTATGGTTTTGGGTCTGATATCGAGGTCTTTAATCCATTTGGATTTTACCTTCATACATGATGTTAGCTGGGGGTCCAAGTTCAATTTTTTGCAAGTGGCTAGCCAGTTATGCTAACACCATTTCTGGAAGAGGCTTTCTTTGCTCCATTTAGGATTTCTTAATCCTTTATGAAAAATTAAGTGATTGTATGTCTGTGGAACATTTTCTGAGTATTCAAGCCTATTCCACTGATCTGAGGTCCTATCTTTATTCCAATACCATGCTGTTTTGATAACTATCGCTTTGTAGTAAAGTTTAAAGTTGGAAAGTAATTCCTCCCATATTCTTTTTCCCAATGATTGCTTTAGCTGTTCTAGGGTGTTTATTATTCCAAATGAATTTCAAAAGTTCTGATCCACTTCTTTGAAGAATGTCATGGGTATCTTTAGAGGGATCACACTAAATCTATACAATGCTTTGGGGAGTATTGCCATTTTGATGATATTAATCCTGCCAATCCATGAGCAGGGTATGTGTTTCCATTTCCGCATGTCCTCTCTTATTTCTTGGAGCAGAGTTTTATAGTTTTCTTTGTATAGGTCCTTCACATTTTTAGTCAAGTTGATTCCAAGATATTTGAGTTTGTGTGGCACTATTGTGAATGGGGTTGTTTTCTTAATGTCCATTTCTTCCTTATGACTATTGGTGTATAGGAAGGCCATTAATTTTTGTGTGTTAATTTTGTAGCCTGCCACCTGGCTATATTGTTTCTAGAATCTTTTTGGTAGAATCTTTAGGGTTTTCTAAGTAGAGTACCATGTCATCTGCAGACAGCGAGAGCTTGACTTCTTCCTTTCCTATCTGGATTCCCTTGATATTTTTTTCTTTCCTAATCGCTATAGCAAGTAATTCCAGTGCTATGTTGAATAGGAGTGGTGAGAGAGGACAGCCTTGTCTTGTGCCAGAATTTAGAGGGAAAGCTTTTAGTTTTTCTCCATTGAGGATAATATTTGCCACTGGGTTGTCATAGATGACCTTAACTATATTGAGAAAGGTTCCTTCCATTCCCATCTTGCTGAGAGTTTTGATCAAGAATGGGTGTTGGACCTTATCATATGCTTTTTCTGCATCTATTGATATGATCATGTGATTTTTATTTTTCTTGTTGTTGATGTTTTGTATGATGCTGATAGATTTACGGATGTTAAATCATCCTTGCATTCCTGGGATGAAACCTACTTGGTCATAGTGGATGATCTTCTTAATGAGGAATTGAATCCTATTTGCCAGGATTTTATTGAGGATCTTTGCATCTGTATTCATCAGCAATATTGGTCTGTAATTTTCTTTTTTGGTAGCATCTCTGTCTGGTTTAGGTATCAAGGTGATGTTGGCTTCATAAAAGCTATTTGTAAGTGTTCCCATTTCTTCGATTTCATGAGAGAGTCTTGCCAGGATTGGTAGTAGTTCCTCTTGAAAGATTTGAAAGAATTCATTAGTGAATCCATCTGGGCCTGGGCTTTTGTTTTGGGCAGACATTTGATTACTGTCTTAATTTTCTCATTAGTGATGGAGTTGTTTAGATATGCTACATCCTCTTCATTCAACCGTGGAAGATTATAAGAGTCCAAGAATATATCCATTACTTCCAGGTTCTCATTTTTTGTGGCATAGAGTTTCTCAAAGTAGTTTTTGATTACTCTTTGAATCTCTGCCATATCAGTACTGATATCTCCTTTTTCATTACTAATACGAATTATCAAGTTTCTCTCTTTCTCTTTCTTTGTTAGTTTTGCCAGTGGTCTATCAATCTTGTTTATTTTTTCAAAGAACCAACTACTGCTTTCATTGATCTTTCGGATTGTTTGTTGGGTTTCCACTTCATTGATTTCTGCTCTCAGCTTTGTTATTTCCTTCTGTCTCCCTATTTTTGGTTCCTTTTGTTGACCACTTTCTAATTCTATGAGTTGCATCATTAAGCATTTCAGGTATGCCCCTTCTTCTTTCTTGATGTGTGCTTGCAAAGCTATAAATTTTCCTCTCAGTACTGCTTTTGCTATGTCCCATAAGTTCTGATAGTTTTTGTTTCCAGGAAGGTTTTGATTTCCTTTTTGATTTCACCTCAGACCCACTGGTTATTCAGTATTAAGCTGTTTAACTTCCAGATATTAAAGTTTTTCTTCTGTGTCCCTTTGTAATTCACATACAATTTCAGGGCCTTGTGGTCAGCGAAGGTAGCCTGCAAAATTTCTGTCCTCTTGATATTATGGAGGTATGTTTTATGTGCTAGCATGTAGTCTATCCTGGAGAATGTCCCATGTACATTAGAGAAGAATGTGTATCCAGGTTTCTGGGGTTGGAGTGTCCTATATATATCTACTAGGCCTCTTTCTTCCATTTCTTTTTTCAGGTTTAGTACATTCTTGTTGGTTTTTGTTCTGGTTGACCTATCAAGTGTGAACAGTGCCGTGTTGAGGTCTCCCAGAATTATTGTGTTGTTATTGATACTATTTTTCAAATTTGTCAACAATTGTATTAAATATTTTGCTGGCCCATCATTCGGTGCATCTATGTTTAGGAGAGTGATTTCTTCCTGCTGTACAAATCCCTTGATTAATACAAAATGTTCATCTTTGTCCCTTATAACTTTCCTGAGTATAAAATTTTCATCATCTGACATTAGTATGGCCACTCCAGCTTTTTTATGGGTGTTGTTTGCTTGGATGATTTTCCTCCAGCCTTTTATTTTGAGTCATGTTTGTTCTGACTATTCAGGTGCGTTTCTTGTAGGCAGCATAATATTGGATTGAGTTTTTTGATCCATTTAGCCACTCTGTGTCTCCTAACTGGTGCATTTAGTCCATTGTTATTGAGAGAAAGAATTGTCCTGGGATTTAGTGCCATTTTTCTATCGAAGTTTGTTGTCTCTGTTGGTCAGTCTTGTTTTAAAGTAAGTCTTTCAGTTTTTCTTTTAAGACTGGTTTTGAGTCTGTAAAGTTTCTGAGCTGTTGTTTGTCTGTGAAACCATGTATTCTTCCTTAAAACCTGGAAGTGAGTTTTGCTGGGTGCAGTATTCTAGGTGAAGTATTTATTTCATTGAGTTTTGTCACTATGTACCACCACTGCCTTCTGGCCTTGAGTGTTTCTTGTGACAGGGCTGCGGTAAATCTCAAGAATGTTCCCTTGAATGTAATTTCTTTTTTTTGATCTTGCTGCATTCAGATTTCTGTCTGTATCTATGGGGTTCATTATTGTGACTAGGATGTGTCTTGGGGTGTTTTTTCTGGGGTCTCTTTTAGTTGGTACTCTTCGGGCATGCAGAATTTGATCGCATGTATTCATTAGCTCTGGTATTTTTTCTTTAATGATGTTCTTGACCATTGATTCTTCCTGGAGATTTTCTTCCTGGGTCTCTGGGACTCCAATGATTCTTAAGTTGTTTCTGTTGAGCTTATCATAGACTTCTATTTTCATCTGTTCCCATTCTTTGAGTAATTTTTCCATTGTTTGATCATTTGCTTTAAGGCTTTTTTCCAGTCTCTTCTGCTGTATGGAGTTGTTATTCGTCTCATCTTCCAGTGTACTAATTCTATCCTCAGCTGCTGTTAACCCGTGGGAAAGCTCATCCATGTTTTTCTTCATTTCATCTACTGAGTTTTTCAGACCTGTTATTTTTTCCTGAAATTTCAGTTTGGAGTTTTCTCTTTTCTATCTTCATATTCTCTTGGTTCTTATTAGTGTTCTCTTGTATACTTTCTTTGAGTTCTTTGATCATCTTCCATATTTCGACTCTAAACTCCTTATCTGAGAGACTGACTAGTCGGTTGGCCATGTTCTGGTCATCTGAGTTGCCATCTTCATTCTCTTTGTCTGGTGCTGGCCTGCGTTGTTTCCCATCGTCACACTGTATTGTGGGTTTTTCTACATGTTGTGGTTGTATTCATTGGCTAAATGATGTGCACGGCTGTGTAGCTTCTCCCTTTCTGGGAGTGTAAACTCACCTTCAGGGAAGGCTAGCTGTCTGCAGATGAGCCACACACAGGATAAAATCAGGCCGAGAATGCAGCACAGCACAGAAGACAGGCAGATGGGGTGCTAGCATCTGAGTTTCAGCAGAGTTCAGCGGCTTCCCCTTTCTGGGCATGTAAACTCACCTTCAGGGAAGGCTAGCCATCCACAGATGAGCCACACACAGGATGAAATCAGGCCGAGAATGCAGCATAGCCCAGAGACAGGCAGATAGGGGTGCTGGCATCTGAGTTCCAGCAGAGTTCCAGAACACAGCAATTTCAGCTCTTAATTGGGTAATGTTGGTCTTGGAAAGCAAAACAGTGCAAGGGACCAACTCCTGGCATGTGGGGTCTCTAGGCCCTGCTCTCGCCTCTTCAGCTCGTGAATGAATCAAAAGGTTTTCTTGAAAGAATACATAGGCTTACATAAGCTCAAGTATAAGAGAAAAGCTACTGAAAAGTAAAAAAACAAAAAAACTATATTTAAGTCTCAATGTAACTTTATCTCCTTGTTTTTTCTGAGATTAATTTAAAAGGAATTGTAAAAGTTTACAAGATCAAAAATTATCACTGTGCTCTCATTTTGCTCCTATTAACATAAATAATCTTAAAAACTGGACTTAACAGAAATGATTTGGATAAAGGTCAAGGCTCAACTGTCCACTAGTGTCCTGTTTTATTTGGGGGGGAGGGGAGGTGCACACCCAGTGACACTCAGAGATTATGCCTGGCTTTATGCTCAGAAATTGCTCCTGGCTTGGGGGACTATATGGGACGCTGGGGAATTGAACTGCGGACTGTCCTAGGTTAGCCATGTGCAAGGCAAATTCCCTACCACTTGTGCCAACAATTTGGCCCAGAGTGTCCTGTATTCTGATTGATTTTGCTGTATTCTAATCGGTTTGTGTGACTTTAGGCTCTATTTTACAATTTTCTCAGATGACTTTGCCTCAATTAAAAAAGACAGCAACTAATTTAGAGAAGTTTTTATTTTTTTAAACTTTATTGATTGATAGATTGATTAGTTTTTGGGCCACACCTCAGCAGTGCTCAGAGGCCACTCCTGGTTCTGCACTCAGAAATCACCCTGGCAGGCCAGGGGACCATATGGGATTCCGGGAATTGTCAACAGTGATTCCTGGGGCAGTGGTTGTAACTCTAGGAGCCAAAATAATAGCAACAGCAGTGATAAAAAAATAATACTGAAATATATCCTTGTTCATCTATTTTTGTATCTGAATTTTCTTATCTATAAAAAATGTTGAGTATAATCTTACTGGGCTATTTAACAAAGTAATGTATTCTAAATGTTTATCAGCCTTCCTACCCTATAGTTAAATACCCCATAAATATTGCCTCTTGATATTTTATGTAGCACTATGGGAATGTGGAACTCTGGGGAAATCCTAGCTTGCATAGTAATTGACTTTGGAAACTTAGGTCAGTGCTAACTCTAGGGTGGGCTAGAGCAATAGTACAGCAAATAAGGCAATTACCTTCCAGACCCACATTCAATCTCTGCCATCCTATATGGTGCCCCACACCTGCCAGGAGTGCAGAGCCAGCAGTAACCCCAGAGCACTGCTGGGTATGCCACAAACAAAAACAAACCCAAAAACCCATTTAACCCAAAAACCCATTTTAGTCTGCATTTATACATTGAGTGAGGAAAATGTCTTAAAATAATTAACTTCTGATGTTGTAGAAACTTGTGAAAAATAGCCAGAGGGAAAAACATTTAGAAGTTTAAATTGAAGTATGGAAAAGTACATAGAAAAATGACTTCAGAGAAAGATTTGGGAATTGGTATGATATTTTTCTCTGACAAATGAGTGCTCAATGTCTCCTGGACAGCTTGCTTTGCCATAATTGAGTAGAAGATACATCTATTGCTGAGAATTTTTCTTTTGTCATGAAGATGAGAAGCACAAGATACTTTATTGTCATTGAAATGTTGTGAGCTTTAGCTAGAAATTTTTAAGCATAGATTCATTGAGAGAACATTAATATCAATTACCATTTCTATAAATGACCTGTTAAGGACCATTTCTATGATGCATAATAAGTAATTGACTTTAGGCATCATATAAATTAAGAGTATTTTTACTTGTAACATCCAGTATTTAAGATGAGTCCATTTAGCTTGAATTAATAAAGTCAAGCCTAACATATTTTAAAACTCTAGAATCTTTGCCATGTTAACTAAAGTTATATTTTGACAGGAAAATGCTTTCCATCATCAAGCTTATATCCTTCTGGATCACAGACACAAATTGAAACCAAAAATCCCAGAATCAATTTATTAGTGAGCAAATGGCAACAAGTCTGGCTCCTTGCATTGGAAAGAAGGAGGAAGCTTAATGACGCATTGGACAGACTAGAGGAGGTGAGAAAACAAAATTTTGGTTTTTTTTTGTTTTGGTTTTGGGCCACACATGGTGATGCTCACACACTCCTGGCTATGTGCTTTCTAGAAATTGCTCTTGGTTTGGGGGACAATATGGGAGGCTGGGGGATCAAATCGCAGTCCATCCTAGGTTAGCTCGTGCAAGGCAAATGCCCTACCACTTGCACCACCGCTCCGGCCCTTGAAAACACAATTTTTCCTTCTCCCTGAAAACACAATTTTTATCCTGTATTGTCATGTGTCCTTATTTTGTCACATTATGACGACCATGATTTTCCCTTTTTTTTTTTTCCTAGTATAGTACATAGCAAACTCTTACTACCTAAGGTCATATTTTACTTCTAAAATTAATTACATAAGAATAAATTGGAGGCAGGGTATATTTCAAATTTTGTGGGTTTTTTGTTTGTTTGTTTTTCGGGTGGTTTTTTTTTTGGTTTTTTTTTTTTTTTTTTTTGGTTTTTGGGTCATACCCAGCAGCGCTCAGAGGTTAGTTACTCCTGGCTCAACGCTCAGAAATCGCCCCTGGCAGGCACGGGGGACCATCTGGGATGCCAGGATTCGAACCACCATCCTTCTGTATGAAAGGCCTTACCTCCATGCTATCTTTCCGGCCCCTCAAATTTTGAGTAGTATCCAAAACAAAAGTGTTTTAATGGAATCAGAAACTGACTTTTTAGGAAAAGTTTAACATCTACATTTTGACAAATGTATTATCTGGCCAGTATAGTCATTTATAGCACAAATGTTTTCATAATATAGTTTATATTAACTGACTTATAGTGTTTTAATTTCTGGAGTTGGGGCAATTATTTTGACATCTAGAAAAGTTAAGCGAGTGGCCAACAGCAAAGGGTATAATGTTAGTTAGATCTGAGAGCAGTTGAACTGGTGCCCGTGCTTTAAAGAACATTAAACTGGAGAGGGTTACTTGGAAAAAATCACTTTCATGATAATTGTGACCACCTTTGATATTGTCAGAAGGTTTAGCTTGATTTTCTTTGAGTTTTGATTCTCTATAAAGAAAAATCATTGACACTAATGAACTTAAACTTTATGTTAAAAATGTTGAGAATTCTTTTTGCAAGAATGTACTTACCTTGGAAGTGATAAAGGTATATATTATCTAGGAAATCACTATAGTATTGGACTGGGTTTTCTAACTTGTTTAAACCTTTGACTAGTTTAAAAACCCAGCATTGGCCTAATGACCAGCATTTGAACATCTGTGGTAACCAATATAATTTGGCACATTGTTAATGCAACCAAAATAACCTTTGCTTCCTCTCAGCTGAAGGAATTTGCAAACTTTGATTTTGATATCTGGCGGAAAAAATACATGCGATGGATGAATCATAAGAAATCTCGAGTGATGGACTTCTTCAGGAGAATTGATAAAGATCAGGATGGGAAAATAACACGACAAGAGTTTATTGATGGAATTCTTTCTTCAAGTAAGTCCCAAGGGAGATGACCATAACTGATGGGATTTTTTTTTTTTCAAGAAAATGAGTAATATTTAAAATTGTAGAACCAAGGACTAGAGTTAAAGTACAGTGGGAAAGATGCTTGCCTGACATGTGCTGACCCTGATTCAGTCACCAGCACCCATTATGGTCCTCTGAGCACTACCAGAGTAACCCCTGAACATCACCAAGCGTCACTCACACACACACACACACACACACACACACACACACACACACACACACACACACACACACAAAATTGCAGAACCAGTAAACTTGAATTGCCCACAAAGGCTTGCCTTTAAACTTGGCTACAGGAATTGGACATACTACAGTTATAACGGGCTCTGAATTTTTTGAACACCTAATCCAGGACTTACTCCTGGTTTTGTACTTGGGAATCAATCCTGGAAGGCTTGGGGGATGGTTTGGGGTGCCAGGGATCAAACCCAGGACAGCCATATGTGCAAGGCTAGCTTATTAACAGCTGTATTCTATTCCCAGCCCCTTGGAGCTCTGACCTGCATGCATTCAACCCTGATTCAATTACCCTAACACCACTAGGAGCAACCCACAAGCACAGAACTGGGACTAGTTTATGAGTACCATTGTGTGTGGCCCATATAGGTGGACCACAAAATAAGAACTCATTAAAGGTTCCAAGTTGGTTATTTCAAAGAGGGCTTTGGGAATGGAAACTAGGGGCTGTGACCAAGATCAAAGCCCCCATAAAACAGTGTCCACTGAGGCAATAGTGCTGCTTTGCTTGTTTCTGTTGAGTACCATGACCTGCCTACCTGTGGCTGCTGTGGGAAAGTAATGACTCAGGCCTGGTCTCCCCAGCTGTCCTAAAGTGAAGGTGAAACGCAACTGCAGTAAATGTATCATAGACAGAGGAAAGAAACTGCAGCAGGATTTTTTTTTTAAATAAACCCTTTACACTTAAAAAGAAAGATACTTTGTTAAAATCTGGGATGGGGCATTGAAGGGATCCCTGGTATTTGGTAGAAAGTAGCAAATATTCTGGTGGATGGTGTTGTGTTGGAATGATGTAATGTATACTTGATACTGCCATGGACAATATTGTAAATTATGTTATATCAGTAAAAATGGAGAGTGGATTATAGCTTTGGAATCAGGTATATTTCCTAATTATATTAGGATACTGTCCATTACTGCTCCGAAGTTGTGACTTTCTAATTTGATGAGATTAATATTATTTGACTCTCACATTACCGGTATTATTCGGTATATAATGAAAATCAATAAATGCAAGTCAGTCCTTTTATTTTTCATTCTTATATAAAATTTATTTATAAGAAGTTAGAACTCTAAGGTCTGGAGATTTAGTACAGCAGGCAGGGCACTTACTTGCACATGATCAATGAATTCAATTTTCAGTGCATATGATCCCCCAAACACCACCAAGTATGATTCCTGAGTGCAAAACCAAAAGTAAGACCTGAGTACTGCCATGGTTTTTGGCCTCTTCACCCCCCAAGTACAGCTCTTAAAAATTCTTATTGTATGTATCAGTTTTAAATTTTAGGTCATAAGTATGAGATTTCTATCACAGTTTGACAGGAAGGCTCTTAAATTGCATATAAATTTTTCCTTAGTAATGGTAAATGGTAAATTTGCTAGGATTCAGCCTAGAAAGAACAATCTCACATAAATCATCCTCGTCATAATTAAATTGACATTTAACATCTCTAAAGATGTTTTATTTGTTATATAAAAATCAGTTTTTAAAGGGGTATACTTCTTACAAGGATGTATTTTTACATTTTTTATAATTATTTGAGCACCATGGTTACAAAAATGTGTGTAGTTTGGTCTCAGTCATGAAATAGACACCCCCTTTCACCAGTGCAACTTTCCCACAACCATGTCCCTCATTTATTTGCCCACTCCTCCAACCCCTGCCTGTCTTCGAGATTGACATTCTATTTCTCTCTCACACACATTATCCGTGTCATGGTTGTTATCAGAGCAGTTATTTCTCTAACTGCACTCACCACTCTTTGTGGTCTTAAGCTGGTCTTAAGCTGGTCCTTCCAGCCCTCATCTCTATTGTCTCTGGGTAGTATTACTTACTATCTTTTATTTTTTTTAAATCCCACAGATGAGTGAGACCATTCTGTGTCTATCTCTCTTCATCTGACTTATTTCACTCAGCATAATAGTTTCCATGTCCATCCATAGGAAAATTTCATGGCTTCATTTTTTCAAACAGTTATTTGGTACTCCATTGTGTAGATGCACCATAGTTTCTTTAGCCACTCATCTGTTGTCAGGTACCTGGGTTGTTTCCATATTTTGTTTGCTGTTATAAATAGTGCTGCAATGAACATACAAGTGCAGAAGGCTTTTTTGTATTGTATTTTTGTGTCCTGAGGAGTGGTATTAATGGATTGTATGGAGGTCAACTTCTACTTTTTGGAGGAATATCCATATTGTTTTCCAGAAAGGCTGGTCCAGATGGTATTCTCACCAGCAGTAGTTGTTCTTTATGATGTGTGCCGGTATGTGGCATGAGATGATACCTCATTGTTGTTTTGATTTGCATCTCCCAGAAGATTAGTGATGTGAAGTGTTTTTTCATGTACCTTTCAGTCATCTTTATTTCTTCTCCAAGGATATATCTATTCATATCTTTTCTTTATTTTTGATGGGTTTAGATATTTTTTCTTGTTAAATCATATCAGTATTGTATGACCTAGATGACCTTATCTTATGTGCATTGGGTGAATAGTTTCTTCCATTTTGTGGGTATCCTAATCACTGTTTCCTTGGAAGTGCAGAAGTTTCTCAATTTAATGTAATCCCATTTGTTTATCTCTACTTCCACTTCTTTGGACAGTAGTGTTTCTTCTTTGAAGATGGCCTTAATCTCAATGTCCAGAGTGTTTTGCTTATGTGTTCTTCTATATAACTCATAGCTTCAGGTTGTATATCAAGGTCTCTAAACCATTTTGATTTGACCATTGTGTATGGTATTAGATGGAGGTCTGAGTTTGCTTTTTTGCAAGTGACTGACCATTTGTGCCAACATCAATTGTTGAAAAGGCTCCCCTTGTTCCCTTTCGCATTTCTTGCCCCTTTATCAAATATTAATTGATTGTTATGTCCGGGAATCATTCTCTGAATACTCAAATCTATTCCATTGATGTGAAGGTCTGTAACACAATTTATTTATTTATTTATTTATTTTTAAAAAGCAGTTTATATATTAATCGATTGGTTTTTGGGCCACACCCAGCGATGCTTGGGGGTTACTCCTGGCTCTGTACTCAGAAATCACTCCTGGTAAGCTCAGGGCACCATAATGGATATTTGAAATAGAACCAGCTCCATCCCTGGTCTGCCGTTAGCAAGGCAAATGCCTTACTGCTGTGCTATCTCTCCGGCCCCTGTAGCACAATTTGAAGTTGGGGAAAGTGATACCGCCCATCTTTTCCCAAGGGTTGCTTTAGCAATGTGTGGGCTTTACTTGTATCAAATGACTTTCAGGGAGTGTTTGATCCACTTTTTTGAAGAATGTCATGGGTATCCTTTGATAATAGGAGTGTATGATACATTCTTTGACAAATATCATTTATATCCAGATAGGAATTTCATTAAATCTATACAGTGTTTTGGGAAGTATTGCCATTTTAATGATGTTAATCCTACCAATCCATGAGCAGAGTATATGTTTCCATTTCAATGTGTCTTCTTCTGTTTCTTGAGGTAGTATTTTGTAGTTTTTTTATATAGGTCCTCTACCTCTTTAGTTAAGTTGACTCCAAAGTATTTGAGTTTGTGTGATACTAATGTGAATGGGATTGGTTTTTTAATGTCCATTTCTTTTCTATCATTATTGGTGTATAAGAAGGCCATTGAATCGTGTGTGTTAATTTTGTAGCCTGCCAATTTGCTATATGAATCTATTATTCCTAAAAGCTTTTTGGTAGTTTAGGCTTTTCTAAATAAAGTTTCATGTCATCTGCAAACAGTGAAAGCTTGACTTCTTCCTTTCCTATCTGGATGCCCTTGGTATCTTTTTCTTACCTAATTGCTATGGCAAGAATTTCCAGCACTATGCTGAATTTCCAGCACTATGCTGAATAGTGGTGAGAGAGGGCAGCCTTGTCTTATACCAGAGTTTAGAGAAAGGCTTTTAGCTTATCTCCATTGATAATAATATTTGCCATTGACTTGTGGTAGATGGCCTTGACTATATTGAGTTCCTTTTATTCCCATCTTGTTGAGAGTTTTTATCAAGAATGGATATTGTACCTTATTGCATGATTTTTTATCTATTGATAATGATCATTTTGTTTTTATTTTTCTTATTGTTGATATGGTGTATTATGTTGATTGATTTACATATGTTAAACGATTCTTGTATTCCTGGAATGAAACCTACTTGGTCAGGATGTAAGTTCTTCTTGATGAGGTGTTGGATCCTATTTGCCAGAATTTTGTCGAGGATCTTTGCACCTGTGTTCATCAGGAATGTTGGTCTGTAGTTTTCTCTTTTTGTGTGATGTTTACTTTATAAAAACTATTTGGGAGTGCTATTGTTTCTGCAATTTCATGAACGATCCTGAAAAGTATTGGAAGTAATTTCTCTTGAAAGGTTTGAAAGAATTTGTTAGTGAATCAGTCTGGGCCTGGCGTTTTGTTTTGGGGAAGACTTTGGATTACCATTTTAATTTCCTCAATAGTGATGGGTTTCTTTAAATATGTAGATCATCCTGGTTTAACTATGGAAGATTATGAGTCCCAAGAATTTATCCATTTCTTCCAGGTTCTCATGTTTTGTGGCATAGAGTTTCTCAAAGTAGTTTCTGATTATCCTTTGAATCTCTGCAGTTTCTGTAGTTATCACACCCTTTTCCTCTCTTATCCAGTTTATCAAGTTTCTCTCTCGTTTTCTTTGTGAACATTGTTAGTGGTTTATCAATCTTGTTTATTTTTCAGAGTACCAATTTTTGCTCTCATTGATCTTCCTGGGTTTTTTTTTATATATCTACTTCATTGATTTCTGCTCTAAGCTGCATTATTTTCTTTTCATTCCTTTTGTTGATCTTTTATTCTACATTGATAAGCTTTGTGATTGAACTATTTATGTCCGCCCCTTCTTCCTTCCTGATGTGTGCTTGCAAAGCTGTAAATTTTTCTCTTAGTGCTGCTTTTGCTTTGTCCCTTAAATTCTGATAATTTGTGTCTTCATTGGCATTTGTTTTTGGAATCTTTTGAATTCCTCTTTGATTTCCTCTCTGACCCACTGGTTGTTCAGTAGTGAGCTATTTAATTTCCAGATGTTAAAGTTTTTATTCTTTGTTCCTTGGTAGTTTACTTCTAATTTCAGTGCCTTGTGATCTGAGAAGGTAGTCTGTATGATTTCTGTGCTGTCAATTTTATGAAGATATATTATATAGGCCAGCATGTGGTCGATCCCAGAAAATGACCCATGTTCACTGGGGAAGAATGTACATCCAGTTTTCTGGGAATGGAGTGCCCTATATTTATCTACTAGTCCATTTTCTTCCATTTCTCTTTTCAGAGCTAGTATATTCTTGTTGTGTTTTATTCTGGTTGACCTATCAAGGGGTGACAGAGTAGTGTTGAGGTCTCCCAGTATTATTGTGTTGCTAGTAATGTCTTCTTTCAGATTTGTCAACAACTGTATTAAGTATTTTGCTGGTCTCATTGTGTGCATATATGTTTAGTAGTGTGATTTCTCCCTTTGTACATATCCCTTGATTATTACAAAATATCCATCTTTGTCCCTTATAACTTCTTAGTCTAAAGTTTGTGTCATCTGATATTAATAAGGCCACTCCAGGTTTTCTATGGGAATTGTTTGCTTGGATGATTTTCCCCCAGTCTTTTAATCTTAAGTCTATGTTGTTCTGACTCTGCAGATATGTTTCTTGTAGACAACATGATATTGGATTCAGCTTTTTGATTCATTTTGCCACTCTGTTCTCTTAATGGGTGCATTTAGTCCATTGACTTTGAGAGAGATAATTGTCATGGGAATTAGTGTCATCTTTATTTATGAGTTTGGTGTGTCTCTTGGTCTGTCTTAAAGAAGACTTTTCAGTCTTTCTTTTAAGGCTGGTTTTGAGTCTTTAAATTTTCTGAGCTTTTGTTTATCCATGAAGCTATGCATACTTCCTTCAAAACTGAAAGTGAGTCTTGCTGGGTGCAGTATGCTAGGCAAAGCATTTATTTTGTTGAGTTTGTCACTATATCCCACCAGGGTTTCTTGTGATAGGTCTGATGTAAATCTCAAGGATGCCCCCTTGAATGTAATACTCCCCCCCTTTTTTTTTGTGTTTGGGTCACACCCATCAGCGCTCAGTGCTTATTGCTGGCTCTACGCTCAGAAATAGGTCCTGGCAGGCTCAGTGGACCATATGGGACACCAGGATTTGAACCACCGTCCTTCTATGCAAGGCAAATGCTCTACCTCCAAGCTATCTCTCCAGCCCGTGTAATTCCCTTTATGATCTTACTGCTTTCAGTATTCTATTCCTATATATGGGATTCATCATTGTGACTAGGATGTGTCTTGGTGTGCTTTTCTTCGTGTCTATTTTAGTTGGTACTCTTTGAGCATTAGAATTTGGTTGCATGCAGTCTTTAGCTCTGGAAGTTTCTCTGCAATGATGTCCTTGACTGGGGATTCTTCCTGGAAATCTCCTTCTTGGGTCTCTGTGACTTCACTAATTCTTATGTCATTTCTGTTGAGTTTATCAAAGACATCTATTTTCATCTGTTCACATTCTTTTAGTACTTTTCCTATTGACTGGTCATTTTCTTTAAGGCTCTTTTCCCATCTCTTCTGTTGTAATGAGTTGTTATACATCTCATCTTCCAGGTCACTGATTCGGTCCTCAGCTGCTGTCACTCTTTTGGAGGGGCTTTCCATTGAGGTTTTCATTTAGTCTGCTGGTTTTTTTTCAGACCTGTTATTTCAGTTTGGAGTTTCCTGATTTCTATGTTAATATCCTCTTGATTCTTATTTGTGGTCCAGTCAGCTTGATCTATGCTTTATTTGAGTTCTATGAACCTTCTTCATATTTCTTCTCTAAACTCCTTATCTGAGAGGCTAACTAGGTGGTTGGCATTTTTCATGTCATCAAAACTGCCATCTTCATTCTCTATGCATGGTGTTGCCTGCCTTGTTTCTCACTATCATGCTTGTTGTATGTGTTTTTCTATGTCTTATGTTTGGTTCATTGGCTAGAAGATGTGTGCATGCAACAAGCAAAGGGCTCTCTGGCTCCACTCTCCTTGGGTATTCCCAGCTCACATCTTATCATGCAGCTTTTATAGACACTTCTGGGGATTTTCTTCCTTGGTCTCTGGGACTTCAATGAGTCTTTTTAATCATGATTTTTAAATTTTTAAATATATTTATTAAAGGACTAATGTTATAAACATTTTTTAGCTGGGTTTCAGCCATAAAAAGTACCAACACCTTCACCAATACAATCTTCCTGCCACCAGTGACTCCCATCTCCTGCCTGGCTTTGAGACAGGAATTCTATTTCTCTCACTACGTTGCCATGATAGTTTTTGGTGTAGTTATTTCTCTAACTGCACTCACCAGTCTTAGTGGTAAGCTCATAGGCTGTCCTTCCATACCCCATCAATATTGTATCTGGGTAGTTTTACCATACTGTCTTTTATTTTTCTTAAAACCCACAGATGGGTGATACTATTCTGTCTTATCTCTCTCCCTCTGAATCACTTCACTAAGCAAAATAATTTCCATGTCTATCCATGGATAGGAAAATTTCATGACTTCATTTTTATGACAGCTGTATAGTATTCCATTGTATGTATGTACCACTTTTTCTTTAGCCACTCATCTGTTGTCGGGCATCTGGGTTGTTTCCAGATATTGGCTATTGTAAATAGTGCTGCACTAAATATAGGTGTGCAGAAGGTCTTTTTGTATTCTTATGGTACATCCCTAGCAGTGGAATAGCTAGATCATATAGGAGCTCAAATTTTTTGAGAAATCTCCATATTGTTTCCAGAATGGCTGGACTATATGCCATTCCCACCAACAGTGAATAAGAGTTCCTTACTCCCCACACAGCACGGATTGTTCTTGTTCTTTGTGATATATGCCAGTCTCTGTAGCATGAGATGTACATCATTGTTATTATGATTTGTATTTCCCTTTTTCATGTGGTTTTTGACCATTTGTATTTCTTCTTTGTGGATGTGTCTTCACTTCTCCCCATTTTTAATGGGGTTATATGTTTTTTCTTGTTATTTTCTGTCAGTTCCTTGTATATCATATATGTTAACCTCCTATCTGATGGGTATTGGGTGAATAGTTTCTCCCATTCTGTGGGTGGCCTTTGTATCTGTTTCCTTTGAGGTTCAGAAGCTTCTCAGTTTAATGTAGTTCCATTTGTTCATCTCTGCTTCCACTTGTTTGGACAGTTGTGTTTTCTCCTTGAAGATGCCTTTAGTATTAATATCATGGAATGTTTTACTTATGTGTTGTTCTATCTACCTTATGGTTTCAGGTCTGATATCGAAGTCTTTAATCATTTGTATTTAACTTGTGTGCATAGTGTTAGATGGAGGTTCACTTTTTTGCATGTGATTTACCAGTTGTCCCAACACCACTTGTTAAAGAGGCTTTTCTTGCTCCATTGTATGTCTTGCTCCTTCATCAAATATTAATTGATTGTATTTCTGAGGAACATTCTTTTAATTATTCAAGTCTATTCCATTGATCTGAGGGTCTGTCTTTATTCCAATACCATGCTGTTTTAATGACTATTGCAGACATTTGATTACCATTTTAATTTCCTCAGTAGTGATGGGGGTGTTTAGATATGTTACATCCTCCTTCTTCAAAGTGGAAGTTATGAGGCCAAGAATTTATTCTTTTCTTTCAGGTTCTCATGTTTTGTGGCATAGTTTCTCAAAGTAGTCTCTGATTATCCTTTGAATCTCTGCAATATTTGTAGTGATCTCCCTCTTTTTATTTCTAATCCAATTGACCAAGTTTCTCTTCTTCCCTTTCTTTATGAGTTTTGCTAGTGGTCTATCAATCTTGTTTATTTTTTTAAAGAACCACCTTCTGCTTTCATTGATCTTTTGGATTTCTGCTCTAATTTTTGTTATTTCCTGCTGTCTACCCATTTTTGGTTCCTTTTGTTGATCATTTTCTAGTTTTATAAGCTGCGTCATTAAGCTATTCATGTAGGCCCCTTTCTTCTGATGTGTGCTTGCAAAGCTGGCACAAAAAACATACCTCCATTAAATCATGAGGATAGAAATTTTGCAGACTACCTTCACTGATCACAAGGCTCTGATATTAAATGTGAACTACAAAGGGACACAGAAGAAAAACTTTAACATCTGGAAATTAAACAGCCTACTACTGAACAAACAGTGGGTCCAAGATGAAATCTAAGAGGAAATCAAAACTTTCCTAGAAACAAATGGCAATGAAAACACAAACTATCAGAATCTATGGGACATAGCCAAAGTAATACTGAGGAAAATATATAGCTTTGTAAGCACTCATCTCATATTCTAACTCACAGATTCTGTCCTGAACTACTACTGTTACGTTGGAGAGGCTTTCCAGTGAGGTTTATATTTCATCTACCAAATTTTTCCGACCTGTTTTTTCAGTTTGAGTTTTTCTCATTTCTACTTTCATATCCTCTTTCTCATTTATGTTTTGTTCAGTTCATTCCATGGGTTTTTTTGAGTTCCTTGTGTATTCTCCAGATGTCCTCTAAATTCTTTTTTTTTTTATATTTTTTTCGATAAACAATTTTTTTTTAATTTAAACACTTAGATTACATACATGATTCTGTTTGGGTTTCAGTCCTGTAAAGAACACCCTCCATCACCAGTGCAACATTCCCATCATCAATGTCCCAAGTCTCCCTCCTCCCCACCCGACCCCCGCCTGTACTCTAAACAGGCTCTCCATTTCCCTCATACATTCTCATTATTAGGACAGTTCAAAATGTAGTTATTTCTCTAACTAAACTCATCACTCTTTGTGGTGAGCTTCCTGAGGTGAGCTGGAACTTCCAGCTCTTTTCTCTTTTGTGTCTGAAAATTATTATTGCAAGAATGTCTTTCATTTTTCTTAAACCCATAGATGAGTGAGACCATTCTGCGTTTCTCTCTCTCTCTCTCTCTCTCTCTCTCTCTCTCTCTCTCTGACTTATTTCACTCAGCATAATATATTCCGTGTACATCCATGTATAGGAAAATTTCATGACTTCATCTCTCCTGACAGCTGCATAATATTCCATTGTGTATATGTACCACAGTTTCTTTAGCCATTCATCTGTTGAAGGGCATCTTGGTTGTTTCCATAGTCTTGCTATGGTAAATAGTGCTGCAATGAATATAGGTGTAAGGAAGGGGTTTTTGTATTGTATTTTTATGTTCCTAGGGTATATTCCTAGGAGTGGTATAGCTGGATCGTATGGGAGCTCGATTTCCAGTTTTTGGAGGAATCTCTAAATTCTTATCAGAGAGGCAATATAGGTGGTCGGCACTTGTTAGGTCTGTAGAGCTAACATCATATTCTCTAAGAATGGTGGTGTTCTTGTTGTTTTCCCATTGTGTCCTTTGTAGTGTGGTATTTTCTATGCATTGTGCTGGGGTTCATTAGCTATAAGATATGCATGTGGCATGCATGATCAGTCCTCTTGCTGGTTCCCTTCTGGGCTAAGGGGTGGGCACCAGGCACTTGCAGTCTCTGGGAGGGGGGACTTACCAAGCTGATGGCCAGGCCTCCTGCTGGTTCTCTTAGGAGTGGCAGGGTGGGCACAGGGAATTCACCAAGCTTTCGGTCCGTCCTCTTGCTGGCTCTCATTACATTTACATTGCTTTTTTGTTCTGTGCCTTATTTATTTATTTATTTTTATATAAATTCATATATTTTTGTCTTTTATATAAAAATTTATGCTTTATATAAATTTTATATAAAAGATTTAAAAATTATTTTATATAAAATTTTAAGTACCATGATTATAAGCATGAGTGTAGTTGGGATTCAGTCATAAACAGAATACCCCCTTTACCAGTACTTGAAAACCCTCATATTCTGTTAAGTCTTACAAAAATTAAAAAGTATAGGGGCCGGGAAGGTGGCGCTAGAGATAAGGTGTCTGCCTTGTAAGCGCTAGCCAAGGAACGGACCGCGGTTCGATCCCCCGGCGTCCCATATGGTCCCCCCAAGCCAGGGGCAATTTCTGAGCGCTTAGCCAGGAGTAACCCCTGAGCATCAAACGGGTGTGGCCCAAAAACCAAAAAAAAAAAAAATTAAAAAGTATAATTGAGAATACCAAGCACAATTAACAGTTTTTGCAGTTTTAAAATAATATATATATATATATATATATATATATATATATATATATATATATATATATATATTAAGTCTTGATACCAGAGAGATAGCACAGTGGAAAGGCGTTTGTTTGCCTTGCATGCAGCAGATCCAGGACAGATGGTGGTTCAAATCTCGGCATCTCAGATGGTCTGCCAAGCCTGCCAGGAGTGGTTTCTGAGCGTAGAGCAAGTAGTAACCCCTGATTGGTGCTGGGTGTGACCCAAAAAAAACAAAACAAAGGGCCGGGCGGTGGCGCTAAAGGTAAGGTGCCTGCCTTACCTGCGCTAGCCTAGGACGGACCGCGGTTCGATCCCCCGGCGTCCCATATGGTCCCCCAAGCCAGGAGCGACTTCTGAGCGCATAGCCAGGAGTAACCCCTGAGCGTCACCGGGTGTGGCCCAAAAACCAAAAAAAAAAAAAAAAAAAAAAAAAAAACACAAAACAAAACAAAACAAATTAAGTTCTTTTGTAAAATTATATTGTTAATTACAAGTCTTAAAAATTTACAGACACTTTGACAAAGAAGAAATACATATGGCCAAAAGACACATGAAAAAATGCTCCACTTCACTAATCATCAGGGAGATGCAAATCAAAACAACTATGTGGTACCACCTCACACCCCAGAGATTGGCACATATCACAAAGAATGAGAACAAGCAGTGTTGGCGGGGATGTGGAGAGAAAGGAACTCTTATCCACTGCTGGTGGGAATGCCGTCTAGTTCAACCTTTATGGAAAGCAATATGGAGATTCCTCCAAAAACTGGAAATCGAGCTCCCATACGACCCAGCTATACCACTCCTAGGAATATACCCTAAGAACACAAAAAATGCAATACAAAAATCCCTTTCTTACACCTATATTCATTGCAGCACTATTTACCATAGCAAGACTCTGGAAACAGCCAAGATAACCTTCAACAGATGAATGGCTAAAGAAACTGTGGTACATATACACAATGGAATATTATGCAGTTGTCAGGAGAGATGAAGTCATGAAATTTTCCTATAAATTGATGTACATGGAATCTATTATGCTGAGTTAAACAAGTCAGAGAGAGAGAAAGACATAGAATCGTCTCACTCATCTATGGGTTTTAAGAAAAAATCTTGCAATAATAATTTTCAGACACAAAAGAGAAAAGAGCTGGAAGTTCCAGCTCATCTCATGAAGCTCACCGCAAACAGGGGTGAGTTTAGTTAGAGAAATAACTACGTTTTGAACTATCCTAATAATGAGAATGTAGGAGGGAAATAGAAAGCCTGTCTAGAGTACAGGCAGGGGTTGGGTGGGGAGGAGGGAGATTTGGGACATTGGTAATGGGAATTTTGCACTGGTGATGGTTGGTGTTCTCTACATGACTGAAACCCAAATACAATCATGTATAATAAAGTTGATTAAATAAAAATAAATAATTAAATCATACAATTCACTACTAATTGGCTAGAACTGGAGGGTCCGTGTTAAGTCAGAAGGACATAGTGAGATACCAAATGTTCTCACTAATATGTGGCATATAGAATAGCATAGTAAAGGAACAGAAGTTATTAATGTGGGAAAAACCTTGTCCCTCTTTACATACATAGAGAAAAGAAACTGAAGGGAAGTAGCAAGAAGAGGTGGTAATGAAGATAACACAAGGGCAAAAGTCACAGATGTGTTATGTAGAGCAAGAGATATCAGTATATATATAAACAACTAGAATCAACAATACTTTACATATGAAACCAAAGCTACATTAATTTTTATAAACACATTTTATGTTATAAAAATGTGTTTATCACAGTGATAGTTGGAAATTAACATTTTTAACCAGAAATGGTTTCTGGAAAGAGATTAAGTGTTATGCATCATATCCCTTCACTAACAATATAGCAAACTGCAATGCCTAAACAATATAGAAAACCACAGGGAAAGAGGAAGAGACTGTAATAGAGGAAGGGTGAGAGAGAAGAGGGGAGGGAGGAAAAATATCTGTCATAAGCAGCTAGGGAATGGGTAGGACTTTAGTGGGAAATTGGTGGGCAGGAATATTGGTGGTGGGAAATATGCAGTGATAAAGTGATTACTGCTGGAAAGTTGTATGACTTAATAAAATAATAAACTCAATCACTAACTACTTTGTAACTATGTCTCTTGTGATTCAGTGAAAATTATTATTTAAAATATTTTGGAAAAAATGTATATAATGAATAAGAGGTTAAGGGGTGGGAGGGAAGTTTGTGTCTTTGGTACGATAAAAATAATTATATATGATTAAAATTGGTACAATATATGCCTGAAACTATTGTCAACAATTCATGTAAATTTTGACACCGAATAAAATTGATAAACAAAAAAATTACAAATATTCTAACACTGGGGGTATTATAATTTATACTTGCATGTTAAAAATAAATTAAAAAACACAATGATTTGGAAGATGCCATGGTTGGGGAGTTGAGAAAATAAGAGTTTCAGAGCTGAAGAGATATCACAGTGGTAGGGTGTTTGCCTTGCACACAGCCAATCCAGGACAGACGGTATTTTGAATCCCAGCATCCCATGCCTGCCAGGAGTAATTCTGAGCACAGAACAAAGAGTAACTCCTAAGCGCCACTGAGTGTGACCCAAAAACCAAAAAAATAAAAAAATAAGAGGTTGGTAAAGTATGCAGACTTCAGGCCATAAGATGTGTAAAACCTGAAGTGCTAATATATTGTTCCTATAGTTGATAGCACTCATACAATTGATATTTTTCTAAGAGTAGTATGTAAATTCCCTTTCTCCCTCACATGCACATGTAACACATAGATAAACATAATGAGGTCATAGAAGTGTCACCAAATGAGAGGAACCTGCTCACGCTATAAACACATGTTTTATACTTTAAATGTCCTAAAACTTTATCTCTTCTGAACTCTACCTACACTTGTCTTGAATTTTTCAGAGTTCCCAACCAGTCGTCTGGAGATGAGTGCTGTAGCAGACATTTTTGACAGAGATGGTGATGGATATATTGACTACTATGAATTTGTAGCAGCCCTTCATCCAAATAAGGATGCGTATAAGCCCATCACTGATGCTGATAAAATTGAAGATGAGGTATTCACTCCTTCTACCACCTGTCTATACCAATAAAAGCTAAGCTTTTGCTGTCCATTGATACAGCTATTTTATTTATTTTCATAGTTGTAATGTCAAGGTATTTAAAACTGCTGTATAATATTAATAAAGTGCTATTTCATCATTGGCTTTTGCAGGTGACAAGACAGGTAGCTAAATGTAAATGTGCAAAACGATTTCAAGTTGAACAGATTGGAGATAACAAATACAGGGTGAGTTTTTGTCAAAATGACTTAGTAGTTCTTTTAAAGTATAAAACCTGAAAATTCATATGTAATTTGATCTGCATTCCTTTCCAGAAATGCTAATTTGTATATTGGGTCAATTTGTGGTGTATTGAATTTCAACTTTGTCATTATTAATCATATGATAGCTTCATTTGTATATGATAACATCTTTAAGATTTACAATAGCTACATTATTTTTATTTTTTATTAATATCTTTATTTAAACAACTTGATTACAAATATAATTGTACTTGGATTTCAGTCATGTAAAGACACCCTTCTTCACCAGTGCAACATTCCCATCACCAATGTCCCAAATCTTCCTCCTCCCCACCCTACTCACACCTGTACTCGAGATAGGCTTTCCACATCCCTCATTCATTCACATTGTTATGATAATTCCCAGTGTAGTTATTTCTCTAACTGCAGTCACCACTCTTTGTCGTGAGCTTCATGTCCTGAGCTGCACCTTCCAGCCCTCCTCTCTTTGTCTCTGAGGATTATTGCAAAAATGTCTTTTATTTTTCTTAAAATCCATAGATGAAGGAGTCTGTTCTGTGTCTATTTCTCTCCCTCTGACTTATTTCACTCAGAATAATAGTTTTCATGTACTTCTATGTATCGGAAAATTTCATGACTTCATCTCTCCTGACGGTTGCATTACTTTTACGTAAAATAATCAGAGGAAAAACACTGCTTTGAAAAATATTCAATTTAGGTTTCTTCATGTTGTTTATATTTCACTATAATTAATATGACATTTGCTTATATTCATTAACAAGGAGTTTATAATCCAAAATAAAATGTAAAATATTGACTATATGAATAGAGGCTTTTTACTACTTATGTAGTACTTTTTTGGTGTTGTTTTTCAAAATCTGAATAACTTGTTTTACCTTCAAAACAATAACTCAAGGACAATGTGATTCATTATTTTAACTTCTTTCTCTTTTTGGGAATCATCTCTTACATGTAGCAGCTAGATAGAAAATGGTATTTCCTACTTTGGTACTTTATATTTAAGTAAAAACATTATAGTTTTTATTTATCTTTATATTTGAAATTTAACTTAAATTTGAATGGGTAGCTGCACATCTCTAAACTAAATACTATATTCAGAAGCTCAAAATGTAGGTGTGTGTGTTTTATTCTAGAGTCAAAGAACATTTCCTATTGAACTAATTGTGTCTTTCTTCCATTTTTTTCCATTTATTTTTATCAGTTCTTCCTGGGAAATCAGGTATAAACCAGTGGAATGTATTCTCAAATTTCCAATGATTTTCTTTCTTCTCATTTTAACTTTAAATCAATCATTAAAGCTTGCCATGGCCAATCTTTCCCATGCTTTCCCCCTAGCCTACTACATTGTTGGTTGGAGTGGTGTGTCTGTAAATGCTCCGAGAGTCCTTAATTCAGGATTCTTTCTGCCTTGTGTTTCAAATAAGGAGATTACATTTAAGCAAACCAGATAATATATCTTAACATGGTTGAGTACAGTGTTATAAATATAATTTTCAGCCCTACTTGAGTGTTTTACCATAGCTGACTGCATAATATTTGATAGTACTGTGCTACCCTATTGTTTCCTTATACTGGCCCCCATCTACCACTCATTTTACAGCCATTTTTAATGCCTTTAGTTTTTGTTTTTTCCAAATGCATGAGCACAGAGATAAGAGTAAACTTGGAGCACTGCCAGGTATATCCCAAATCAAAGTAAATAAAAATACATATTTTTTATTTTTGTTACTTCTGAGTTATTAGTTCAGATAACAGCTGTTTGTACAAAGATGAAATACCTCAAACGTCTGTATTCATATTCATAGAATATATAAAGAATCCCATTAGTCTCATTTTGTTTTATTTTGTTTGCTTTTGGGCTAAGCCCTGTGGTGCTCGAGTTACTCCTGACTCTGAACTCGGGAATCACTCCAAGCAGGGTAGGTGGAACCATATGGGATGCTGGTGATAGAACCTGGGTCTGCTGCGTGATAGGCAACCCACTTTGTGGCTCTGGCAGCCGAAACTTTTTTCTTTTATCAACATGTATCTTAGGAAAATTATGACAATAGTAGTTGTCTAGAGAATGCTTTCTCAATTTATTTATATTTACTATAATTGCAACAGCATCACCATAAACTTCAGTTATTTCTTTAAAATGTTTGTTTTGAACACAATCTAGCTGCAAAGTAAGATTATCTGGTTCCTTAAAGGTAATTCTCTTTAAATTCCCTTCTTTCCCTTTGCTTATTAGCAGCACAGATTTATTCTAACAAATGTATAGTTTGGTTTCTAATGTAAACTTATATTTCAGGAGTAGGTTTAACTGTAGTAATGTATAAATCTCAAGACTTAAAAATATACTTAGAAGTAATGATATAAAAAGATTTGATAGAAACTGCATGAGTTTCTGCTGGTACATTTCAATGCTTTCTAGTATCAGTTCTTAAATTTTGGCTTTGTTTGTAAATTCTATACTAAATCTCGGTGCTTCTTAAAAGTAATAGATGATGTCCATTTGGGGACCAGAGCAATAGTACAACAGGCAGGACACTTGCCTTGCACACTGCCAACCTGAGTTCTATCCCTGGCATCACATATTAGCCCCCCTCAACCCTACTGAGAGTGATCCCTGAGCTCAGAATTAGAAACAAGTACTGCAATATGGGATCCAAAAGCAAGCAAACATTTCCATTTTTTTAATCTTTTATGAACACAGACAAATAGTTAAAGTCACAATTGTGTCTTACTTGCTCCACAAATAAGCTATTTGATTTAAATTTATTATATTTGCCATTATATCTCTTGAGTTGGCAACCATGAAATTCAGTATGGTGGTTTTCCTAAGTTGGACACGAGCCTGTTAGAAATGATTTGAACATGTAAAATTGTTTCTCATGGGCTTTGAAAATAATTGTCTCATGATTAGAAACTACCTGAAATCTACATTCATTCAAGGCTGGAATCGATGAAAGAGCAAGAAAAAGTTAATTGTTTATCACTCTCAGCAATGGTGGTACAGAAGAACCCATTTATTTTTACAGTGGTGTCAGTAATATATCAGTTGCTGTTCTAATATTGCAGTAAACTAAAATGACATGTCTTACCAGGTCAATAGTGATGCAGAAATTTTAGCTGGCTGTGAATTTTTATTGGTCATAATCATTTACCACATTATCACAAAATGCTCTTTGAGAAAACAGCATTAATTCATAAATATTTTTCCACAGACTTTAGTGAAAAAATGTTCACTATGAGATGAACTATTAATAAAGAAGAATGATTTATTAAATGTCTTTAAAGCCATTGTATTTTGTAGAAAGCAAAATGAATTTCTAAATATTTCTTCTTCCCTTAGTGTAAAACAATTTTTATGTAAGATCAGGTGTTAAAAAATAGAAATGAGTTTATTAAATTTTCTTTAGCATCATCTTTTTATATAGTTCCTGAGCAAATAGACCAGTGCTCTTTTTTTTACTGTATTTAATTTCTAGAAATGTCTTTTAATTATTGCCTTACTAATATTGTTTCTGTCATAAGAAAGAGAATGCTTTTAGAGGAAAGCTTTAATAATCAAGTTGATAATCTTTATTATTTTTTCCAAACTATTTCTTTTGGGCTAAATCAGCATGCAGCAGTCTAACAAGCAAATCATTACAAACCACCTTCTCCTAAGATTTTTACTAATCACTGTGAACTAAACAAGAAATTGAAGCTGTTTGCTTAAGCTACTTCAGTTTACACATCACCCTTTAGCTTAGAATTATTATTGACAATTAGAAGCTCTTTCTTTCTTCATCTTCACAGTTTGGAGACTCTCAACAACTGCGACTTGTTCGAATCCTAAGAAGCACTGTGATGGTTCGTGTTGGTGGTGGCTGGATGGCACTTGATGAGTTCTTAGTGAAAAATGATCCTTGCAGGGGTAAGGAAGTGCTTATGTCAGGATGAAACTGTGGAAGTAGAGCAGTTGTGTTATTATTCTCTAGCTTCAACAGCATATTGGTTATATTTTTGGACATTTTTAAACACTGAATGTGTATATTAGTCTTTAATCATCTAAGGCACCCAAAGGACTTACAGCAGTTATGTAAACCACATTCTTCTCATTGTTTTATTCATTTATATATTTGTTTGTTTCAGCACTTTTCAGTAAGATGGGACTGATAGACAGGAAATAGATGTGTTTTTCTTCCTGAGATGCTCTCATCTGCAGTCTTCAGAAATGAGCAATTTATACCAACAATGGAAAAAATTTCTTCTCTCGTTAAAGAGTTCAGTTAGAGGAATAAAATAGAGTCAAAGACTCCTGATTAAGTGAGAAGGTTATGAAACTAGGGGCCAGTAAGAAAAGCAGTACTTAATCATTGCTAACTTAACTCTAAAATTGCAGTTAGAGCAATACTATGACTCTCTTTTTATCCACTTAAGGCAAAGAGTTATTGGTTCACTTTTAATTTTTCTTATTTTTTTTTTCAAAATTTTCAATTTCTGAATTCATCCCTGGTTTTCTTTATGTGACATTTTTGTTGTAATGTTAAGTCCTATTAGTAGATCCATTTTTTCTCAAAAAATCAAAACAGTAGTATTAATTTATCAGGAGAAAGGAAATCTCTTTTTGTTTGTTTTTTTGTTTTTTTTTGGGTCACCCCGGTGATGCTCAGGGGTTGCTCATGGCTATGGGCTCAGAAATCGCTCCTGGCTTGGAGGACCATATGGGACACTGGGATCGAATCAAGGTCATTCCTGGGTCAGCACATGCAAGGCAAATGTGCTATCACTTTAGTCCCTGAGAAAGGAAATCTTATCATTTGCTACAACATTGTTGGAACTAGAAGGGCTCATACTAACCAAAATCAGAAAGTGAAAGACAAGCACTTGTGTTCAATATTAAAAAAAGAAATAAATAATTTGAATGGTACCACAGAACCTGTTTTAAACTAATCAGTCTTTGGATTCAGACCACAGAAGGGAGGTTTCCAGATTGTAGAGGTGGTTAGGGAACATGAAGGGTTGGGAGAAGGGGGCATAGTCAATAAATGGTGGCAGATGGATTTTGACACTTTATACTTAGTGTGATATGTTGACATTTCTGAGGAGGTAGAAAAAGGCATTTCAATATATGCAATCACATAAATCATGTCACCTCAAAGTTTTTTTAATCTTTTAAAAAAATTGAAAGGTAAGGTCAGAGCAGTGGTGCAAGCAGTAGGGCATCTGCCTTGCACATGCTAACATAGGACTGACCACAGTTTGTGGTTCGATCCCCAGGTGTTCCATATGGTCCCCCAAGCCAAGAACAATTTATGAGTGCATAGCCAGGAGTAACCCCTGAGTATCACCAGGTGTGGCAAAAAATAAATAAATAAAATTGAAAAGTAAATAAATTAACTGGCTAAGTTGAAACAGAGCTTGTTCACATTTTAAAGAACTTATGAAATGTGATATTTTGAAAGCTTTTTACAATGTGTTCTAATTTTTAAAACTTAAATTTTAAAGCAGAACTTAAAATACTGCATTTATTTTCTGTAACTTATCTGCAGAAGCTCAGGGTTCCTTTTCTTTTTTATTTTTGTTTTTATTTTTTTATTTTTTTTGCTTTTTTGGGCCACACCCGTTTGATACTCCTGGCTAAGCGCTCAGAAAGTGCCCTGGCTTGGAGGACCATATGGGACACCTGGGGATCGAACCGCAAACTGTGGTCTATCCTATGTTAGCAGATGCCCTACTGCTTGCAACACTGCTCTGACCTTACCTTTCAATTTTTTTAAAGGGACGCCAGAGGATCAAACCGCGGTCCTTCCTTGGCTAGTGCTTGCAAGGCAGACACCTTACCTCTAGCGCCACCTCACCAGCCCCAGTGTTCCATTTCTAGTGATTTTAGTTTTTATTTAAAAGAAATGGAGCTGAAGCAATAGCGCAGTGGTAGGGATTTTGTTTGCCTGTGTGCGGCTGACCCAAAACAGACCTTGATTTGATCCCGGGGTTCCATACAGTCCCCCAAGACAGGAGCGATTTCTGAGCACATAGCCAGGAGCTCTGAACATTACAGGATATGGGTCCCCACCCCCAAAAAAACCCAAAACAAACAAAATAAAAACAACAAAAAATAAATAAATAAAAGGTATTTAGAAACACAAGAGAAATAAACAAACACTTGTCATCAGTTTCAAGTTAACATGTCCATTTTTAGTGAGAAGAGCATCTGTGGCAGGAATTTAATTGCCAGTTTAAATTAATGTAAATGGTTTTCTATTTATATAATCCACAAAGTGGGTTGAGAGCACATTGGCTACTTTGTAGTTTGTTATTTGCATTTTGGGGCCACACCCAGTGACTCTCAGGGGTTACTCCTGGCTATGTGCTCAGAAATCGCTCCTGGTTTGGGAGACTATATGGGTCGCTGGGGGATCGAACCTAGGTCTTTTCTGGGTCAGCCACATGCAAGGCAAACACCCTACAGCTGCGCTATCGCTCAAGCCCCTATTAGCATTTTTTATAAAAATAAATACAAAATAACTCAGCCTTAAGCATTGTCTTTAAGTTCATCAGTAAGCCATTAGGAAAAAAAAATACAATAGAACATTTTACTTTTCTTTAATCTCTGAAGTTATTTAATGCCGATTAGTAGACCATAACACAAGTTTGTGCTAGAGCCACTAGACTATTGAATGGTAATGTTAGGTTTCTCCATTGGATCTTTGCTGGCATCTAAATCCACAGGCCTTTCAAAGTTTTCATGCAGTCAGTGCCCTCTGTGCATGGTTTGCTCGACAAGTGTCCTCAGTAACCCTGCTGTCTATAGGTCAAAGTTGTAGCCAGAGAAGTAAAATTAGAACACAAACTCCTTTTTTTGTTTCATATTTTGAAAGTGACAAAGCCTCAGGTCAGGTGGCACCATTTCTGAAACTAAGCAAATGAGTTGGAATAAAAAGGAAAGTTAAGCATGACAGTGGCGAAGTCCTCCAAATAAGTTTTTTGTTTTGAGACAGACCTTTCATGCTTTTTCGTCACACAACTGTTCTTTTAAAATGCATTAAAGGCCCAACCCGAACACTTTTGCCTAGTCGACTGCTGTACTTTGTTTCTTCTCCCACTAATGGTATTCTTTAATGTGATTGGTATCCTGTGTCATTTTTTCTAGTTCATCATCATGGGAGTAAAATGTTACGTTCGGAATCAAACTCTTCAATTACTACTACTCAGCCTACTATAGGTTGGCAACCCCTCTGTTTGCCTCTACTCTCTTTTTTTCTCTTTTCTACTTTTTTACATTCTCGCTTTTATCCTTTTATTTTGAAATAATGTGCTTCATCCATTGCGTATGGCTTAACTCATATCCAGCTGAGCTGATGCTTCCAAATCAAAACTGAGAATTTGGCACACTTCCAGTGTGTTTCAAATACAGGTATTATGTAAGTTAAGTGATCAAACACATGCTAACACTTTGCTCATCAGGTTCTTGTGGTGTGGTCTCTGTGTGCATATGTGTTTGTATGAGTGTTGCATCACTGACTTCCTACTTTATTTTGGGTCTGGTGATCATTATGCATGTTGGTAAAAAAAAAAAAAGAGTTTTTCAAGCAAGAAAAAAATGCCAGCTACCTCAATTTAAGTGAAAATTTTAAACATTTTATATGTTGTCACCATGATTAACAAGCCATCTCATTCTGTGTAATTCTGTTCAATTAATTCCAATGTTAAAATGCTAGTGTTCTCCTTATCTCAGTAGTACATGCAAAAGACACTGTCCCTACCTTCCTGGCTTGCCTTCTCAGTGTGAGGAAAGAGTGATGAAACCATGTGGGCATTGGTAACTGGTGGATTAACTGTATTTTAGCATGAGCTTTCCATCTTCATGCTGACTTTTTTCTGTAATGGTGAATATTCTTGCTGGTGTCTAGTGTTAGAACAAGCACACTGTTTTTTTCCTTTCCCAAACTTGTATTCAAAATAATGCATTATAAAGGAATGCATTCAACTTTTTGTTATGCTGAGTTGGAATTGGCATGGCAAAAAGACGTTCTTGATTGAAATCCTCAAAATTACCTCTGGTTCTTTCCATATGATTAAATGCTTCTCTTTTTCCTTCTTCTTTTGTTTGTGTGCATTGTTGCGTCTTCCAAAAATCCAGCTAAAGGAAGAACAAACATGGAGCTGCGTGAGAAGTTTATTTTGGCAGATGGTGCCAGTCAGGGGATGGCAGCTTTCCGGCCTCGAGGCAGAAGATCCCGGCCTTCCTCCAGAGGTGCTTCACCTAATCGCTCAACTTCTGTGTCCAGTCAAGCTGGCCAGGTGGCTGCCCCGCAAGTCCCTTCAACCAGCACCCCCAAGGTAGGACTGATTCATGAAATATTTCCCCCCTTTTGTACAATCAGCACATACTTGTGGATGTTACCTGCTTTTGAATTTGTAAGATCAATTTTCTCCATTTATTCCCTGCTACAATAGAGCAAATGGAAGATTTTTTTTTAGATGTATATGCTTTTACTAATATCCATATGTGAGCAATTCAGGAACTTTGGTTATCTGTCAAATTGCTTTTTCTTCATTAAACCCAGTTATTTTTTCCTTTATAGATATGATTTTTGTCATCAAGTCTTTCCATTTTTAACTGTTTTTCCTGGGAAATGTGTCTCTCTGCTTAAAATATCTTTCTGTGGCTTTTGTTTTATTTGCTGTTCTTTATGTTTGATTTGCCATTGTTCCATACAGATTCTCCATCCTTTAACACGCAATTATGGTAAACCATGGTTGACAAACAGCAAAATGTCAACTCCTTGTAAGCCAGCAGAGAGCTCAGACTTTTCCGTGCCATCTACAGAGGTATCGTAAGGCTCCGCATTCTAGCCTAACCATTTCTTCTACTTCAAACTACTACTCACTAACAATGTTTTGGTAATACTATTTACATGTATATATGATTATATATATAGTATATATAAAATATCAGCCCAGCAGTTTTTTCAAAGCCATGAGGGTTAGGGATTAACAGAAGAAAACTATATACAGTTCTTTGAGCAATGTGAAACCAACATTATCACAACTACAGAGTAGCATTTCCTTGGCCCTTCTTTTTCTTACTCTTATCTCTTGAGATAAAATATAAGAGATTATATCCAGACTTAAGCAAAGTTCTTTTTAAATCCTATAATATAATTTTACTTATAGATATAATTTTATCAAGAAACACAACATGTGCCCTTTAGGTGAGAGCAAAAGGCAATATTATTTCAAGAAAATGACTTGAAAGCATATTTATCTTTTTATCTAACGTTCAAGGTCCTATCATATATATGAGTATCTGTTATATATATTTCTGTACAAAAAATAGTGAATGGGTGAGATAAAACCTTTTGTTTTCAATGCATGAGTCAGATAAGGGGGAAATTTTCTATCATTTTCCCAAAGTGTATGGTACCACATGTCCCTAAATACTTCAAGTGATCCCTTAAGTGGAAAGCCAAGAATAAGCCTTGATCATACCCAGGTGTGTCCCCCCCCCAAATAACCAAAAACAGAAACAAAGAAAGAAAATATCAAGGTTAGCTGACAAGAATTATTTTGATTTTACATGGTATGATTTTTGTCACTGATTTATTTATATTATGATCTTTGTTCCTAACTTGTGGGTTATTGAAATTTTATTACTTATTTTTGTGGGTGGGGGTGCATGCTTGATAGTGCTCAAAGGACCATATGGTTCTGGGGGTCAAACCCAACCCTTCTACACACAAAGCATGCACTCAGCATATTGAACCATGTCTCTTCCCTCAAATTTAACTAGATCATAATTGCCAGATCTTGTATAAACCCATTTATCCCTTAGGACCTTATTCATCATATATAAAATGAGGATCAGGGAAGGAGTATAGTACAGGAATGGTCCCTGAATGCAGAGCCAGAAGTGAGCTTTCAGCACAGCCTGCTGTGACCTAACCCCAAAACTCACCCTTCCTGAAAACTTTAAGATGAGTTGAGTGTTGGGGCTGGAGTGGGGGCGCAAGCAGTAAGAACCGACCGAGGTTCGATCCCCCAGCATCCCATATGGTCCCCCAAGCCAGGAGCTATTTCTAAGCAGATAGCCAGGAGTAACCCCTCAGGGTCACCAGGTGTGGCCCAAAAACCAAAAAAAAAAAAAAAGATTAGTTGAGTATGAGAATTAATAAAAGATAATCATCTTTATGAATAAGTTTTTAAATTTTAAGTATTCTCTATATACAAACTATATATTTTCCTCAATACATATAAGATGTATATATTATGTAAATAAAAACTGAGTTATAAAATCAGTGCTCAGGGGGTGCTCCTGGCTCTGCACTCACTCCTGGCAGGCTCAAGAGCAATTGGGATGCCAGGATTCAAACTACTGTCCTTCTGCATGTAAGGCAAACGCCTTACCTCTGTGCCATCCAAGGCCATCCAGCCCCATAAAGTCACATTTTTAATAAGAATTTTTAACTGTTGGGGCTAGAGCCATAGAATAGTGGATAGGGTACTTGCCTTGCATGTAGTTATCCTGCGCTCGATACCCAGCACCTCAGGGAGTGATCCTTAAGCACAGAGCCAGGAGCACCACTGGGTGTGGCCCAAATAAACCCCATCCCATTCCCCAAAAAAGAATTTTGAACTGTTTAGGAAAAAGAATGCTTTAAAAGAAAAGTACATTTATTTCTTTCAAGCAAATCACTGATTTTGAGTTCATTGAGCAATATAACAATCCTTATTCCCTCAGATTGGTTTACATTCTTTCAACTTTGGAAGAATTTTCTGTTTTGGTGCTGTGGAAAAAATGCGGTGATTTTTATACTTAAAATGAGATCCCATAATTCTAATTGCTTTAACCATTCTGTACAAGTACCTGTAAGAGTGTTTAAAAACGGGAGGACACTGTCTCACTCTCATATATATAAAGGCTGTATAACATGATGGAGCTAAGAAGTGAAGTGATACAGAATCTTTCTTGAAGTCAAGAAATGATTGCTGTCTCTGCATGACTTAATAGTTACAGTTCTGTTTCTATGTATTTATGTCTGCCTAGTTCCCTAAAAGCTTTGCAGGCAGCCTAATATCCAAACATTGCTTCTCAGAGTCCTGACTTCTCTTGAGCCCACGCACCCCGTCTTTTTGGCACTGCACTCTTCACTTTGAATCAGTCACTGACAATATGAAACTAACATACTCACCATTTCATTTGTCTTTTTTCCTTTGGCATCATCTAGCAATTTCCATTTCTGTGTTTTCTCCTCCAACATGAATTCCTTCTCTTTACAAGGTTCCCTCTGAATGAAGGGAGAGCCACTGCCCTGTTTGTGATGTTTCTTATCCTAGAGAGGTCGAAGACAAGTAGAGAGCTTCCACCTGTCTGTGGTATGATTGGAATTGAAGGGGACAGAGACCATATTTTGAAATGTCTTTCTATTGATTCAATACAGGGAACCCCAATACAAGGAAGTAAGCTTCGACTTCCGGGATATTTATCAGGGAAAGGTTTCCACTCCGGGGATGACAGTGGCTTGATAACAACTGCAGCCACAAGAGTCCGGACCCAGTTTGCTGGTAAGTATGGTTCAAAAGTCCCTTTTCATTCGCTTCAGGGTAGAAATTAGAAATTGATAATTATGTATTCTTTTGAAAAAGCATATAACCCAAGCCTTCCAACTAAGATGGGAGGTAGATGAATCATAAGAATAACTGACTGAAAAATCCCTTTTTGAAAGAGCTAAAGAAAAGTGAAGGGATGCAGGACAGGAAAAAAAAATCTCACAGTATCCTATCCCATCAGACTGATCACTGTTGGTTTTTAGACTTGCTTGGAAATTGCACTGGACTCTTTTAGGTGGTTGGAAAAACACAACCTTATAGGCCTTACTCCACTGCTTGCTTCCCATATTCCTTTAAAGAATAATGAGCCTACTTAAACCCATGGTGATCTCAGCAAGGCCGAAGCATCTTTAAGGTCTCATGTCTTATCTTTTGAATTCATATGTGTTTAGACATGGACAAAGCTTACAGCTCAAAGTTTGCTGTGTGTTTTCACAGCACACAACACAGGGTACATGTTATAAAGTTTGGAAGTATAATCTGAAGTAATGGGCTAAATTCTGTCTTTGCCTTTAAAAGGTTCTGTGTTCTATCTTGGTGGAACACGAAAAAGACCACACATTCCACAAGTATTACAGACTGCCTACTAGGGATAAGAAAAGGAGATTTAAGGTGTGATGGGTATATATTATCTGTATAGATATGCCAATAATTAGATTACCTTCAACTTTGCCCTTTCTCCTCAGATCCCAAGAAGACCCCCAGCCGACCTGGAAGCAGAGCTGGAAGCAAAGCTGGTAGCAGGGCCAGCAGTCGCCGAGGGAGTGATGCATCAGATTTTGACATCTCAGAAATCCAATCTGTGTGCTCAGACGTGGAGACTGTGCCCACAACACAAAGACCTACACCGCGAGCAGGTTCTCGGCCCTCTACAGCCAAGCCTTCCAAAATACCTACACCCCAGAGGAAATCACCAGCCAGCAAATTGGAAAAGTCCTCAAAGAGATAGTGCCTCTGGTCCACCACTATCCTTCCATGAGCATTTATTATTTAACTTCGAAAACTGTAAAATACAATGTAGAAGTTACTGTGAAATATTGTAAGAGGCGAGTTTAAAATTCTGCAGATGGCTTTATTTGTGTATTTGTCTTTTCATTTACCTATATAATTTTTGGTCAGATTCTGGGGTTAAAATCACATGACCTGTGGAGGAAACAGCTTAATATATACTAACCATTCTGCACTGCAAGGTGCAGGGCACACACAAAAGTCCTTACAGGTAAGTCCATATCTTCTGTGATGGGCATAGTCTTACATCCATAGCTAAGGTTAAGGATGCCTTGTGACATTTTTCTTATTTTTTGTGCAAATGCTGGGAAGCCAAACATTGGAAATATATTTTGAAATTATTTAAATACAAACTCAAGTTAAAGAAGAAGACATATCTACACATATTAAAGTGAAAACTTCAATCCAACAGAGAGATTACAGGAAGTTTCTACACTTTCGAAACTGCTCTGATAGTCGAGAACCGTGCAGCATTTCTGAGCCATTGCTTTACGTGCAGCCAGAAGTGCCCTGAATAATACTCTACTGTAAGAATATAATTAAAGTGCATTAATGAGAGGTTTTTATTTGCTTGATTGGGAAGTAGCCACTGTATCATTGAAATCATTTTGCATCAGCAATTTTGCTTGCTGAAGGCTATAAAATAAAACATGCCCCAAAGTACATGCTATGGAATTAATTTTTTCCACAGGGAAAAATCAGTGTATTTTTTTATGAGCAAGATCCATTTGGAGTGACCAAAAGATACTTAAAAATGGGTTTATGTTGATTTTCATCTGAATAATTATGTTCTAGTATTATATCTATATTTAATAAATATTTTCATTTTAATTTATTATGTATACTCACATACTATAAAACAGTACTAGTATGCATTTAATAAAACATATTCACTTGAACATACGGAATACCTGATTCTTTACAGTCAACTTTTTTTGTTGGTTTAGTGTATGATAGATATTAAATAGTGGCAGACTGAGTTTAGGGGACATCAATACTAATAAACCTTTATAACACTGACACTCATTCTATAAATAATTTTCATAAATATCAGTTAAGTGTCTGTATCATCAGTGACCCTGAGAATATAAATTTCTCATGTAAAGATTAAACACAATAAACCAACGACTAAGAAATATCACCTGTGACCAAAGACTGTGTGGTTGAAGAACTGACTGATTAGATAACAGTGCTATTCTTGTGGCCTGTGTACATTGAAAAATCAAATTGCATCTAGTGAAGTGATATCTCAGACTTTAACCTGGTTTTATGATAATAGTTTCAGTGTTAATTCTGCCCTACTTTTTATATGCAGGTAAAAAAGTAACAAGTTACAGACTTCCTAAATAGAAAATTTTCTCAAATAAGAAGGCTGGCAGGGTTCCAGACATGTCACATTTCAACTTTTCAGATAGCTTTATAATTGTTCAACCAAACATCGGTATTGATTCTCAAAGGGGGGGGGGTAGTATCATGTTTTGCCTACTTGACCTTTCTCACAGAGGTCAACTCTCAAAAGTCTGGAATTCCTAATGACTCACATTAAGGGCCATTTTCAAGTGATAGTAATCCCTTTCTCAAATGATGAGGCTTCAGGGAAAGGGTAATTCTAACCCGAGCATTTGATTATGTACAAGCCAACTGAGAAGGCAAAAATCATCTGTAGTCGCCCTGCGACCGGCTGCCTTCCTCCTGCTGGGGCTCCCTTGCCCCCGGGAAGGTAAGGAAGTCCCTCCCGCCTTCCCCGACCGCGCGAACGACTCCCTTCCTCCTGCGGGGGTTCCCTTGCCCCAGGGAAGGTAAGAAAATCCCACCCACCCGCCTCGACCGTGGGACCGGCTGTCTGCCTCCTGCTGGGGTTCCCTTGCTCCCGGGAGGGTAAGGAAGTCTCTCCCGCCCGCCCCGACCGTGCGACCGGCTGCCTTCCTCCTGCTGGGGGTCCTTTGCCCACAGGAAGGTAGGGAAGTTCTGCTCACCCACGCGGACAGCGTGAACGTGCCCGCCCCCCGTCGGGTATTTCCTGCCTCCCAGAAATAGCTGACAACAATAGGGCAAAGCAACGAATCAGGCCACAAAAAGAGCACAAGAGGAGCCAAACCGGGGCAAGCCCACCCAACAGTACCACTAGATCCACCCTCAGGGAGGGGACCCATTCCCACACCACAGGGGATCAAAACAGACTGAAATTGGAAGAAACAGCTCTCCAAAGCACACCAATAAACACAAGGAAATATGGGTAAATCAAAGAGAACCCTAAGATCTGAAGATACGGAGACAAACCCTAACAAATTTCCAAGTCCGCCAAAACGCACAGATTTGTGGGAAAGTGACCTAAAAGCAGCAATGAGGAAGGAAACACAAGAACTAATAAAAGAAATGAGAGAAACTTTAGCTACTGAGTATAAGATATCTATGGAGGAACGAATCACCCAAATTAAAGAAGAAATGTTAAAGAGTATGAGAGAGTTCATTCAAAAAGAAGTGAAGGAATTAACAGACAAAGTAACAAGCCTTACTAGCAGAAACACAGAGTTGGAGAAACACATCGAAGAACTCGAAGGAAAACTGCAAATAAAAAATGACCAAGAAACCAACAAAGAAATAAAAGGCAAAACACTGGAAGGAAAAGTCCAGTACCTAATGAACAAGGACAAAAGAAACAATCTAAGAATCGTGGGTATACCAGAAGGGGAGGAAATAGGGAAAGGGGAAGAACAAGTAGTCAGAGAGATAATAGCAGAGAACTTCCCCACCCTTTGGAATGAAACTTCAGGGCAATTCCAGGAAATCAAGAGAGTTCCTAGTAAGATAGATCCTAATAAACCTACACCAAGACATATAGTAATCCAAATGGCAAAAAACAAAGAGAAAGAGGAACTTCTTAAGGCAATAAGAGAGAAAAAAAACCTCAAGTACAAAGGTAGGGACATAAGAATCAAACCAGATCTCCCAATCGAAATAATTCAAGCAAGGAGACAGTGGAATGACATATTTAAACGACTGAATGAAAGAAACTTCCAACCTAGAGTCCAATACCCGGCAAAATTATCATTCATATGGGAGAACAGACTGAAAACATTCTCAAACAAGACCGAACTAGAGCTATTTGTGCAAACAAAGCCGATCCTAAACGACCTACTCAGAGATGAACTACACAAACCAAACCCCCGATTGTAACAAAAGCCACCCTACACAACACAACTGCACAACAGTCCTCTCTCTCAATAATCTCCCTAAATGTTAATGGACTAAACTCTCCAATTAAAAGACACATAGTAGAGAACTGGATTAGGAAAAATAAACCGGACTTCTGTTGCCTACAAGAAACACACCTACAGCTACAGGACAAGCATAGGCTTAGAATCAAAGGATGGAAAGTAATTATTCAGGCCAATGGAAAACAAAAAAGAGCAGGGACAGCCATTCTTATATCAGACCAAATTGCATTCAACCTCAAGAAAGTGGTCAGAGATAAAGAGGGTCACTACATACTGATCAGGGGAACATTAGATCAAGAAACACTAACCCTGGTCAATATCTATGCACCCAATGTAGAGTCAGCAAAATATGTGAGGCAACTGCTCGTAAACCTGGAGAAACACATGAAGGGAAATGTGATAGTAGTAGGGGACCTCAATACTCCACTATCACCACTGGACAGATCCACCAAACAGAAAAATAGCAAAGAAATAAGAGCTCTAAATGAAAAATTAGAAGATTTGGGGCTAATAGACTTATATAGAGCCCTCCATCCCCAGAAAGCAGAATACACATTCTTCTCGAGCCCACATGGAACCTTCTCCAGAATAGACCATGTCTTGGGATACAAAACCAACCTATATAAGACCACAAAGGTAAGGATCATTAGAAGTACCCTTTCAGATCACTATGCAACAGAACTCAAAATCGATGTCAAGAAGAAAAAATGGAGAAAAACCAATACCTGGAGATTAAACAACATGCTGCTCAACAACAGCTGGATCAAAGAACAACTCAAGGAAGAAATAAAAAGATTCCTTGAGACAAATGACAATGAAGAGACAACATGTCAAAATTTATGGGACACAGCAAAAGCAGTAATTAGGGGGAAACTCATAGCGATACAGGCCTATGTCAAGAAACAAGAAAATAACAAAACCAACAGTTTAAAAGATCACCTCAAAGAATTGGAACAACAGCAACAGAGAAATCCAACCACAACCAGAAGGCAAGAAATAATAAAAACCAGAGCAGAAATAAACAACATAGAAACTAAAAAAACAATACAAAAAATCAATGAAACCAGGAGTTGGTTTTTCGAAAAAATAAACAAGATAGACAAACCACTGGCAAAACTCACCAAAAAGAAGAGGGAAAACACCCAAATCAGTAGGATCACAAATGAAAGGGGAGAGATTACAACAGAACCTCAAGAAATACAACATATCATAAGATCATATTATGAACAACTATACTCAGCTAAGATAGAGAACCCAGAAGAAATTGACAGATTCTTGGACAAACACCCTCTTCCGAGACTGGAAAAGGAAGAACTAGAAAGCCTAAACAGACCAATCACCTCAGAGGAAATTGAAGATGTAATTAAAAAACTCCCTAAGAACAAAAGCCCAGGCCCAGATGGACTTACAGGTGAATTCTACCAAACGTTCCGGGAAGATTTACTACCACTTTTCCATAGGCTCTTCCAAGCCATAGAAAAAACAGGAATCCTCCCTAACTCCTTCTACGAGGCAAATATCACACTCATTCCCAAAGATGGCAAAGATACCACCAAGAAAGAAAACTACAGACCAATCTCACTAATGAACATAGATGCAAAGATACTCAACAAAATATTAGCAAACCGAATCCAGCACTTCATCAAAAAGATCATACATCATGACCAAGTGGGATTTATACCAGGAATGCAAGGTTGGTTCAACATACGCAAATCAATCAACATTATACATCACATCAACAACAAGAAAAACAAAAACCACATGATCATATCAATCGATGCAGAGAAGGCATTTGACAAGATCCAACACCCTTTCATGTTAACGACACTCAGCAAAATAGGGTTAGAAGGAACCTTCCTCAAGATAGTCACAGCTATCTATGAAAAGCCTACAGCCAACATTATACTTAATGGCGAGAAACTAGAAGCATTTCCATTAAGGTCAGGAACTAGACAAGGCTGTCCACTCTCTCCACTCTTATTCAATATAACCCTAGAAGTCCTAGCAATAGCAATCCGACAAGAGAAGGGAATCAAAGGAATCCAAATTGGGAAAGAGGAACACAAGCTATCTCTATTTGCAGATGATATGATGATATACATCGAAAATCCTAAAGAGTCCACAGTAAAACTCCTAGAAACAATTAACCAATACAGCAAAGTGGCTGGATACAAAGTCAATACACAAAAGACAGTAGCATTTCTATATACAAACAACGAAATCGAGGAGAGAGAGATTAAAAACACAATACCATTTAAAATAGTATCAAAAAATATCAGGTACCTAGGAATCAACCTTACAAGGGAAGTGAAAGACCTATACCAGGGAAACTTCAAAATGCTTCAGAAAGAAATTGAAGACGATCTAAAGAATTGGAAAAACATCCCATGCTCATGGATAGGTAGAATTAACATAGTCAAAATGACTATCCTACCCAAACTACTATATAGATTTAATGCAATCCCTATCCAAATCCAGACACCATTCTTTAAAGAAATAGAACAATCAATCATAAAATTTATCTGGAACCACAAAAGACCCAGGATAGCCAAAAACATACTGAAAAACAAAAAGCTGGGAGGCATCTCCTTACCTAACTTGAAACTATACTATAAAGCCATAGTAGTCAAAACAGCATGGTACTGGAACAGAGACAGGACTTCAGACCAGTGGGTCAGAACAGAATTCCCAGACATAAACCCCAAGATATACAGCCAACTAATATTTGATAAAAGAGGTAAGAACCTGAAATGGAACAAAGGAAGTCTATTCAACAAATGGTGTTGGTACAACTGGAAAACCACATGTACGAAAGTGAAGATTGACCCATACCTCACCCCTTATACAAAAGTTAACTCAAAATGGATCAAAGACCTTGAAATCAGACCTGAATCTATAAAGTTTATCGAGAATAAAATAGGTAGAACACTCGAAGACCTATACATCAAAAAGGTCTTTGAGAATGGAGCACCAATGGCAAGAACATTAGCATCAAATATAAACAAATGGGACTACATTAAACTTAAAAGCTTCTGCATGGCAAAAGAAACCCTACTTAATGCAAGAAGACAGTTAACAGAATGGGAAAAAATCTTTTCACTCGACATATCAGATAAAGGGCTGATATCTAGAACATACAAAGCACTCAGAAAGCTGAGCCCCCCAAAACCAAATAAAGCCATAAAAAATGGGGAGATGAAATGAATAGACACTTCTCTGATGAAGACAGAAGGATGGCCAACAAACACATGAAAACATGCTCACCTTCACTCATCATCAGGGAGATCCAAATCAAGACAACAATGAGATACCACCTTACACCAGTGAGGATGGCTCACATCAAAAATAATGGAAACAACCTTTGTTGGCGGGGATGCGGTATGAAAGGAACTCTCATCCACTGCTGGTGGGAATGCCCCCTAGTCCAACACCTATGGAGGAAAGTCTGGAGAGTGCTCAAAGAACTCAGAATTGAGCTGCCATTTGACCCAGCAATTGCTCTCCTAGGCATATATCCACAAGATGGAAGGACATTCATTCCAAAATACGTATGCACCCCACTATTTATTGCAGCACTCAGTATAATAGCCAAATCTTGGAACCAACCTAGGTGTCCAACAACGGATGAATGGATCATTAAGATGTGGTACATATACACAATGGAATATTACATGGCAGTTAGAAATGATACAATCACAGACTTTGCAGCAACATGGATGGACCTAGATCATGTTATGTTAAACGAAGTAAGTCAGAAGACAAAAGAAAAACACAGAATGGTAGCACTATTCTGAAACACCTAGAACATATATTTTACACACAACTAATACCTAACAATCATACAACAGGGTTTAACAGGGTAGAAACTCTGAACACTGTAATAGTCAACATATACGTGGGAGCAGTGTCCAAAATACATGAAAAAGGAACAACGCAAACTCTTGACGGCTCATTATACCACAAAGAAAACAGCAACAACAGAAACAGCAACATAGAGAGAACAGGTACGTAATCAGACCCCCACAACAAAAGCTCACAATAATCCCTTAGAGATCGTAAACAGGAACACAAGTATAGAACACCACAGGAAATCACGGACTGCAATGGCAATATACCATAACACTACGTTTTAATTCCTTTACCTTGCTACATTTTAAATAACCTCTCAGCTTTTCTGTCCACAGGCACCCTTAGATACAAAGGGCGGACAAACTAAGATGGCAACTCGGGATACCACACGAGATACCATACCTTGTTTGCAAGACGAGATGGCACGAGAAAACTCTTTAACATAGACTTTATTTCTAGGTTAAACCTTCTTTTAGGAATTGAAGCACGGGACCAGTCAGACCACCAAAGCAGTACGTGTGACGACGTACAGACCTAAACTACAGGCTCTAGTCATCGAACACATTCAACCAAACCAGCATTCCCTTGCTACTCTCTCCTTTCTTCTCGCTACTTTTTTCTTTTTTTTCTTTTTTTTCTCTTCTATTCTTCTCTTTACTTTTTCCCCTTTCTCTTCTCCCTTTCTACGGTATTTTCTCTTTTCTCTTCCTTCATACCCCTCCCTTATACCTTCCCCTTCCCCCCCCCCCCCGGAAATCCAACTATCCCATCACCCCTCAATCCCATCCAGATCTCCCACCATATTAAAACTCTCCACCCTCAGTCCCTAATCTCTTAGGCATCAAGATCGACCTCCTACCCAACGAACCAGTACCCAGCAACCAGGCGAGGGGACACCCAGCCAATCCCACACCTCATCTCCTGCAAGAAAAGACAGCCAACTTCCCTGAAGACTCATGCTACGAGGCCCTCCCTACCATCTCCCCCTAACGTGGACTGTTTCCTGAAACCGGACTTAGGTCCAATAGTATCCCCAATGCAAGAACTCTTCCAAGAATTCCCTGCCGCAAATTTTTACCAATATGAAGAAGGTCAGGGGGAGTGATTGGAAGATGCCTGGGAACCCACACACCACAAGAAAAATCCAAAAGACAACGGGAAAAACTGTACTTTCAACATAGGCATAAGACCTGTAATACACCACCTCTTTACATGTTCTCCTCCAAATGTAAAGTAGTCTCTTGCACCACTTTGGTCCTTTAAAAATTTCGCTAACTCATTTTATCTCTCTCTCTTTTTTTTTTTTTTAAATGTTTGCCCTACATATATATTTGTGGGCACATACACTTTTATTTCTTTTTTTTTTTTTTTTTAAATCGTTTTTGGGTATGCGACCTATTTTTGTTACCCACTCTGTCCAATCCAAATACACCGACAGTATAATGGAGCACCACTTCCCGCTGCAAAGGCACACTAAATAAAGGGGAAATCTTACATAAAAAAAAAAATAGAGCTTATCTACTAAAGATAGGAACTCATAGTTGTTTACAATACAGGGTTATCTCCTACCTTGAAAATATGTCATGTGGAATCAACTTAGACCTCAGGTGATTAGACACCACTCAACCAACCTTGAACCCTGGATCCCAGACATAGAAACGGCACAGCTCTTCACAACAGCTGCAAGAAACAAACTCCATCTGGGACAGCATTAGTACTGCAGGGTCAACAACAAGGGCCAGCCTAAACACGATATCCCGACAATGAGGAAAATGTGAACAACTTGACCTCAGAGCAGTTTAGCCTACCTCACCAGCCAACGACAAGACAAAACCAGAAGACGTGGCACCCTTTGGTAGGTCCAAAAGCCAAGATTGTGTTTTACAGATGACTGGATACGAGAACCACGACCAGACTGTATACATCTTGGGACCAATAAAAAAGCCCTAGTCTAGGGTTTGAACTAAGACCTGCACAATAAGCATGATCCTCAGTCCCAAAGATCCGACAGAGACAATTGTAACGGAAAGGGGCTTCTGGAAGCACAAAGAAAGACGCTATCCTAGATGCCATCCTAGGTTCAGGGCAAAGACTAAGATCACCAACCACAGAAGACGGATTAAAATGGCACTGAGGTAACAGAACCTCTAGATTCACAAAGACTGACTTCACCATAAGTCCCATCTCAGGATCTGTACGGATACTGAGACCTCTAAACACAGAGCTCTGATTGCATCACCCTGCACAGAGCAGAAGTCTTCCACACACCAAAAAAATAAATAAATAAATAAATAAACCCACCACCGGGAGAGTAATGATCCTGAGCAAAGACTAGAGTTGATCCCATGACAGTATACTCCAAGGACGGAGAAACCCCATATCGCATAGGGCAAGTGAATTCCTTTTCGAATGACCCCAATATTTACTGTGCCAGGGCAGAAGGGAAAAAAAAAGAAAAAAAACACAAAACCTTGGACATTTATATATATATATGTATATGTATATATATATATATTACCTTCATTTATTATTGTTATTATTATTTTTATTTACCTAGCTATTTTGGTCGATTTCTCTGTTTGGATGTGATTATTGAAATCGTTGTCCCCAGATATCCTTATTTATTTATTTATTTACTTTTCTTCTTTTCTCTCTTCCTTTTCTTTCGAGAGGGGCTACGCCAGGTTTCTTATTTCAAGACCACGGCGTGTTTCTTTTTTTTTGTTGTTGTTGTTTTTGGTTTTTGTTTGTTTTGTTTTATTTTGTTTATCTGTCTTTAGTGGTGCTTATCGATACAGCTGGAGTCCTCACTGGATATTTGACACTTTTTTTGGTACTGGTGGAGTGTTTCACATTCTTTCTCTCACTCATTTCCCAAATCGATGATGAGAACCTCTAGAAGGATTCTGCCCATCTTCGGGGTATTAGACTTTTACCCCCAGTTTATATATTTTCACCTTTTCAGGCAAAACCACGCAACTTGAACTAGCTAGCCCTGCCCCCACTTAGAGGGGGAAATCAGGGAGACATCAAGACCAAACTGATGCAAGACTACTAAGTAGTAGGTTAGATACAGAGGGGACCACATATTCTAGACGCCCTGGGGGAGAGGGAAGAGGAAAAGGGAGGTAGGACAAAAACGGAGGTGTAGGGAGGACAATTTAGGGATGGGAATCCCCCCGGATTATATGTAAATATATACCTAAAATATTATTGTCAACAATATGTAAGCCACTATGATCAAAATAAAAATTACATTTAAAAAAAAAAAAAAAAAAGCATAGTGTTCAACTAAAAAACCAGGGCAAACTACATTTTAATTTTACATATAAAACTGTCTATGTTTTGAAAAGTGTTTTGTTTGAAAAAAGTGTTTTTTTCTTTATGTTTTATCTCAAACATAAACACTATACAACTCTATTTCATGGTGACTCATTAAATAAATTTTAAGTTTTAAAAAATATAAATCTTTAACAATACAATTTTACTTAGCTCAAAGATATATGTTCAACAATATAAAGACATAATTTTAAAAATCAGGCTTTAATGTTAGTAACAACAGGGATAATTTTTTCCTTGCACACAGCAGAACCAATTACAATGTCCTGCATTCTATATGGTCCCCTGTGTACCGCTAGGAATAATTTTTGAGTGAAGAGCCAGAAATAATTCCTGAGCTTTGCTATGTGTGTGGCCACAAAGCAAAGCAAGAACAAACAAACAAACAAAAACAACTCTAAAGATCACAAAATATAACTTCTTTTGAATTGTTATGTTTTTTTCTTCCTTTTTCCCTTCTCTTATAATCTCTAGAAGGACTCCTCCCATTTTTGTTTGACTTTTGCCTCTTTTCCTTTTTCTTTTCTTCTAACAGAACAATATCACTTGGACCATCTTGTTCTGCCTCACAAATTGGGGGAGAAATAATGGAGGTTACCAAGACCAAATAGTCATATGAACATTGAGTAGAAATAAAAAATGATCAGACTTAGGTACCAAATCCAAAACCAAAAACAAAATCGAAAGCCAATCTACAACAAGCTAGATGCAGAGGGGACCTCTTATAGTAGCAGTTCAGGGGGCAAAAGAGGGGGTTATGGGATGCTTGCTGGGAACAAGGGTGGAGGAAAGACAACAATGGTGGTAGGAATGCCCCTGATTCAATGTCACTATGTACCTAAATTGTTACTGTGAAAGATTTGTAATCTACTGTGGTCAAAATAAAAATTATTTTTAAAAAGTTTCAATTATTAATAACTTTAGTAATACTTATCCTATTATTTTATACTTATTAACATATTTAAAGTAAATAATGAATAGTTAAGGATTAACTTAAGAGGAAATAAATGTCACATATGTTGATGTTCTTAAATTTATGAAAGAAAATATAGTTTATAGGTGAATATAATGAAATAGCAGAACATTTCAGATAAAAATATAAACCTTCAGATTAATGCTAAGTTTGAATATTTCTGAGTCAAACCATAAAATCTGTGAAAATAAATGAATTCTATCATATATATGCATGTAATATATCCACACACAAATGTATCTGAAAATTAGAAATTATTTAGAATTAAGTTATATAAAAATATTGGTCAAATAAAAATATGAGTATAAAGGAAAAAAAAATCATCTGTAGTCCTTTATTCCTTGGGTACTTCACATATTCCCCTTCAAAAGACAAATTTAATAGAATGATATTATTTTAGCCTGTTTGAATGTCACCCCTACTAAAGAACTCAGCATTTTTTGTAGAAGGAAACTTGAAAAATGATAAATAGTTTAAAGTTTTTCAGAGACCTTTAAGGACCTTTAAGTCTCCCACTTATCAGTGACTACCTTCTTTAGGAACTTTTCAGACCTTGACGTGTTATGTGATAATGTGTTGCCTCTTGAATTAATTCTAGAACTTCAGAGTTCTTGCTATAGAATTGCTTCAGAGGACTCCTGTAAGTTTCAGTGAAGACAACACACATCTCTTCCCCCACACTCCTCTTTCCACCTCCTCCAACCCTCCTCTTTCCTTCCTCTATTCCTCATTTTCTTCATTATCTGCTGCTTATCTCCCTTCCCCTCTGTTTTTCTTCATAAAACAAGACATTGATTTGTCCCCTGCTACCACAAAATGTTTCCTCCAAGCTCTGCTACAAATGATCCCTGAGAACAGAACAGAGTAATTCCTGAGCATAGCCCCAAATAATGTCACTCAAAAAGAAAAAACAAAACAGAACATTGAAATAAAATTCGGTTCTAAAAATTTTAATTTAAAGATTGGTTCTGAAATCCAGAGCTGAATTATGGTGTAGACAATGTTGTCTTCAAAATAACTAGTCTCCCATGCATTCCTATTTTGAAAATGGGTCACACCTGGCAGAGCTCACGGCTTACCCCTGGCACAGTATGGGGGTGCCTGGGATTGAATACAACAAACTATGCTCTACCTGCTGTCTTTTTCCAGCCCTGCAATATCTTTTGAAATAGTAGTGTATCCCCTTTAGTAACAGCACTAAATGTGAGTGTGTCTGACCAAATCCTCATTCTGATACCTTTTATGGGAAATATGAGTGGAAGGTTTGGAAAGTACAAAGGAAAATTGTAGTAAAGTGCAGTTATCTCTTTCTTTTAGATAAAATACTTCTATATACATATATTCTTGTCAAGTGGGTAATGTGATAACATCCAAAAGTAGATCTGTACCATAGCTTCTTATGAATCTGAAAATACTGTCCCCTGGCTATATGTTTACCCTTAGGATTTTGCAAAAAAAAAGTTAAGGACATTTTAGTTTTGTTCTTTATTGTGTTAGGAGCTGTTACTGTATATCAAGTTAGGGATCAAGCTGACAGTTACATAGTCTATCTGGAAGTAACTAGAACCATAGACTCGTGGAAGAATTTGATTATATGACTTTAAATATTAAAGCACCTCAAATTCCTACTCAACCCACCAAATTGTCTAATTTGCTTGATTTTCAGTAGACTCTTTGGCTAAGGAGACACTGTATAGTTAAGATGAAAAACAAAAACTAGAAGATAACCTTTCTTTTTGCTCTTCTTTTCAGTGTACTAAATTAATATACACAAATCATCTAATCAAATTTTAAAAGTAATTATAATTAATATATACAAAGCAAATGTCTTTTAAGGGTTTCTTATTGTGTGGGTTTACCCATACTTTCATTGTACTGCATCAATTGAAGTAACTGTTTAGGAGATGAGAAAAAGGGGATATTAAGAGTTTTCTAAAAGTTATCCTCAAGTTAAAACATTATTTTAGAAAATTTACTAAACTAAAAGTATAAGCTACTTTTGCTCCAGGGAAAAGACAAAATTTTTTGTAGTCCTTTTAGCCTTAGGCTCTAACTTTTGTGCCAGTGGGCTCCAGTCATCTTTGATGGCCTCTCTACCAATAAAACACTTGCAATGTATGTATATTCACATTTTTTAAGATCTTTGTAGATATTTTATCATTGGCTAATTTCCCAAAACTTGTAGTCTACTTTCTCTAGTAATAATCAAGTACATGCAGTTTCATAATCAAAGAGTCTTGGACATTTTTTTGTCAAGTTTATGTCAAATCTGATGAAATCCTTTCTGGTTTAATACGTGATATGACTGATGAGAACTGTGTCTTGGTCTAGAAAAGTGTCCTCTCTTTTTCTCATTTATTCACCTTCTTAAACCCTTTTATGCACTTAATTTGGAGTATTTCACTAAGAGAAAACCTATAATCTACTCTTGTCACAGATAAACTATGGCTGAAACAGGCATGGGGGAGGGGCTTCTAGGAGCTCCTGCTCCATAACCATGGCCCCTCAGAAACTAAAATGATGAGCCAGAAAAATGACTCAAAATGGCTCTAAAAATAAGAAAAGACAATCATGGCCTCTATCAGGAGCCATTTCATATTAGAGCAGCAAACCTTATAGTCTGATATTCATTTTGGAGTGTTAGAAATGTCGTATTCTGTAACTAGACTAATTTTTCATTGTTTCCTGTTTTATCAAATTATCTGGTTTGACTAAAGTAGCACCCTTTTTAAATGGTATTTTTTAATGGGAGATGGGGCAGCCAACTTGTCTGACTGCAAAATCCTGAAAAAGAGATGTTGATAGCAGTTGGAAATTGTTTACAGGTAAATAAATTTTGGTTCATTTGTTCAGTGCAGTTAGGGAAAGAGTTGTTTTTCTCAGCTTTTGAGCCTTACAATGAACTGTACACTGGAATTAATCCAACTCTGTAAATAAAGGGGGCTCCTAATAAGGTGGTCAGGTCAAATTTAATATTTTTTCCATTATGGACTGGCCCCCAGCTGGCATCCATATGGTGATGTGGGGGTAATTTTATATTTAAGGGTAAAAAAGATGAGTTTCTCACATGAATAAGCTATCTTTATTGTTAAGTTGTTAAATCATAATATTTGCCACCCCATCCCCACCAACTATGTTCTTCTAGGTGAGTAGAAGGACCAAAGATCCTTCCTTAATAAGGGCTAGGCAAAGGAATTAGGGGGAAATCAAAAGTTTTGAAAAGCTTCCAGGGACTGGGTTTAAACTTGATTCCAAACATCCAGCAGACACAGAATGGGAAAAACACTATTTTTTAATTCACATCTCAGATAAATTACTGTCTACTGTGGGGGAATCATGCAATTTCGCAATTCCCTGTTAGATGTTAATTATAAGCTATTCTCAGTTCCTCGCCACCTGGGAGTCATCAACATGGCAGTTTGCTTCATCAAAGTACATAAGCCAAGAAAGCAATAAAGCCAATCAGATGAGTCACAATGTTCTATCACTTTTACGCATTGTATAAGTCAGAGTAAGTTTCTAGCTCCAGCCTCCCACTCAAGAGCAGAGCAGACATAGGGCATGACTAGCCAGCAGTATAGAGGGTTATCTGTAAAGGCTATCTGCCACAATATGAAACTTGAGAATTTCTATACGCCTTCTTTATGTAATGAAGATACTTGCTAGACATCTTAAAATCGTTTTCTTTATATGATTTAAAGAATAGACAGTGAAATGCAATTCTTGTTTAACACAATCTAGATTTGGAGACAAATGTTTCTGTAAAACATTACTAACAAATTGGGGGGGCGGGGCAGAGAGATAGTACAGCAGAAAGGTACTTCACTTGAATATGGTAGACCAGGGTTCGATTTCAGGTATCCCAGATGGTCCCCTAAGGACTGCCAGGGGTAAATCCTGAGTGCTGAGTCAGGAGTAAACCAGGAACATCATCAGGTTTGGCTCTCTCCCTCAAGAAAAACAACCCAAAAAACATGGCAAACAAGTTATTTAGTCATGTTTTAATGACTAATAAGTCAACTAAAATAACTAACAAGTTATTTAGAAGTGAACTGCACAAATATTAGTGCAAAGATCATCTTTCCCAAACCAAAGCCTATGAGCTGACATTTAACATAATAAACAGGACAGAGTGCACATAAGGATCAATGACACCCTAAGAAGAATGACACCCTAAGCAAACAGGAAGGTTAATTTTCCTGACTTCACAGTTAAGTAGATACTCAACTTTCCACAGGAAGGGTTTTTTTTAAGCATAAGGTCCTCAGTCATTATATCTCCAAGCTAGAGTTTCTAAATTAAGAAGTATATCTAAACAAAGAGATGATAGATGAAGATTTGAGTGCTAAAAATAATAGAAGCAAGAGAAGCAAGAAGTAGAGAATAGCAGGTAAGGTGGTTGTCATGTGGGTGACACAGATTCCAGTACCAACGCCTCTTATGGTCCCCTGAGCCCTCTGAGAATGATCTCTGATCACAAGTGGTTGTGGTCCAAATACAAATCCACAAACAATAACAACCAGAGCACATTTTTTGACAGCTACTATAAGCCAAAATTAAATAAAATTTAAATTTGGAATTAAATCAAATGCAGCATATTTTATTACCCATAGTGTATAAAAGCAAAAAAAAATGGCTGTAGTTCACAGAGCATTATAATTTAGTGATGTGCCGAATGATGTTGAGACATATTGGCCAAAATATAGTTCTCAGCACAAGAAAGGAGGATAGATATCAGTACCACCAAGGAACCTCATTCTTAGATATGAGCAACTGGGTGACCACTGTACTTAAAGGAATAAGAGCTATGGTTGAAATGAACACTTCAATATAACAGAATATGATTTTATTTTTTGTTAGTATGAATATCTGCAAGTTAATGATCCTAAGAACTAAAATTTGCAAGATCTAGTATGTTGCTTATTTTAATTTAAAAGATAATATAAATCAATTATTAAATTACTTATTCTAACTTTACAGCAGTTATTTAATTATGTGAATTAATAACATTTTTCCACAAAACTAATTTAAAATATCATAGTGACTATAGTTGAGAAATGGCTAGTAAACCATAAAAGAAACAATAAAAATATTATAGGAAGCTCTTTGTACTTTTGAGACAATGAACTTAAAAACCTGAATATTATGTAGCCGTCAGGAGAGATGAAGTCATGAAATTTTTCTATACATGGATGTACATGGAATCTATTATGCTGAGTGAAATAAGTCAGAGGGAGAGAGAGAGAGATGCAGAATAGTCTCACTCATCTATTGGTTTTAAGAAAATTAAAATACATTTTTACCATAATTCTCAGAGACAAAAGAGAGGAGGGGTAGAAGGTCCAGCTCACGACACGAAGCTCACCACAAAGAGTGCTGAGTGCAGTTAGAGAAATAACTACACTGAGATCTATCATAACATACCCAGGAGCACTCTTTTTGTGCCCTGTTGGGTTGTTCTGGCTTGTGTCTCAGACACATTGTGATTTAAGGGGGTTATGGTAAAGTAGTTACTACTGCTGAGTGACTGAGCAAGTAGGCCAGGTCATTAAATATAGGCCTGGAGAACCTGGTGCTGCTCTGTGTGGTGGGGATCAATAGAACTTTCCTGATGGTGCTCAAGGTTACTAGGGCTACACTTATTGAAGCTCAGAGGAGTACATGTGGTGCTGGAGCTCAATCTAGGGCCCCACACATGTAAAACATATGCCTCTTAACCTCATACTCTCCCCTGTCCCTTTTTATTGTCGTAAGTGCTAAGAAGGCTGTCGTAGGGTAATGATATGATAAAATTACGTGGCAACAACTAAACTTGAATTTTAGGTAACAATAAAAATATAGTATTTAGTGTGCTAAATGTTACACAAATTATTTTATATAAAATAATATTAAATTTAAATGTAACTGGGATATATCTAACTTTATTTCTACTTTTATTTTACTTACTCCTAGCTCTGTGTTTAGGGATCACTCCTGGAATGAGGTATTTGGGATCAAACCTAGGCCTTATGCAAAGCAAGTACCTTACCTGCTATACTTTTTCTACAATCAATATTTTTATTTGTTAAATATGACCACCCAATTTTAGAGTAACTGATGCTGATGCTGTTGATTAAAAACACCAGTGATCACAAAGAGATGTGGCATTGAAGAACTGATTATCAGAAAGAGTAGAGTTAGCTTGTTTGGATAATGGGGATCTAAATTTTATCATATTTATGGGTGCTTTTTTAAATTTTAGAACTGAGTGAAAAGTTGGGGGGGGGAATGAATGGTGTTAATATTTATGGCATGAAAGAGTTATGTCTTGTGAATCTGTGTATGTGAAATAGAAGACTTGTATTTAAGAAGTTTGGGGGTAGAATAATAAAGCAGATAGTATTCTTGCATGTACCCTATTCTGATTTGATTCCTATCTCCCTATATGGTCACACCAAGTCCCACCAGGAATGATTCCTGAGCACAGGGCCAGGAATTAGTGCTGAGCACAGTTAATGTAGCAAGAAAAATTAGAAGAAAAACCATAAGAGGAGAGAGAAGAGTGAATTCCATAAAGTTAAATAAAAATCAGGAATTATATACCCCAAGTTGGGGTGTGGGTAGTTCCAAAATAGAAAGAGCCTAAACTGACTTTTTCTGGTTTTTCTTTTTACTTTGTCTTTTGTTTCTTTGGCAGAATCATCTCATTGTTCTTTACCCACTGGTAGATGCATGTGACAGTGGAGAGTGTAATAGAGAATATTTTGCTTCTTATGTAGATTTCTTGACTGTGTTGGTGGTAGAATTCCATGGAGTCACATCCAGATAGTGAACTGTGTTTCTACTAGGAATTCTGGAATTTACCAGCATGCAACATGACCAATTTTATTTCTGTTTAATTCTCCCAAAAAATAAGACTATTCAAAGAATAAGACTATCCAAAGAATATGACTATTTGGAGTGTTGTTTAGAGAAAGGAGGATTATGATAACGAACTTCTGGAACAATTTACAAATCAAGAAGTTAAGTTAAAATTCTAAGTTAATAAGACTAATTTTTGTAAAGACATTTTAATGTCCTTGAATAAAACACTTCAGGAGAATTTTTTCTTCATGAGTGTCTTATAGCTCATGGTATTAACCATCTGACACATCAAGTTTGTAAGTGGATACATGTTGGTAATTAATAATTAATGTATATTCAGCTGAGGAATCTTTCAAATTTATTTCCATGCTTAGTGGATCTGTAACTGGAGATTGTTATGGAAGAAAATACTCTCTGTCCATTTGCCTGAAGTATAGTATGGGAAAATCAGCAGTACGTTTGATCAGCATTAGCAATATTTCTATAGATATAATTTTAGATTAAAATTATGAAAAATAATTTGAAAACACTCTTAGAAAGACAAGGAATAAAGTTCTTATTATATTCAGTAGTCAATCCACAAGATAAAAATACCCAGTTTTAAAAAAGTATTTCATTAATGGTGCATTTCTTTCATCCCTCAAAAAGAGATGCTATTCATTTTCACTACTCAGATAAAAACTGAAAAAAATTTAACAATGAAAGAGATAATATATAATTTAAGAGTGGAAACCTGTGCTCGCTTCGGCAGCACATATACTAAAATTGGAATGATACAGAGAAGATTAGCATGGCCCCTGCGCAAGGATGACACGCAAATTCGTGAAGCGTTCCATATTTAAAAAAAAAAAAAAGAGTGGAAACCCTTTTCTAAGCAAAAATCAAAATCCAGGGGATAAAGAATGGCTGCTTAATTATCATGCCAAAATGCAAAAATGGGTTGGAGCGATAGTACAGGGATTAAAGCACATGCCTTTTTGTTTGCAACTGAACCTAGTTTGAGTAAACCACAAGTACTCTTTCCTACCCCCACAGAAAATATTATATGGAAAAGGACATGATTCTCTTTGTAGCCATAAAGGTCAAATCACATTCAAAGTCTATGAATGGCTAATCTTATACAAAGGTAAAAATTGTAGCCATCCTTTAAAGTTTGACAAACCTAGCAAAGTCTGAAAATGCACAATCTTGATAAGAACATGAGAGAACAGACCCTCTTGCATTGATGCTGAGAGTAGAAACAGAAGCAGCCTCTCATTATTTAAAAAAACAACCTGGAAGAATTTTATCAAAGCTCTGCATGCACGCACCCTTTACCATAGAAAGGAACCCAACAAGGTTGTGTGGTATTCCAGAACACATTTCTAGGAAAATTAGTGTTTCTTTCACTAGACTCATGTTTTACCTGCCAAGTCCTATATATTAAAATTACAGGGACGCAGGACCATAGAGACAGCACAATAGGTAAGGCTTAGTTAAGCACAATTTTAGCTCTGATTGGATCCTTGAACACTACTGGAAGCAACCCAAGGAATGTAGAGCCAGAACCCTAAACACAGCTAAGAATGACTACCAAACCACAATAAAAACAAAAGCAATAATAACACTTTTTTTTTAATAATAAAATTGCAGTATGGAGGACAAATAGAAATCTCAAATAGACTAGGCTCCAGGTCAGACTGCTCAAGTTTTAAGTTTGTACCTGAAAAATACCATGATGTTGGCTGGGGATAAAATTTCCATGTAAAGAGAAGAGCCAATAGGCACATAGAGTAACATTTAAAACTTGCAGAAGTCCTCCTTTATGGGTTCAATATTTAAAGCTTCTTTTTCCTTTTTCCCCTTTCAGATCTCTTTCCTCACTCTTCCAGAATGACAGGGATTTCACTCCTGTGTGGGACCATTCTTTGTAAATTGAAGAATATATAAATTATATGTTGTGCAAGTATCCAAGTGCATTGCCATTTTGTATTCTCAGCAAGGGGGCCAGGCTTCCTGTGGACCCAGGCGAAATGAAGCCTGAATGCCAACAGTTCTGGAATTCTTAGACCTTCACATCTTGTCTCCCAGATACTGTCCCTTTAATCTCACATTTGTTTCATCCAAAGACAGACAGGCACTATGAACACTTGGGAAAAAGCCATGTAACTTCTATAGAACACAGTTGTTCTATAACATTAAGTCCTAGGTCCCTGAGGGCCCAAGGAAGTTCAATATGTATGTCACCGACTCTTCCTCAGCATTGCCTGTCCTTAGACCAGTGGTTCTCAAAAAGTGGGGTGCGCATCCCCTGGGGGCATGAGGTTCCATAAAAGGGGTCGCGTTTGACCTTGGCAAACACTGTCATAACAAGCTAAGCCCTGTCTTTATGTCTCTGTAAGTCTCTGGAGCTGAGAGTTGCTGTGTCCTGCTTCAAACCCCGCTTTGAAAAGCTATGCATTGCAAAATGTGCTCATTGTAGTCATTAATCCAGACATCACCTCTGATTAAAAATTCAGCTCAAACTATTTTATACATTTTTGTTTAGCATTCTTTTTAATAAAGATACTATTTACAGTCATGTGGGGTGGGGTGCAAAAATGTTTTCTTCTTCCTAGGGGGCATGACAGAAAATAATTGAGAAGCACTGCCTTAGACCATTGTAAAATTATTAATTCTATTTTTAATAGGTAACACATTTATGTGGTTCAAACTTTGAAAATATAAAAATAAATGTCAGTATAACAAGAAATATCAGTCCACTTTTCTCTATCCCATTGATGAGTTTCACTTAGTACTAAATGAGTGTCATTTAGTAAGACACCCTTTCAAGAGTGAATCCCTGAGCATAGAAACAGAAATAAGTAAGGTATGGCCTAAAACAAAAAATTTAAGAAAAGTCTTTCTCAGACTGAGGGGGTGTGTGAAAACCGGCTACCAGAGCGCCAGCAGAGCAGTGGCTCCTAATGACTGTGAAAGTGTGAGAAGTTTGCTCTTGCTGCGAGATTGATGACTGGGAGAGACTGAGAGGACTGTTGGCTTTGCATGTTTCTCTTGTCTCATATACTGTTTCGTGAAGCTCTCCTGAGAAGGCCAGCAAGGGCCCAGCAAAAACACTCTCTTAGAGGCTCCAGAAGTGCGTGGCCACTTTCAGCCATGCACTCTTTCTAACTAATGAACCCCACCATAACACGCAGAAAAAAATCACAAACAAGTGTGACAATGGGGAAACCTCACAGGCAAACACCATACACAGAAAATGAAGATGATAGCTCTGATGACCCAAAAAAATACCAATCATCTGATTAATGTCTCAGATAAGGAGCTTAGAATAGAAATATGAGGGATATTCATGGAAATTAAAAAAAAAAACAGCTCTAGCTGAACAGAACACAAAGCTAGAAATCAGAAAACTCCAAATTAAAATAACAGATCAGAAAAACATGATAGCTAAACTGAAAAACTCAATGGAAAACCTCTCCAACAGGATAACAGCAGCCAAGGACTGAATCAGTGAACTGGAAGTTGAAATACAAAACAACTCCGTACAGCAGAAGAGATTGGAAAAGAACCTTAAGGCAAATGATCAAACAATGGAAAAAGTAATCAAAGAATGTGAATTGATGAAAATAGAAGCCTTTGATAAACTCAAAGGAAAGAAAATAGTAATCATTGGGAACACTTCCAAACAGCTTTTATGAAGTCAACATCACCTTGATACCAAAACCAGACAGAGATGCTGCCAAAAAAGAAAATTATAGACCAATATCCCTGATGAACACAGATGCAAAGATCCTCAACAAAATCATGGCAAATAGGATTCATTCCTCATCAAGATCATTCACAATGGTCTTTCCTGAATACCTGAAGCTCTCCTCAAAGGCCAAGGGAGCACACTCCCCAAAAACTGCATCTGAAGCTTCCCAGCAAGTGAGTGAGTAAAGTCTGGCTGTGGGGGTCGCCAGGCAGAGAGCTAATCCCTCTGGCCTGCAAAAGCTCCGCCCTGCTGTGCCTTTGATGACTCTGAGGACTTCAAGGGAAATCTTTGCTGTGCCTGTCTGTCTGTCCTGAATACCTGACGCTCTCCTCAGAGGCCTAGGGAGCACACCCCAAAAATAACTGTCACCTAGCACCCCTTTGCTTCACGGCCGCACACTCTTTCAAACCAATGAACCTCACCACAACACACAGAAAAAATCACACTACAAGCTTGACAATGGGGAAACCTTGCAGGCAAACATCATACACAGAGAATGAAGACTATAGCTCAGATGACCTAAAAATTCCAAACATCTGATTAATCTCTAAGATAAGGAATTTAGAATAGAAATATGGAAGATGTTTGTAGAACTCAAAGAAAGCCATAGATCGATCTGAACAGAACACAAAGACAGAAATCAAAAAACTCCAAACTGAAATAACAGATCTGAAAAACACAGTCGCTCTACTGAAAAACTCAGTGGATGGCCTCTCCAGCAGGGTAACAGCAGCTGAGCACAGAATCAGAGTGCTGGAAGATGAGATGCAAAAAAAAACAAAAACAAAACAAACAAACAAAAAAAAAAAACCCCAAAAAAACAAAACTCAGGGGCCCGGCAGTGGCGCTAGAGGTAAGGTGCCTGCCTTGCCTGTGCTAGCCTAGGATGGACCACGGTTCGATCTCCTGGGGTCCCATATGGTCCCCCAAGCCAGGAGCGACTTCTGAGCGCATAGCCAGGAGTAACCCCTGAGTGTCACCGGGTGTGGCCCAAAAACCAAAAAAAAAAAAAAAAAAAAAAAAAGAGATGCAAAAAAACTCAACACAGCAGAAGAAATTGGAAAAGAAACTTAAGACAAACAATCAGGCGATGGAAAAAGTACTCAAGGAATGCAAACAGATGAAAATAGAAGTCTTTGATAAACTCAACAGAAACAACATAAGAATCATTGGAGTCCTAGAGGCCCAGGAAGAAATAACTGTCAAAGACATCATCAAAGAGATACTCCCAGAGTTAAAGACTACATGCAATCAAATCCTGCATGCCCAAAGAGTACCAGCTAAAAGAGACCCAAAGACCCAAGACACATCCTCATTATAATGACAAATCCCACGGATAGAGATAGAATACTGAAAGCAGCAAGATCAAAAAGGGAAATTACATTCAAAGGAGCATACCTAAGACTTACAGCGGACATATCACAAGAAACTCTCAAAGCCAGAAGACAGTAGTGGGATATTGTGACAAAACTGAATAAAATGAATGCCTAACCGAGAATACTGCACCCAGCTCGACTCACCTTCAGGTTTGAAGGAAGGATATATAGCTTCCTGGATAAACAACAGCTCAGAAACATCACAGATAATAAACCAGCCTTAAAGGAAAAACTGACAGGTCTATTTTAAAACAAGAGCGACCAAAAAACACAGAAAACTTATCTACAAAGATGACATTAAATCCTATGACAATTATCTCCCTCAATGTGAATGGACTAAATTTACCAATTAAAAGACACAGAGTGGCAAAATGGGTCAAAAAGATGAACCTAACCTTCTGCTGCCTACAAGAAACACACCTAAATAGTCAGAAAAAAACATAGACTCAAAATCAAAGGCTGGAGGAAAATAATCCAAACAAACAGCACTCTTAAAAAATCTGATGACACCAACTTTATACTCAGAAAAGTGGTAAGGGACAAAGATTGACACTATGTACTAATCAAGGGATATGTGCAACAGGATGAAATCAGACTATTAAACATATATGCACCCAATGAGAGACCAGCAAATTATCTAATACAATTATTGACAAATCTGAAAGAAGGCATAAATAATAACACAATAATTGTGGGAGTCCTCAACATGGCCCTATCAACACTTGATAGGTCAACCAGACTGAAACCCAACAAAAACATACTAGCCCTTAAAAGAGTAATGGAAGAAAGAGGACTAGTAAATATATATATATATATATATATATATATATATATATATATATATATATATATATATATATATATAAAGAGAGAGAGAGGACACTTCACCCTAAAACCTGGATACACATTCTTCTCCAATGTATATGGGTCATTCTCCAGGATAGACTACATGCTGACACATAAAACATACCTTCATAAAATCAAGAAGATAGAAATATTGCAGACTACTTTGCTGATCACAAAGCTCTGAAATTAGATGTGAACTACAAAGGCACACAGAAGAAAAACTTTAACAACGGAAATTAAACAGCCTGCTACTGAACAACCAGTGAGTCCGAGATGAAATCAAAGAGGAAATCAAACTTTCCTGGAAACAAATGATAATGAATACACAAACTGCTTGAATCTATGGGACACAGCAAAAGCGGTCCTGAGAGAAAAATTTATAGCTTTTCCAGCACACATCAGGAAGGAAGAAGGGGCATACCTGAACAACGTAATGATGCAACTCATAAAATTAGAAAATGACCAAAAAAGGAACCAAAAATAGGGAGACAGAAGGAAATAACAAAACTGAAAGCAGAAATCAATGGCGTGGAAAACCAAAAAACAATCTGAAAGATCAACGAAAGCAGAGTTGGTTCTTTGAAAAAATAAACAAGATTGATAGACCATTGGCAATACTCACAAAGAAAGAGAGAGAAAAACCTGATAACCCATATTAGAAATGAAAAGGGGGAAATCGCGACAGATATTGCAGAGATCCAAAGGGTAATCAGAGACTACTTTGAGAAATTTTATGCTACTAAACATCAGAACCTAAAAAAAAAAGGATAACTTCTTGGACACTTAAACCTTCCACAGTTAAGTAAGGAGGATGTAACATATCTAAACACCCCTGTCACTATTGAGGAAATTGATACTGTAATCAAACATCTGCCCTCCCCCCCCCCCAAAAGCCCAGGCCCAAATGGATTTACTAATAAATTCTTTCAAACCTTTCAAGAGGAGCTACTACCAATCCTAGCCAGGTTCTTCCATGAAATTGTAAAAAACAGAACAATTTCAAACAGCTTTTCGAAGACAACATCACCTTGATATCAAAACCAGACAGAGATGCTGCCAAAAAAAGAAAATTACAGACCAATATCCCTGATGAATGCAGATGCAAAGATCTTCAAAAAAAATCCTGGCAAATAGGATCCAATTCATCATCAAGAAGATCATACACAACGAACAACTAGGTTTCATTGCAGAAATGCAAGGATGGGGGCCGGGCGGTGGCGCTAGAGGTAAGGTGCCTGCCTTGCCTGCGCTAGCCTAGGATGGACCACGGTTCGATTTCCTGGGGTCCCATATGGTCCCCAAACCAGGAGCGACTTCTGAGCGCATAGCCAGGAGTAACCCCTGAGTGTCACCGAATGTGGCCCAAAAACCAAAAAAAATAAAAAATAAAAAAAGAAATGCAAGGATGGTTTAACATCTGTAAATCTATCAACATAATACACAACATCAACAACAAGAAAAATAAAAATCACATGATCATATCAATAGACGCAGTGAAAGCATTTGATAAGGTCCAACACCCATTCTTGATCAAAACTCTCAGCAAGATAAGAATGGAAGGAACCTTTCTCAATCTAGTTGAAGCCATCTACCACAAGCCAATGGCAAATATTATTTCAATGAAGAAAATCTAAAAGCCTTTCCTCTAAATTCTGGTACAAAACAAGGCTGTCCACTCTCACCACTCCTCTTCAACATAGTACTGGAAGTACTTGCTATAGCGATCAGGCAAGAAAAAGATATCAAGGGAATCCAGATAGGAAAGGAAGAAGTCAAGCTCTCACTGTTTGCAGATGACATGATACTCTACTTAGAAAACCCTAAAGACTCTACCAAAAAGCTTCTAGAAACAATAGGCTCATACAGCAAAGTGGCAGGCTACAAAATTAACACACAGAAATCAATGGCCTTTTTATACACCAATAATGATAGGGAAGAGATGGACATCAAGAAGGCAATCCCATTCACATTAGTGCCACACAAACTCAAATATCTTGGAGTCAACTTGACCAAAGACGGAAAACTATAAAGCCCTGCTCCAAGAAATAAGAGAGGACACACGGAAATGGAAACACATACCCTGCTCATGAATTGGCAGAATTAACATCATTAAACTGGCAATACTCCCCAACGGTTTATACATATTTAATATTATCCCTCTAAAGATACCCATGACATTCTTCAATGAAGTGGATCAAACACTTATGAAGTTCCTCTGGAACAATAAACACCCTAGAATAGCTAAAGCACTCCTCGGGAAAAGGAAAATGGGAGGCATTACTTTCACCAACTTTAAACTCTTTTACAAAGCAATAGTTATCAAAACAGCATAGTATTGGAATAAAGACAGACCGTTAGATCAGTGGAATACGCTTGAGTTCTCAGACAATGTTCCCCAGACATACAATTACCTAATTTTTGACAAAGGAGTAAGAAATCTTAAGTAGAATAAGGAAAACCTCTTCAACAAGTGGTGCTGGCAGAACTGGTTAGCCACTTGCAAAAAAGCAAACATAACCCTCAGTTAACATCATGTACAAAGGTAAAATCTAAATGGATTAAAGACATTGGTATCAGAACTGATACCATAAGGTATATAAAACAACACATACGTAAAACACTCCATGACATTGGGACTAAAGGCATCTTCAAAGAAGAAACTGCACTTTCCAAACAAGTGAAAGCAGAGATAAACAGATGGGAATACATTAAGCTGAGAAGCTTCTGCACCTCAAAAAATATAATGCCCAGGATACAAGAGCCACCCACCATGTGGGAGAAACTATTCACCCAGTACCCATCAGATAAGGGACTAATATCCAAAATATACAGGGCACTGACAGAACTTTACAAGAAAAAATCTTCTATTCCTATCAAAAAAAAAATGGGGAGAAGAAATGAACAGACACTTTGATAAAAAAGAAATACAAATGGCCAAAAGGCACATGAAAAAATGCTCCTCATCACTGATCGTCAGGGAGATGCAAATCAAAACAACTATGAGATACCATCTCACACCACAGAGATTGGCATACATCACAAAGAATGAGAACAATCAGTGATGGTGGGGATGTGGAGAGAAAGGAACTCTTATCCACTGCTGGTGGGAATGCCGTCTAGTCCAACCTCTGTGGAAAGTGATATGGAGATTCCTCCAAAAACTGAAAATTGAGCTCCCATTCGACCCAGCTATTCCCCTCCTAGGGATATACCCTAGGAACACAAGAATACAATACAAAAACCCCTTCCTCACACCTATATTTATTGCAGCACTATTCGCAATAGCCAGGCTCTGAAAACAACCAAGATGCCCTTCAAAAGATGAATGGATAAAGAAACTGTGGTACATATACACAATAGAATATTATGCAGCCATCAGGAGAGATAACGTCATGAAATTTTCCTATACATGGATGTACATGGAATCTATCATGCTGAGTGAGATAAGTCAGAGGGAGAGAGACACAGAATAGTCTCATTCATCTATGAGTTTTAAGAAAAATAAAAGTCATTTTTGCAACAATCCTCAGAGACAATGAGAGGAGTGCTGGAACTTCCAGTTCACTTCATGAAACTCACCACAAAGAGTGGTGAGTGCAGTTATAGAAATAACTACACAGAGAACTACCATAATCATGTGAATGAATGAGGGAACTGGAAAGCCTGTCTAGAGTACAGGTGGGGGTGGGGTGGGATGTAGGGAGATTTGGGGCATTGGTGGTGGGAACGTTGCACTAGTGAAGGGGGGGGTGTTCTTTACATGACTGAAACCTAATCACATCATATTTCTAATCAAGATCTTTAAATAAAGATAAAAAAGATGGGCCCGGAGAGATAGCACAGCGGCATTTACCTTGCAAGCAGCCGATCCAGGGCCAAAGGTGGTTGGTTTGAATCCTGGTGTCCCATGTGGTCCCCCGTGCCTGCCATGAGCTATTTCTGAACAGACAGCCAGGAGTGACCCCTAAGCACTGCTGGGTTTGGCCCAAAAACCAAAAAAAAAAAAAAAAGATAAAAAAGATCATTCACAACAATCAAGTAGGTTTCATTCCAGGAATGCAAGGCTGGTTTTACACCCATAAATCTATCAACATAATAAACAACATCAACAAGAAAAATAAAAATTACATGATCATATCAATAGACACAGAGAAAGAATTTGATGAGGTCCAACACTCATTCTTGATCAAAATTCTCAGCAACATGGAAATGAAAAAACATTTCTCAATATGGTTAAGGCCATCTACCAAAAGCTAATGGCAGTATCCTCAATGGAGAAAAACTAAAAACCTTTTGTCTGAATTCTGGTACAAGACAAAGCTGTCCTCTCTCACCACTCCTATTCAATATAGTACTGGAAGTGCTTGCTATAGTATTAGGCAAGAAAAATATATCCAGGAAATTCAGATAGGAAAGGAAGAAGTCAAGCTCTCACTGTTTGCAGATGACATGATACTCTACTTAGAAAACCCTAAAGACTCTACCAAAAAGCTTCTAGAAACAATAGGCTCATACAGCAAGGTGGCAGGCTACAAAATTAACACACAGAAATCAATGGCCTTTTTATACACCAATAATGATAGGGAAGAGATCGACATCAAGAAGGCAATCCCATTCACATTAGTGCTACACAAACTCAAATATATTGGAGTCAACTTGACCAAAGACGGAAAACTATAAAGCCCTGCTCCAAGAAATAAGAGAGGACACACGGAAATGGAAACACATACCCTGCTCATGAATTGGCAGAATTAACATCATTAAAATGGCAACACTCCACAAAGCATTGTACAGAATTAATACAATCTGTCTAAAGATACCCATGACATTCTTCAAAGAAGTGGATCAAACACTTCTGAAATTCATTTGGAACAATAAACAGCCTCAAATAGCTAAAGCACTCCTCGGGAAAAGAAATATGGGAGGCATTACTTTCCCTAACTTTAAACTGTACTATAAAGCAATTGTTAACAATTCAGCATGGTATTAGATTACAGACCCTCAGATCAGTAGAATAGGCTTGAGTACTCAGGAATGTTCCTCAGACATACAGTCACCTAATTTTTGATAAATAGTAAGATATCCTAAACGGAGCAGGAAAAGCCTCTTTAACAAGAGATGTTGGCACAACTGGTTAGCCACTTGCAAAAAAGCAAACTTAGACCCCCATCATGTACAAATTCAAATGGATTAAAGACCTTGATTTTAGACCTGAAACCATAATATAGAATGTATAGAAAAACATGTAGGTAAACAATCATGACATTGAGACTAAAGGCATCTTCAAGGAGGAAACTGCACTCTCCAAACAAGTGGAAGCAGAGATAAACATATGGGAATATATTAAGCTGAGAAGCTTTGGGACCTCTAAGGAAACAATGCCCAGGATACATGAGCCACCTATTGAATGGGAGAAATTATTCACCCAATATCCATCAGATAAGGGGCTAATATCCAAAATATATAAGGCACTGACAAAACTTTAGAAGAAAAAAAGTCATCTAATCCCTTAAAAAATGGGGAGAAGAAATGGACAGACACTTTGACAAAAAAGAAATACAAATGGCCAAAAGGCACATGAAAAAATGCTGCACATCTCTAATCATCAGGGGAAATGCAAATCAAAACAACTATGAGGTACTATCTCACACCACAGATATTGGCACACATCATAAAGAATGAGAACAAGCATTGCGGGGGTGGGGGGATGTGGAGAGAAAGGAACTCTTATTCACTGCTGGTGGGAATGACGTCTAGTCCAACCTTTATGGAAAGCAATATGGAGATTCCTCCAAAACCTGGAAATTGAGCTTGCATACTATCCAGCTATAACACTCCTAGGGATATACCCTAGGAACACAAAAATATAAAAAGTACAAAAATCTCTTCCTCACACCTATATTCATTGCAGCGTTATTTACAATAGCCAGACTCTGGACAACCAAGATGCTCTTCAATAGATGAATGGCTAAAGAAACTGTGATACATATACACAATGGAATATTATGCAGCTGCCAGGAGAGATGAAGTCATGAAATTTTCCTATACATGGATGTACATGAAATCTATTATGCTGACTGAAATAAGTCAGAGGGAGAGAGTTAGACTTAGAAAAGTCTCACTCATTTATGCATTTTAAGAAAAAGAAAAGATATTCTTGCAATAATTTTCAGAGACAAAAAAGAGGAAGGCTGGAAGTTCAGCTCACTACATGAAGCTCACCACAAAAAGTGATGAGTGCAGTTAGAGAAATAACTACATTGAGACTATTATAACAATATGAATGAATGAGGAAAGTATAACGCATTTTAGAGTACAGGTGGCGGTGGAGGGGAGGAGGGAGATTTTTTTACATTGGTGATGGGAATGTTGCACTGGTGAAGGGGGTATTCTTTACATGACTGAAGCCCAACTAAAATCATGTTTTTAATCAAGGTGTTTAAATAAAATTATTATTAAAAATAAATAAAATTCAATTATAAATAAATTTGTAAATCATTAAATAAGACCAGCTCTGGGCTCCAGGCATACTAGGTTGTCCAACCCCTGAGTCAGTAAAAAATTGTTTTGCACATTCACTGTTGTTGGTGTCCAGTTTCTGTAAAGATCCTGGTTTCTGTGCATATCTTACATTGAAGTCAGGATGATGTGGAGCGTCCTCTAGTTTCACCTCACAATTAGAGGGCAATGTAGAGAGCCCTGCCCTGAAATCAGGTTGTTGTTGCTATTAAGTCTTCTGGGTGTTAAGGGAACCCTCTTTGGAGTAATTTGATGCCAGAGGAACAGTAGAATCTCCCATAGTAGAGGATTGCTTCCGGGAGATCTTAGGCACAGCCATGGTTGTTTCGTAGATGGTATCCCTGTTTCAGGGGTGAATGGACAATTCCCATTCTTATGAGGCCTGTGCCAGGTCATTATGACAATGGTCTGGATGTAAAGCCCCACTGCATTACAAGATTTGTGTGTTTATGTCTCTATTAGTTAAGAACTTGTTTGTATGTGTAATATTTCCTCATTTTAATGTGCCTTTGCAAAAGAGGAACCACAAGGTATTATTGGTATATATGAGGGTTGAGAAAACAAGTCCAACAATCCCCGTCACTTGGTTCTAACATAAGCTCTAAACCGAGGGACTCTTCTACCAGAATTCCTTATTGAACAGATTACAAAAAAAAGAACAGAACGAAACAGTGGGGGAACTTTTCATTATATAAGAAAATATTCAGTAAGGTTAATAGCTGTTAAGGGAATACATATAAGTTATTCAAAGGACATATGCATATTTTATGCCTTTTGAATTATTTGGGGGATGTTAAATCCAGCGCACTACTTTGGTCTGTGATTCAGCTTGTGCAGTCTGATAAATGTCTCACAATATTCCTGTATTAGGAAAAATTCTTGAGGCAAGACTTCTCAGAAACCAAGTCTCTTAGCAAGCAAAGGTCCACAATGAAGGAAGGAGGAGGAAAGGAGGCCTCTGAGAGTAGATCAATAGCAACAGTGTACTGGGATCAGGCTGAGAGTCTATCTTTTCACTTAGGGTGCTGTTTGGCAGCTGATTTTGTGTGGGGACAATGATCTGCTTCTTGAGGAGCCAAAAACTGAAGGTAAAAAGGGTTAAATGTGAGGTAATGGTGGTTGGGGGTGAGGGAGTAAAAGATAGAAATGAGATTGTAGGGCGGTGGTCAATGGTTGAAGGACAGAACACAATTTGGACATTCTGCGTATTGCAAACATACATTAATCCCTAGAAAATCCAACTAATTATCTATAATATACATTTGGGGCTCTAGTCCCCGGGCTGTTTTGAAAATGGAGAATGGTGAGAAAAAATATTGACTGCCCCAATCCTGCCTTTCTAGTGCTGGGTGGGGGCTGGTAAAGGCCTGGGGTCCCCTCTAGACTCCTCCCTGGCACCCATCTCTCTGGCCTCCAGGACTGGCACCCAGGGAAGGCTCTGTAGTCCGGGAGGAAGGAGAAGGAAGACTGCTAAGGGTCACCCCCAGGACCCCTGAAACAAAAACTCATTCATTTTTTTATTGAACTAAAACCCAACTATAAACATGATTGTAATCATGGTGCTTAAATAAAGATATTATTCAAAAATAATTTAAAACAGAAACAAAACCAATAAATTCTCTCTAGGCTCAGTTACTCTGGAATAATGCCCTTAGACCCTGGTCGTGGCATTTAAAACTTGACTGGAGATGGTGAACATAAAAAAAAAAAAAAGAAAACATTTATGAACATTTATAGTTTTGTCAGTCATTAATTTGATTTTCTTACTTTATGACTTGGTTTATATAATTATCTTCAAAATAAAATATGTAATCACATTAAAAATAAAAATTATAAAAATAATTTTTTGGTTCTGTTGTCAAAGAATAATTGACCTTATATTTGTGGGTATGTCACTGGGTATTCTATTCTGACCCATTGGTTCGAAAGTTTTCATGCTAGAACTCTCTCACCTTCCTCATTATGTTGATTCCTAGGTACTTTATAGGTTTGGAGACTATTTTAAATGGAATAGACTCTTTGATGTCTTTCTCCTCTGAGTCATTATTTGTATAAAGGAATGCAACTGTATATTTGTATATTGACTTTGTAGCCTGCCATTTATTGTATTAGTTTATTGTTTGTAAGAGATTTTTGTGGACTATCTAGTTTCTTTGATGTATTTCATTGTGTCATCTGTAAATATGATAGTTTGACTTCCTTTTTTCAATTTGGATTCCTTTGATTTCCTTCTCCTGTCTGATTGCTATACCTAGGATCTTAGTGAAAAGATTTCCATTTTTTGTACGAAGGTAAAATCCAAATGGATTAAAGATCTTGATATCAGACCTGAAACCATAGGTATATAGAAAAACATGTAGGTAAAACATTCCATGACATTGAGACTAAAGGCATCTTCAAAGGGGAAACAGCACTCTCCAAACAAGTGGATGGAGAGATAAACAGATAGGACTATATTAAACTGAGAAACTTTTGCATCTCAAAAAAAAAATAAAGTGTCCAGGATACAAGAGCCACCAACTGAGTGGGAGAAACTATTTACCCAATACCCATCAAATAAGGAGCTAATATCCAAAAAATAAGGCACTGACATAACTTTACAAGAAAAAAGCATCTAATCCCATCCAAAAATGGGGAGAAGAAATGAACAGACACTTTGATAAAGAAGAAATACAAATAGCCAAAAGGCACATGAAAAAAATGCTCCACATCTCTAATCATCAGGGAAATGCAAATCAAAACAATATGAGGTACCATCTCATGCCACAGAGATTGGCACACATCACAAAGAATGAGAACAAGCAGTGCTGGTGGGGATGCCATCTAGTCCAACCTTTATGGAAAGTGATATGGAGATTCCTCCAAAAACTGGAAATTGAGCTCCCATTTGACCCAGCTATACCACTCCTAGGAATATAGCCTAGTACAATACAAAAACCCCTTCCTCACACCTATATTCAATGCCACGCTATTTACAATAGCCAGACTCTGGAAACAACCAAGATGCCCTTCAACAAATGAATGGCTAAAGAAACTGTGGTAATATACACAATGGAATATTATGCAGCCATCAGGAGAGATGAAGTCATGAAATTTTCCTATACATGGATGTACATGAAATCTATTATGCTGAGTGAAATAAGTCAGAGGGAGAGAGATAGATACAGAACAGTCTTACTCATCTATGGGTTTTAAGAAAAATAAAAGACATTCTTGCAATAATCCTCAGAGGAGGACTAGAAGGTCCAGCTCATGATATGAAGCTCACCCAAAAAGTGGTGAGTGCAGTTAGAAAAATAACTACACTGAGAACTATCATAACCATGTGAATGAATGAGGGAAGTGCAAAGCCTGTCTAGAGTACAGGAGGGGTTGGGGTGAGGAGGAGGGAGATCTGGGACACTGGTGGAGGGAATGTTGCACTGGTGAAGGAGGGTGTTCTTTACATGGCTGAAACCCAAGTACAATCATATTTGTAATCAAGGTGTTTAAATAAAGATATTAATTTAAAAAGAAACTATTTGTTTAAAGTGCCCACAGTAATGTATGCATTAATAAGTAGCATTTTCTGAAGAAATATGTGACAATTTTGATCCAACTCCTATTGTAAACAGTATAGAGGATTCTCAGTAAACTCATAGTTGAGCTGCCATATAGCCCAGCAGTTCCACTTTTGGCTATATATCCCCAGGACAGAAAAACATTGATCTAAAAGGATGTATGCACACCACTATTCACACAGTACAGGTACAATAGTAAGACTTAGATGTCCATCAACAGATGAGTGTATTGTGAACATGTGGTACATACATACAATGGAATATGACATAACTGTAAGGAATGATGCAATCATGCATTTTTCTGCAACATGGATGGAACTGGAAGATATTATGTTAAATGAAGTAAGCCAAAGAAGGATACTTACAGAGTTATATCACTTATATGTGGTATTTAAAATAACTGCAAGAAGAAATACAGTGGCTTAAATGGGAGGAATTGTTTAGAACATCCGTGGCCCTAGAGTATAGCAAGAAGAAGGAAATAAATTGATTGGAGGAGGAACAAAACAAATATGAAAAGATGTCAAAGCAGTCTCAGGTGCATTGATAGTATTTAAAAGGACAGATCTAAGCATCCAAGCCAGGCAACAACAATGAAATCAAGAGAACCAAACTTTAACAATCTAAACTTAAAATGGGCTTGTTATACTGGCATGCTGGAGGCTGGGGTTGGTGGTATGGAATGCACTCGGGGAACATTGGTGAAGGGAGGTGGACTCTGGTGGTGGGATTGGCCCTCATTAATTGCATGTATGAAACCCTACTATGAAGGGCTTTGTAAATCACAGTGATTTTAATGAAATAAAATTAAATAAAAATGACTTAATAGCTACTTAGCTACTATAGCTAATAGAAGTATTGCATTACCTCTTAAAAATAAAATAAAAAGGTAAAATCCAGTATCTGTTCATATTTTCAGCAAATCTGGGATAGAACCTTAAACTTCCCATGGATGTCTACAAGAATTTTCAAGCCAACTTCTTAGTGAATTATGAAATATTGAATTTTATTTATTACTTTTTAGTGGTCAAAAGACAGTTAACCCCTATTTTCCCTTTGTTCAGTGTTTTTCTATCTTTTATGCAGAGAATAAGGTAATAAAAAGGAGATACGAAAACAGGAAATGATGACGTAAGATTCATGTTATTAACACATGATATTACTGTTTACATAGAAAATTCTCTGATTTTATCACCCAGGATGGAGCAGAAGTCTTCCAAATACCACGGAAGCACCAAGGGGAGAGTAAATGAACCTGATGGAGTCTATAGTTAATCCCATGACAATATACTCCAAGGGTGGAGAAACCCCGTATCTCTTAGGCCAAGAGAATCCTTTTCGAATGCCCCGATATTTACTGTGCCTGTGCAGAAGGGGAAAAAAAGGCAAAAAGCACAAAACATTTTTTATTTTTATTTATTTATTTTTATTTACCTATCTACTTTTTTGTCGATTTCTTTGTTTTGGAGTGGTTATTGAAGTTGTTGTCTCCATTTATATTTATTTTTTCTTCTTTTCTTTTCTTTCTTTATGTGCTCTGCCATGTTTTTTATCTCAAGACCATGGCTTTTTTGTGGTGCTTATCTTTATTGTTGGAGTGCTCACTGGATATTTTATTTGACACTTCTTTTTGTACTGTTGGGGTGTTTCACCTTCTTTTCCCCTTCGTCTCTCAAACCGATGATGAGAGCCTCTAGAAAAATTCTGCCCATTTTTGGTGTATTTGATTTTTACCCCAGTTTATTACTTTTCTCTTCTTCAAACAAAACCACGTAACTTGAACTATCTAGTCCTGCCTCCCAGTTAGAGGGGAAAATAAGGGAGGCACCAAGACCAAACAGGTGCAAGACTACTAAGTAGTAAGCTAGGTACAGAGGGGACCACATATTCTAGCATCCCCAGGGGTGAGGAAGGAGGATATGGGAGGTAGGATGAGAATGGAGGTGTAGGGAGGACAAATGGGTGATGGGAATCCCCCTGATTTTATGTAAATATGTATCTAAAATATTATTGTCAACAATATGTAAGCCACTATGATCAAAATAAAAAAAGAAAATTCAGAATAATCATCATTACATTTGAAGTTATTACATACAATATATAACAAATTTATTGAATATACTATTGATTACATTAATTTTTATTTCTAGAAAATATAATTCAAAATCTTGACAAATTAAAAAATATGATCTATAGCCTCTTCAAGAGTTATATAAATATAAATTCATAAAATGTTAATAAAAAGACCTAAATTTATATTGCATTTTCTCTGTAAAAAGAATTAATTTTTTGTTTTTTGTTTTTCATTTTTTTGAGTTTTTTGCCACACCCATTGACACACAGGAGTTACTCCTGGTTACTTGCAGAAATCGATCCTGGCTTGGCAGGACCATATGGAATGCTGGGGGATCGAACTGTGGTTCGTCCTAGGCTAGAGCTTGCAGGGCAGATGCCTTACATCTAGCGCTACCGCTCCAGCCCTAAAAATAATTATTTTAAATGACTTGTTTATAATTTAACTTTATTCAGTAAACAATTTGCTAAATTCTCCCCAAAATCCAATCATGAAGCTTAGCATTTCTTATTTTACAGATGACTACATTGAAGCTATGATAATTTAAGTAATTTTTTGTCCAGCCTCTAAATTGTAGTGACACAGAGACTCTGGTGCTATTTTAGTTTTAAGATCTCTCTTTTCTCTTTCTACTATTAGGGGAGGATATTTTTGAGAAAAAGTAGGGACAGTACTTAGGGACCAATGTTACTTAAGGACCCTTTTTAAAATTTTCTTGAAAATCAGGAACAATCTATGATGAGGTCCTACACAAGTCAAGAAAGTTGTATCTTCCTCCCTCCCTGTAGACCTGCTCATCAGGAATTGGTGTGTAGGTCTGTGTTAACCTTTGATATAAAGTGGTTAACTCTTTTAACTCACTCTGCCTATGATCTGGAATATAAGTGATATTTTCTCTTGGATAAAGCAGTGTTTTTATTCTAGAACTTATTTCTCACTTGGCCTAATTGCATGAAGAGTATAACAAATTTTCTTATGAGAATTTATGAGAGACTGCAAATTGAATCTGCCTTTCTCCAGCACACCAGTACCATTGATGACCTAAGCGGAACTAGTAATGAGATTAATTTGCCAAATGTTATTGTAGATTCAAGACATATTTTATGCTTAATTTTATTTTGCTGTGTATGTTTTATGCTTTTTTTCATAGCAGTGAAGTGGTTTAGTTAATTATTTCTTAGCTTTATTCAACCTTTTTTTCCCTGAGGTATATGAAAAAAGAGGTACTCTTGTTTGAAAGTATTTTGATTGAAAAATCTTTGATTTCTCATGCATATTTTATCTTTATGTTTTTGGTATTGGGTTCTGCAACTTTGAAATTATGTACATATTTTTCATAATAACTTTTGGATATTGGAACTGTCCTGTTCTGTGTATATTAGGAAACTTCCCAGAAGCCCTGCATTCCAGTTAGCTAATGATTAACTGGTGGAATCACCTATACCCCAGTGGTGACACCAAATTTATCACCAGACATTGCCAAAAGAAGAAAAATAGGAATCCTTTAGGTTGACTTGCCAAATCCATGGTTCATTGAAGGAAGAAACTAAGTACAATAAAATAGCTGACATTATATTGCTATACAAAAAACCTTATCAATTGACAATGGCACAGATACATAATTTCTAACCTCATATATGACATGTAGACTGCAGAAAATTTATCTTAGATAAATGAAAACAGCAAATAATGAATGCACAAAAATTAATTTTCTATTGCCATAATTTGGGATAACTGAATGTCAAATAAAATACTCTGACTTGGTTAATTTTATTTTAAATTGATTGGCTTTCACTTATCCAATTGTAAACTCATTTATTTTTTCACTCATCTAGTATTTCGTGAGCTCTTGCTAAGGTCAGACTAATGGTTCTTAGTATAAGGACTGGTGCTGGATTGTCTGGGGGTTAATCTTTACATTGTGGTTGTTGTTTGAAAACCCAAGTTAACTGGCATTCCTCATATTGTTATTATAAACGTCAATTACTTCATATACATAAGTGCTTAGACTATTATTGAGACTAACACATCTGCATGTTTGCTTTTTTTATACCTCACTAGGAAGGTAAAGAAAGATAAAGTTAAGATGAGCATCTGTACCACTCTAATGAAGCAGGATATACAAGAAGTTCAAAGTAAACATAAGCGAGAGAAGCAAATTACATTAAGTAGAAATGTGTGGTGGGTGGGGAAAGATATGGTACAGAAGTTTAAAGAGAACGGATACATTTGAATTAGTCCTCTGAGGATGGGCAAGTAAAATGGAGGCTGCGTGAGAGGAGACTTTAGGAGAAAGCAGTAAGTAAAGCAGAGTCATGGTAATATATAAAAAATTTGGTGGTTCTAGTAAGCATGGGTTTGGGAAATAATAATCAATAAGTCTTATAACACAGGGTAGGCTTTGCCCAAAAGATTTAGCTACCATTTAGATTATTCTTCATAGGCAACAGTGACCAATCTGACTCAGATTTGGTATTGCATTCATTATAGATCCTTGATACCTCATGAAATATCTCTGGATTTGAGCCTTAGATGAAAAAATAATGCCCTTTTACAGTATTAATTGAAGTACGTAATGTACAAGATTGTGTTCAGTGTCTGCTCACAATATTCATTTTTATTATTTTACAGGAATTAGTTAAAAAAGGAAAGAGCTGGAAGATAGCTCAAAGGATATGGCACATAATTTGACATGTAGAGGACCAAGGGCTCAGTCCTCGGAATCACTTGGCTCTGCACCCCAGCATGTAACACTGGTGTCACAAACCTTGCTGGGGGGACAAACAAACAAGGAATTGGTAAAGTGAGAAATAGCAGTATTTAGGAGGGAACTTCATGATGATTGATTTCTTTTTTTGAAAGAAAGCAAAAGCAGCCTGATCTAAGGCTTATAGTTCAGAAGATGTAACACACTCTTTCACCTTGCTACATACTTGTGACTTTTGACTACTGGCAAGACAGTCATAGGAACACCTTTGTGCTGAAAAGTTTCCAGACCTCTAACTAAACATTAGTAGTAGTAGTAGTAGTCGTAGTAGTAGTAGTAGTAGTAGTAGTAGTAGTAGTAGTAGAAATTACAAAGGGAGCTCTTCTCAATCTACAGATTAAATTTATCTAAAATTTTGTACAAATAATGTGCATTTGTGATAAGTTTCTTACCTGCACATACCTCCCACATACAAATACTCATTCTTTTCTTGAAAAAGCAATGAAATATGCATGAGTTGTGAGAGGCCATTTTCAGGGAGGGACTACAGAGCATGAAAACCGGCAAGACTTTGCAAAAGCCGGCTCCCTGTGTGTGACACCAGGCGGGGAAAATCCACGAAAGTACATCGGCCCAGTGGGGCCCAACTGTGAAAAACTGTGAGTTTGACCTGTATATGTCTGTCTACTGTCTTCTTGCGTGAAACTCTTGCGAGTGGGGCAAAAAGAGGCTCTAGCAGAGCACGGCTGCTCCGCTTCGCTATGCGGCCGTACACTCTTTCTAAGGAAAGAACACCATTGCAACAAGAAGGAAAAATTACACTAAGAACGGTGCTATATCACAGAAGCAAACATTTCTCTCCGGACTGTCTTCTCTGTTGCATGCTCGGGCCTAAGATTTGACCCAGTGTGAGGCTTCATCCACAGAGGACTCCCCTCCCTTAGAGGCAAGTCAGCCCATCCAGAAAGGGAGGAGCCAGAGGAGTGTGCTGCCTGCATCATATAGACAATGAATACCACCACAACACGTAGAAAAACCCACAATACAAGTGTGACAATGGGGAAACAACGCAGGCCAGCATCAGACATAGAGAATGAAGATGACAATTCTGAGGACCAGATAATGACCAACCAACTAATCAACCTCTCAGATAAGAACTTTAGACTAGCAATATGGAAGATGCTCAACGGACTCCAAGAAACCATGGATCGAGTTGAACAGAACACTAATAAGAACCAAGAAAATATGAAGACAGAAATCACAAAACTCCAAACTGAAATAAGATGTCAACTAACAGGACTGAAAAAGTCAGTAAACGAAGTGAATGACAAAATGGATAAGCTCTGGGACAGGGTATCAGAAGATGAGAATAGACTTGGTGCTGTGGAAGATGAGATACATAATAATTCCATACAGCAGGAGAGATTGGACAAAAAACTTAAAGCAAATGAGCAGACAATGGAAAAATTAGTCAAAGAATGGGAACAGATGAAAATAGAAGTCTATGATAAGCTCAACAGAAACAACTTAAGAATCATTGGAGTCCCAGAGACCCAGGAAGAAAATTTCCAGGAAGAATCAACGGTCAAGAACATCATTAAAGAGAAACTTCCAGAGCTAAAGAATATATGTGATCAAATCCTGCATGCCCGAAGAGTACCAATCAAAAGAGACCCCAGAAAAACCACCCCAAGACACATCCTAGTCACAATGACAAATCCCACAGATAGAGACAGAATTCTGAAAACAGCAAGATTAAAAGGGGAAATCACGTTCAAGCAAGCTTCCCTGAGAATTACAGCAGACCTGTCACCAGAAACACTCAATGCCAGAAAGCAGTGGTGGGATATTGTGACAAGACTGAATGAAATGAATGCTTCACCCAGAATACTATACCCAGCAAAACTCACTTTCCGGTTTGACGGAAGAATACATGGTTTCACAGACAAAAAACAGCTCAGAAACTTCACAGACACAAAACCAGTCTTAAGAGAAAAACTGAAAGACCTAATCTAAGACAAGACTACCCAAAAGACACACCAAATTTCGAAATAAAGATGGCATTAAATCCCAGGACAATTCTTTCTCTCAACGTCAATGGACTAAATGCACCAGTTAAGAGACACAGAGTGGCTAATGGATCAAAAAACTCAATCCAACCTTATGCTGCCTACAAGAAACGCACCTGAATAGTCAAAACAAACATAGACTCAAAATAAAAGGCTGGAGAAAAATTATCCAAGCAAACAGCACCCATAAAAAAGCTGGAGTGGCCATAGTAATATCAGATAATGCAAACTTTATACTCAGGAAGGTTGTAAGGGACAAAGATGGACACTTTATATTAATCAAGGGGTACGTAGAGCAGGAAGAATTCACTCTCCTAAACATATATGCACCGAATGAGGGGCCAGCAAAATATTTAATACAACTGTTGACAAATCTGAAAAATAATATCAACAACAACACAATAATTGTGGGGGACCTTAACACGGCTTTGTCAACACTGGATAGGTCAACCAGACTGAAACCCAACAAGAATATACTAGACCTGAGGAGAGAAATGGAAGAAAGAGGCCTAGTGGATATATATAGGACACTCCATCCCCAGAAACCTGGATACACATTCTTCTCCAATGTACATGGGACATTCTCCAGGATAGACTACATGCTGGCACATAAAACATACCTCCATAAGATCAAGAGGATAGAAATTTTGCAGACTACCTTCGCTGACCACAAGGCTCTGAAATTATTTGTGAACTCCAAAGGGACTCAGAAGAAACACTTTAACACCTGGAAGTTAAACAGCCTCATGGTCAATAACCAGTGGGTCCGAGATAAAATCAAGGAGGAAATCAAAAGGTTCCTGGAAACAAATGACAATAAAGACACAAACTATCAGAACTTATGGGACACAGCAAAAGCAGTACTGAGAGGAAAATTTATAGCTTTGCAAGCACACATCAGGAAGGAAGAAGGAGCTTACCTGAGTAGCTTAATGACACAGCTAATAGAACTAGAAAATGCTCAACAAAAGGACCCAAGAATAGGAAGACAGAAGGAAATAACAAAGCTGAGAGCAGAAATCAATGAAGTGGAAACCCAAAAAACAATCCGAAAGATCAACGAAAGCAGAAGTTGGTTCTTTGAAAAAATAAACAAGATTGATAGACCACTGGCAAACCTAACAAAGAAAGAGAGAGAGAGAAACTAGATAACTCGTATCAGGAATGAAAAAGGAGAGATCACTACTGATATGACAGAGATTCAAAGGGTAATCAGAAACTACTTTGAAAAAACTCTACGCCACTAAAAATGAGAACCTGGAAGAAATGGATAAATTCTTGGACTCTTATAATCTTCCACGGTTGAAGGAAGAGGATGTAGCATATCTAAACACCCCCATGACCATTGATGAAATTAAAACGGTAATCAAATGTCTGCCGAAAAACAAAAGCCCAGGTCCAGATGGATTCACTAATGATTTCTATCAAACTTTCCAAGAGGAACTACTGCCAATCTTGGCAAGACTCTTTCATGAAATTGAACAAGCAGAAACACTTCCAAATAGCTTTTATGAAGCCAACATCACCTTGATACCTAAACCAGACAGAGATTCTACAAAAAAAGAAAATTACAGACCAATATCGCTGATGAATGCAGATGCAAAGATCCTCAACAAAATCCTGGCAAATAGGATTCAATGCCTCGTTAAGAAGATCATCCACTATGATCAAGTAGGTTTCATCCCAGGAATGCAAGGCTGGTTTAACATCCGTAAATCTTTCAACATAATACACAACATCAATAACAAGAAAAATAAAAACCACATGATCATATCAATAGATGCAGAGAAAGCATTTGATAAGGTCCAACACCCATTCTTGATCAAAACTCTCAGCAAGATGGGAATGGAGGGAACCTTTCTCAATATAGTGAAGGCCATCTACCACAAGCCAGTGGCAAATATTATCCTCAATGGAGAAAAAACTAAAAGCCTTCCCTCTAAATTCTGGCACAAGACAAGGCTGTCCTCTCTCACCACTCCTATTCAACATAGCACTGGAAGTACTTGCTATAGCGATTAGGCAAGAAAAGGACATCAAGGGAATCCAGATAGGAAAGGAAGAAGTCAAGCTCTCACTGTTTGCAGATGACATGATACTTTACTTAGAAAACCCTAAAGACTCTATTAAAAAGCTTCTAGAAACAATAGACTCATATTGCAAGGTGGCAGGCTACAAAATTAACACACAAAAATCAATGGCCTTTCTCTACAGCAATAGTAATAAGGATGAAATGGACATTAAGAAAACAACCCCATTCACAATAGTGCCACACAAACTCAAATATCTTGGAATCAACTTGACTAAATATGTGAAGGACCTATACAAAGAAAACTATAAAACTCTGCTCCAAGAAATAAGAGAGGACAGACGGAAATGGAAACACATACCCTGCTCATGGATTGGCAGGATTAACATCATCAAAATGTCAATACTCCCCAAGGCATTATACAGATTTAATGCCATCCCTCTAAAGATACCCATGACATTCTTCAAAGAGGTGGATCAGACACTTTTGAAATTCATTTGGAACAATAAACACCCTCGAATAGCTAAAGCAATCATTGGGAAAAAGAATATGGGAGGAATTACTTTCCCCAACTTTAAACTGTACTACAAAGCAATAGTTATCAAAACAGCATGGTATTGGAATAAGGACAGGTCCTCAGATCAGTGGAATAGGCTTGAATACTCAGAAAATGTTCCCCAGACATACAATCACCTAATTTTTGATAAAGGAGCAGGAAATCCTAAATGGAGCAGGGAAAGCCTCTTCAACAAGTGGTGTTGGCACAATTGGATAGCCACTTGCAAAAAATTGAACTTAGACCCCCAGCTAACATCATGTACGAAGGTAAAATCCAAATGGATTAAAGACCTCGATATCAGCCCCAAAACCATAAGATATATAGAACAGCACATAGGCAAAACACTCCAGGACATTACAACCATCTTCAAGGAGGAAACTGCACTCTCCAAGCAAGTGAAAGCAGAGATTAACAGATGGAAATATATTAAGCTGAGAAGCTTCTGCATCTCAAAGGAAATATTGCCCAGTATACAAGAGACCCCCACTGAGTGGGAGAAACTATTCACCCAATACCTATCAGATAAGGGGCTAATCTCCAAAATATACAAGGCACTGACAGAACTTTACAAGAAAAAAACATCTAACCCCATCAAAAAATGGGGAGAAGAAATAAACAGACACTTTGACAAAGAAGAAATACACATGGCCAAAAGACACATGAAAAAATGTTCCACATCACTAATCATCAGGGAGATGGAAATCAAAACAATGATGAGATACCACCTCACACCCCAGAGAATGGCACACATCACAAAGAATGAGAATAAACAGTGTTGGCGGGGATGTGGAGAGAAAGGAACTCTTATCTACTGCTGGTGGGAATGCCGTCTAGTTTAACCTTTATGGAAAGCGATATGGAGATTCCTCCAAAAACTGGAAATCAAGCTCCCATACGATCCAGCTATACCACTCCTAGGAATATACCCTAGGAACACAAAAATACAATACAAAAACCCCTTCCTTACACCTATATTCATTGCAGCACTATTTACCATAGCAAGACTCTGGAAACAACCAAGATGCCCTTCAACAGACGAATGGCTAAAGAAACTGTGGTACATATACACAATGGAATATTATGCAGCTGTCAGGAGAGATGAAGTCATGAAATTTTCCTATACATGGATGTACACGGAATCTATTATGCTGAGTGAAATAAGTCAGAGAGAGAGAGAAAAACGCAGAATGGTCTCACTCATCTATGGGTTTTAAGAAAAATGAAAGACACCCTTGTAATAATAATTTTCAGACACCTAAGAGAAAAGAGCTGGAAGTTCCAGCTCACCTCAGGAAGCTCACCACAAAGAGTGATGAGTTTAGTTAGGGAAATAACTACATTTTGAACTGTCCTAATAACGAGAATGTATGAGGAAAATGGAGAGCCTGTCTAGAGTACAGGCGGGGGTCGGGTGGGGAGGAGGGAGACTTGGGACATTGGTGATGGGAATGTTGCACTGGTGATGGGTGGTGTTCTTTACATGACTGAAACCCAAACACAATCATGTATGTAATTAAGGTGTTTAAATAAATTAAAAAAAGTCAAGTACAAAGTTGGATATGTGAAAAAAAAATAAAGTACAAAGTTGGATATGTGAAAAAAAAAAAGAAATATGCATGAGTTGTAACATTATCCTAGACTAAACTAAACCTAGACTCTTGTTTTTCTGAAGCTTTCTGTACAGTCTATGTTGGCTGAGTGCCAGTGGTAGACTTCATACACATCAGTGAAGGAGTAGGATTCTCTTGGTGATTTATGTGAAGTAGAAAGGAGAGAGATGGTAGCCTCAGAAAGGAAAATCTAACACTTCAATTTCTTGGGGTTTTGTTTTTGTTTTTGTTTTTTTAAATTTTTATTTTGATCATATTGGCTTACATATCTTTCACAGCAGTATTTTAGGTACATATTAACATTGAATCAGGAGAATACTCATCACCAAATTTGTCCTCCCCTCATCCCCATTCCCCCACCATCACCCCCTGAGCTGCTAGAGTAGGTGATCCCATCTTTGTCTAGCTTACTGTTAGTGATCATCTATCTGTTTGGTCCTGGTATCCTCCCTTGTTTCCCCCTCTATTTGAGAGGCGAAGCTAGATAATTCGAGATATGTAGTTTTGTTTGAAGGAAAGAAAAGCAATAGAATGGGGTAAAAAAATAAGAAAAAATTAAAAAAAATTCAAACAAGCTGAAAATAGGTGGAGTTCACTGGGGTCTCAAACTTGTGGCCCGCGGGTCGCAAATGGCTCTCCATACAACATTTTGTGGCTCTGCCCTAGAGGAATATATTTTTTTTTTGTTTTAGTTGTTTGGGTCACAACCCACAATGTTCAAGGCTTACTACTGACTTTGCACTCAAGGATCACCCCGACTTTGCCTCTGCAGCCTGCAGGTAAATTGAGTTTGAGACCCCTGTTAATTCTAGAGGCTTTCAACCTCAGTTTGAGAGAAGACATGAAAAAGGTAATTGAAACACCACAACAATACAGAAAGAAATATCAAATTAAATATCCAGTGAGCACTACAGCAAAAAAAAAACAAGCACCACACAATAGTCTCGGTTCTAAAATCAAACCATGTCAGAGTGCAAAAAAAGAGAAAGATAAAATACAATACAATAAAATAAAATTGGGGACCTCAACTTTAATATCTATACTAAAATAAAGACGTCAAAAAATAGATCAATCAATAAATATTTATGTGGAATAATGATTATTTTGTGCTTTTTTTTTTCTTTTTCCCCCTGCATAGGCACAGTAACTATTGGGGATATTATACAGGGAATTCCCTTGGCCTAGGAGATACAGGGTTTCGCCACCCCTGAAGTATACTGTCATGGGATTAACTATAGACTCCTTGCATGCTCGTTTACTCTCCCCTCGGTGCTTTTGTGATGTATGGAAGACTTCTGCTTCGTCATGGATGGTAAAATCAGACCTCTGAATCTAGAGATCTTGGTGTCTGTACAGCTCAAGGAATGGAGCTTATGATGAAGTCTTTCTTTGTGGTTCTAGCAGTTCTGCTTCTTCAGTGTCGTTTTTTTTTTAATATAAATTTTTATTTTGATCATAGTGGCTTACATATTGTTGACAATAATATTTTAGGTACATATTTACATATTCAGTGTCGTTTTAATCCATCTTCTGTAGTTGGTGGTCTTGGTCATTATGCTGCTCTAGGATAGTCTTTCGTTATGTTTCCGGAAGACCTGTTCAGTTGTGATTGTCTCGGTCAGTCCTCTGGAATTGAAGATCTTGTTTGTTGAACAGATCATAGACCAAAAGCTAGGCTAGAGCTTTCTGTTTTTGTTGTTGGTGGTGGTGGTCCCGGGATGCGTACTGTCCAGTTCTGGTTGTAACAACCAGTCATCTGTATATAGCGATATTGGCTTTTGCACTAACACTTCAATTTCTATTCAACTTGGTTACCCTTGTACAACTTAAACATTCACATCCTCCCAGTCTCACAAAGCAGGCATCAGCTGAGCTTGAAATATAATTGTTCTGATTCATGGGAGCTGATCCTTGCCACCTGAGTTTTTGGGGAGCCATGGACTCAGGCTTTTTATTTGCAGCAAAGAAAGGCCTACCTAAATCTTATTCCATTTTTCTGCATTATTCATCATTTCTTCACAGAAAACAATTTCAGGAAGGGATAAATAGTGTTTATTGAGGAATAAGTTTATTGGAAAAATAAAATGGGGAGGGATGGGAAAAAGAGAAGAAAAAAATGCATGCTCAAAAATAGCATGGACTTTTTCAGAATTAAAAGAGCAAAATACACATAACAAGCAGAAAGAAGTGGAACTTTACTCCAGAATAGAGAAATGGGTCCTTCCTCTGTCGTTACCTTATGCAGAGTTTTTTCAAACTCTCCCTATGCCCAGTAAGGTACTGGAGTGTTTGCCACAGGGGAAAGCTGGAAGCAGTTGATGATCTTCTGATATTCTTCATAAGACCTTTGTTCCTTCTATGGAGAATCTTTTTTCCAGGCTCCAGACATTTCTCTCAGGGAGCATTCTAGTGCCTCGCCTGGAATTTTGCTCCTTTTTAATGGGATCCTAAAAAGGGTCTTTTGTTTCAAGCCCTTCATGCCTTTGGACTGGTTTAGGTTTTAGAAGTGTTTCCCAACATACTTTACCAGTGCTCCCCTATCTTCTTACCTGCTATACCTAGAATACTTTCCAATTTATATCAATTGTCTTCTTGACTATAAAACTCCTTTATATCTATGCAGTTGATTCTCTATTGTAGTAGTAATGGCTAAACCAAAGTGTGTCCAGTAACAACCCCAGATTATGCTTTGCACTCATTCAGTCTAGGATAGAATTAGTAGTAGCCAGACACTCCCCACAAGAAGTCCATATTTCAGTTGGGGACACTGACCAGCCTTGAATACTTAGCCATCTTGTCTTTTCATTTATGAGTGAAGTATAAGTTTGAATTGACAAAAAAACTGAGTAAATATTCAAGATCTAATTAACTTTATGAAAAGATTTGTGAACTGGTAAAGTAGAAGGGTGCTATAATAATATGATCTTTTAGAAAGGGAGTAGGGCAAAGTCATTATCAAAAGAAAAGAGACCTTACCCCAAAAAGAGCCATATTCTTTTAGAATAGTATTTCCTAAAGCTGGTGAGACAACCGCCATCATTTTCACCTCCATCATTAGCACCATTAGCCACCCCCTACTTCCCTCCTTGGGAGAGATGTTTGTTTGCTTAAAGGAGATAGTATGTACAGCGGTAGGGCATTTGCCTTTTTCACGTGGCTGACCTAGGAAGGACCTGGTTTGATCCCTGATATCTCATATGGTCCCCTGAGCCTGTAAGGTGAAATTTCTGAGTGCAAAGCCAGGAGTAATGCCTGAGTATAGTAGGATAGTAGAATGCAGAGTAATTTTTGAGAGAGGGAAGCCCAATACTTTTGAGAATTGTTGCTCTAAAAGGAAAACAAGTGTTTCTTTTCAGGATGATTACTCACTGGGAATGAACAGACCCTTCAGATCAATTGATTTAGAATTCTATGCTCCTGGGAAAAACTGAAACTATAATTAAGTTCAGTAGTAATGTTTGTTGGACCTGGATTGAAACCCCATTTTGGAGCTCTCTTTTAAAATGAGTTCCAATACAGAAGGCAGGACCAGGACAAAGACAAGCTTGAATGTGGGGGGGAGAAGTTTGCATGCTTGAATACTTTTTTTTTGGTGATACTCAGGACTATTCCCAATGATGCTTGTGGGACCAGGAAGTGCTAGAGATAGAACTCAGACTAAAGAAAACAAAACATTTGCTCAGTTCCTTGAGTAAAATACTCAAACTCTGAGTTTATTAAAGTGAGTTTATTTTCACTTTTGAAAATATTAAAATGGGGTACCATCTATGAACACAGAGAACTTGCTGCTTTTTTCAGTCTCACTTTTTACAAACCTTTTATTTGTCCTTAAGTCTTCCATTCCCTCATCAGTGGTCCAGAGCTAACCAAGTTGGGCAGCATCTTTTTTACTTGAAAATGGGGGATATAGAAGAAAAGTTACCTGGAAATTGAGTGGAGGAGGAGAAATATTATTATGAAAGAATGGGGAACAGGGGCCAAGAGTTTCAGATTCATCCATGATGCCAACAAAGGAAAAAACTAAATATCCAAGCCAGAGTCAATAATAATGAAATCATAAGATCCAAATATTAACAATCCAAAATTTGTTTTTATTATCATCATCATCATCATTATTATTATTATTATTATTTAGTTTTTGGATCACACCTGACAGTGCTCAGGGGTTACTCCTGGCTCTATGCTCAGAAATCGCCCCTGGTAGGCACGGGGGACCATATCGGATACCAGAATTCAAACAACCCAAAATTTAAAATGAACCTTTTATGCTGGCAGAATTGGGGCCAAGAAATGGTGGCATGGGATGAACTCTGGAAATATTGGTTGAAAGAGGTTGACACTGGTGGTGGGATTAGTCCTAAAATACTGTATGTCTGAAATCTATCTAAAGAAATTTGTAAACACAATGGTTAAAAAAATCTGAAATTAAAAATTCTCTTAGAGATAGAATCAGAACTAGGGGACCCTGTCCCTCATGAGGAAATTCACTACCCTTTTGCTACAGATTATCTAGTACTACTCTTGCATTTTTTTATTCCTTTAATCTCATTACATAGAAAATTCACAAGTACCATTTTCTTAGCCTACTGTTTCTCATGTAATAAAGTATCTTGGTTTATATGTGTGCCTTTTTTACATTTACTTTACTAAGGTCATTTCAGAAAGTGATCAGTTTCCCTTACAGGCTTAGTCACATTTTTCACCCAGACAAAATTTTATATTTTCATGGCTAACTGAGTACCTTTATGATTGGCTGTGAATTAATGAATTGCTTAAGCAGAGTCTCATTTTTCTAAAGCTTGTACCTTAAAAAAGCCAAGTGACTTTTTTTTTGTCACTTTCAGCAATTTGATCCCCTCAAGTTCTATTTGCTACAAGAAATGATCTTATATTGGCACCTCTCCCTTTAGTTAAAGATTTTTGATATGTTCCATTTGCACTTACTATATTTGTTTATACTATGGATCCTACAAACATCAGGCTGCCAACTGAATTCTCCTCAGTGTATTATGCTTTCCACAAATAGATTGTAATTGGTTTGGTATGCACCACGTGGCTCCTGACCTCCTCTTCAACCCTAGTGCTGGTGTCTTTGGCAAAGTTACCTTGTATAGCTCTGTAATTCCCTATGCTATGCTGTTGGGGGAAAAGGGATCTTGAGTAGGTGTCAGTGTACCCACTGACTCTTCTTCCAAAGTGTGACTAGACAGATGACATATTTTATTTATTTACTTTTATTCACAGTCCCCTAAGCATCATCAGGAGTTATCCCTAAGCACAGAACTTGGAGTAAGCCCTGAGCAAGTTAGATTGGCCCAAATTCACCCACTATTCCACCCCACAAAAGAAAGAAAATTAGGGCCAAAGAGATAGCACAGAAGTAGGGTGTTTGCCTTACATGCAGCCAATCCAGGACAGGCAGTGGTTCGAATCCCAATAGCCCATATGGCCCCTAGAGCCTGCCAGAGGCGATTTCTGAGTGTAGAGCCAGGAGTAACCCCTGAGCACTGCTGGGTGTGACACCCCCCCCCCAATGAAAATTATGGGATAAGCTCATACAAAGAGGCTAGGTTCAATTTCTTTCTTTATTTTTTAATAAATATTTTTATTTAAGCATCATAATTACAAGCATGTTTGTAGCTGGGTTTTTGTTATATATATAAAAAACCCCTCTTCACCAGTGCAACCAATGATGTCCTCAAGTTCCCTCCTCCACCACACCTTGCCTGTGTTCAAGACAGCCATTCTATTTCTATTTCTCTCACTCACTACAATTGTCATGGTAGTTGTCATTTCCTAACTAAATTCACCACTCTTTTTTTCTTCTTCTGGTTTTTGGGCCACACCCGGTGACGCTCAGAAGTTACTCCTGGCTATGCACTCAGAAATTGCTCCTGGCTTGGGGGACATATGGGATACTGGGAGATCAAACTGAGGTCCGTCCTAGGCTAGTGCTGGCAGGCAGATGCCTTACCCTTTGTGCCACCGCTCTGGTCTCTGAACTCACCACTCTTTGTGGTAAAATTCATATACTAGGCCATACCTTTCAGACTCACCTTTTTGTCTCTATGTTTAATTACAATAGTATCTTTATTTTTCTTAAAACCCATAGATGTATGAGATTATTCTGTGTTTATCTCTCTTCCTCTGACTTGTTTCACTGAGCATAATAGTTTCCATGGCCATCCACGGATAGGACAATTTCATGACTTTATCTCTTCTTATGGCTGCATAGTATTCCATTGTTTTTATGTACCTCAGTACTTTAGCCACTCATCTGTTGTCAGGCATCTGAGTTGCTTCCAGATTTGGCTATTGTAAATAGTGCTGCAATGAATATAAGTGTACACAATGGCTTTTTGTGTTGTGTTCTTATGTGGCTAGTGTATATCCCTACGAGTGGTATAGCTGAATCATATGGGAGCACAATGTCCAGTTTTTTTTTTTTTTGAGAAATCTTCATATTGCTTTCCATAAAGGCTAAACAAGATGGCATTCCCACCAATAGTGAATGAGAGTTCCTTTCTCCCCACATCCTTGCCAGCACTGATTGTTTTATTCTTAGTGATGTGTGCCAGTTTCTGTGGCATAAGATATTGTTTTGATTTGCATCTCCCTTGTGAATAGTGATATGGAACATTTTTTGTGTCTTATAGCCATTTGAGGAATTGTCTGTTCATTTTTTCTCCCCATTTTTTGATGGGGTAAATTTTTTTTGTTAAGTTCTGTCAGTACCTAATATATCTATATATTAGCCCCTTATCTTATGAGTATTGGGTAAATAGTTTCTCCCTTTCTATGGGTGACCTTTGTATCCTTGTCACTATTTCCTTTGAAGTGCAGAAACTTCTCAGATTAATATAATCCTGTTCATCTCTGCTTCCATTTGTTTGGATAGTGAAGTTTATTCCTGGAAGATGCCTTTAGTATCAGTGTCATGGAGTGTTTTGCCTATGTGTTCTTCTATATAGCTAATGGGTCCAGGTCTGATATCAAGGTATTTAACCCATTTGAATTTGACCTTTGTGCAGGGTGTTAGATGGAGGTTTGAGTTCACTTTTTTGCATGTGGTTTACCAGTAGTCCCAGCACCACTTGTTGAAGAGGCTTTCGTGGCTCCATTTTGCATTTTTGCCCCTTCTAGATGAGGCATTGCATCCTATTTGCCAGGATTTTGTTGAAGATTTTTGCATCTGTGTTTATCAGGAATATTGGTCTGTAGGTTTTTCTTATTGCAGCATCTCTGTCTGCATTTGATATCAGGATAATGTTTGCTTCATAGAAACTATTTGGGAGAGATTATTTCTTTAATTTTCTGAAAAAACCTGAAAAAGATTGGTGGTATTTCCTCTTGAAAGGTTTGAAAGAATTCGTTATTGAATTCATCTGGGCCTGAGCTTTTGTTTTGGGGACTACATTTTAATTTCCTCAATAGTGATAGGGCTATTTAGATATACTAGATCATCCTGATTCAACCTTGGAAAATTATGAGTACATGAATTTATCCATTTCTTCCAGGTTCTCATGTTTTGTGGCATAGAGTTTCTCAAAGTAGTCACCAATTATCCTTTGTATCTCTGTATTATCTGTAGTGATCTCACCCTTTTATTTGTAACTTAATCTATCAACTTATTCTCTCTCCCTTTCTTTGTGAGTCTTGCTAGTAGTTTATCGATCTTGTTTATTTTTTCAAAGAACCAACTTTTGCTTTTGTTGATCTTTATTTTTTGAGTTTCCACATCATTGATTTATGCTCTAATTTTTGTTATTTCCTTTGCCTACCTATTTTCGGTTCATTTTGTTGATAATTTTCTAATTTTATAAACTGTGTCATTAAACTTTTATGTAGGCCCCTACTTTCTTTCTGATGTGTGCTTACAAAGCTATAAATTTTCCTCTTAGTACTGCTTTTTTTGTGCCCCATAATTTCTGATAATTTGTGACTTCATTGACATTTATTTTCAGGAATATTTTGATTTTCTCTTTGATTTCATTCTTGACCACCTGGTTGTTCAACAATCTGTTTAATTTCCAGGTGTTAACGTTTTTCTTCAGTGTCCCTTTGTAGTTCATATATAATTTCAGTGACTTGTGGTCTGAGAAGGTAGTCTGTACGATTTCTATGCTCTTGATTTTATGAAACTGTGTTGTATGGGCCAGAATGTGGTCTATTCTGGAGAATGACCCATGTACATTGGTGAAGAATGTGTATCTAGTTTTCTAGGGTTGGAGTGCTCTCTATTTATCTACTAGTCCACTTTCTTCCATTTTTCTTTTCAGAGCTAATATATTTTTGTTGGGTTTTAACCTGGTTGAGGTCTCCCACTATTATTGTGTTGCTATTGATGTCTTCTTTCTGATTTGTCAACAATTGTATTAAATATTTTACTGGTCCCTCATTGGGTGCATATATGTTTAAGAGTGTGATTTCTTCTTACTTTAATTACCCCTTGATTATTACAAAATGTCCATCTTTGTTCCTTATAGCTTTTCTGAGTCTAAAGTTTGTGTTATCTTATATTAATATGGCCACTCCAGCTTTTTTAAGGGAGTTGTTTGGATGATTTTTCTTCAACTGTTTAATTTTGAGTCTGTTTTTCTGACTATTTAAATGCATTTCTTATAGGCAGCAGAATGTTGGATTCACCTTTTTTTTAATTTCATTCATTTATGTCACTATATCCCACCACTTCCTTTTGGTCTTGAGGGTTTCTTTTGAGATGTCTGCTGTAAATCTTAAGGATGCTTCTTTTAATGTAATTTCTCTTTTTCATCTTGCTGTGACTAGGATGTGTCCTTGGGTGCTTTTCAATGAGTCTTTTGTAGCTGGTATTTTTCAGGAGTGCCAGATTGGTTGTAATCAGTCTTTAGCTCTGGAAATTTCTCTGCAATGACTTGACTGTTGATTTTTCTTTGGGATTTTCTTCCTGGGTCTCTGGAACTCTGTTGTTTCTGTTGATTTTATCAAAGACTTCTATTTTTATCTGTTCACATTCTTTGAGTACTTTTCCTATTGTCTGATTATTTGTTTTGGGGTTCTTTTCCAATCTCTTCTGTTGTATGAAGTTGTTATGCATCTCATCTTTCAGCTCACTGATTCTATCCTCAGCTTCTGTTACTCTTTGAAGAGGCTTTCCATTGAGGTTTCATTTCATCTACTGAGTTTTTCAGACATGTTATTTCAGTTTGAATTTTTCTGATTTCTATCTTCATATCTTCTTTATTAGATTTATGCTTTCTTTGAGGTCTGTGAACATCCTCCATATTTCTTCTCTAAACTGCATGTCTGAGAGGTTAACTTGGTGGTTGGCACTTTTTGGGTCATCAAAGCTGCCATCATCATTCTCTATGCATGGTCTTTGTCTGTGTGTTTTCCAATTGTTGGATTTTTTCCTACTTATTTTAACAAAATAATAAAAGCACAAGGTGGCCTGGAAAACCCCTGGGATTGCAGGGCATAAGCAGTAGTTTAGATATTCAAGCCCTGGTATGATCCACTAGTCAATGCCAGTGGATGAGAATAATAGGAAAGAGCCTTCAATTCTCCAGAGCACTGTTTGGAAGGCTCCTTTGCCCAAAAGAGCATTTCTATAATTCCCAGAGTCGTTAAGGTTAAGGAAGAATATTCTTTTTACAATTTCTGTTAAAGGTGTGGTGGTAGCTCAGAGTTTTCTGTGAAAGCAGGCATACACTCCATTTTTAGAACTTTTTATGAACACCTATCATTGAGCCTCAAAAAAAAAAAAAAAAAAAGAAAGGTTTTAAGTTAACATCTATATGAAAAAGCTCTTAATAATTTCTGGCAGAGTCAGTCTAAATAAGTGAAGAGATCTGAATGCTAATTTATCATGACCACATTAGAGTAGCAAATGTTTTAATGATGAAGGAAAACCTGTGAGCAAGAAACAGTACAACAGCGGCAATTTTCACTAAAGTTTTAAAGTGCAGAAGCAAATAAGGGCTTTGTAAAAGGAGTGTTAAAATAAATTAACTGCTTCTAGTCACTAACAAATTGTAACTTTTAGTTACTAATTTAAATTGACTTACAAGGAAAAAGTTTTCCCCTTAAATGTAAGTGGTCAGGAAATGGAGAAATAGCTCAGCAAGTACAATAAAAAATGATACCTTGTAAAAGATGACACCAGTTCCACCCCTGGCACCATAGACAATTCCAAGCACACTATCAGGAATTGACTCCTGAACTCACAGCCTGAGCACTGTGAAGTGTGGCAGAAACAAATAGAAGACATTTTTAAATAATAACTTTTATTATTAAATTTACTACCCCACAAGAAAATCTCAAAAGGCAATGGGGAAACCTATACTTCCATCATAAGTATAAGACCTGTATAACACTACCTCTTTATTTTTATTTCATTTTACTTAAAATCATTTTCCACTATACATATGTGAGAAAAAAATATATTTATTTTTATTTTTATATTTTTGTTTTTGGGCTACACCCGGCATTGCTCAGGGGTTGCTCCTGGCTGTCTGCTCAGAAAAGGCTCCTGCCAGGCTTGGGGGACCATACAGGACATCGGGATTCGAACCAACCACCTTTGGTCCTGGATCAGCTGCTTGCAAGGCAAACACCGCTGTGCTATCTCTCTGGGCCCTTATTTCTATTTTTATGTTTTTTTGGGTGTGTGACTTGTTTCTCTGTTCTTTTCATCCCCAAATGCAATGGTGATATAATAAAGCACCATTTCTTCCTGCAAAGGCACACTAAAAAAGGGGAAAACCCACATATATAAACAAGCTCTTATCTACCAGGGATAAGAACTCATACTTATTTACAATACAGGGGAATCTCCCACCTTGAAAATATGTCATGTGGATCCATCTTAGACGCCAGAAGATTATACACCAACCATCCAGACTTAAATCCTGAACCCCAGACATAGAATCGACACAGTTCTTCACAACAGCTACAGGAACCAAAGCCCACCTGGGACATCCTGAATACTACTTGATCTCCAACATGTGCCAGTTCTAATATGATATCCTGACAACAAGGAAATTGGGAACAAATGGACATAAGAACAGGTTATCCTATCTTACCAACTAATGATAAAAAAAATCGGAAGACTTACCAAAAGCCAAGAACATGATCTACAGATGACCGGCTGACCATGACCAGGCAGTATGTATTCTGGAACCAACAAGAAAGCCCTAGTCTAGGGTTTGGTCTACGTCCTGCATAACAATATGACCTCCAATTCCAGAGTCCTGACTGAGGCAATTGCAACTGAACGGGTCTTCTGGAAACATAACGAAAGACGATATCCCAGACTCCATCCGAGCTTCAGTGCAAGGGCCAAGAACACTAACCACAGAAGACAGATTAAAATGACATTGAGGAAACAGAACTTCTAAAATCACAAAGAAAGTCTTCATCATAAGTTCCACTCCTTGACCTGTGCACAGACTGAGACCTCTAGATTTAGAGGTCTGTCTTTATCATCCAGATCGGAGCAGAAGTCTTCCATACGGCACAAAAACACCAAGGGAAGAGTAAATGAACGTGAAAGGAGTCTATAGATAATTCATGACAATATAATCCAAGGATAGAAAAACCCTGTATTTCTTAGGCCAAGAAGATTCCTGTTTCGGATGACCCCAATATTTACTGTGCCTATGCAGGGGGGGGGGGGGGAGAGACAAAAAAACATTAAATAATCATTCTTTTTTATTTTTATTTTTAATTTTTTATAATTTTTATATCTAGTTTTTGTTGATTTCTTTGTTTTGGGGTAGATATTGAAGTAGTTGTCCATTTTTTAATTATATATTTACTTTTTCTTTCTTGTTTTCTCTTCTTCCTCTTTTTGCCTTGTCATATTTTCTATCTCAAGATCATGGCAACTATGTGGTGCATATTTTTAGTGCTGCAGTGCTCACTGGATATCTTATTTGATTCCTCGTTTTGAACTGTTGTGGTGTTTCACCTTCTTCTTTTCCCCATCATCCCTCAAACCAAGGATGAGAGCCTCTAGAATGACTCTGCTTATAGTCGATTTTTACCCCATTATATTATCTTTCTCTTCCTCAAACAAAACCACATAACTTGAACTTTCTAGTCCCGCCTCCCAAATAGAGGGGGCAGTAATGAAGGCACCAAGACCAAACAGTTATAATACTACTAAGTAATAAACTAGACACAGAAGGGATTCTAGCAGTCCCTGGGGGGGGGGGGAGAGTAAAGGATATGGAAGGCAGGTTGGGAGCGGTTGTGGGAGGACAATTCGGGGGAAGTGATAGACCTATACCAGGGAAACTTCAAAACACTTTAGAAAGAAATTGAAGAGGATCTAAAGAAATGGAAGAACATCCCATGCTCATGGATAGGTGGAATTAACATAGTAAAAAAAATTCTATCCTACCCAAACTACTATATAGATTTAATGCAATTCCTATCCAAATTCAGACATCATTCTTTAGAGAAATAGAACAATCAATCACAAAATTCATCTGGAACCACAGAAGACCCAGGATAGCCAAACACATACTGAAAAACAAGAAGCTGGGTGACATCTCTTTACCTAACTTGAAACTATACTATAAAGCCATAGTAATCAAAACAGCATGGTACTGGAACAGAGACAAGACCTCAGACCAGTGGGTCAGAATAGAATTCCCAGACATAAACCCCCAGATATACAGGCAACTAATTATATTTGATAAAAGAGGCAAGAACTTGAATGGAACAAAGAAAGCCTATTCAACAAATGGTGTTGGTAAAACTGGAAAACCACATGTACGAAAGTGAAAATTGACCCATACCTCACTCCTTATTCAAAAGTCAACTCAAAATGGATCAAAGACCTTGAAATCAGACCCGAATCTATATAGTTTATCGAGAATAAAATAGGCAGAACACTCGAAGACCTATATATCAAAAAAGGTCTTCGAGAATGAAGCACCAATGGCAAGAACTTTAGCATCAAACATAAACACATGGGACTACATCAAACTAAAAAGCTTCTGCATGGCGAAAGAAACCTTACTTAACGCAAGAAGACAGTTAACAGAATGGAAAAAAATCTTTTCACTGGATATATCAGATAAAGGGATGATATCTAGAACATACAAAGCACTCAGAAAGCTGAGCCCCCCCCAAAACCAAATAAAGCCATAAAAATGGGGTGATGAAATGAATAGACACTTCTATGAGGAAGACAGAAGGATGGCCAACAAACACATGAAAACATGCTCACCTTCACTCATCATCAGGGAGATCCAAATCAAGACAACAATGAGATACCACCTTACACCAGTGAAGATGGCTCACATCAAAAATCATGGGAACAACCTCTATTGGCGGGGATGTGGTATGAAAGGCACTCTCATCCACTGCTGGTGGGAATGCCTCCTAGTCCAACACCTATGGAGAACAGTCTGGAGAGTGCTCAAAGAACTCAGAATTGAGCTGCCATATGACCCAGCAATTGCTCTCCTAGGTATATACCCCCAAGTTGAAAGGACATTCATTCCAAAATATGTGTGTACCCCACTATTTGTCGCAGCACTCAGTATAATAGCCAAGTCTTGGAACCAACCTCGATGTCCAACAACAGATGAATGGATCATTAAGATGTGGTATCTAAACACAATGGAATACTACATGGCAGTCAGAAATGATACAGTCACAGACTTTGCAGCAATGTGGATGGACCTAGAACATGTTATGTTAAACGAAGTAAGTCAGAAGACAAAAGATAAACACAGAATGATAGCACTATTCTGAAGCACCTATAACATACATCTTATACACAACTAATACTCAACAATCAAATAACAGGGTTTAACAGGGTAGAAACTCCAAACACTGTAATAGTCAACATATACTCGGGAGCAGTGCCCAAAATACATGAAAAAGGAACAACACAAACTCTTGACTACACATTATACCACAAAGAAACCAGCAACACCAGAAACAGCAGCATAGAGAGAACAGGTATGTAATCAGCCTTCTACAACAAAGGCCCACAATAATCCCTTAGAGATCATATACAGGATCACAGGTAAAGAATACCACAGGAAATCACTGACTCCAATGGAAACATCCCATAACACTATGTTTTAATGCCTTTATTTTACTATATTTAAAATAACCTCTCAGCTTTTGTGTCCACAGGCATTCTTGGATACAAAGGGTGGACAAACTAAGATGGCAGCTCGGGGCTCAGTCACACGAGATACCATACCTAGCTTGCGCTACGAGATGGTCCCAAGAAAACTCTTTAACATACACTTTATCTCTAGGTTATAACTTATAAGAATTGAAGCATGCGACCAGTCAGACCACAGAAGCAGCAACTGCAATGTACAGACTTAAACTACAGGCTCTACTCATCGAGCACATTCAAGCAAACTAGCATTCCCATGCTATTTTCTCCTCTCTTCTCACTACTTTCTTTTTCATTTTTTTCTTTTTTTCTCTTTTCTTTTTTCCTTTTCTCTTCTCCCTTTCTTTCTAATGTATTTTCTCTTTTCTCCCTTCCTACCCCTTCCATATACCTACCCTTCCCCCCGCTTTGGAAATCCAACTATCCTTTCACCTCTCAATCCCATCCAGACCTCCAACCGTATTAAAACTCTTCACCCTCAGTCCTTAATCTATTAGGCATCAAGATTGACCTCCTACCCCAATGAACCAGTACCCAGTACCCAAGCGAGGGGACACCCAGTCAAATTCACATCTCGTTCCCTGCAAGAAAACGCAGCCAACTCCCCTGCAGACTCATGCTGCGCGGCCCTCCCTACCAACATGGACTGTTACTTGAAACCAGACTCAGTCGTAGCGCTAGTGTAGGACGGACCGTGGTTTGATCCCCTGGCGTCCCATATGGTCCCCCCAAGCCAGGAGTGACTTCTGAGAGCATAGCCAGGAGTAACACCTGAGTATCAAACGGGTGTGGCCCAAAAACCAAAAAAAAAAAAAGAGAACTACAGGTCTATATATTTGATGAACATGAATTCAAAGATTCTTTTTGGTTTGTTTGTTTGTTTGTTTGTTTGTTTGTTGTTTTTTGGGTCACACCCAGAAGCACTCAGGGCTTACTCCCGGCTCTACAATCAGAAATCGCTCCTGGCAGCTCGGGATTAGAACCATCGTCCTTCTGCATGCAAGGCAAGCGCCCTACCTCCAAGCTATCTCTCAGGACCCAGATTCAAAGATTCTTCTGTTTTTACATAGTCTAAGTTTTTCCCCTTTATTTAAACATCTTGATTACATATATGATTTTAATTAGGTTTCAGTCATGTAAAGAACACCCCCTTCACCAGTGCAATATTCCCACCACCAATGTCCCAAATCTCTCTCCATCCCACCCCACCCCCACCTGTAATCCAGACAGGTTTTCCAGTTCCCTCATTCATTCACATGATTATGGTAGTTCTCTGTGTAGTTATTTCTATAACTGCACTCACCACTCTTGTGGTGAGCTTCATAAAGTGAGCTGGAAGTTCCAGCCCTCCTCTCATTGTCTCTGAAGATTGTTGCAAAAATGACTTTTATTTTTCTTAAAACCCATAGATGAGTGAGACTATTCTGCGTCTCTCTCTCTCCCTCTGACTTATTTCATTCAGCATGATAGATTCCATGTACATCCATGTATAGGAAAATGTCATGACGTCATCTCTCCTGATGGCTGCATAATATTTTATTGTGTATATGTACCACAGTTTCTTTAGCCATTCGTCTGTTGAAGGGCATCTTGGTTGTTTCCAGAGCCTGGCTATTGTGAATAGTGCTGCAATAAATATAGGTGTGAGGAAGGGGTTTTTGTATTGTATTCTTGTGTTCTTAGGGTATATCAATAGCTGGGTCAAATGGGAGCTCAATTTTCAGATTTTGGAAGAATCTCCATATGGCATTCATAGAGGTTGGACTAGATGGCATTCCCACCAGCAGTGGATAAGAGTTCCTTTTTCTTCACATCCCCGCCAGCACTGATTGTTCTCATTCTTTGTGATGTATGACAATCTCTGTGGTGTGAGATGCTATCTCATCATTGTTTTGATTCACATCTCCCTGATGATTAGTGATGAGGAGCAGTTTTCGTGTGCCTTTTGGCCATTTTTTATTAAAGCGTTTGTTCATTTTTTCTCCCATTTTTCGATGGGATTAGATTGTTTTTTTCTTGTAAAGTTCTGTCATTGCCTTGTATATTTTGGAGATTAGCTACTTACCTGATGTGTGTTGGGTGAATAGTTTCTCCCACTTGGTGGGTGGCTCTTGTACTCTGGGCACTATTTCTTTTGAAGTGCAGAAGCTTCTCGGCTTAATGTATTTCCATCTGTTAATCTCTGCGTCCAGTTGTTTGGAAAGTGTAGTTTTCTCCTTGAAGATGCCTTTAGTCTCAATGTCATGGAGTGTTTTACCTATGTGTTGTGCTATATACCTTATGGTATCAGGTCTGATATCAAAGTCTTTAATCTATTAGGATTTTACCTTCGTACATGATGTTAACTGGGGGTCTATGTTGGCTTTTTTGCAAATGGCTAACCAGTTCTGCCAGCACCACTTGTTGAAGAGCTTTTCCCTGCTCCACTTAGGATTTCCAGATTTTGAAGGAACCTCCATATCACTTTCCATAGAGGCTGTACTAGGCGGCATTCCCACCAGCAGTGGATAAGAGTTCCTTTCTCTCCACATCCCCGCCAGCACTGATTGTTCTCATTCTTTGTGATGTGTGCCATTCTCTCTGGTTTGAGGTGGTATCTCATCGTTGTTTTGATTTGCATCTCCCTGATGATTAGTGACGAGGAGCATTTTTTCATGTGGCTTTTTGCCATTTGTATTTCTTTTTTTATCCAAGTGTCTGTTCATTTCTTCTCCCATTTTTTGATGGGATTAGATGTTTTTTTTTCTTGTAAAGTTCTGTCAGTGCCCTGTATATTTTAGATATTAGCCCCTTATCTGAAGGGTGTTCAGGGAATAGTTTCTCCCACCCGGTGGGTGACTCTTGTATCCTGGGCACTATTTCTTTTGAGGTGCAGAAGCTTCTCAGTTTAATGTATTCCCATCTGTTAATCTCTGCTTTCACTTGTTTGGAAAGTGCAGTTTCCTCCTTGAAGATGTCTTTAGTCTCAATGTCATGGAGTGTTTTACCGGCGTGTTGTTTTATATACCTTATGGTATCCGGTCTCATATCAAGGTCTTTAATCCACTTGCAGTTTACCTTCGTACATGATGTTAGCTGGGGTCTATGTTCGCTTTTTTGCAAGTGGCTAACCAGTTCTGCCAGCACCACTTCTTAAAGAGCTTTTTCCTGCTCCACTTAGGATTTCTTGCTCCTTTGTCAAAAATTAGGTAATTGTATGTCTGGGGATTGTTCTCTGAGAACTCAAGCCTATTCCACTGATCTGAGGGTCTGTCTTTATTCCAATACCATGCTGTTTTGATAACTATTGCTTTGTAGTACAATTTAAAGTTGGGGAAAGTAATGCCTCCCATTTTCCTTTTCTTTAGCTATTCGAGGGTGTTTATTGTTCCAGATGAACTTCATAAGTGTTTGATCCACTTCATTGAAGAATGTCATGGGTATTTTTAAGGGGGTCATATTAAATCTGTATAATGCTTTGGGAAGTATTGACATTTTAATTATGTTAATCCTGCCAATCCATGAGCAGGGTATGTGTTTCCATTTCCGTGTGTCCTCTCTTATTTATTGGAGCAGGGCTTTATAGTTTTCTTTGTATAGGTCCTTCACATCTTTGGTCAAGTTGACTCCAAGATATTTGAGTTTGTGTAGCACTATTGTGAATGGGATTGCCTTCCTGACTTCCATCTCTTCCCTATCATTATTGGTGTATAAAAAGGTCATTGATTTCTGTAGGTTGATTTGGTAGCCTGCCACCTTGCTATATGAATCTATTGTTTCTAGAAGCTTTTTGGTAGAGTCTTTAGGGTTTTCTAAGTAGAGTATCATGTTGTCTGCAAACAATGAGAGCTTTTCCTATCTGGATTCCCTTGATATCTTTTTCTTGCCTGATCACTATAGCAAGAACTTCCAGTACTATGTTGATGAGGAGTGGTGAGAGTGGACAGCCTTGTCTTGTACCAGAATTTAGAGGAAAGGCTTTTAGTTTTCTCCATTGAGGATAATATTTGCCATTGGCTTGTGGTAGATGGCTTCAACTAGATTGAGAAAGGTTTCTTCCATTCTCATCTTGCTGAGATTTTTGATCAAGAATGGATGTTGGACCTTATCAAATGCTTTCTCTGCATCTATTCATATGATCATGTGATTTTTATTTTTCTTGTTGTTGATGTTGTGTATTATGTTGATAGATTTACAGATGTTAAACCATCCTTGCTTTCCTGGGATGAAACCTACTTGGTCATAGTGTATGTTCTTCTTGATGATGCTTTGGATCCTATTTGCTAGGATTTTGTTGAAGATCTTTGCATAAGCATTCATCAGGGATATTGGTCTGTAATTTTTTTTGGCAGCATCTCTGTCTGGTTTTGGTATCAAGTGATATTGGCTTCATAAAAGTTGTTAGGGAATGTTTCCATTTTTACAATTTCATGGAAGAGCCTGTCTAGGATTGGTAGTAGCTCCTCTTGAAAGATTTGAAAAAATTCATTAGTAAATCTATCTGGGCCTGGGCTTTTCTTTTTGGGCAGATGTTTGATTACAGTTTCAATTTCCTCAGTAGTGATGGGAGTGTTTAGATATGCTACGTCCAAGAATGTATCCATTTCTAGGTTCTCATGTTTAGTAGTATAAAGTTTCTCAAAGTAGTCTCTGATTACCCTTTGGATCTCTGCAATAACTGTCGTGATCTCCCCCTTTTAATTTCTAATACGGGTTATCAAATTTCTTTCTCTTTCTTTGTGAGTTTTGCCAATGGTCTATCAATCTTGTTTATTTTTTCAAAGAACCAACTTCTGCTTTCGTTGATTTTCAGATTGTTTTTTGGTTTTCCACTTCATTGAGTTCTGGTTTCAGCTTTGTTATTTCCTTCTGTCTTCCTATTTTTAGTTCATTTTATTGGTCATTTTTTAATTTTTGCGCTGCGTCATTAAGTTCGTCAGGTATGCCCCTTCTTCCTTCCTGATGTGTGCTTGTAGAGCTATAAATTTTCCTCTCAGGGCCACTTTTGCTATGTCCCATAGATTCTGGCAATTTGTATCTTCATTATCATTTGTTTTCAGGAAAGGTTTGATTTCCTTTTTGATTTCATCTCAGACCCACTGGTTGTTCATTAGCAGGCTGTTTAATTTCCAATTGTTAAAGTTTTTCTTCTGCGTGCCTTTGTAGTTCACATTTAATTTCAGAGTCTTGTGGTCAGCAAAGGTAGCCTGCACGATTTCTATCCTCTTGATTTTATGGAGGTATGTTTTATATGTCAGCATGTAGTCTATTCTGGAGAATGACCCATTTACATTGGAAAAGAATGTATATCCAGGTTTTTTGGGTGGAGTGTCCTATATATATCTACTAGTCCTCTTTATTCCATTACTCTTTTCAGGGCTAGTATGTTTTTGTTGGGTTTCAGTATAGTTGACCTATCAAGTGTTGATAGGGCCGTGTTGAGGTCTCCCACAATTATTGTGTTATTATTGATTTCTTTTTTCAGATTTGTCAGTAACTCTATTAGATAATTTGCTGGTCCCTCATTGGGTGCATATATGTTTAATAGTCTGATTTCTTCCTGTTGCACATATCCCTTGATTAGTACATAGTGTCCATCTTTGTCCCTTACCACTTTTCTGAGTATAAAGTTGGTGTCATCAGATATTAATATGGCCACCCCAGCTTTTTTGAGGGTGTTGTTTGCTTGGATGATTTTCCTTCAGCCTTTGATTTTGAGTCTATGTTTATTCTGACTATTCAGATGTGTTCCTTGTAGGCAGCAGAAGGTTGGATTCATCTTTTTGACCCATTTTGACACTTTGTGTCTTTTAATTGGTGAATTTAGTCCTTTGACATTGAGGGAGATGATTGTCATATGATTTAATGTCATATTTGTAGATAAGTTTGCTATGTTTGTTGGTCTCTCTTGTCTTAGAGTGGACCTGTCAGTTTTTTCTTTAAGGCTGATTTATCATCTGTGAAGTTTCTGAGCTGTTGTTTATCCATGAAGCTATATATCCTTCCTTCAAACCTGAAGTTGAGTCGGGCTGAGTGCAGTATTCTCAGTGAGGCATTTATTTCATTCAGTCTTGTCACAATATCCCACCACTGTCTTCTGGCCTTAAGATTTTCTTGTGACATGTCTGCTGTAAGTCTTAGGGATGCTCCTTTGAATGTAATTTCCCTTGTTGATCTTTCTGCTTTCAGTATTCTATCTCTATCTGTGGGATTTGTCATTGTATCGAGGATGTGTCTTGGGGTGGTTTTTTTTTGGGGGGGGGTCTCTTTTAGCTGGTAGTCTTTGGGCATGCAGGATTTGATTGCATGTAGTCTTTGACATGATGTCTTTGATAGTTGATTCTTCCTGGGGATCTCCTACCTGGGTCTCTGGGACTCTAATGATTCTTATGTTGTTTTTGTTGTGTTTATCAAAGACTTCTATCTTCATCTGTTTGCATTCCTTGAGTACTTTTCCATTGCCTGTTCGTTTGTCTTCAGGTTCTTTTCCAATATCTTCTGCTGTGTTGAGTTTTTCTGCATCACATCTTTCTTTACTCCGATTCTCTCCTCAGGTACTGTTACCTTGCTGGCAAGGCCATCCATTGAGGTTTTCAGTTGAGCTACCTTGTTTTTCAGATCTGTTATTTCAGTTTGGAGTTTTCTGATTTCTGTCTTTGTGTTCTGTTCAGATCAATCTATGCTTTCTTTGAGTTCTACAAACATCTTTCATATTGCTATTTTAAGTTCCTTATCTGAGAGGTTAATCAGGTGGTTAGAATTTATTAGGTCATCCGAGTTTTTGTCTTCATTCTCTGTGCATGATGTTTGCCTTCGAGGTTTCCCCATTGTCACTCTTTTAGTGTGATTTTTTTCTGCGTGTTGTGGTGGGGTTTATTGGTTAGAAAGAGTGCGTGGACGCAAAGTGAAGCGGAGCAGCCGTGCTTTTCTGCTGCTGCTAGTTCACAGTTTTTTGGGGGTGCGCTTCCTAGGCCTCTGAGGAGACCTTCAGTTATTCAGAAACACAGACAGGCACAGGAGAAGTTTCCCTTGAAGTCCTCAGAGTGATCAAAGGCACAGCAGGGCAAGCCTCCGCAGGCCAGAGAGCTCAGCTTATTGGATGGCGAACCCCACAGCCACAGTTTACTCACTGGGCAGCTTCAAAATGCGAAGTTTTGGTGGTGCGCTCCCTAGGCCTGTGAGGAGACCTTCAGGTATTCAGAAACACAGACAGGCCAGCATTCAAAGATTCTTAACAAAATACTAGCAAAACAATTGAACAACTCATCAATATTATGCACCATGGTCAAGTAGGATTTATTTCAGAGATGTCAGGATTATTTAACCTATGCAAGTCAATCAATATAATATACCATATTAATCAAAGAATAGGGAAAAATTATATGATCATATCAATAAACACATAGAAAGCTTTTGACAAGGTTTAGCACTCATTCGTGATAAAAAAAACTCACAATAAGATGAGAATTGAAGAACCTTTCTTCAATATTGTCAAATCCATTATCACAAATTTATTGTAAATATTATATTCAATGGGGAAAAACTAACAGCCTTTACTCTAAGACAGGCGTCCTCAAACTTTTTAAACAGGGGGCCAGTTCACTGTCCCTCAGTCCATTGGAGGGTCTGACTATAGTAAAAACAAAACTTAAGAACAAATTTTTATGCACACTGCATATATCTTATTTTGCAATGAAGACACAAAACAGATACAAATACAATATGTGGCCTGCGGGCCACAGTTTGAGGACCACTGCTCTAAGATCTGCCACAAGACAAGGTTTCCCACCTTTGCCACTTCTAGTCATTGTAATCCTGAAAGTAATTGCTATAGCAATCAGCCACAAAGAAGAAATCAAGGGTATCTACATAAGAAATAAAGAAATAAATCTCTCATTATTTGCAGATGACATGATACTTTTACTAGAAAATTACTGAAGACTTTACACACACACACACACACACACACACACACACAAAGCTTCTAGAAACAATAGACTTGTATAGAAAAGTTGCAGCTACAAAGTTAATACACAAAAATTCATGGCTTTTCTATACATAAATATTAAAAGAAAATAAAATATTAAAAATACAATCCCATTCACAATTGTGCCTCAGAAAATCAAGATCATATATCTTGGAGTCCACTTAACTAAAGAGGTGAAAGAGATATATAAAGAAAACTGAAAAATATTGCTTGAAGAAATAAAAAAAGGACCCAAGAATATGGAGACATATTCTCTGCTCTTTGACAGGGAGGATTAACTTTATTAAAATGACAATACTTCCCAAAGCATTATACAAATTTAAGGCAATCCCTCTAAGGTTATCTATGACATTGTGGTTCAAAAATTACTGAAATTGATTTGAAACAATCTATGCCTACAAATAGCTAAAGCAACCCTTGAGAAAAAGAAAATAGGAGGTAGCACTTTCCTAAACTTTAAATTGTACTATAAAGCAATAGTAATTAAAGTAGTATGGTATTGGAACAAAGGTCAGTGGAATCTAGTATTCTGAGATTGACTCCCAGGTATACAACAAATTCATTTTTGATAAAGGGGCAAGAAATACAAAGTGAGGTAATGAAAGCATCTTCAACAAGTGGTGTTAGGAAAATGAGTAAATTGTATTGTGAAAGGTGAACTCAGACCTATCCTTAACACCATACATAAAAGTCAAATCAAAATGGATTATGGATTAGGCCTGAAACCATAAGGTTCATAAGGGAAAACATGCAAAACACTCAATGATATTGAGTCTAAAGGCCTTTTGGTACAAACACCACTGTCTAAGCAAGTGGAAACAGATAAACAAATGGGACTACATTAAATGAATGAAAGCTTCTGCACTTCAAAGGAAATAAAGTAGGAAACAAAAGCTATTCACAGAATGGGAAAAACTATCCACCAAATTTTCATCAGATAAAGGATTAATATCTAAGATGTATAGGCACTTAACAATAAAAAACCATCTAGCCCCAATAAAAAATTGGGAGAAGAAATGAATAAGTTTCCTCAAAGAAAAAATTAGATGGCCAAAAGGCAGATGAAAAAATGTTTCACACCACTGACATTAGGTAGATGCAAATGAAGACAACAATTTATCTCAGACCACAGAGAATAGAACACATCACGAAGAACAAAACAACTAGTACTGGTGGCTGTGCGGAGAATAGGACTCAATTACTGCTGATGGGCATGCCTCTAGTCCAGCCTTTCTGGAAAACAATATTCCTTAAAAAACTGGAAATTGAGCTCCCATATGATCCAGTAATATTAATCCTAGGGATATACCCTACCAACACAAAAACACAATAAAAAATGCCCTCTGCACTCCTAGGCTCAATCTGAGCACTATTAATAATAGCCAGAATAGGAAGCAACCCAGATGTCTGGCAATAGATGAGTAGCTAAAAGAAACTGGTACATCAACATTTGTGGTGGGAATGTTGCACTGGTGAAGGGGGTGTTCTTTACATAACTGAAACCTAATCACAATCATATATATAATCAAGATGTTTAAATAAAGGGAAAAAAAAGAAAAAAAAGAAACTGGTACAGCTATACAATGGAAGGCACTGTAGCCTTGCAGGGATCTCAAACTCAATTTACCTGGGGGCCGCAGGAGGCAAAGTCGGGGTGATCCTTGAGTGCAAAGTCAGTAGTAAGCCTTGAACATTGGGGGCTGTGACCCAAACAACTAAAACAAAACAAAACAAAACAAAAAGAGATTCCTCTAGGGCAGGGCCACAACATGTTGTATGAGGGCTGTTTGCGGTGCACAGGCCGCGAGTTTGAGACCCCTGCTAGGGAAATGAAGTTATGAAATTCTTCTTAGACATGGATGGACATGGAGATTATTATCCTGAGTGAAATTATTCAGAGGGAGAGGGATAAACATGAATAATCTCACTAATTTGTAGAATATAAGGAAAACAAAAGACAGTGTGGAGATGATTTTCAGAGATAACAGAGATAAAGATTAGGAGGACCAGTCCATGGAAAGAAGCATGCTTGCTACAAAGAACAGAGAGTGCAGTTAGAGTAGAGGAGTAGAGAAGGGTCTCTATGAAAGTGACATTAACAATAGTGCTAACCACAGTGCCAAAAAAGAAGGGGGGGGGGCTGGAGCAGGGAAAAAAGAAGAAGAGAGAGAAAGAAAGAGAAATATTGGAGCAAAATTCTTGCCCAGAAGCAGGTGGGTAATGTTAGATTATACCTTGTTTTATTCAGAACAAAGATCAGCCTTTTATTTAGTGGGGGGCACACCCGGTGACACTCAGGGGTTACTCCTGGCTATGCTCTCAGAAATTGCTCCTGGCTTGGGACGCTTGGGGATCCAACCTCTATCCATCCTAGGCTAGCGTTGGTAAGGCAGATGCCTTACTGGTTGTGCCAAGGTTCTGGCCCCAACTTTTTTTTTTTTATATACCTGTTTACAATGTGGTTTCAACCAAAACAAAGATCATCTCTGGTTCTTTTGTATCTGTTTGTTTACAACTTGGTTTTTACCCCAAAACAGAGATTGTCTTACATGTAAACCAGGGCAAGACTGGCTTGGGATAGCCTGAGCTATTGGTCCTTACTTCCCCACCTGGGGGTGGTATCTGAACTCAGTAAAAACAGTATGGCAGGCAGCTCACTCTTAATATGAAGCAAGAAATTGCCAGTCTATATGTATTTCACCCTCAGCCTGGTTTGGATTATTTCTTTTTTGCAGCAAGTTGGCTTCAGACTCTCTCACCAGAGGCTAGAAATACAGCGCATGGGATGATTTTACAGGGGAGGGTGTTGGGAGGAAAGAGGCCATCAGTGTGGGTGAAAGTGAAACTGCTGACATTGGTGGTGGGAAATGTGCACTGGTGAAGATTGTTGCGCATTATATAACTGTAACTCAATCCTGAACATCTTTATCTGAAAAAAAAAAAAACAACTGTGGTATGAACAATCTTGTAACCACGCTGCTTAATTAAAAAGCAACAACAACCACAACAACAAAGAAATAAAACAATATTTTTAAAAAAGCCCAAAACTTTAAAGCAATTCAGAAAATTGCAAAGAAGTACAGGAACAGAAGGTATAATTTATTTAAAATTTAAACACCATGGTTACAAGGTTGTTCATATAGATATTTTTACAGATAAAGTTGCTAAAGATTGAATAACAGTCATACAATGTGCAACAACCTTCACCTGTGCATATTTCCCACCACTAATTTCTCCAGTTTCTCTCTCACCCTCTTCTGATGCCCTCTTCCCTCCCAGAAGATATAACTTTTATTTTTTACTGCATAAATGGAGTGAGTTATCAACCAGTAAATATTCTAGAGAAAGAAGTATCATGCTTTATACATTTGTTCTGCATTTATTTAAAGAAACTGCCTATAAGCAATAATAAGAAATTGTGTCCTATTTTGATATTTAAAGGGGCCCTGGAAGCAAAATGTGAGGAAGATCTGGCTTTACTAATAGTGTGAGTGAGTGGCAGATGTGTTCATATCCCAACACAACATCAAAATCTAGTATTACTATTTTAGCATCTTTTACCACATTGGAATTGATCTTTCACTTTCTATTAGATCCATCTGAGAGCCAATTTCATCTGCTTGAAAAAAGTCCCATGACACTCACCAGATGTTCCCTTAAAGTGCAAGGAGTCCTAAGCTCTATTCAAAACCCAATGTGTTGAATGTTATCTAATAACTAAAGTCTAGAAGAGTGCTACGTATTTTTGACTGTTGGATACAAATTTTAGTTTATTAAAAACAAACATTGTTGAGAAACTCAGTCATCATGTCTGCATAATGCCAGAGCCATAAACACACTCTATTGTCAAAAGAGATATATACTAAATCATGAAAATTTATTGTACAGAGCTAAGCAGTTGAAAATAGCAATCTCAGGAGGGGAGGGCGGACCATGTCTCCATCCTGCTAAAGCCACTCAAGCTGCACCTACTGCCCAAGATTGTCGCTTCTTCAATATCTCAGTTTCAACATTCATTTATGGTTCTCTGCAGAGACACAAATATGACTGAAACTCAAGGCATGCAGGTATTTGGGCTGACATCACCAGGACATTTTGTGGAATGAGTGCGAGCACCTCACCCTGCCTTCTCATACTTCTGGAAGCTGAACAACTAAAAGCACACCACACAAAGAGGAAAATAGTCAGCAAAGTTATAGGGCTTTTCATTTGCTTTCTTTAGGCAATTATAGTAGAAGAGTCTAGAAAACCCTCACCCAACAGACTTGAACAGTAAGGGGATTTATTATTTCACATTGCATAGTTTGTAGGTCTTTTTTTTTTTTTTTGCCTCTTTGTGCCCTCGTTGGTCAGTCATGTCATTCATTGGGTGTTAGCTATAATGAGAGACTGCTACATATCCATATGCAAATTCTCTTGTTCTAGGTACTAATATAAAGCAGTAAAAATAACAGAGAATACAACATTCCTTTTTTTGCTGTCCTGTAATTAAAGACAAGATGACAGGGGATAGCGAAATAGTACAGAGGGTAGGGTACTTGAACACGGTCAACTCAGTTTTGATTCTTGGCATCTCATGTCCGATGAGCATTGACAAGAGTGATCCTAAGTACAATTAGAAGTAGCCCTTAGCATTTTTGTGTGTGACCTTAAAACAAAACAAAACAAAACAAAACAAAAAGGCTAGTGGTCAAATGAGTTTGCAGAGTGGACTGAGAAATCTAAAGATTTTGTATTAATGACATATTCTTTAGATCATGGTGATTATAGGTATGGACCTTACCTAAGATCCTCCTCTCTAAATTGCTATTAGAGAAGTCCCCTCTTTAAGTGTTAATTTATTTGATAGATTTTCTTTCATGCAGGTCATATGATCATTATATGTGATAACAATATATACTCTTTTATAGTTTAATTTTAATTCTTTTGGGTTCTATGTTTTGTTTCTATTTAAATAATGTGAAAAGTTAGGTAAGAGAAGCCTCTTCACTGATAGTGAAAAATAATTTTATTAAATATTCCTCTCCATATGAGCCTTTTTTGGGAAGGGCAAAGAAACTGGTTGCGTTTGTTAAAGTTCAATTGAAGATAGACCCAAATATGAATAATTAGTACTTTAGAGCTATCTTTTGAATATATTTTCTTTAAAAATTGAGATTAGGGCAGGTTAGCTTTTTAATCTACCAGTTGTAAAAAAATACAAGATAATTATTTTTTCTTTTGTGCAAGTATCTTGCAAATTTCTTAATTTCTGTGTTTCTGGTAGAAAGATTGCCAGTATGAAGAAATTATCTTAAATATTCTTTTTATTTTATAAACATTATTTTGCATTCTTTGCATTTGGCAGTAAAATGTGAATTATAGATTATTACTGAAAGGAGTGGTGTAAAATTGTACTCAATAGTCATGTGTAAAAGTGAAACTTGGTAATACAAAGCCACTCAGAATTAGTATTTTATCTAGTGCTTGTTAATTCTTTTGTTGCATGTTTTTGTTTGCTAAAATATATCTCAAAACATTAAAGTGGGACCCTGAAAATCTGGAAAAAAATTCTTTTCTGGCCAATTCTGATCTGCCTCAGTAGTGTTTTGAAAGTTGCTATGCTAAGTGCAAACATTTACATACCAAATTTCATGGGGTCTTCATCGTTATTAATATGCAAAGAATTTGGTTTTGCTTTCTGTAATCTCTTTTGGTTAAATTGGGTCCAGAAGACTGAAGTATGGATCAACATTTTTCAATTTAACAAAGCATTGCTAACAAAGAGGAAATATATGGAGACCCTGTGTTAGCTAACCTTCAAAGCTACCCTCTATTTTAAACAAAACAAAAACTCTTAAAGCAAAGAGAGCTATTTCAGATATAAGAAAAACACTGCCCTCTTGTCAGAAAACAGACAAACAAACAAACAGAGCAGGAAATAGAATCTTCAAGTCTGATTCTTTGTAAGATCTACTTGGAACAGATAATTGGAACAAGTTAATTGTTGGTCATTGGTAGTTGGTCACAACCAGCTTTAAGAATGGTTGACAAAGAATGAGCCTTATCAACCAAATAACTCTGACATTTTGTCTGACTTCTATTACTTTATCTTCTTTTTCATAAGTGTCTGCATTGTTTCTTCTGTGATGACTACAGAAAGCTATTGTATTGGTGTGCATGATGACTACACACTATTTGATAACAAACATGCTTGGGGGACTCTTTCCACACACTGAAAGTTCTATAATTTTTTTTGCTAACTTGATTTATGAACCATTTAGATTATTTAAGTACAGCATTTTAGTACAAGAGTAAAGGGTCAGATTTGGTTTGTAGGAACACTTGATTCTCCAGGGAATGTAGTAGATATTTAGTTCATGGCTTGCCTTTAATATGCCAACATTTCTAGGCAATTGGTTTGTTTGTTTACTTAGGAATTTCCCCTTCCCCACTCTTCTTCCAATTAATTGGATTGACTCAAATCCTAAAGATACACATAAAATAGCCTGTTCCATGAATAGGTGTCACCTACTAGTTAACAGTGGTCAGTCTGAAGATGAGTAACTGAACCAAATTAATCTAAGTGATACAACTCATGACTCCTTGTAACTCTGCCAGAATAAATGATCTTTCTCACTGCAGCCTCTAAACTGGCAGATTATACAAAACAAAGTACTGGAAATTATTCTGCTTCTGTACCAGGTCAACAGTTGTGTGATAAAAAAAGGAAAAAGGGGAAGGGGAAGAAAGAAGATAAGACAGGAAAGAGGAAGAGGGTCAATGAAAAGGGGCAGAAAGCAGGTGGAAGAAGGAAGATATGAAGAGATAAGATATAGAAGTATGGAAACTAAGGCCTGATATTATTCCTTATTGATAGGGCATTTAGTTTCATTATTCTTTAAAAACTGCACTTGTGCTTTTTGATTTTATGTGCCAATTGATTTGTGGGGCACACCTGGTGGCACTCGGGGATTACTACTAAATCTGTGCTCAGAAATTACTCGTGGCAGGTTCAGGGACAATTTGGAGTAGTAGGGGTCAAACTCAGGTTGGCCAAATGCAAGGCAGATAACTTACCATCTGTGCTATTGCTTCAGCCCCAGAACCAAGAGATTTTGTTTAAACTAATATGTATGTGTTTCAGCTATATGCAAAGGAATATGACCAAAGTTGAGAGTGTACAAATTCTTATATTTTGTGCATGTGCATTAATGAATGAGTGAAAGTGAATGAATGAGGAAAAGAATTTCAAAAGGCATCATTGATCTTTCTCACTTTTTTAAGTATAATGCAACTGCAAATCTAGAAACAGGTGCTGGACCAATAGCACAGCAGTAGGGTGTTTGCCTTGCATGTGGATGACTGTGACGAACATGGGTTCAATCCCCGGTATCCCATATGGTGACCCGAACCTAGCAGGAGTGATTTCTGAGCTTAGCGCTAGGATAACCCCTGAGTGCTGGTAGGTGTGGGCCAAACCAAAAAAAAAGAAAAAAGAAATAAATAAAGACTGTTCAAGACTGGCAAGATAGTACAATGCATAGGGAATTTATTTTCTTTGCACACAGCAGGTTTCTTCCCCAGATTTTCATATAGTTCCATGATCCTCCCAAAAGTGATCCCTGGGTAAATAGACAGGAGTAAACCCTTAGTGCCTCTGGATACAGTCTACAAATAATCAAACAAATAAAATCACAGAGGAAACAAGGATTTTTTTATGTGAATAAAATAGAAAATAATAAAACTAGAGGAATAAATCTTTGAAAAATTCTTTTTAGAGATTGTGAGGATGATTTCATCTATTGTAAATGGTTCTTAGGGCAATTTTAAAGGATAAGAAAAAATTAATGTTACATGACTCCACCAGATGTGGAATACGGGAATAATTTTAGAATTAAAATAACTAAAAAGTTCCTCTGGTGTGATACTAATGTTTCAATGTATGCAAATTAGATTTTATATGATGTATTTCATATTATGGGCAACAAAATAGTGAAATTAAGTTTTAATTGAAAGCAGAGCTAGTGCTTGGACCGGGAAACACAATTTCCAGTTCAAACAAAAGCCATTTATACTGCATGTTAATAATTTAAAACAAAATAAAAATAACAATAGACGTATAAAATAAATAGAAAGGAGTTAATTCTAAAGCTAAAAATAACAAATAAAATGCTATAAATTATTTATGTGAGTAAGAGAAATTATTCTGCACCATTAAAAATGGTCCATATCAAACCAGTTAATTGTCAATATCAAACCAGAAATGAACTATTGCTAAATTGAGAAGAACAACTACAATGAAGTACTATCAGAACAAACATTAATTTGATATGGCACTATTCTTTTGAGAAATTTTAAAATTAATATGTTTATAACTTTTAGTATCAATTTTTAATGACGATTTAAACAAACAAAATTTTCACCTAGTGGGAAGCTTCTTATTTTCCACACCTTACTGAAACATTCTAAAGTATTTAAAAGTGGTAATGAATAAATATGCATCACTAAAGTATTTACAAGTGGTAATAAATAGTTTAGTCTACTACTAGACTAGTAGTCTAGTCACTACTAGACTCAGATATAGCAGGAATGTTAGAATTATCACATTGTGAATTTAAGGCAATTATTATTAATATGCTTACAGACTAATAGAAAGATAACAATATAGGTGATATACACGGATAAATGGAAATCATAAGAAAGAATTTAAAACATAAAATACTACCTAACAAAAACAATACTTACAATAAGCTCACAAGTAGACTGCAGAAGTTGAGAAAAGAATTTCTGAGCTTGAAGATATGTTAATATCATGCTCCAAAATATAAATAGAACAAAGACTAAAATAAATGGAGTAGGATATTCTGGAATTGTGGAAAATTCTACAAGGTAGTGGAATAGTGGAAAAAGAAGATAAAAAGGAGGAGAAAATGTTTGAAAAGAAAATAACAATACCTCCAAGTTATTATTAAACACAAAACTAACCATAGATGCAGAGTATCAGAGAATAAATGACAAAAATCAGACAATTAAGAATGAAAATTTTAAAATACAGAAACCAAAGATAAGGAACAATTAATTGTAAAAGAAAACAGAGGAGCAGAAACCATACAAATAAAAGGATAAAAACAAAAAAATGAGAGAGAAACCCAGATTAACAAAAATTTGTATTTTATGAAATTATCCTTCTATTTGTATTGCTTTATTAAAATATTAAAAATTACAAGCATGCTTGAAGTTGGCCCTCAGTCATAAAAAGAACAGCCCCTTTCGGGGCTGGAGAGATAGCATGGAGGTAAGGCGTTTGCCTTTCATGCAGGAGGTCATCGGTTCGAATCCCAGCATCCCATATGGTCCCCCGTGCCTGCCAGGAGCAATTTCTGAGCATGAAGCCAGGAGTAACCCCTGAGCACTGCCGGGTGTGACCCAAAAACTACCAAAAAAAAAAAAAAAAAAAAAAAAAGAACAGCCCCTTTCAACTGCAACATTTCCACCACCAATGCCCTCCCATCCCATTCTACCCCTATCCTGCCTGTATTGTACTTATTTCACTTATTACCATTGTTGTGATAGTTTTTAGTGCAGTTTTTCTCTAACTACACTCACCACCCCTTGTGGTAAGTTTTATATCATGAGCCAATTCTTTCAGCACTCATCTCTATTGTCTCTGGGTATTATTACAATAATGTCTTTTATTTTTCTTAAAACTCATAGATGAGTAAGACTATTTTGTATCTAGCTCTCTCTTTCTGATGTATTTTAATCAGCATTATTATTACAATAATGTCTTTTATTTTTCTTAAAACTCATAGATGAGTAAGACTATTTTGTATCTAGCTCTCTCTTTCTGATGTATTTTAATCAGCATAATTGATTCCATGTCACCCAAGTATAGGAAAATTTTATGACTTTATCTCTTCTGATGGCTTCATAGTATTCCATTGTGTAGATATACCACAGTTTCTTTAGCCATTCATCTGCTGTTGGGCATCTAGGTTGTTTCCAGAGTCTGGCTATTGTAAATAATGCTGCAATGAATATAAGTGTACAGAAGGCAATTCTGTATTATGTTTTTTGTTCCTAGGATGTATACCTAAGAGTGGTATAGCTGGATCATATGGGAGCTCAATTTCCAGCTTTTTTTTTTTAATATCCATATTGTTTTCCAAAAAGGCTGGTGATATATGCTCCTTAAAGATGACATTAGTCTCAATGTGTTTTACCTACATGTTGTTTTATATACCTTAGGGTTCCAGGTCTGATATCAAGGTCTTTAATCCATTTGGATTTGACCTTTGTGCATGGTGTAAGATAGAGGTCTTATTTTGCATTTTTACATGTGGCTGATCAGTTATCCCAACACCACTTATTGAAAAGGTTTTTCTTTCTCCATATTGCATTTCTTGCCTCTTAATTAAAGATCAATTGATTATATGTCTGTGGAACATTCTCTGAATACTCAAGTCTATTCCATTTATCTGAGGACTTGTCTTTATTTCAATACTATGCTGTTTTAATGACTATTGCTTTGTAACAACAAAATCCTGGCAAATAGGACCAACAACTCATCAAGGAAGTCAGTCAAACACATGAGTTGGGGAACCAAGTAGATTATATTCCAAGAATGCAAAGATGGTTTAACATATATAAAATATCAATATAATATACCATATCAACAAAAGAAAAATAAGCCCATATTATCATATCAATGGATGCAGAGAAAGCATTTGATAAGGTCTAACACCCATTCATGATAAAATAAAATAACCTCTCAACAAGACAGTAAAGAAACTTTTCTTAATATAATCAAGGCAATTTACCACAAGCCCATAGAAAATATTATACTCAAATGAGATACATTAAAAGCCTTTCCTCTAAAATCTGGTACAAGACAAGTCTGTCCCTCTCACCACTTCTATTTAACATAGTACTGGAACTATTGCCATAGCAATTAGGCAAGAAAAATATATCAAGGACAGTAACATAGAAAAGAAAGAAGTCAAGCTCTCACTCTTTGCAGATGACATGATACTATACTTTAAAAATCATAAAGACTCTACCAAAAAGCTTCTAGAATCAATAGGTTCATATAGCAAAGTGGCAATCTACAAAATTAACATGCAAAAATCAATGGACTTTTTATAAACAAATAATAATAGAGAAGAAATAGACATTAGAAAGCATTTCATTCACAGTGCCATAGAAACTCAAATACCTTGGAGTCAAACATTGCTTCAAGAGATAAAAGAGGACACAGGAAATAGAGACACATACTGTATTCATAGATTGAGGAGATTAACATTATTAAAATGGCACATTTACCAAAGCCTTGTGCATATTTAGTTTAATTCCTCTAAGGATACCCATGACATTCTTCAAAGAAGTAGGTCAAACACTCCTGAAATTCATTTGGAACAATAAACACCCACAAATTGCTAAAGTAACTCTTAAAAAAGAGAAGATGGGCTGGGGCCAGAGTGGTGGCACAAGAGGTAGGGCATTCGTCTTGCATGTGCTAACCTAAGACAGACTTTAGTCTGATCCCCTGGCATCTATATGGTACCCTGAGCCAGGAACTATTTCTGAGAAACAGCATGACACTGTAATAAAGACAGAGCCTCAGATCAATGGAGTAGACTTGAGTATTTAGAGAATGTTCCCCAGACATGCAATCAATTAATCTTTGATAAACAGGCAAGAAATGCAAAATGGAGCAAGGAAAACCTCTCCAACTAGTGGTGCTGGGACAACTGGTCAGCCATATTAAAAAAAAATTAGCTTGGACCTCCATCTTACATCATGCACAAAGGTCAAATCAAAATGGATTAAAGACTTTGATATCAGACCCAGAACCATAAGGCAAAAAAAAAAAAAAAGAAAAGAAAAAGAAAACATAGTAAAACATTCTTTGTCATTGAGACTAAAGGCATCTTCAAGGAGGAAACACCACTGTTCAAACAAGTGGAAGCAGAGATAAAAAAAAATGGGACTTTACTAAACAGGGAAGTTTCTGCATCTCAAAAGAAATAGTGACTAGGATACAAAAGCCATCCACTGAATGGGAGGAACTATTCACTCTATACCCAACAGATAAGGGGCTAATATTTAAAATATAAGAGGTACTGACAGAACTTAACAAGAAAAATCTTCTACCCCCATCAAAAATGAGAGAAGAAAGGAATAGGTAATTTCTCAAAGTATAAATACAAATGGGGCAAAAGGCACATAAAATGCTCCACATATCTAATAATCAGGAAGATGTAAATTAAAACAACAATGAGGTACCATCTTATGCTACAGAGACTTGCACGCATCACCAACAACAAGAACAATCATGCTGATGGGGAATGGAGGAGAAAGGTACTTTCACTCACTGTTGGTGGGAATGCTGTCTAGATCAGCCTTTCTGGAAAACAATATGAAGATTCCTCAAAAACATGGACATTGAGCTCCCATATGATCCAGCTTTACCACTCCTAGGGACACAAAAATACAATATGAAAATGCCTTTTGCACACCTATATTCATTGCACTGCTATTTACTAGAGCAATAGCCAGAATCTGGAAACAACCCAGATGTCTAACAACAGATGAGTTGCTGAAGAAACTGTGGCACATCTACACAATAGAATATTATGCAGTCATAAAAATGAGATGACGCCATTAAATTTTTTTTATACATGAATGGACATAGAAACTATAATGCTGAGTGAAATAAATCAGAGGAAGAAAACAAACATAGAATAGTCTCACTCATCTGTGGAATTTAAGAAAAATAAAAGGCAGTATTGTAATAATACCCAAAGGCAGTAGAGATGAGGGCTGAAAGAATTACCTCCACAAAATGAAGTTTATCACAAGTAGTGATGAGTGCAGTTAGAGAAATAACTACACCAATAACTCTCATGATAATGGTAGTGAGTGAGAGAAATAGAATGCCTGTCTCAATTTTATAAAAAGTAAAATTAAATAATCATTTGATATAGAAATAAAAAGTTGTTTATTGTTGAGTTTCAGTTATACAATGCTCCAATATACATCCCTTTACCACTGTTCTCTTCTTGCTTCAGTTTACTACCCATTTCCAACATCCAAAACCTTCCTCTATAGCACTTTTCTTTTTCTCTCCCTCCATCCCTCCCTCTCTCTCACTCTCCCTCTCTCCCTCTTTCTTTCTATTCTCTTTTATCCACCTTAGGCCCAATGGTTTGCTATATTGTTACTGAAGGGATATTATGCTTATCACTCTATTTTATTTTAGCAACCAGCTCTTGTCCAGAGTGACCATTTCCAACTATGTCATCATAGTCCCTTCTCTTTCCTACCTGCATTCCCCCCATTCCTTCTTTATCTTTGAGTATTATTCTCATACTATGTTTAAAAAAAGCTGCAGATGAGTTTGTTCTCCCTCCCCTTCTGAGAGGTTGTTTTTCATGAGCTACACTGTCCTTTAACACAGCAAAGGACATTTTACACAAAATGAGCCACTCACAAAACCATTTTTCTCTAGCAATTTGACTAGAGTAGGAACGAGCTAAAAAAAAATCCTTGCCAGGCCTGGAGAGATAGCACAGAGGCGTTTGCCTTGCAAACAGCCGATCCAGGACCAAGGGTGGTTGGTTCGAATCCTGGTGACTCATATGGTCCCCACTGCCTGCCAGGAGCTATTTCTGAGCAGACAGCCAGGAGTAACCCCTGAGCACCACCAGGTGTGGCCCAAAAACCAAAAAAAAAAAAAAAAAATCCTTGCCTCGATCAATATGCACGTTAGTGCTTCTTTTTTCAACTTGGTTTACTAAGATGTTATGGTGTGGGTGCAGGTAAGGTCCTTGAATTCAGTATTATTTTCAAGCAAATGAAACTCACTCTGGATGATTTATGCCAAAAAGAAATTTATTAAAGTTTATTTGGTAACAGAAATAAACTTGGGATTTTCAAGACTCTATACAACAGCATACTAGGAACATGGGACCAAAAGTATGATTCTGAATGGGTCCAATGCAAATACCATTTCCATCTCGCTTAAGCATGAAGCCTTTAATTCACAGAGATGGCATTAAACCCAGGACCCTGGACATCATTATGGTGTAACTGCCTCAGAAATATGAGACTATCTTGAAGTTTCTGCTTCTTTCTTCACTTTAGTTTAAAATTTTGGAATATTGGTTGGTTGGTGTTGTCTTGGTTACATATCAGATATACAGCTAAATGGAATCTGGGAAACCATCTATTTTCAGCTTCTGTTACAGAAGAACACTTGCTTATGAAATGGGAAATTCCCTAATTCACAGAGAGTAGTTCCAGATGTTGCTGACAAAAGTTACACCCAATTCTACACCCCTAGTTACTGTTCATAGCAAGACATAGCAAGAACCAATTTAGAGAATTAAGTCAAAGCAGAAAAGAAAAAAAGTCAGGTTATTGACAAAAAAAAAAATTCAGAAATTTGCTGAAGCTCCTAATGTAGTTATGAGGAGGAAAAGAGAATGAGACAGAGAGAGAAAGAGAGAGACAGAAAGAGAGAGAAAAGAGGGAGGAGTAGGAGGATGGAGTGAGGATGAGGAGAAATAGAAAGAGGAATAGAGAAACCCTCTGTTTATATAAGCTAATAAATTCCCCTAATCTTACAAACTTTCTTTTGAGTAGAGCAACTATACCATGTAAATAAGTCACTTCTACCTTATATGGTGTTGCTTTTATTACTAGTGTTGAAATCATATTAGTTATTTTTATTGGGGTGCTTTTACTCTACTTCCTCTGCAAGTACTTTCTGAATACACTTGAGTAGATGGCACACCTCATAGCCTCATAGGTGCAACAATGTCTGGCTCATCTTATGGAAATACTCAGATAAGAAAATTTATTAAAAGTTTATCTGGTAGAAGAAAATATTATGGTATGCTCAATTAGGAGTTGGCAACAACTAGAAGAATGGAGCCAAAATTATGCCTCAAAAATCCCAAACATTTCTCTCAAATGTTGCCCTATCTTCTATACTTTAATCAATACTGTTCTCAACTAAGGAGATGAGAGCCATGCTCTGTGTCTAGTTTCAGAAACAAAATGTCAACTTTGGAGGGACCAGAACTATACTACTGCCAGTTTTTTTTAACCTTACAGTGGATATGCAGAGCCAGGAGTAAGCTCTGACAACCACCAGGTATGGTCCAAAAAAAAAAAAAGACAAGTTTTGGAGAGAAATACAGGTATTAAGGTGCTAACCTTGCTTTTAATCATCCCCTGTTTAATCAGCACTGCATTTGGTCCCCTTGAGCACAGAGCCAGAAATAATCCCTGAATACAATCAGAATACCCCCCAATCAAAGTTAGCATCGTCTCTGATATCTGTGTATTCTTACAAGGGTCCAGTTGTAAGCACAGAGATATTAATTCCTTCCCCTATGTGAAGAAGTGTTACTACAATTTTGAAGAATTTGTTTTCTATTATATATTACATATTATAATTATATTAACAATATAATTTATTATTAATAATATATAAATACTACATTGCATAAATATATATAGTATGTAAATAATATATTAATTATAGTAATGAATATATTATATTATTTATTATATATTATATATATTTCCTCTTTCCAAGAAGAAAGCTCACAGTGACCCACTGAAAATCTACCTCCTTTCAAAGAAGCAGTAAGAAGTGCACCTGATTACACCTGAGATTACTATAACTTCAGCATTCCAGCACCATCTTCCTCTGGAGTGTAGTATTGGCCACTTTGGGAAACACTGTTTCTGAAGGAGTTAACATTCTGGTATGTTGCCTTCAATCCTAAAGTAGAAAGCTTGCTGCCTCATGGAACTTGGGTATCTGTCAGATCAGATGGAGAGCCTTTCCTAGAGTCTTGGCACAATAGGACCCATTCCAGCTCTGTGGGAGGCTTGGGAGCTAGACACTCCCACCTGCTTCTCTGAGTCTTTTCACTTTTTGGTGACCCAGAGGGCTGAGGCCCATGAGGCTTTCCTTCAGGAGAAAAATGTGAACAATCAAGAAATTGAAAGGTCAAAAAAGGGAGGAGTTTAATGCCTGCTTGTGGTCCAGAAAATGACTCATTCCCCCTGTATGGTCAAAACAATTGTGTGAAGTGTCTGTAAGGGCTTGAGAGACTGAGTATAGAAAGTAAGGCACTAACCTTACACAATGGATCCTGATTTTATCTTGCCACCAAATAAGGTCCACAGCACAGCCAGGGGTGATCCCAACTGCAAAGCCAGGAGTAAGCCCTGAGAACAGTCAAATTTGACCCAATCCCTCCTTTTCAAGTCAATGTTTTGGGAATTTCTTAAGTTGGTGGGAACTGTATCTCTATCTTAAGTCACTGGCACCTCTTTTCTGTCTTTTTCTAAAGACCCTGACAACTTCCAAACTTCCAAAAGCAATTTATTAAGTGGTATAAGAGAAAAAAATTGTATAATCAGGCTAGAGGATGATCTATCTAGAATTAAGGTGACCCCTCTTGACTCGGCTGACTGTGATGTGGGGCCAAGGTCTACCTGCTCTCTGGCTGTGTAGTAAATGGGATCTGAGGCTCCTTCCGGTAAACTAAATAAATCACTCTTATCCCCCCATCTCAGTGAATGCGTTTTGACTCTAAATCCTCGTTCTGCCTTAGGATTTGCAATGAATCTACTGAGCAAATAGCAGATGATGCAGAACTGAGCAATGATGTTTTTTAAACTTTTCAAAGATGTCATTTAACATCTCTTGAAGCTTCCAAACTCGTTGACTGAGTTTAATTTTGAACCTGAGATTTTTCAGCAGAGGTGATGGTCAGCATATGTCTAGATCCCAGAAGAACTGAAAGCAAGCTTTATAAATGACCACTCAATTATTTAAGATATTTCCTTTTCCCATAAAAAAACATAAATTAACTTTGATTAGAAATATAGAAAGAAGCTGCCTCTTTCCTCCTGCTTTCATCAGGAGCTCTGCAAAATCTGTTTTTTCCCCCCTCTGAAAATGGAAGGAACTGATGTAATTGTTCTGTGTGGAAGACAATGAAGAGCTCTGAGATCCTTGCCAAGTACATTTCCTGCCAGGGCCTCCTCCTTCACTCAGTTTAATTATTGCCAATCATTTGGGCTGTGATGTGAAGAAATATTAGAGAATGGAAAAAAGAGGCAGAGTTCAAAATATTATGCTGCAACTGATTCAAGTCTTGGCAAGGACTCCTAACTAAATTTTGTGCTTTAGCCTTGTGACGGTATCATAGGGAGCAACCTTGCCATATAAGCACAAAAAGCCCAATTCTACTGTTTATTTTGAAAAGCTCCAAGTAAAGGCTCTTGAAAAACACAGAAATAACATTGGCCATTGGGAAAAGTTATTTGCTAATCATGTGCAATGCCCTCAGCCTAAAGACCAGTTATTTTAAACTGGATGTTAGCACCACCTATATTTAGCTGGTGTGTCAAATTTTACTGCTTAGTTTTCATCTACTTGACAAATCTCACATTTTACAGAAAGACTCTGATTTGTTCTCACTGTATGTGCTCATGGAGGGATATAAAACCAGAGGAAGAGAAGTCCTGTGAGAAAAACTGGAAACTGAGACACATTTTTTTTCTTTCCAGATAGTGTTTTCAATCCAGCAACTCCAGAAATGCATTCTCCAGTGGCCACACCTGGGAGGGTGAATGCAGGAAGAAAGATCTGAAATCAGACTTTGCAGTGGGCAATTATTATTTCTATTTCCTTATTAATAAAGAAAAGACAGATACAAGAAGCATAAAAGAAATTTATAATAGCCTAGTATCCCAGCACTTTGTTATAATTCCTATGAGCAGTCTGACCTTTTTATTCATATGTATATTTTTGACACAGAAAAAAAAGAAATTTTTTGTTTTATTTTGTTTTGGGGCCATACCGGATGATGCTCAGGGGTTTGTTCCTGGCTATGCGCTCAGAAATCGCTTCTGGCTTGGGGGACCATATGGGACCCCAGGATTTGAAAAACCTTCTGTCCTGGATCCGCTGAATGCAAGGCAAATGCCCTAGCACTGTGCTATCACTCCGATCCCTAAAATATATATTTTGAGTAATTATATACATTATTTAAAACTTTTGAGTAAACCTTCTCAATTAAAATATTTTATGAACCTTTCTCTAGCTTTTAATTAGAAACGACTTTTGGGATGCTGTGGATTGAACCCAGGTCGGTCATGTGCAAGGCAAATGCTCTATCTGCTGTACTTTTGCTACAGCCCTAAACGAGGAGTTTTAAAATATTTATATTTGGGCCCAGAGAGATAGCACAGCGGCGTTTGCCTTGCAAGCAGCCGATCCAGGACCAAAGGTGGTTGGTTCGAATCCCGGTGTCCCATATGGTCCCCCGTGCCTGCCAGAAGCTATTTCTGAGCAAACAGCCAGGAGTAACCCCTGAGCACCATCGGGTGTGGCCCAAAAACCAAAAAATATATATATATTTATATCTGACATATTGAATATAATAAGACATTAAGTCTCTATAAGTTAATCATGTATTTATTGAATTTTTGTTTCTGCCATATAATCATGTCTAGCCAATCAGAAAGTAAAAATAATTCTAATAATCGATTACTTCTTTTTATATAAAAGTATTTATTATTGAATTTTTAAATTTAATTAATTCTAAACAATTTAATTTTAATTAAGTGGATTAAATTAATCAAATGGTCTATTGACTTTAGTAAATAAAGATGTCCAAGGCAACCTCATATTTATTTGGATAGACTTAAGCAACTTGTTCATCTATTTTGTTTTGAAGATGAAAGAAAAAAATGGACTGCCTATTCTATAGAGTACCTCAGCAAGTGATCTACCAGAAATATACTAAAGAAATTACATTAACATAAAATAAAAACTAGAGATCATTGAGAGGTTCTCTTCCTTAGCACTATTGAGACTAGAAACAGGAAATGTCCTGAGTGACACTCATTGACAGAGAGTTAATGGTAGGAAGTGACCTTGAATCTTTGTTCCAAAGAAATACAAACAAACTTTCCTTGGCAGCTGAAGATAGATAATTCTGCAACAAAGGGAAGTGTAAATGAAATTTAATGGAAGTAAGAAGAAGAGAAAGTGGCATAAATGTCTGGTTCTCACTATGACCAGTTGAAGTTAAAGCAAGGTACAAACTGGTCACACTCATGCATAAACATTTCTGATTTTTTTTTAATTTTTCAATTTTTTAAAAAAATTTAAATTTAGTTTATTTATTATAGTCTCTGCTAGGAAAAGGATGCCTCCTGTTTTTTATTTTCTTTCTTTCTTTCTTTCTTTCTTTCTTTCTTTCTTTCTTTCTTTCTTTCTTTCTTTCTTTCTTTCTTTCTTTCTTTCTTTCTTTCTTTCTTTCTTTCTTTCTTTCTTTCTTTCTTTCTTTCTTTCTTTCTTTCTTTCTTTCTTTTTCTTTCTTTCTTTCTTTCTTTCTTACTTTCTTTCTTTTTCTTTCTTTCTTTCTTTCTTTCTTTCTTTCTTTCTTTCTTTCTTTCTTCTTTCTTTTCTTCTTTCTTCTTCTTTCTTCCTTCCTTTCTTCCTTCCTTCCTTCCTTCCTTCCTTCCTTCCTTCCTCATCCTTCCTTCCTTCCTTCCTTCTTCCTTCCTTTCTTTCTTTCTTTCTTTCTTTCTTTCTTTCTTTCTTTCTTTCTTTCTTTCTTTCTTTCTTTCTTTCTTTTCTTTCTTTCATTTTCTTCCTTCCTTCCTTCTTTCTTTATTTCTTTCTCTTTCTACTCTCTTTTTTCTTTCTTCCTTCCTTCTTTCTTCCTTTTTTCTTTCTTCCTTCCTTTTCTTTCTATCCTTTCTTTTTCTTTCTTCTTTCTTTTCTTCCTTCCTTCTTTCTTTTTCTTCCTTCCTTCCTTCCTTTCTTTCTCCCTTCCTTCCTTCCTTCCTTTCTTTCTTTCTTTCTTTCTTCTTTCTTTCTTTCTTTCTTTCTTTCTTTCTTTCTTTCTTTCTTTCTTTCTTTCTTTCTTTCTTTCTTTCTTTCTTTCTTTCTTTCTTTCTTTCTTTCTTTCTTTCTTTCTTTCTTTCTTTCTTCTTTCTTTCTTTCTTTCTTTCTCTCTCTTTCTTTCTCTCTCTTTCTTTCTTTCTCTCTCTCTCTTTCTTTCTTTCTTTCTTTCTTTCTTTCTTTCTTTCTTTCTTTCTTTCTTTCTTTCTTTCTCTCTCTCTTTTTCTCTCTCTCTCCCTTTCTTTCTCTCTCTTTCTTTCTTTCTTTCTTTCTTTCTTTCTTTCTTTCTTTCTTTCTTTCTTTCTTTCTTTCTTTCTTTCTTTCTTTCCTTCTTTCTTTCTTCCTTTCTTTTTCTTTCTTTCTTTCTTTCTTTCTTTCTTTCTTTCTTTCTTTCTTTCTTTCTTTCTTTCTTTCTTTCTTTCTTTCTTTCTTTCTTTCTTCTTTCTATCCTTTCTTTTCTCTTTCTTTTTCTTCTTCTTTCTTTCTTTCTTTCTTTCTTTCTTTCTTTCTTTCTTTCTTTCTTTCTTTCTTTCTTTCTTTCTTTCTTTCTTTCTTTCTTTCTTTCTTTCTTTCTTTCTTTCTTTCTTATTTTCTTCCTTCCTTCCTTCTTTATTTATTTCTTTCTCTTTCTACTCTCTTTTTTCTTCCTTCCTTCTTTCTTCCTTTTTTCTTTCTTCCTTCCTTTTCTTTCTATCCTTTCTTTTTCTTTCTTCTTTCTTTTCTTCCTTCCTTCTTTCTTTTTCTTCCTTCCTTCCTTTCTTCCTTCCTTTCTTTCTTTCTTTCTTTCTTTCTTTCTCTCTCTCTTTCTTTCTTTCTTTCTTTCTTTCTTTCTTTCTTTCTTTCTTTCTTTCTTTCTCTCTTTCTTTCTCTCTCTCTTTCTCTCTCTCTCTTTCTTTTTCTTTCTTTCTTTCTTTCTTTCTTTCTTCTTTCTTTCTTTCTTTCTTTCTTTCTTTCTTTCTTTCTTTCTTTCTTTCTTTCTTTCTTTCTTTCTTTCTTTCTTTCTTTCTTTCTTTCTTTCTTTCTTTCTTTCTTTCTTTCTTTCTTTCTTTCTTTCTTTCTCTCTTTCTTTCTTTCTTTCTTGCTCTCTTTCTTCTTTTTTTTTGCATAGACACAGTAATATTAGGGAAATTAGAAAGGGAATTACCTTAGCCTAAGTTTCTTTGTCTTTGAAGCATACTGTTTAAAATCAGGGAAAGTAATGCCTCTCATTTTCCTTTTCCCAAGGAGTGCTTTAGCTATTCGTGGGTGTTTATTGTTCCAAATGAATTTCAGAAGTGTTTTATCCACTTCTTTGAAGAAAGTCATGGGAATCTTTAGAGGGATCACATTAAATCTGTACAATGCTTTGGGGGAGTATTGCCATTTTAATGATGTTAATCTTGTCATCAGGGTATGTGTTCCCATTTTTTTTTTGAGTGGAAATATTTTATTCATGAAAACCTATTATTGACAGTCTTATAAAATTCTAAATTACAGTGACTATAACAATACTTAAAAAAGAAAATTTCTGGATGAAATTCCATTTCTACTTGGTCAAAGTTGATACACAACATCTGCACAAAAAATTTAAATTAAAGAAAGAGAACTAGAATACCAAATCACATTGAAGCTTAGAAATTAGAATATTCTCAACTATAACATTAAAAACTAGAACATCATTTTGGTTTAAGGTACTGCCTGTATTCCTGAATTATCCTCACCCTCTTACTGTGAGACTCAGGTAAATAAAATTATTCAAATATTTCATGAAAAACTGGATAGACACCTTCATGTGTGAATCATTGTAAATAGATATCAAAACTGTTTATGGTGCTGCAATTAGTTTTGGGTTCTATGTAGAATTAAGAGTTACACAAAAAGCCAAACAATAGAGTTTAAAGAACATCTCTTGGCAACGTTGAAAGGCTTGGCCATTGATTTTCTGATACATAAAATGGTTTGAATTGGTGTGGAAAAATAGACAAAAAAATCTGGGCACCAGGAGCAAGAACTTGAAAGTCAGAGAAATTCTGTTCATAAAATGATCCAAGCTACAAAACAAACTTACTTTCTATAGTTTATTCCTTTATATGTCATCTTGTTGTAGGGTTGAGAGGAACATTAAGAGATGAATCCATAAAATTTTTATAAAGTCCCCCACAAAAGACATTGGTCTAAATTTATAAAAACATTTCTTGGGGCCGGAGAGATAACATGGAGATAAGGCGTTTGCCTTACATCCAGAAGGACGGTGGTTCAAATCCCAGCATCCCATATGGTCCCCCGAGCCTGCTACTTTTTTGGGGGGGCGTCACACCTGGCAGCGCTTGGGGTTACTCCTGGCTCTATGCTCAGAAATCACTCCTGGCAGGCTCTGGGGACCATATGAGATGCTGGGATTCAAACCACCATCCTTATGCATGCAAGGCAAATGCCCTACTTCCATTCTATCTCTCCGGCCCTGGTATGTGTTTCCAACTCTGTGTGTCCTCTTTATTTCTTGAAGCAGGGTTTTATAGTTTTCTTTGTATAGGTACTTCATGTCTGTAGTCAAGTTGACTCCAAGATATTTGAGTTTGTGTTAAAATACTGTGAATGGGGTTGTTTTCTTAACGTCCATTTCTTTCCTATCAAAAGGTCATTAATTTTTGTGTGTTAATTTTGTAGCCTGCCACTTTGCTATATGAATCTATTGTTTCTATAAGTTTTTGGTAAAGTCTTTAAGGTTTTCTAAATATAGTATCATGTAATCTGCAAACAGTGAGAGCTTGACTTCTTCCTTTTTATCTGGGTGCCCTTGATATCTTTTTCTTGCCTAATTGCTATAGCAAGTACTTCTAGTACTATGTTAAATATGAGTGGTGAGAGAGGACAGCCTTGTCTTGTACCAGAATTTAGAGGAAAGGTTTTTAGTTTTTCTTTATTGAGGATAATATTTGCTATTGGTTTCTGGTAGATGGTCCTAACTATACTGTGAAAAGTTCCTTTCATTACCATCTTGATGAGAGGTTTTATCAAGAATGGGTGTTGGACCTTATCAAATGCTTTCTCTGCATCTATTGATATGATTGTGCCGTTTTTATTTTTCTTGTTGTTGATGTGTGTATTATGTTGATATTATGGATGTTAAACCATCCTTGCATTCCTGAGATGAAACCTACTTGATCATAGTGAATGGCCTTCTTGGATCCTATTTGCCAGGATTTTGTCGAGGATCTTTGCATTTGAGTTCATTAGGGATACTAGTCTGTATTGTTCTTATTTGGCAGTGTCTCTGATTTTGGTTTTGTTATCAAGATGATGTTGGCTTCATAAAAACTGTTTTTTCAATTTCATGAAAGAACCTGGAAAGGATTGGTAGTAGTTCCACTTAAAAGGTTTGAAAATTTTCATTAGTGAATCCGTCTGGGCGTGGGCTTTTTTTTTTTTGGGTGGGCAGACATTTGATCACCTTTTTAATATCCTCATTAGTATTGGGGGTGTTTATATATGCTACAATTCTGCTTATTCAACCATGGAAGGTTAGAAGAGACCAAAAGTTTATCTTTTTCTTCCAGGTTCTCATGTTTTGTAGCATAGATTTTGTGAAAGTGGTCTCTGATTACCCTTTGAATCTCTGCAATATCTGTAGTGATTTCCTTTTTTTCATTTCTAATATGAGTTATCAAGTTTTTCTCTCTCTTTCTGTTTTACCAATGGTCTATCAATCTTTTTTTTTTTTTTTTTTTTTTTTTACAAAGAACCAACTACTGCTTTCATTGACCTTTCAGATTGTTTTTTGGGTTTCCAATTCATTGTTTTCTGTTATTTCCTTCTGTCTCCCTATTTTTTTGTTGTTGTTGTTGATCATTTTCTAATTTTATAAGGTACGTCATTAAACTATTTAGGTATGTCCCTTCTTCCTTCCTGATGTGTGCTTGCAAAGCTATAAATTTTTCTCTCAGTACCACATTTGCTGTGTCCTATAGATTTGGATAGTTTGCACCTTCATTGTCATTTGGAGAGCTTTGATTTTCTCATTGATTTAATCTCAGATTCACTGGTTGTTCAGTAGTAGGCTGTTTAATTTCCAGGTGTTAAGTTTTTTCTTCTGTGTCCCTTTGTAGTTCACATCTAATTTCAGAGCCTTGCAGTCAACTAAGTTAGTCTGTAAAATTTCTATCCTCTTTATTTTATGGAGGTATGTTTTATGTGCCAGCATGTGGTCTATCCTGGAGAATGATCCATGTACATTGGAGAAGAATGTGTATCCACGTTTCTGGGGATGGAGTGCCCTATATATACTAGGTCTCTCTTCCATTTGTCTTTTTTTTGTTGTTGGGTTTTAGTCTGGTTGACCTATCAAGTGTTGACAGTGCTGTGTTGAGGTCTCCCACAATTATTCTGTTATTATTGATATCCTCTTTCAATTTTGTCAATAATTGTGTTAGATATTTTGCTGGTCTCTCATTGGGTGTGTATGTATTAGTAGTGTGATTTCATTCTGCTGTACATATCCCTTGACTAGTACGAAGGGTCCATCTTTGTCTTTTACAACTGTTCTGAGTTGAAAATTTGTGTTTTCTGTTATTAATATGGCCACTCCAGATTTTTTAAGGGTGATGTTTGCTTGGATGATTTTCCTCCAGCTTTTGATTTTTAGTCTGTGTTTGTTCTGACTATTCAGGTGTGTTTCTTTTAGGAAGCAGAAGATTGGATTCATCTTTTTGATTCATTTTGCTACAGTGTGTCTCTTAACTGGTGCATTTAGTTCACTTATGTGAAGGGAGATAATTGGCATCTTTGTTTATAAGTTTGGTGTGTCTGTTGGTCTGTCTTGTCTTAAAGTAGACCTTTCACCTTTTCTTTTAAGGCTGGTTTTGCATCTGTAAAGTTTCTGAGCTGTTGCTTATCCGTGAAACTATGCATCCTTCCTTCAAACTTGAACGTGATTCGGGCTGGGTATAGTGTTCTAGCTGAAGCATCCATTTTATTCAGTCTTGTCACAATATCCCATCATTGTCTTTGAGGGTTTCTTGTGACATGTCTGTTGTTAATCTTAAGGATGCTCCTTTTCATGTAACTTCTTCTTTTTTTTTTTTAATCTTTCTGCTTTTAATACTCTACCTCTATCTGTGGGATTAGGCAAAGAAGTATACCTTTCTACAGGGGTATCTCTGGGAGACAGTTTTCGCTGGGTCTTTCTTAGCCTTCTTAGGAGAGTTTCAGGCTACAGAAGAGAAGAGAAACAGGCGAAGATGACAGATCCTTTCAGTCTCTCCCTGCTGTTACACACACAGCAGGGGCCAGACACCTCCTGCCTTCACAGACAAAGAAGTGCACCTTTCTTCTGGGGCACCAATGTGAGACAGTTTTCACTGGGTCTTTCTTGGCCTTTTTAGGAGAGTTTCAGGAGACAGAAGAGAAAAAAATAGGTGAAAGCAACAGATCCTTTCAGTTTCTCTTTGTAACTATAGATCTTGGTATATGCACAGGTCATAGGAGAGAGTCTTTATGATTCTATAAGTTCTGTTCCATCACCCTTGTTGTAATCACTCTTCTGTAATAAGTGGTCTTTGCACATCCTAGGATAAAACCTAGAATAAAGTTTTTTATTATGGTTCCAAAGTTCTGCTTATTATGAAGTTCTGTTATTATGAAGTCATTTATTATAGTTCCAGAAGTTCTGCTCAGTTGCCGATGTCAAAGTCAGACCTTTGGAATTAGATATTTTGGTTTTTGTACAGATCCTAGGCCGAAGCCTAATCTAGGGTCTTTCCTATTGGACCCAGGAAATGTTCTGCCCAGTCACATTGTCAAAGTCAGACTTTTGGAATTAGTGATCTTGAGAGATCAAAGGATGATGTGTCTTCTGATTTCATCTTAACATTAAGAGATGGGATAGGGAAACCTGCTCTTAGATCAAATTGTTACTATTTCCTCATTGTCAGGATGTCACGTCAAAACTAGCACAAGTTAGTGCCAGAGGGATATTAGGAATTCCCCAGGGGGAATTTGGTTCTTAGTGCTGTTGCAGGAAACTGTTGATTCTACATTTGGGGTCTGGGGTTCGGGGTTGGAGGGTCACTGGCTGACTACATGGAGTCTAAGTTGAGTCCACATGACACATGTTCAGGGTAGGAGGCACCTCTATATTATAAAATGTATGGGTTCTTATTCCTAGTAGATAAGAGCTTGTTTCTATACATAAAATTTCCCCATTTTAGTATGCCTTTGCAAAAGGGAATGGTACCATCTTATATTGCTGGTGCATTTAGAGGTGAGAAAGATAGGCTACACAATCTCTGTGCCCTGGTTTTTACCAAGCTTTTATCCCAAGCACAACTTTTTCTTCTAGGTTTTCATACCAAGCAGAACCAAAACAGGTAAATTTAAAGAATATATATAATAAAAGAAATATATAAAAATAAAATTTAAAAAGTAATTAAAGAAAGAAAAAGGATGGAGAAGGCTTCCTTTACATTTGGTAATAAACACAAAGAGGTATTACTATAGAGGTATTAAACATACAAAGAAAATATAGATATCCCCATTAAGTCTTTTTGAGATATTCTTGTGTTTTTTTTTTTTAACCTGCACCATGGTCTTATTGAATTTGAAAAATGATTTGCAGCAGTAAGAGTTTAGGTAGTGTTCTTGAGCTAGGGTCCTTTCTGAAGCTGAATTCGGTAGCATGCAAAAGTCCACATTTGGGGGTGTGTATAAGAAGGGCCACCTAGAATGAGTCAGCAGGAGTGTTGGTTGCATTTTCTTGCCAGGCCACAAGATTTGGGACTGAGAGGGTGTCTTTTAACTTTGAAAGCTAAGTGGTGGCTTATTGGGGGCAGGAAGTAGGTCTTGTACCTAATGAATTAAGAACTGAGGGTTGGGGCCGGTGAGGTGGCGCTAGAGGTAAGGTGTCTGCCTTGCAAGCGCTAGCCAAGGAAAGGACCACGGTTCGATCCCCCGGCGTCCCATATGGTCCCCCCAAGCCAGGGGCAATTTCTGAGCGCGTAGCCAGGAGGAACCCCTGAGCATCTAACGGGTGTGGCCCGAAAAACCAAAAAAAAAAAAAAAAAAAAAAGAACTGAGGGTTAAGATCATTAAATAGCAGGGATAACAGATCAGTATTGGGAGATAAGAGGATAGAAGGATTTCTGAAGGGGGAGGAAGAATAATATATAAGAGGGGCTATATATACTTTAGGCATGGATTGTTTACAATTTAGGTTTGGCAGGCAAAGAGGAGTTAGTTCACTGTAGACATGCTCACTTATAGACAGGCATTAGAAGATCTATTCTTAAGTTGTTGTTTGAGGTCTGAACCTCACAAGATGAGTCTGAGTTCTTAAGAAATAATTGAATTAAGAAAAGATAAATAGTTAGGTAAGATATATTAGGAGAGAAAGAAAGGGAAAACAAAGGATGAGGGAAGAAAAATAAGTAAAGACAGTAAAATAAATTATTAAAAAATTGGGCTGGTGTGTCAGAGTTGGAAGGTTTTCCAATTTCTAGGCACTTCATCAATAATAGGGGTATACTTAGCTAAAGGAAGTTTTCAGGGTTAGATAGTGGCTGGAACATTTTAGGATAAGTATATATTTCACATTTAGAGTACAAAGAAATGTGGTAGTGAAGACAGAGGTGTCTATCCTATGAAGTGTTGTCCACTGCATCTTATACATTGAGGTTCCTTTCCTAAAGAGAAACTGACAGCGTGGGCTTTATGTAAGATAGGTTCAATTGTTAAAGAAGAGGAAGAAAGGGGAGAAGAAAAGAATAAGAAGGAAAAAAGAGAGAGAGAGAAAGGAAATAGTAATTTGCAAAAACATATTTGATGAGTGGGTCCTGCAACATAAGTCTATGGTGTGCCATTGACTGTTTCTGTGGTCTTAATGATCATGTGCTTTAGGTCCTAATAGAGGACATAAACAAAAGAAATGGGTAAATTGGAGTATTTTTAATCAAGACATTGCCATAATGAGCACTGTATATGGTGTCTAGTATGATTGAGCACCGGGTTGCAAAATTAGGGTGTCTACCCTATATTTTCAAGAACCAGTGTGGACAAAGAAGCTGGGGGTTTATTTTATACCTAATAAAATAAAGGCATGAAAACATATTGCTAGTAATCACTGCAGTGGAATTTCCTGGCTTCCAATCATATTATGCCCCTGCTTCTGTGGATAAATACATTAGAACATTATTATAGGCCTTTTTAGTGAGAAGTTGATTGCACACCTGTTAACTCTAAACTGCTGTTTCCGTTGTTGCTGGTTTCTTTATAGTATAAAGAAAAGTCAAGGGTTCTAGGTTCTTTTGAACCTAGAAGTCACATCAGCAGAACTCAGGTGAGAACTGGAAGCCCAGACAGTAACCAAGAGCTGAACCAGTGGGTCAGATACAAATTCAAAGAAGAAATTAAAATATTCCTGGAAACAAACAAGAACAAAGACCCACTGGTTGTTCAGTAGTGAACTGTTTAATTTCCAGATGTTAAAATTTTTCCTCTGCATCTGCTTGTTATTTACTTCTTATTTCAGTGCATCATAGTCTGAGTAGTTAGTATGTACAATGTATATCATCTTTATTTTATGTAGATATGTTTTATGGGCCAGCATATGGTCTATTTTGAGAAAAGTCATGTGTGTTGAAGAAAAATGTGTATTCATTTTTCTGGGGTGGAAAACCGTATATATATTTGCGAGGCAAATTTATTCCATTGCTTCTTTAGTGCTAATATATTCTTGTTAGATTTCAGCCTGGTTGATCTATCAAGTGGTGACAAGGTAGTTTTGAACTCTCCCACAATTATTGTGTTGTTGTTATATTCCTTTAAGTTTTTCAGTAATTGTTTTAAATATTTGCTTGTCCCTCATTGGGTGTGTATATGTTTAGGAGTATGATTTCTTCCTTTTGTACATATCCTTTAATTATTAAAAGATTTCCATCCTTGTCCCTTATAACTTTTTAAGCCTAAAGTTGGTGTAATCTGAAATTAGTATGGCCACTCAAGTGTTTTTAAGGGAGATTTTTAAAATTATTGTCCTTCAAACTTTGAGTATGAGTTTGTGTTTATTCTGGCTATTCAGATATGTTTTTTTGTAGGCAGAAAATGTTGATTTAGCTTTTTGATCCATTTTGTCACTCTTTGTTCTTAGCAGGTGTGTTTAGTCCATTGACATTGAGAGAAATGATTGTCATGGGATTTAGTGTCATCTTTTGTGTAAGAGTTTGGTGTGTCCTATGGTCTGTTTTATCTTAAAGTAGATCTTTCAGTTCATCCTATAGGGCTGGTTTTGAGTCTATAAAGTTTCCAAGCTGTTGTTTAAACATAAGCTGTGTATCTTTCCTTCAAATCTGAATGTAAGTCTATGGGTGAAGTACTCTTAGAGATGCATTTATTTTGTTAAATTTTGTCACTATTCCCACCACTGCCTTAAAGCCTTGATGGTTTCTTCTGACAAGTTTGCAGTAAATCTTAGGGCTGCTCCTTTGAATGTAATTACTCATTTTGATCTTGTTGCTTTCAGTATTCTATCTCTATCTATGGGGTTCATCATTGTGACTAAGATGTTCTTGGGTTTTTTTCTTTGCATCTCTTTTGGCTGGTACTTTTCAGGTAGTAGGATTTAGTTGCATCTGGGTCTGCCTCCCAGAGCCTTTTTACCTCTGTTGCAGGTTCAGCTGCTCTTGATTACCTGCATGGTTTCCAGTTCTCACCTGAGTTTTGCTAATTCAAAAGCCTCCAGGTATGCCTTCTGCAGCCTTTTTAGCCTCTGACACAAGTTTAGCTTCTCTTATATAATCTGTTTTAACAATTTTAGATGTATTCATTATATGTTCTTAAGAGGCTACGTCACTTACATTTTCAACAAGTGCATATGAGCTATAAGGCTAGTCAAAACAGCATAACATTACAATGAAAAGGCACAATTCAAGGGATTGAACTGAATACTAGAATTAAATATTCACATACATGGACAATTAATTTACCCCAAAGTAGCCAAAAGAATGAAATTAAGATAGTCTTTTGAATAAATGGTGCTGTGAAAATTGATTAAGTACATAAAAAATTGTGTCAGTACAAAAAGGCACTCAATGTTGAAAAAATTTAGATGTTAGATCTTAAACCATGAACATATTGAACAAAATATAGACAAAATATTTTGACATTGGCTTTAGAGATGACTTAAGAATTAGACTACAATAAGAAAAATGAAAACATAAAATAACCAAAATTACATCAAACTAAAATGTACCTGCACTGCAAAAGAAAACAATTATTGTGCTACATTTAATATAAAAAATAAACACATCTTACTGAATGAGAGGAAACATTTGTACATTGTACATTTGTCAAAGGGCTAATATACAAATATATAAGGAATTCACAAAACTCAATAGCAATAAAATAAAAACAAATGATTCCTCAAAAAATGGGAGCGGGCCTATGCAATAGCATGGTGGGTAGGTTGCTTGCCTTGAACATGGGCTACCTGGGTTCAATACCCTTTACTTCATATGGTCCTCTGAGTACTTTCAGGAGAGATTCCTGACTGTAGAGTCAGGAGTAAGTCCTAAGCATCACAACAAAACAAAGTAGAAAAACAAGGAATCACTATTGGTCCCCTGAGAGCCAGCCACCCAGGAGTGATCCCAGAACACAGAGCCAAGAATAAAATTTAAATATGTCTAGTTATTTCCAATAATTTCAAAAAACAGTAACAATGAAAAAGGCACACACACAACAACAGCAACAACAAAGAATACATACAGATAGCTGAAAGGTATGTGAAAATCATTAAACTCACTAAACTGATGATTAGGGTAATGCAAATCAAAAGAACAATGAGAGAGACAAGAGGGCCCGGAAGGAGCACGTGGGGGTGGCCACTTTGCAGCCTTAGTACAGGCAGTCTTCGGAGACCATGAGTCAGGGGGACCAGGGACTAGAGGGGCACCACGCTTGCCCGGGAAGGCAAAAAGGAAGTGTGGGAGTCGCCATCTCTCCACGTTGGCTGAGGCGGCTCTGGGAACACTAAATGTAGGAATCAGAAAACAGAAAGGAACCATACTTCCAGGTCTGGGAATGCCCCTCACCTCCCCGCTGCACCTGTAAAAGGCTCAGACTCTCCTAACTTATACCATATAGATCTAGTCAACCTAGACCCAACACCCAATTACCTCAGATAATCTACAGCCCGTAAAACATTAGAGCAAACCATTGTACCAGCTAGTAAATCTCTATCATACTAAGACAAGCTACCTGGATAGGAAAAATAAACTTCAAATCAAATATATCCTCAAGCACCTCTAATACCATTAATACAGCAGACCTCTGTATTAAACAACCTGAAATCTCAACTTTAAATACCACCAAATGCAAAGAAATAAAGGCAAACTAAGGAAGACACTAGTAGCTGGGGAAATTGAGAGAAACCCTATCAAGTTACCAAGTCACCAAAAAGCATGTGCCCAATAGATGAGAACTTAAATATGACAATGAATATCTTAGCAATGGAAATCAAAGAATCACTAGCCTCTGAAATTAAGAAATATATAGATGAACAATTCAACCAACTCAAAGAAGAACTTTCACAGAAAATGAATCAATACAACCGGAACTAAAGGAAATAGAAAACATGTTAACAAGCCATAATAGCAGAATCACACAGTTAGAAGAATGCATAGAGGAACTTGAAGAAAAACTACAAAACAACAATGACAATGACAATAAGAAAGCAGGAGACAAGACATTGGAGAAAAAAGTTAGGTACCTAATGAACAAAGATAAAAGAAATAACCTACGAATTGTAAGAATACCAGAAGGGATATAAAAGAAAGAGGAGAAGAACAAGTCGTGAAGGAAATAATAGCCAAGAAATTTCCCATCCTATGGAAAGAAAAACCTATTCAAATCCAGGAGGCAAAAAGAGTCCCAAATAAAATATACCTTAACAGACCCACACCAAGACATATGGTAATCCAATTGGCAAAAATAAAAAAAAAATGAATGATTTAAAGCAATAAGGGAGAGAAAAACCCTCAAGTACAAAGAAAGGGTCATAAGAATCAAACCAGACCTCCGATTTGAAACAATTCAAGCAAGAAGACAATGGAGTGACATATTTAAACTACTGAATGAAAGAAATTAGGGTCCACTACTTAGCAAAACTCTCATTCATATGGAAGGGAGAATTAAAAACAGACAAGAAAGAACTCACATCATTTGTGCTAAGAAAACCAACTCTAAATAAACTCAAAGATGTACTACACAACCCAAACTCCAGATTGTAACAACAACCACTCTACTCAATACAACAGTTCAACAACCCTCTCTCAATAATCTCCTTAAATATCAATGGGCTAAAATCTCCAATTAAAAGACACAGAGTAGAGGGTTGGATCAGTAAAAAAAGCCAGATTTCTGCTGCCTGCAAGAAACATACCTAAAAGAATAGGATAGACACAGGCTTAGAATAAAAGGATGGAAATCAATTACTCAAGCCAATGGAAAACAAAAAAAATCTGGGACAGCCATTATTAAATCAGACAAAATCGCATTCAACCTCAAGAAAGTGCTCAGAGACCAAGAGGGTCACTACCTACTGATCAGGGGAACATTAGACCAGAAAGTACTGACTGATCAATATTTATGCACTGACAGCAGAGCCAGCAAAATATGTAAGGCACTTACTCACAAATCTAGAAAAACACATGGTAGGAAATGTGATAGTGGTAGGAGATTTTAATACTCCACTATCACCTCTAGACAGATCCACCAGGCAGAAAAATAGCAAAGACATAAGAGCCCTAAATGAGAAATTAGAGGAAATAGGTCTAGTGGACATATACAGGGCACTCCACCCCAAGAAAACAGAATACACATTCTTCTAAAGTGCACATGAACCTTCTCAAGAATAGACCATGCCTTAGGATATAAATCTAATATATACAAAGTCAAAAATATAAGGATTATTAGAAGCACCCTCTCAGATCATTATGCAACAAAGATCAAGATTAACTGTAAAAAGAAACTGTGGAGAAAATCCAACACCTGGAGACTAAACAACATGCTACTCAACAACAGTTGGATCAAAGAGGAAATCAAGGAAGAAATAAAAAGATTCCTTGAGAAGAATGACAATGAAGAAACAATTTGTCAAAATTTGTGGGACACAGTAAAAGCAGTAATTAGGGGAAAACTCATAGCAATACAGGCCTATGTCAGGAAAGAGGAAAATCACAATATCAAGAGTTTACAAGGACACCTTAAGGATCTGAAAAAACAGCAGCAAAGAAATCTAAACACAGTCAGAAGAAGAAAAATAATAAAAACCAGAGCAGAAATAAACAACATAGAAACAAAGAAACAATACAAAAAATTAATGAGACTGGGAGTTGGTTTTTTGAAAGGGTAAACAAGATAGACAAACCACTGGCAAGACTCACCAAAAAAAAAAAAAAAAAAAAAAAAAAGGAAAACAACCAAGTAAATAGGATCACAAATGAAAGGGGAGAAATTACAACAGACCTCAAGAAATCCAAGCCATCATGAGGGTGTATTATGAACATCTGTACTCAGTGAGGCTAGAGAACCCTGAAGAAATGGACAGACTTCTGGGAAAATATCACCTTCCAAGACTCAATCAGGAGGATGTAGAAAGCCTAAACAGTCCAATCACATCTAAAGAGATTGAGACGGTAATTAAGAAACTCCCCAAGAACAAAAGTCTAGGGCCAGATGGTTTTACAGGTGAATTTTATCAAACATTCTGAGAAAAATTACAACCACTGATTCTCAGGCTATTCCAAAATATTGAAAACTCATGAATCCTTCCTAAATTCTTCTTTGAAGCAAATATCACGCTCATTCCCAAAGATGGCAAAGACCCCACCAAGAAAGAAAACTATAGACCAATTTCATTAATGAACATTGATGCAAAAATCTTGAACAAAATCTTGGCAAACCGAATTCAACAATACATCAAAAAGATTATACACTATGACCAAGTGGGTTTTATACTAGGAATGCAAGGATGGTTCAACATACGCAAATCAATCAACATCATACAACAAATCAACAAGAAGAAAGACAAAAACAAAATGATCATATCAGTTAATGCACAAAAGGCATTTGACAAAATCCAACACCATTTATGCTGAAAATGCTCAGCAAAATATGATTAGAAAGAATTTTTCTGAAGATAGTTTCAGCTATTTATGAAAAGCCCACAGCCAACATTATCCTTAATGGCAAAAAAAAAAAAAAAAATCTCATCTAAGGTCAGAAACTAGGCAAGGCTGCCCACTTTCTCCACTCTTTTTTTTTTTTTTTTTTTTTGTGGTTTTTGGGTCACACCCAGCAGTGCTCAGGGGTTTTTCCTGGCTCTGTACTCAGAAATTACTCCTGGCATGCACGGGGGACCATATGGGAAGCCAGGATTCGAACCGATGACCTTCTGCATGAAAGGTAAATGCCTTACCTCCATGCTATCTCTCCGGCCCCCTTTCTCCACTCTTGTTCAACACAGTCTTAGAATTACTAGCAATAACAATCAGATAAGAGAAGGGAATTCAGAGAATCCAGATAGGGAAAGAGGAAGTCAAACTATCTCTTTTTGCAGATGATATAATGATATACAGAAAACCCTAAAGAGTCTATAGGTAAACTCCTAGAAACAATAAGCTAGTACAGCAAAGTGGCTGGGTAAAAAAACAATACACAAAAGACAATAGCATTTTTAACAAATAATGAAGTAGAGGAGAAAGACATTAAGGAGTTGATCCCATGTAAAATAGTATCTAAAAATATCAAGTACCTGGGAATCAATCTGACAAGAGAAGTGAAAGACCTATACCATGAAAACTTTAAAACACTTCAGAAAAAATTGAAGAAGTTCTAAGGAATTGGAAGAACATCTCCTGCTCCTGGGTAGAAAGAATCAACTTAATCAAAATGACTATCTTACCTAAATTACTATATAGATTCAAATTCAGACTTCTTTTTGTGTTTTTTGGGTCACACCCTGCAGCTCAGGGGTTACTCCTGGCTCAGAAATTGCTTCTGGCAGGCTCAGGGGACCATATGAAATGCCAGGATTTGAACCACCGTCCTTCTGCATGCAAGGCAAACGCTTTACTTCCATGCTATGTCTCTGGCCCCCAAACATTATTTTTTAAGGAATGAGAACAATTAATTATAAAATTCATCTGGAACCAAAAAAGACCTAGCTTAGTCAAATCCATACTGAAAAACAAGACACTGGGTGGCATTTCTTTACCTAACCTGAAGCTCTATTATAAAGCTGTAGTCATCAAAACGGCATGGTACTGGAACAAAGACAGAATATCAGGCCAGTAGGTTAGAACAATATATCCAGAGATAAACCCCCAAATATACAGCCACGTAATATTTGGCAAAGGATCCAAGAACCTGAAACGGAAAAAAGACAATCTCTTCAACAAATGATGTTGGAACAACTGGATCACCACCTGTAAGAAACTAAAGATTGATCCATTCCTAACACCCTACACAAAAATAAACTCAAAATGGATCAAAGACCTTGAAATGTGACCTATATCTATAAAATTCATTGAGAAAAAAATAGAAAGAACACTTCAAGACTTTTTACCTCAAAAATGTCTTTGATGATGAATGGCCAATGGCAAGAGTATTAGCATGAAAGCTAAATAAATGGGAATACATCAAACTAAAAAGTTTCTGCATGGCAAAAGAAAGACTAGCTAAAACTAGAAGATAGCTAACAGAATGGAAAAAATGTTCACAGTCGACACATCAGATAAAGAGTTGATATGTAGGATATACAAATAACTCAGAAAGATGTGCTCCGCAAAACCTAATAAAGCCATAGAAAAATGGGAAGAAGAAATGAATAGACACTTTTCCAAGGAAGACCAACAGATGGCCAAGAGGCACATGAAAACATGTTCACCATCACTCATCATTAGGGAAATCCAAATCAAGACAACAATGAGGTACCACCTTACACCAGTGAGGATGGCAAACATTAAAAATAAAGGATCCAATCTTTGTTGGCAGGGATGTGGTGAGAAAGGACCTCTCATTCACTGCTGGTGGGTATGCTGTCTGGTCTAACCCATATGGAAAACAGTATGGAGGGTGCTTAGTAAATTCAGAATTGAGCTGCATATGATATAGCAGTCACACTCCTGGGTACCTATCCCCAAATTGGAAGGATATTCACCCTAAAGCAATGGTCCTCAAACTACGGCCCGTGGGCCACATATTGTATTTATTCCCATTTTGTTTCTTCACTTTTAAATAAGATATATGCAGTGTGCATAGAAATTTGTTCATAATTTTTGTTTTTACTATAATCTGGCCCTCCAACAGTCTGAAGGACAGTGAACTGGCCCCCTGTTTAAAAAGTTTGAGGACCCCTGACCTAAAGTATATATGCACTCCACTATTTATTGTGGCAATCAGCACAATAGCCAGGATTTGGAACCAACCTCAATGCCCAAATAGATGACTGGATCATAGCATAGAAATGACAAAATCATGATTTTGCAGCAACATGGATGGATCTTGAAAATATTATGTTAAACAAAGTAAGCCAGAAGAAGGAAAAATATAGAATGATAGCACTTTTCTGAGGTACTTAGAATATATACCATATATATATATATATATATATATATATATATATATATATATATATATATATATATATATATAATACTCCATGAACAGATACAAGGGTCAATAGTGTAGAAACTCAAAACACCGTAGATGCCAGTATATAACGAGAAGAAGTGTTCAAATGAAGTGGAATGTGGGCAACACAAAATTGCGAATATCTATCACAACAAAGAGACCACCAATGATGGAAACAATGGTCTAGAGCAGTTCAACTGAGCCAAATCTCGCCAAAACCACGTTTGAATTTTTTTGAGAGCCACATTTTTAAAACCAAAATTACATAGGATGGTACACTGTTTTTAGTTTCATAAGTTTTTATTGAGAATATTCTGAATGCAAGTATCCACATAGGTCAGGAGGATACAAATAACACAACAATAAAACAAAAACTTTAGAATGATATTATTTATTAATTAACGTTAAATTCTGTAAAATTTGCCTTAGAATGTAGAGAAAATTACACCCTGACAATGACTGACAAAGTCACAAACACTAATGTGAACATTGGCCTTGGTTCTGATTAGAGCTGTGTGGAGCCGGCTGGGCCGCAGGGGCTGCACACAGGGAGCGCACTGACAGAGGCTATGAGCAGAGTCTTGACTCCTGTAGCGCCCGGCACACAGAAGAGCCGCATTAAAAAGTGTAAAGATAGCTGGGCTCAGAAACCCCAAATGCCAGGAGTTCTGTGCCTCTTGTACTGGTATGTTGAGGGCACTGGGCTGGACAGCTAGCCAAAGATCCCCAGACTGAACACTTAGTCTGAGGGGCCAGATCCCCCCACGCCAGAATGGCCTTCACGGCCAGATCTGGTAACCTGGGCCCTGTGGGATGGGTTGGGATGGGATGGAGGAAAACTCCTCCCCTATGCATTCACACACTGCAGAGGGGAGAGCTGGGCTCAGAGACCCCACATGCCAGGACAGCTAGCCAAAGGAAAATTCCTTTTCCATAGCAGACCCCCTGCAGGGGTGTCTTTTCTTACTGATAATCAGTTACAAAAGCTTGGGCGCAAATGAGCTCCTGCAAAAAATACATTTTTAACATCGTCCAAAAATATTCTGATTCTTGACTATAGGAAAGAAAATGGAATACCCTATATATGGAGGATAGCACTCAAATAGATCTCTGAAGTCAGTGTCTATGTGAACGTTACTTTCTATACAGTGGTTCTCTCTGACTGCAGAGCCTAATCCCTAAACAATTCATCTATACAATGTATATAGCCCCTCTTATATATTGCCCTTCCACACCCAGAGATTCTTTTACTCCCCCATATCCCAACCTGGATTTGTTATCTTCCCCTTATTTAACCCTCTTTATCCTCAGTTCTTAACTCGTTAGGCACCAAGACTGACCTCCTTCCCCAACAGACCACCATCCAGTTCCTCAGTGAAAGACACCCGCTCGATCCCCCATCTCGTGTCTCAGCAAGAAACCACAACCAACACGCCTGCTGACTCAAGCTTTGTGACTCCTCTCACCCACATCAAATTGTGGACTGTTGCATGATACCGGGATCAGCTTCAGCAAAACCCCCAGCTCAAGGACACTACAGGACTTTGAAATGCCACAAATCATATCTCAAACTCTAGACCAAAGTCTGTGATACGAAAAAGTGCCTTGGCTTTCACTCCCCACAGAATATCTCAGAAGACCTAATTGGGAGGCCTATATTGCCTACGTAAGCTTAATACCTTTATAATAATGCATCTTAAGATATGTATTCCTAAACATACAGATAGCCTCTTCCATCACTTTCTTACTTCAAATACTTTTTTTCCTTTTTTTTCTTCAATTTCTTTTTTTTTTTAGCTCAGTTTTATTTATTTGTTTTATTTTTTATATATACATATTTTCTCTATCCTCACCAGTTTTGGTGCTGATTGGTACAAAACCCAAGAAAACATGTTGCCTGGGATAAAAGCTCAGACCACACCATAGATACTGTTTGTGTAGCCTGTTATCCTTCCCAGAATAGCACCAGCAATACAAAAGGATACCATACATTTTTGTATAGGCACAGTAAATAAGGTGAAATCATAGACACAAACACAAGATCTTATCTTCTAAGGATAAGAACTCACACTTCTTATACAAGGGTGCCTCCCATCCTGGACATATGTCATGTGGATACAACTCAGTCTCTACGAGATTGGACAGTGTTAGTTCATTCTCAAATCCCAGATCCCAGACATAGAACTGAAACAACTCCCTGCAACAACACCAGAAACTAAGCTCCGTTGTGAGATTTACTTGTGCCAGTGTTAATATGACAAAGAGGACAGTGAGGAAATGACAACTTGACCTAAGACCAGAAGGTCCTATCACATCACCTTGAAATCAGAAGATGTATCGCCCTTTGAACTATGAAAAATAAGAGCACTAACTACAGAAAACTGACTTTGACAACCATGACTGGGCAGAACTTACCTTGAGACCATTAAGAAAAACCCTACCCTAGGCTATAGCCAGGACTCTTACAAAAATGTCTTAGTACAGAGGCCCAATTTTGACATCAGAGACTGAGAAGAACCTTTGGAACCATAATTTCCTAGACTTCAGCTTAGGAAACGAGCAAAACCATGAAGCACATGATACAGAAAACTGAACACAACAACAATGATGGAACAGAATCTCTAGATTCAGGGGTCCTCAAACTTTTTAAACAGGGGGCCAGTTCACTGTCCCTGAGACCATTGGAGGGTCTGACTATAGTAAAAACAAAACTTATGAATGAATTCTTATGCACACTGCATATATCTTATTTTGCAATGAAGAAACAAAACAGATACAAATACAATATGTGGCCCACGGGCCATAGTTTGAGGACTACCGCTAGAACCTTAAAGACTCTATCTTAGGCCTTGTCCTAGGACCTGTGCAAATACCAAGATTGCTAGCTACAGTGGCCTGATTTTCTCATCTACAACTGAGAGGAAAGTTTCCTGACACCACACACACACACACACACACACACACAAAACCCAAAAAACCTGGGATATGGCAATGAGAAGGTATGGAGCCAGTGGTTGTTCCCATGACCATATGCTTCAGGAGAGGAGATACCCTGAATCTCTTAGGCCACGGGAATTCCTTCCTCAATACTTACTGTGCCTATGCAAAAAAAAAAAAAAAGTGGGGTAACACAAAACCCTGCCACTCCAGCATTCCTTTTTCTTGTTTTTTGTTTGTTTGTTTGTTTTTGATATTATTTTCCTTCTCTTTTTTTCTTCCAATTTTTTCTTTCTTTTTCACTCTTGTGGATATTATTTGGTGATTTCTTTCTTTCTTTTTTTAGTAGTTGATACCAAATTTTTCTTCTTTTTTCCTTAACCTTTTATCTCCAACAGAATAGCATAACTTGAATCATTCAGCCTCATAAATTGAGGGGGGAAATGATGATACCAGTACCAGTCATATGAACATGTAGTGTAAATAAAAAATGACCAGACTGGAACACCAAATCCAAAGTCAATGACAACAGAATAGATACCCAATCTACAACAAGCTGTAAAGTGGAGACCAGTTACTCTGGGGGGTGGGGGTTCCACTTACTCTGGGGGGTGGGGGTGGTAAAGGAGGAAGATATGGGAGACTTGCTGGGAACAGGAGTGGATGGAGGACAACATTGGTGGTGGAAATGCCCTTCATTCATTGTCACTATGTACTGTAAATAATTCTGTGTAATGCACTTCAGTCACAATAAAAATGAAAAAAAAAAAAGTGTAAAGAGCCGCATGTGGCTTGCGAGCCTCAGCTTGCCGACCACTGGCCTAAAGTGAACAGGTATTTAATCAACCTTTAATTACAAAGGTCTATAATGTAACCAGGTGAAGAATATGATTGAAACTCTGGGACGCCCACTTTAGTGAATACTAACTATATGTTTTAATGCCTTAATTTTACCGGGTATAAAATAACCCTTCAGCTTCTTTGTCCACAGTGGCCTTGGAAACAAAGAATAGACACCCTAACCTTAAACCTCGGTATTCAATCATACTGGATACTGTATACAGTACTCATTATGACAATGTCTTGATAAAATACTCTAATTTAAGCACTTCCTTTTGTTTATATCTTCTTTTTTTTTTTTTTTTTTTTGGTTTTTGGGCCACACCCTTTTGACGCTCAGGGGTTACTCCTGGCAATGTGCTCAGAAATCGCCCCTGGCTTGGGGGGGACCATATGGGACGCCGGGGGATCGAACCGCGGTCCATTCCTTGGCTAGCGCTTGTAAGGCAGACACCTTACCTCTAGCGCCATCTTCCCGGCCCCATTGTTTATATCTTCTTTAAGGAAACAAAGCATATGTTCATTCAGACCATTGGAACAGTCAATAGCACACCACAAACCTGTTACCATCAAACCATCAAACATGTTTTTTCTAATTACTGCTTTTCTTTTTATTTTCTTCTTTCTCTCTCACCTTCTCTATTTTCCTCTCTCTCTGTTACTCTCCTTCATCAAATCAATGTATATTTAATAATGCTCTCACTGTCAGTTGCTTCTTAGGAAAAGTACTTCTATACTTAAGATGCAGCGATCGATACTATTAAGGGTAGTCACAGCTTATAGTCCTCACTATCACACTGCTTAGTACTCTATATGCAAAAACTGTGTTTATCCTATAAAGCGCCAACCACTAGGTAACCTTGATATGCTTATTTAGCAAAGCCCACCCCCATCCGTGAGGAAGAGCTTCAAAAGAGGCTCCAACACCGATGCACCAGCCCAACCTTTTTCAACTTATTTTTACAGTATTTACTTATTCATCTTTTTCCTTCTTTCTTATCTTTTGTTTCCCCCTCCTTTCTCTCCTAACCCATATATCATCCAATTACTTATCTTTTCTTAACTCAATTATTTCTAAAGAGCTTGGGCCCAGCCTATGAGTGTCAGGCCTCTAACAACAACTTAGGAACAAATCACTAATGTTCACCTTTATGTGGGCATGTGTCTGTAGACAGTGGACTCCTCTCAGATTGCCAAACCTAAAATGTAGACAATACATGCCCAAGTTGTATATACCCTTTTTTAATTATTTTATTTTTATATATATTTTATTTAAACACCTTGATTACATACATGATTGTGTTTGGGTTTCAGTCATGTAAAGAACACCACCCATCACCAGTGCAACATTCCCATTACCAATGTCCCAAATCTCCCTGCTCCCCACCCAACCCCCACCTGTACTCTAAACAGGTTTTCCATTTCCCTCATACATTTTCATTATTAGGACAGTTCAAAATGTAGTTATTTCTCTAACTAAACTCATCACTCTTTGTGGTGAGCTTCCTGAGGTGAGCTGGAACTTCCAGCTCTTTTCTCTTTTGTGTCTGAAAATTATTATTGCAAGAATGTCTTTCATTTTTCTTAAAAACCCATAGATGAGTGAGACCATTCTGCATTTTTCTCTCTCTCTCTGACTTATTTCACTCAGCATAATAGATTCCGTGTAACTCCATGTATAGGAAAATTTCATGACTTCATCTCTTCTGACAGCTGCATAATATTCCATTGTGTATATGTACCACAGTTTCTTTAGCCATTTGTCTGTTGAAGGGCATCTTGGTTGTTTCCAGAGTCTTGCTATGGTAAATAGTGCTGCAATGAATATAGGTGTAAGGAAGGGGTTTTTGTATTGTATTTTTGTGTTCCTAGGGTATATTCCTAGGAGTGGTATAGCTGGATCGTATGGGAGCTCGATTTCCAGTTTTTGGAGGAATCTCCATATCGCTTTCAATAAAGGTTGAACTAGACAGCATTCCCACCAGCAGTGGATAAGAGTTTCTTTCTCTCCACATCCCTGCCAACACTGTTTATTCTCATTCTTTGTGATGTGTGCCATTCTCTGTGGTGTGAGGTGGTATCTCATCGTTTTTTTGATTCGCATCTCCCTGATGATTAGTGATGTGGAGCATTTTCTCATGTGTCTTTTGGCCATTTGTATTTCTTCTTTGTCAAAGTGTCTGTTCATTTATTCTCCTCATTTTTTGATGGGATTAGACACCATCGCAACAAGAAGAAAAAATCACACTAAGAACTGTGCTGGATCACTGAAGCCCAGCATTTCTCTCCAGACTGTCATTTCTGCTGCGTGCTTGGGCCTAAGATTTGATCATCTTGATTTTTATCCACGGAAAACTCCCCTCCCTTGGAGGCAAGTCGACTCATCCAGAAAGGGCGGAGCCAGAGGAGTTTTCTGCCTGCATCATTTAGCCAATTAATACCACCACAACACGTAGAAAAAGCCCACAATACAAGTGTGACAATGGGGAAACAACGCAGGCCAGCATCAGACATAGAGAATGAAGATGACAATTCTGATGACCAGATAATGACAAACCAACTAATCAACCTCTCAGATAAGGACTTTAGACTAGCAATATGGAAGATGCTCAATGAACTCAAAGAAACCATGGACCGAGTTGAACAGAACACTAACAAAATCCAAGAAAATATGAAAACAAAAATCACAAAACTCCAAACTGAAATAACATGTCAACTAACAGGCCTGAAAAACTCAGTAAACGAAATGAATGACAAAATGGATAAGCTCTGGGACAGGGTATCAGAAGCTGAGAATAGACTTGGTGCTGTGGAAGATGAGATACATAACAATTCCATACAGCAGGAGAGATTGGAAAAAAAAACTTAAAGCAAATGAACAGACAATGGAAAAATTAGTCAAAGAATGGGAACAGATGAAAATAGAAGTCTATGATAAGCTCAACAGAAACAACTTAAGAATCATTGGAGTCCCAGAGACCCAGGAAGAAAATTTCCAGGAAGAATCAACGGTCAAGAACATCATTAAAGAGAAACTTCCAGAGCTAAAGAATATATGTGATCAAATCCTGCATGCTCAAAGAGTACCAACATAAAGAGACCCCAGAAAAACTACCCCAAGACACATCCTAGTCACAATGACGAATCCCACAGATAGAGACAGAATTCTGAAAACAGTATATACCCTTTTAACATATATCCCTTCTCCTCCCTTCAGAAATCCTTCTATCCTCGCATCCCCCTATCCTGATCCATTATCCTTCCTTATTTAATACTCTTTACTTTCAGTTCTTAACCCATTAGGTACCGAGTCCAACCTCCTGTCCCAATAAACCATCACCCAGCTCCCAAAGCAAAAGAGCACCCTCTTAGCCCCACATCTCATGCTTCAGCAAGAAACTTCAACCAACACTCCTACTGACTCAAGCTTTGTGGCCCTTCTTCTTACCCTCCCAAAAGTGGACCTGATTCCTGAAGGCTGCAAATCACTTCTCAAAATCAACAAGACCACGAAGTGTGATGAAAGTGTGCCACTAATATCACCCCCCCCAAGAAGATCTCAAAAGACTTAATGGGGAACCCTTTATTCCCTTATATTATTAATACCTATATAACAATTTTTCCTAGTCTGTATATTCCCAAATGTAAGGTAGCCCCTTAAACAGCTCCCTTTCTTTAATTCCTTTTTTAATTTCATATCTATTTTTTTAGTACATATTCATAGATTTTTTTTCTCTTTAACTTCACCTTTTTGGGTTCTGCCTGATATGAAAGGACACAAGAAAAAGTCTTGCCTGGGAAGCTCAGGTCAAAACCAGGGCACTAAGATTCTGTAGCCTAACATTCTCTCCTTTATTTTCCTTCTTTTTTTCTTTTTTTTTGGGGGGGGCACACCCTGTGGCTCTGGGGGGCTGCTTCTGGTTCTGCATTGTGGATATCTCCTGGCGGGCTCAGGGAATCATGTGAGATGCTGGGATTCGAGCCACCATCTTTCTGTGTGCAAGGCAGGTTCCATACCTCCATGCTGTCTCTCTGGCCCATGTAGCCTGACAGTCTTATTTTTTATTAATATCTTTATTTAAACATTTTGACAACAGATATGATTGTTTTGGGGTTTCAGTCATGTAAAGAACACCCCCCTTCACCAGCGCAGCATTCCCATCACCAGTGTCCCAAATCTCCCTCCTCCTCAACCCACCTCCACCTGTACTCTAGACAGGCTTTCTACTTCCTTCATTCATTTACATTGTTATGATAGTTCTCAGTGTAGTTATTTCTCTAATTTCATTCACCACTCTTTTTGGTGAGCTTCATGTCGTGAGCTGCACCTTCTAGCCTTCTCTTTGTCTCTGAGGATTATTGCAAAAATGTCTTTTATTTTTCTTAAAACCCATATACGAGGGAGACTATTCTGCGTTTATCTCTCTCCCTCTGACTTATTTCATTCAGCATAATGGATTCTGTGTACATCCATGTATAGGAAAATTTCATGACTTCATTTCTCCTGATGGCTGCATAATATTCCATTGTGTATATGCCATGGGTTTGTGCTGAATAGCATTGACTATATTGGGAAAAGTTGAAAAGTTCCTTCCATTCTCATCTTCTTGAGTGTTCTTATCATGGACTGGTGTTGGACCTTATCAAATGCTTTCTCTGCATCTATAGATATGATAATATGATTTTGATTTTTCTTTTGTCGATATAGAGTATTACATTAATTGACTTGTATATGTTAAACCATCCTTGCAAAGAATAGTACATTTTTACAAAGCAGGAGTTCCTAACTAGTAGGCTCCGGGTGTTCAATAAATTCACTCAGGGGCTGAATCCCCAGAATGCACTTCCAACATTATTTGCAAATGAAGAATTTTGATCAAGATTTTCACATTCTTATATTTAAGACAAAAGGGAAAATTATTTTTATGACAAGAAAATGGGAACATTCTCTCTTAACATTCACAACTATCCCTAACCAGACAAGTTTTCTTATTTCTAATATTGAGCTCCTAATTCTGTGGGTGGCTTCAGAAATATTCAATTTCAGCAAAGCAGCTTGCCTCCTTCTCTATCAGTGAAATTTTGACAGCTGAGAACCTGAAGGTATTTTACCACCACATGGAACTCCCAGTTTTATAATCCTGGATGGTCTCTTCTATCTTTACAGAATAGAGTACTGGCTTCCCATATGGTACCCCAAGCTAGGAGCGATTTTTGAGCGCATAGCCAGGAGTAACCCCTAAGTGTCACCAGGTGTGGCCCCAAAAATAAAAAAAAAAGAATTGAGTTGTTAATACAGTATTATTTATTTTTTCAATCATCCATTTGGAAAGAAAAAAAACAACACTAATGCTCCACTGAGTAAGGAATCTATCATGAGGGGATATATGGGGGAAACTTTTAACCACAAAAAAAGACAATATGATTTATTACTGGTGAGTTATTTTGGTCTTGTTGATTGCTATTTAAAATTATTAGAGATTTGATTGTGGAAGAGGAGGTGTTCCGGGTGTGGTAATTGTTTTTTCTTAAAAAATATAACGTGTGTTTAGGATTCCAACAATTCAGGAGATATTTGCAAAAACTTGTTTCCTGGAATTATCTCCCATGAAGCAAGGTTCTGGAGAGTTACATGAACACCTTGTTTCTTTCTGGGGGATAAATGATTTTATACAACCACACAGGATTTTTAGATTTTCTACTTCACCTGTGACTCAAAAATGGAATCCAAATGCCTTCTTTAAGTTGAAAAGGTTCCCAGAAATAGCTAGGGTTTATGGCTGTGCCTCTGCAAGAGAAAACACACTGAATCATTTTTTGTTTTCTTGGTTCTTGAAAGTGAGATAGCTTCTACCAAATTGGGTAGTTATATCAGAGTTGCTTTTGCCATAATCTTTACTCAGAGAAAAGCAAATTGTAGGCCGAAAGTTATCCAACAGCAAATGAAAGAAACCAATTATAGTAAGGTTTCTGATGGGAAAATTAGTGTTAAACAAAGCCCCTTTCACTGACTAACTTAAGTGATGCAGATGGTTTATTATAGATGCAGATAAGCAAGGCTTCTAGGAGGGCTCTGCCCCATGATCTAGGACACATTCTTTTCTCAAAGTCAAACAAGAAAGCTCACTCATCTATTAACATGAAAATGGATCTTGATAATAGTATCAATGGAGAAGTATTGTGTGCTGGTAAAAAGAGATACTTGTTTCCCTGGAGGTAGAACAATTATGGAGACTTTGTCCACCTCTTTTCTAAAAGGCCACTGCCACCTGACTCTGAAACATTTACCAGGATATATTAGTACTGAATTGATGGCTCCCTTCTCCAATTAAGAAGAATTTAACCTTAGTGAGTTAAATTAAAGGATCTGGGACACCAAACACAATGGACAACAGAGATATACATAGTCTAACAAATGTGTAGAAAGTTATTTTTCCATGCTAATGAAATCATACAACACTCATTATGCTCTTAATGCATTTATCTTGGCAGCAAGCCTATAGAACCCTTGCTAATTACATTAAACATCAGTTCTGATATTCAATACAAATTCTGAGTTAGAACAGATCGGTCCAATTGAAATTTCCTAGTGATTATCTCCTTGAGCTGTTGTTTTGACTTGTCACTGATTGGCAATATATCATTGCTTTTGAGTCACAACTCAAAACTTCTTAAATTCCTGTAAATTTTCTTTTTTTCTTTTTTTTCTTTTTTTTTATTTTTATTTTGATCATAATGGCTTATATATCTTTCACAGTAGTATTTTAGGTACATATCAACATTGAATCAGGGGAATACCCATCACCAAATCTGTCCTCCCCCATCCCAGTTCCCCTTCTGCAACCCATATACCCCACCATCACCCCCCGGACTGCTAGAGTAGGTGGTCCCCTCTTTGTCCAACTCACTATTAGTGATCATATATCTGTTGGGTCCTGGTACCCTCCCCTGTTTTCCCCTCTATTTAAGAAGCAGAGCTAGATAGATTGAGTTATGTGGCTTTATTTGAAGGAAAGAAAAGCAATAGATTGGGGTACAAAATAAGAGAAAAAAAAAAGAAATCAAATATGCTGAAATTAGGAGGAGTCCTTCCAGAGGATTTCAACCTCAGTTTGAGAGAGGATGTGAAAAAGGCAATTGAAACACCACCACAATACAGAAAGAAATATCAAATTAAATATCCAGTGAGCACCCCAGCAATAAAGACAAGCACCACACAACAGTCTCAGTTCTGAAATCAACTCATGACTGAGTGCAAAAAGAGAAAGATAAGATAAAATAAAATAAAATAATATTGGAGACATCAACTTCAATCTCTACACTAATATAAAGGCGTCAAAAAATCAATCAATTGATAAATATGTGGAAAGATGTTTGTTTTGTGCTTTTTTTTCTTCCCCCCCCCCTGCATAGGCACAGTAACTATTGGGGACATTGTAGAGAGAATTCCCTTGGCCTAGGTGATACAGGGTTTCTTCACCCCTGAAGTGTACTGTCATGGGATTAACTATAGACTCCTTGCATGATCATTTCCTCTCCCCTCGGTGTTTTCATGGTGTGTGGAAGACTTCTGCTTTGTCATGGATGGTAAAATCAGATCTCTGTATCTAGAGATCTTGGTGACTGTGCAGCTCAAGAAATGGAGCTTATGACGAAGTCTTTCTTTGTGGTTCTAGCAGTTCTGTTTCTTCAGTGTTGTTTTAATCCATCTTCTGTAGTTGGTGGTCTTGGTCATTATGTTGCTCCTAGGATGGAGCCTGGGATAAAGTTTTGCGTTATGTTTCTGGAAGACCTGCTCAGTTGCGATTGTCTCAGTCAGGCCTCTGGAATTGGAGCTCTTGTTTGTTGAACAGATCGTAGACCAAAAGCTAGGCTAGAGCTTTTTGTTGTTGTTGTTGTTGTTGGTCCCTGGATGTGTACTATCCCGTCCTGGTTGTAACATCCAGTCATCTGCATATAGCAATCTTGGCTTTTGCACAGATCAAAAGGGTGACATGTTTTCTGATTTTGTCTTATCGTTGGTTGATGAGGAAGGACAACTTGCTCTTAGATCAAGTTGTTCCCATTTCCTACCTGTACTCTAGACAGGCTTTCTACTTCCCTCATTCATTCACATTGTTATGATAGTTCTCAATGTAGCTATTTCTCTAACTGCACTTATCACTCTGTGGTGAGCTTCATGTAGTGGGCTGGAACTTCTAACCCTCCTCTCTTTTGTCTCTGAAAAATATTACAAGAATGCCTTTTATTTTTCTTAAAATCCATAGATGAGGGAGATTATTCTGCGTCTACCTTTCTCCCTCTGACTTATTTCACTCAGCATAATAGATTCCATGTACATCATGTATAGGACAATTTCATGACTTCATCTCTCCTGAATGCTGAATAATATTCCATTGTGTATATGTACCTCAGTTTCTTTAGCCATTCATCTGTTGAAGGGCATATTGTTTGTTTCCAGAGTCTGGCTATTGTAAATAGTGCAAAAGTATCCTGACTGTGGATGAATGACAGTGTTTTATTTGAGGAAAGACCTAAATTAAGTGAAAACCAAATTTTATTGTTTTTAAAAGAGATTCTGGTACTTTCAACAAATTCTGTAAATATTTGAGTAATGGAGCAAACAATCTAAGATTTCTTGATTTACTTTGAGTTTTTTTGGCCACACTCATTGTGCTTGGGGCTCAGAAGCTCAGGGGGTCACCTCTAGAAGTGTTTGAGCAACTATGTGGTGCCAGCATTTGAATCCAGACTTCCAGCATGAAAAAATGAACTCTCCAGTCCCTTGAGCTAGTTCCTCAGCAAAATTTAGTAATTTAAATCATTGAATCTTTTTTTACCACTATTACATACACTGGTCTATTATAAATATTGAGGTCCAAACTTAATTAAATTGACAAAGTAATATTTATTTTTCTTAAAATGCCCCTATAATGGCACTTTAGTATAAAAATATTTAGAAAACAGAGATAACAAGGTATGAATATGAAGTCACTTAACAGAGAGAACCATGATTAACATCTTTGATGAAATACCTTCAGAGTTTATTACTGTTACAAAATTTTTAAATAAAAATATTGTATTATACATTCTATATTTTCCCCCATTAACTATATGAAGAGCATTTTTCTAATTTGACTTAAATGACAACTTTTTACTACTTTGTCTTCTGATGAAAGTCAGCTGGGCCTTCTGTGGTGTGTGAGGCTATGGACAGGTTATACAGACTTTTGCACAATGGTTTCCAAAGGCAGGTGCTCAATATTTAGTTAACCTGGAGATCTGATTCATATCCTCTCAGCAACTGGAAAAGCAGTTCCTGGTTGATGGAAGGCCAAATAAGCAGTGAGCCAAAGGAAAAATTGACGTCTTCTTGAAAACAATGTGTGATATCCCTAGGTTTGAACCCCAGAACCTGGAGTTTTGTTTCCATGCATGAATCTTCGTAGAAATGGGATTTGTGTGTGTGTGTGTGTGTGTGTGTGTGTGCGTGTATGTGTGTGTATGTTCAAAACATACTTGTTACCTTTATGTTACAAAAAAGTAGCTCTATACCTGCCTATTCACATATCCACAGATATAATCATTTGTAGTCCCTCAAGTCAGAAATAATTTACTTTGTTATGTTTTTATATGCCATTTCCTAATTATAGTGATCCTTCAATCCAGAGTTGAATGTTTAAGTGGCATTATTTTTTGAAAACTAAGTGGTGCTCATTTTCACTTTGCAACTCCTCTTTTTCTTTAAAACAAAGCTGTCATGAGCATTTTTGTTTGTTTATTTGCTTGTTTTAGTCCATACCAAGCAGTACTCAGGGGTTACTCATGGCTCTGAGCTCAGAAATTATAGCCTCCTGGATGGCTTAAGGGACAATATGAGATGACAGAATTGAACCTTGCTCAGTCAAATGCAAATCAAATGCCCTACCTGGTGTGCTAGCGCTCCAGCCTCTACCATTTTTTAAGTCAGTGGATAATCTACAGCATTTCAAATAGATACCTGATAGTCCATTGAATATAGACATTCATGAAAACAAATATTCTTTTTTGAATGTTAACAATGCAGTGGAAATTTAATTATGTAATACTTTGAGGGGTGTCAAAGATAAATAATTAATTCATGTATTAAATAGGCATCTTTTTGTGATAATTTTTATTTTGACCAAAGTGGATTACAAATCTTTCACAGTAATATTTTAGGCACATAGTTAGATAGGCATCTTTTTTAAAATATAAAATATATTTGAAAAGCAAAATGAGAGAATCTAGCAGAAATAAAAACCATTTTTCAATTATAAAAATTGGTGAATACAGAAAAATTTTAACAGTTGTTACCTATTTTACTTTTAGTGTGAGTATTATAGATTAATGGTCCATCTACATAACAGACTTATTCACTGACAATGATAAGTGCTTATTTATCTATGCTGGCAACAAGGTTTTAAAGAAAAAAAGGAATAATAGACAATAACTTTTTTTGAGAAAGCAATAAAGTAGCTAAACTGGAAATAGATATAGTCATTGGTCTTTTAGCTTGAATAAGAAAACCCAATGCTAAACTAGAGTTTTCTTTCTCTTACGAAGCTGGACTTATAGAAAATAGGCAATTGTACCAATCCATTCAAACTAATCAATGACCATAACACTGTGCTGTGATATTTGACAATAGTCTTTATTAAAATCCTAGATTTAAAGAGAATGAAGTAAACAATATATTTCAAGAGTTCTAAAGCAATCTTCAGGAAAACAAATATTCTATCATTGAGCATTTAGATGTTTTCAACTTTAGACTTGTTTTCAAATAACATTTAATATGTTGAATAGAAAGTCTAGTCAGAAGGTGTGTGACCTGTAAAACAAAATCATGATTAATGAATACCCTCATTTGTCATGTAGAAGATAGAATATGGACAGGTAGAAACTCAAAAGATGAACACCACCACTCTGTTCCCATGGCCTACTTTTAAAGAATGTTGTTTATCTTAATCTTCTCACTTTACACTGTGAGAAACTGAGAGTAATAAACCTAAACTACCTGTCATAATCCCATAACAAGGAAAAAAAACTTGATAAAAACTAGAGGTCCCAGCCTTCTTGTCTAAACAGCTAACTAAACAGTTAAATTTAATATTCTTAGAACTGAAATTAAATAATAGAGACTAAAATATTATTTCCCAATTAAAGTAATCAAAAAATAAAATCCATATTATTTATTTCCTAGAAACAATACTCTGAAAATGTGCTCGGGTAGATGCTAATATTTACAAGCATATTTAATTAATAATTCTTTTTACTCCTTGGATCTGTGCTCAAAGATCACTCCTGGCCAATCCTGGGAACCAAATGCAGTGTTGAGAATTAAACTGTACATGGTACATGTGAAGCAAGATCATTAAGTCCTGTACTATCTCTCTGGACCCAGTATTTAAAAATAAAGGCGATACAAGGTTAATTTTCCAATTATTTCTTCCAAATATTATTTTCATAATTTTTCCAAATATTTTTCCAAATACTTACAATGTTTTATAAAATATTAATTATTTTATTTAAACATACTATGTTGTTTATAATACAGTTTTTTTCAAAAATACAAAATTATTCATGATTTAGTTTCAGTCATATAATGTACAACACCCTTCACCTTTGCACATTTCTGGCTAGCGGTGTTCCTAGTTCCTAGTTCCCTGTTTTGGGTCCTCTTCCTCCTCCTCCTCCTCCTTCTTCTTCTTTTCTCCTTCTTTTCTTGTTTTCTTCCTTTTCTTCTTCCTCTCTTCTTCTCCTCCTCCTCCTCCTGCTTCTCCTCCTCCTTCTCCTCCTCCTTTCTCTTCTTCTTTCTCCTTCCTCCTCCTCTTTTCTTCTTTCCTCTCCTTCTTCTTCCTCCTAATTCTTTTATTTTTTCTCCTCTTCCTCCTCCTTTCATTCTCCTCCTTTCCTTCTGTCTTTTCCTCCTCTTTCTTTTTTCCCTCCTCTTTCTTTTTCCTCCTCCTTTTCTTCTTCTCCTTTCTTTTTCTCCTTTTTCCTCCCACTTCTCCTTTCTTTCTCCTCCTCTTTTTTTCTCCTCCTCCACCTTTTCCTCTTCCTCCTCCTACTTTTTTCTCCCCTCCTCCTTTCCCCCTTTCCTCCCCATCTTCTCTTTTCCTCCCCTCCTCCTCCTCTTCCTTTCCTCTTCCTCCTCTGTCTCTCTTTCCCCTCTTTTAGACACTATGTTTTACAATATTGCTACAAATGATACAAAAATATTTAATTTACATGATTATATTTTTACAGATTATATTTTTACAGAAAAATATTACTATTCAGTGTTGGTCTGAGCTAATGAATTTTTTTCATTAGTGTTTTGTCCCTCATATGTATGTTCCTTATGCTTCCAGAGGCTCACAAATTAAATTAAGGAAAAACTTTTTATTTCCTTTGATGCAGGCCTGGCTGGAACTTCAGAAAAGCCCAGCAGTTCTCCTTTGTCTTGATTTTCAGATTCAGATAATAGAATATCAATCTTACAAAGGGCCCTGAAAAATTCCCACTAACAAATGGGAATTGATAAGGAGAAATTTAGTGATGTGCACAGATATATCCTTTATAAAAATTCCAGATATCCTAATACTTAATATTTACACATTTTAAATGTACCTTTAGAAAATAATATAGTAAAAAACAAAAATACACTCTCATGATCTGACTTGAATAGGAGAAAAGAAAATTCTGCTATGCTTTGCTGCCCTCTAGTGGTTAGATATCTCAAACAGCTTTGATTTATCTTTTATCATTTTTTAAAAATATCTCTTTTTCTCTCTCTCTTTTTTTTATTTAACCAACTTTATTACATACATGATTGTATTTAGGTTTCAGTCATGTAAAGAACACCACCCATCACCAGTGCAACATTCCGTCACCAATGTCCAAAATCTCCCTCCTCCCCACCCAACCCCCACACCTTGATTACAAATATGATTGTAGTTGGGTTTTAGTCATGTAAAGAACACCCACATTTACAGGTGCAACATTCCCACCACCAATGTCCCAAATCTCCCTCCTCCCCACCCACCTCCATCTGTACTCTAGACAGGCTTTCCACTTCCCTCATTCATTCACATTGTTAAGATAGTTCTCGATGTAGTTATTTCTCTAACTGCACTCACCACTCTTTGTGGTGAGCTTCATTTCATGAGCTGGACCTTCCATCCCTCCTCACTTTTGTCTCTGAGAATTAACGCAAAAATGTCTTATTTTTCTTAAAATTTATAGATGTGTGAGACTATTCTGTGTCTATCTATCTCTCGCCCTCTGAGTTATTTCACTCGGGATAATATATTCCATGTACATCCATGTATCTAATTGTATTATATATTTTTCTAGTTTCTCATTGGGTGCATATATGTTTAGTTCTTCCTGTTGCACACATCCCTTGATTAGCACGAAGTGTCCATCTTTATCTCTTACAACTTTTCTGCATCTAAAGTTTGTGTCATCTGATATTAATATGGCCACTCCAGCTTTTTTAAGGGTGTTGTTTGCTTGGGTTATTTTTCTTCCTGCCTTTTAATTTTGAGTCTATGTTTGTTCTGACTATTCAGGTGTGTTTCTTGTAGGCAGCAGAAGGTTGGATTCATCTTTTTGATCCATTTTGCCACTCTGTGTTCTTAATTGGTACATTTAGTTCATTGATGTTGAGGGAGATGATTGTCATGGGATTTAATGTCCTCTGTGTATAAGTTTGGTGTGTCTGTTGGTCTGTCTTGTCTTAAAGTAGACCTTTCAGTTCTTCCTTTACAGATTTTGCATCTGTAAAGTTTCTGAGCTGTTGATTATATGTGAAGCTATGTATCCTTTCTTCAATCCTGAACATGAGTCTGGCTGGGTGCAGTATTCTAGGTGAAGCCTCCATTTCATTCAGTCTTGTCACAAAATCCCACCACTGTCTTCTGGCCTTGAGAGTTTCTGTAACATGTCTGCTGTAAGTCTTAAGGATGCTCCTTTGAATGTAATTTCCCTTTTTGATCTTGCTGCTTTCAGTATTCTATCTCTATCTGTGGGATTCGTCATTGTGACTAGGATGTGTCTTGGGGTATTTTTCTTCGGGTCTCTTTTAACTGGTACTCTTCGGGCATGCAGAATTTGATTGCATGCACTCTTTATCTCTGGAAGTTTCTCTGTGATGATGTCTTTGATTGTTGATTCTTCTTGGGTTATTTCTTCCTGGGCCTCTGGGACTCCAATGATTCCTATGTTGTTTCTGTTCAGTTTATCAAAGACTTCTATTTTCATCTGTTCACATTCATTGAGTACTTTTTCAATGGTCTGATCATTTGCCTTAAGCTTCTTTTTCAATCTTTTCTGCTGTATAAAGGTGTTCTGCATTTCATCTTTCAGTTCACTGCTTCTGTCCTTGGCTGCTGTTGCCCTGTTGGAAAGGCTTTCTATTGAAATTTCAGTTTAGCTACCATGTTTTCAAATCTGTTTTTTTCAGTTTGGAGTTTTTTGATTTCTATCTTTGTGTTCTGTTTATCTAGAGCTATGTTTTCTTTGATTTCCATGAGGATCCTCCATATTTCTATTCTAAACTCCTTATTTGAGAGATTAATCAGATGGTTGGAATTTTTCGGGTCACCAGAGCTGCCATCTTCATTTAATATTTCTGATGTTGGTTTGCATTGCTTCCCCATTGTTATGCTTGCTTTGTGTTTTTTTTTCCCTACGTTTTATGGTGGAGTTCATTTACTAGAGATGTGCGTGCCCAACCTGCTCAGGTATTTTTTTAGGACCTACAGTGATCATGAGCCCTCAGTAGTGGCATCAGCAGTGGATACCTGGACAGGTGTCCAGAGCACCTCAGTCTCTCTGCTTCCTTCAAGGATTTTGTTCGGGGTTGGTCTCAAACTCACGCCACTCAGACACTCACAGTAAAGACAGTGGCAACCCAGACTCAGCCTGTTCTGGCATGTCCCAGGCACTTCAGTCTCTGTTTTCTTCAGGGATTTTGTGCCTACATGACTTTTTAAACTGATCTATCTTCCATCTCAAAGGGTTTATAGTTTGAAACATTTAATCCAGGTAATGGGGCTGAGGCTGGGTTAACAAAATTACTTTGAATAGGGCTCTGAGGTCTGGATTGTGGGGTAGGTGCATGGAGACTTGCTTTTGGTGTTTCATGTTCTGATTCAACACCATTATGTAATTCAATTATGTCAATAGAATCAGGATTCACCTGTGGGCTTAGCACTGGAGGTTGTTCACTAGAGGTCGGTGTATAGATGGGGCTGTGAGTTTCTAAAGTATTGTCTCAAGCCTTAGTATTAGCAGGATAAATGCCTTTATTTTTTGTAGTGGGGTTGGATTTGCCAGAGTCACCGAGGTCCTAATCGTCATTGGATAAAGACGCTTATTGTCTGTAGTGGTTTTAGATTCACTATTTCTAATCTTTCTATTTCCTAAATACCAGCCAATCAATAAGCACACTATGACAATATTAGCCAAGATTGAAATTACAGAGACTATGGAGGATGGAGACAGTATAGGAGAGGCAGTTATGTGATTATAAATTTCCATTTGAAATGCAGACCACAGCCACCTTACAGCATAAATTTTCCATAAAGCCGAATCAATCTATTTAAACCAAGGCAGTACAATCCACTTGACTAACATTGAACCAATCGGTTTGTAACAATGCGCCATAACTCACTTGAATAACCACATAAGCCATCCAAAGATTGCAAAAGGAAATTTCCAATAAAGCATTTCACTTACAGTTATTGAGGGTTGGGGTTCAGCTTGTTCCAGAACCATTTGTAGAGTTATTTTTTTTAGGGTTATAGTTCTTTTAGACTGGCTGATGATAGACCCTTAAAAAGCTTCCAGAATGGGAAAGAGATTATCATTCCTCTATCCACTAGGACAGGGAAGTGATCCTGGTAATATTTATCTGTGGCAAAAGATCCACAGAGAGAGGAGAGTAAAAAGAAAAGAAGGACTGATGCAGAATCCTTTGTCAGCCTGCTAGCAGCTCCAAAAGCGTAGAACCTGCCAGCTAGCTGCCCAAAAGACTCTGACCTTCTAGTTTGACACTTATTTAATAGGGTCTCAACAGTGCCCTCCTGGAAGGTCATCGGTGGAAAAGCAGTCAGGGGAACATTGAAGAGAAATACTATCAAAATATCCAAATACCTAACAATTGTCCTCTAACCTTTGATTTTAAAAGTCTATGTTCTGACTCTTCAGATGTGTTTCTTGCAAGAAGTAAAGTGTTGGCTTTAGTGTTTTTATCTACTTATCCCCTCTGTGTCTATTAACTGGTGCACTTAGTTCTTTAATGTTGAGAGAAATAACTAACATGGGATTGAGTGTCATCTTTTTGTAGAGCTTGCTATATCTGTTGTTTTTTCTGTCTTAAAGTAGACCTTTAAGTTAATCTTTTAAGAGTTAAGCCTGTAATGTTTTGAGCTGTTGCTTATATGTGAAGCTGTGCATCCTTCATTTAAACCTAAATGTAAGTCTGGCTGTGTGTTGTACTCTTGGCAATGCATTCATTTCATTGAGTTTTGTCACTGTATCCCACCACTGTCTTTGGGTTTGAGGGTGTTTTGTGACAAATCTGTTGTAACTCTTAAGGATGCTCCTTTGAATGTAATTTTTATTTTTGATCTTGCTGCTTTCAGTATTCTATCTCTATCTGTGGGATCCGTCATTGTTTTTAGGAAGTATCTTGCAGTGCTTTTCTTTGGATCTCTTTTTGCTGGTACTCTTCAGGCATGCAGGATTTGGTTCCATGCACTTCTTAGCTGTGAGAGTTTCTCTGTAATGTTGTCCTTGACTGTTGATTCTGCATCAGGATTTTCTCCCAGGGTCTCTGAGACTCCAATGATTCTTATATTGTTTCTGTTGAGTTTATTAAAGAATTCTATTTCTGTCTGTTAACTTTTTTTTAGTATTTCTCCATCTTCTGATCATTTGCTTTAAGCCTCTTTACCACCTTCCTAGCCTGTTCTATTGTATGGAGTTGTTATGCATCTCCTCTTGCAGCTCACTATTTCAGTCTGCATCTGCTGATATCTGTTGGTGAGGCTTTCCAGTGAGGTTTTCATTCTGCTTACCAAGTTTTTATGTTCTGTTATTTTAGTTTGGAGTTTTCTCATTTCTACTTTCATATTCTCTTGGTTCTAATTTGAGGTTTGTTCATTTCATTTCATTTCTTTTTTTTTACACATTAGAAATATTTATTTTTAAAATAATAAAAGCACAATTGTGAGTAAAATGCCACACATCACAGAGGATAGGTTAATAGCTCACACACATTCTTCTTAATTAGTGTGCTGCTTTTTTCTCTTTTTTCCTATATTTTATTATTTAAACATCTTGATTACATAAATGATTGTGATTAGGTTTCAGTAATGTAAATAATACCCCCTTCACGAGTGCAACATTCCCACCACCAATGCCCCAAATCTCCCTCCATCCCACCCCACTCCCACCTGTACTCCAGACAGGCTTTCCAGTTCGCTCATTCATTCACATGATTATGGTAATTCTCTGTGTAGTTATTTCTATATGCACTCACCACTCTTTGTGGTGAGCTTCATGAAGTGAACTGGTGTTCCAGCTCTCCTCTCATTGTCTCTGAGGATTGTTGCAAAAATGACTTTTATTTTTCTTAAAACCCATAGATGACTGAGACTATTCTGTGTCTCTCTCTCTCTCTCCTTCTGACTTATTTCACTCAGCATGATAGATTTTATGTACATCCATGTATAGGAAAACTTCATGATTTCATCTCTCCTGACGGCTGCATAATATTTCATTCTGTATATGTACCATAGTTTCTTTAGCCATTCGTCTGTTGAAGGGCATCTTGGTTGTTTACAAAGCCTGGCTATTGTGAATAGTGCTGCAATAAATATAGATGTGAGGAAGGGTTTTTTGTATTGTATTCTTGTGTTCTTAGGGTATATCCCTACGAGTGGAATAGCTGGTTTGATTGGAAGCTCAATTTCCAGATTTTGGAGGAATCTCCATATCGCTTTTCATAGAGGTTGGACTAGACGGCATTCCCACCAGCAGTGGATAAGAGTTCCTTTCTCTCCACATCCCTGCCAGCACTGATTGTTCTCATTCTTTGTGAAGTGCGCCAATCTCTGTGGTGTGAGGTGGTATCTCATCGTTGTTTTGATGTGCATCTTCCTGATGATTAGTGACGAGGAGTATTTTTTCATGTGCTTTTTGGCCATTTGTATTTCTTCTTCTTTTTTTTTAATCAAACTGTCTGTTCATTTCTTTTCTCCATTTTTTTATGGGATTAGATTTTTCTTCTTGTAAAGTTCTGTCAGTGCCCTGTATATTTTGGATATTAGCCCCTTATCTGAAGGGTGTTGGGTGAATAGTTTCAACCCACTTGGTGGGTGACTCTTATATTCTGGGCATTATTTCTTTTGAGGTGCAGAAGCTTCTCAGTTTAATGTATACCCATCTGTTGATCTCTACTTCCACTTGTTTGGAAAGTGCAGTTTCCTCCTTGAAGATGCCTTTAGTCTCAATATCATGGAATGTTTTACCGACGTGTTATTCTATATGGCATCATAAGGTATGGTCTGATATCAAGGTCTTTAATCCATTTGGATTTTACCTTTGTACATGATGTTAACTGGGGGTCTATGTTTGCTTTTTTGCAAGTGGCTAGCCAGTTATGTCAACATCATTTGTTAAAGAGGCTTTTTTTTGCTCCATTTAGGATTTCTTGCTCCTTTATCAAAAATTAGGTGATTGTATGTCTGGGGAACATAATCAGATTATTCAAGCCTATTTCACCAATCTGAGGTCCTGTCTTTATTCCAATACCATGCTGTTTTGATAACTATTACTTTGTAATAAAGTTTAAAGTTGGAGAAAGTTATTCCTCCCATATTCTTTTCCCCAATGATTGCTTTAGCTTCTAGGGTGTTTATTGTTCCAAGTGAATTTCAAAAATGCATGATCCACATCTTTGTAGAATGTCATGAGTATCTTGAGAGGGATCACATTAAATCTGTACAATGCTTTGGGGAGTATTGCCATTTTAATAATGTTAATCTTGCCAATCCATGAGCAGGGTATGTGTTTCCATTTCCACATGCCCTCTCTTATTTCTTGGAGCAGTGTTTTATAGTTTTCTTTGTATAGGTCCTTTACATTTTTAGTCAAGTTGATTCCAAGATATCTGAGTTTGTGTGGAACTATTGTGAATGGGGCTGCTTTCTTAATGTCCATTTCTTTCTAATTACTATTGGTGTATAGAAAGGCCATTGATTTTTGTGTGTTAGTTTTGTAGCCTGCCACCTTGCTATATGAGTTTATTGTTTCTAGAAGCTTTTTTTGTAGAGTCTTTAGGGCTTTCTAATTAGAGTATTATGTCATCTTCAAACAGTGAGAGCTTGACTTCTTCCTTTCCTATCTGGATTCCCTTGATATCTTTTTCTTGCCTAATCGCTATAGTAAGTACTTCCAGGGCTATGTTGTATAGGAGTGGTGAGAGAGGACAGCCTTGTCTTGTGCCAGAATTTAGAGGGAAGGCTTTCAGTTTTTCTCCATTGAGGATTATATTTGCCACTGGCTTTTGGTAGATGGCCTAAACTATATTGAGAAAGGTTCCTTCCATTCCCATCTTGCTGAGAGTTTTGTTCAAAAATGGGTGTTGGACCTTATCAAATGCTTCTCTGCATCTATTGATATGATTATGTAATTTTTATTTTTCTTATTGTTGATGTTGTGTATTATGATGATAGATTTACGGATGTTAAAGCATCCGTGCATTCCTGGGATGAAACCTACTTGGTCATAGTGGATGATCTTCTTAATGAGGTATTGAATCCTATTTGCCAGGTTTTTTTGAGGATCTTTGCATCTTTGTTCATCAGCAATATTGGTCTGTAATTTTCTTTTTTGGTAGCATCTCTGTCTGGTTTAGGTATCAAGGTGGTGTTGGCTTCATAAAAATTGTTTGGAAGTGTTCCCGTTTCTTCGATTTCATGAAAGAGTCTTTCTAGGATTGGTAGTATGAAAGGTTTGAAAGAATTCATTATTGAATTTATCTGGGCCTGGGCTTTTGTTTTTGGGCAGACATTTGATTACTGTCTTAATTTTCTTAGTAGTGATGGGGTTGTTTAGATATGCTACATCCTCTTCATTCAACCGTGGAAGATTATAAGAGTCCAAGAATTTATCCATTTCTTCCAGGTTCTCATTTTTAGTGGCATAGAGTTTCTCAAAGTAGTTTCTGATTACCCTTTGAATCTCTGCCATATCAGTAGTGATCTCTCCTTTTTCATTCCTAATACAAGTTATCAAGTTTCTCTCTCTCTCTCTTTCTTTGTTAGGTTTGCCAGTGGTCTATCAATCGTGTTTATTTTTTCAAAGAACCAACTTCTGCTTTCGTTGATCTTTTGGATTGTTTTTAGGGTTTCCACTTCATTGATTTCTGCTCTCAGCTTTGTTATTTCCTTCTGTCTCCCTATTTTTGTTTTTTTTTTTTGTTGAGCACTTTTTTTTTTTGTGTGTGGTTTTTGGGTCACACCCGGCAGTGCTCAGGGATAATTCCTGGCTCCAGGCTCAGAAATTGTTCCTGGCAGGCACGGGGGACCATATGGGACGCCGGGATTCGAACCGATGACCTCCTGCATGAAAGGCAAACGCCTTACCTCCCATGCTATCTCTCCGGCCCTGTTGAGCACTTTCTAATTCTTTGAGTTGCATCATTAAGCTATTCAGGTATGCCCCTTCTTCTTTCTTGATGTGTGCTTGCAAAGCTATAAATTTTCCTCTCAGTACCGCTTTTGCTGTGTCCCATAAGTTCTGATAGTTTGTGTCTCTATTGTCATTTGATTCCAGGAAGGTTTTGATTTCCTCTTTGATTTCATCTCGGACCCACTGGTTATTCAGTATTAGGCTGTTTAACTTCCAGGTATTAAAGTTTTTCTTCTGTGTCCCTTTGTAGTTCACATATAATTTCAGGGCCTTGTGGTCAGCGAAGGTAGTCTCAAAATTTCTATCCTCTTGATATTATGGAGTTATGTTTTATGTGCTAGCATGTAGTCTATCCTGGAGAATCTCACATGTACATTAGAGAAGAATGTGTATCCAGGTTTCTGGGGGTGGAGTGTCCTATATATATATCTACTAGGCCTCTTTTTTCCATTTCTCTTTTCAGGTCTAGTACATTCTTGTTGGTTTCAGTCTGGTTGACCTATCAAGTGTTGACAATGCCGTGTAGAGGTCTCCCACAATTATTGTGCTGTTATTGATACTATTTTTCAAATTTGTCAACAATTGTATTAAATATTGTGCTGGCCCATCATTCCGTGCATATATGTTTAGGAGAGTGATTTCTTCCTGCTGTACAAATCCCTTGATTAATACAAAATGTCCATCTTTGTACCTTATAACTTTACTGAGTATAAAGTTTACATCATCTGATATTAATATGGCCACTCCAGCTTTTTTATGGGTGTTGTTTGCTTGGATGATTTTCCTCCAGCCTTTTATTTTGAGTCTATGCTTGTTCTGACTATTCATTCAGGTGCGTTTCTTGTAGGCAGCAGAAGGTTGGGTTGAGTTTTTTGATCCATTTAGCCACTCTGTGTCTTTTAAATGGTACATTTAGTCCATTGACATTGAGAGAAAGAATTGTCCTGGGAGTTAGTGCTATCTTTATACTGAAGTTTGGTGTCTCTGTTGGTCAGTCTTGTCTTAGTGTAGGCTGTTCAGTTTTTTTTTTTTTTTAAGACTGGTTTTGAGTCTGTAAAGTTTCTGAGCTGTTGTTTGTCTGTGAAACCATGTATTGTTCCTTCAAACCTGAAAGTGAGTTTTGCTGGGTGTCGTATTCTAGGTGAAGCATTTATTTCATTGAGTTTTGTCACTTGTTGTGGTGGGGTTCATTAGTTAGAAAGAATGCGTGGCCATGAAGTGAAGTGAAGCCGTGCTCTTCTGGGACCTCCAGGAGATATTTTCTTTTCGGGCCCTTCCTAGCCCTTTGAGGGGAGCTTCAGGAGATCAGAGAAGAGAAACATGCAAATCCAACGGGTCCCCTCAGCTTCTCCCAGTCAGCAATCACACAGCAGGGCAGACTACCTCACAGACAATGGAGTGCGCTCTCTATCTATGCACCTGATAGCCAGTTTTCACTCATTCTTTCTTGGCCTTTTGGACTCAGGGGCTCCAGGAGACAGATTTTCTTTTGGGGGGCCCTTCCTAGCATCTGAGGAGAATTTCAGGAGATTAGAGAAGAGAAATACGCAAATCCAACAGTTCCCCTCAGTTTCTTCCAGTCACCAATCACACAACAAGATGGACTACTCCACAGACAAAGGAGTGCGCTCTCTGCCTCCATACCTGATCACCAGTTTTCACTCCATCTGTTTTGATTCTTATTTTTTTCCTTCATACTTTACGTTTTTCTTTTTACCAATCTCTCTCTCTCTCTCTCTCTCTCTCTCTCTCTCTCTCTCTCTCTCTCTCTCTCTCTCTCTCCCCCACCCAACCCATTTGGACTATTAAATGGCTTAGTATTATTCTGTTGGCATCTATTTTGTTTGGCACTCCTTTTGCATCTTGAATTTGTAGAGAAGCCTTTTTTTTTAGAAGGTGGCAAAGTTCTCTGCTATTATCTTCCTCACCACTTTTTCTTCCACTTTCTCTTTTCCCTCCCCTCTGATATTCCTATATTCAGAGATTATTTCTTTTGTATTTATTCATTAAAACATAGCATCATATGGATTCTGGCTTGTAATTTGTCTTAAAAGTTTGTCTATGCAATTCTCCACCTGTATAATCTATGGCTTGCTAACATGTTTTTTGAAAGAGTTCTTTTTTGAGTTGGTTGACTTGTTCATCTATAGATTGCTTAATTTTGCAGGCTAGTGAATCCTTAATTTCTGCTGCTGAAACATTAAGTGTTGATTGTAGGCCCTAATCTCAGGTGCTTTGATGGATCTGAAAATTTGCCAGGATTTCTCTCCCTATCCTAACTGCAGATGTTTTCTTAGTTTTCCCATTGTTCTTTGCATTTGGTAGGTTGAATGCTGGTGTTTCAGTGTATTTAAGGAAGTGTCTCTTTGGGTCAGAGCGATAGCATAGCGGTAGGTGTTTGCCTTGCATGCAAACAACACAGGACAGACAATTATTCAAATCCCAGCATCCCATATGGTCCCCGAGCCTGCCAGGGGTGATTTCTGAGCACAGAGCAAGGAGTAACCCCTGAGTGCTGCTGGGTGTTCTGGGTGCTGCTTCATATCTGCTTTAGGGGTTATTTTGCTAAACAAATGAAGTTATCTATGTATGATAAAAATATTGTGAACTAATTTATTGGTTTGTTCAAATAAGTTTTAGCTATATATTTTGTGGAGAAAGAACTGCTAGGTCCAATACACCACACTCGCACTTTTGGAGAAGGGGTGAGTTGTTGGGAGGACTTGATGGTTCCTTCTCTCTGCACACACACAAGCCTGAGATAGGAGCAAGAGACTGCTTGGGAATCAGGGCTGGCTGCTGGATGCAGAAGCAGGCTGGGGGAAGTTGCTGCAGGTAGAGCTGGCCGTGTTTGATGTGAGGGACTGGAGGGCTCTGTTAAATTTTCTGGGACCTTGAAAAATTACTTTTATTATACATTATAAAATTTAAAATTTCTACTATTTTTGAAGACAACTTTTTGGAAAAAAAAATCTAAATAGCTGCCCATAATTCTTGATGAGTTTGGACATAGTCAACTATTTGTGATACCATCACTATAGTTAAGATAGTAAATGAGTCAGACTTTCTATATGTCTCTCTCTTTATAGAGTAAGGACACTTAGCATGCAAATTGTATGCTCAGCAAATTTTGAAGAATAAAATATTATATTATTAACTAGGTAACATATTACAGAAGACCTATAGAACTTATTTATCAAGAATAACAGAATTTATATATTCATTGACCATTACAATTTAATTTATAAATTATATGAGCAACACCTTAAATCCACAGCAAGCAAAATGAGAAATTTGAAATAAACTATGGGATTGGAGAAAATATTCATGAACCACATTATTGCTAGAAATATAATATAACATAATATATATTTATGATAGACTGAAAGCAAAAACAAATTTACACCTATTGCAATCAACTCATAAAACACTTTTTAATCTCATTAATTATCAAAGAATACGCATGACAATAGCTTTATTTAGTTTAGGAGAATTATTATAATTTGTAAATAAACAAAACAATTTAGGTCTCTTTCTGGTTCAATTAAATTGCTATTTAAAATCAATTCTCTGAATTTCTTTTAATTGCATTTGCCTCACCACATGCAGTTTTCGCCATATGTATTTTGCAATGAACCAGAATAAATACAAAAAAAAGCTAACACATCTTATAACTTGAAGTTTCAGTTCAGTTTATATATAACACAATATAGACCTTTTTCCTTTCATTAAAGTTTCACATATCTAAGAATATTCTAACAGTTTGAAATTGTCTTGGGACTTAATTCATTAAAAAAATTTAAATACAGGTAATAGATTTCATGTGTTTTCTCTACTTAAATTTGTTTTAATAATTTAATTAAAAAATAAAAAACAAAGATATATATCTGATGAATTTTAGAATTGGATCAGAGGTGCCTGAAAAGTGAGAATTTCAAAACATTTTAGCCTAGTTTCATGTTTTTTTCTCCCAAATATAAAATAATAGTGATAATAATAATACATAAGGTGATGTAATATAGGCTCTTTCTCATTTTAATAGAAAAAAACTGATCTTCTAGTTTCAATAAACATACCATTGTTCTAAGCTATGCTGGTTTTGCTATTCTCTGACGAATGTTGCAAAACATTTTTAACAGTATTTCCCCCCCAGTCAGTTTAGTTATCTTCTACGTGCATATAAGAGAATCTCCAAGTGACATCTGCCATGAATAGTTTCATTTATTTTGAAACATGTTGTTTAAATTTAGGTAATATGGTAGCAATTACTTTAAGGTTTATGGTATTGATTTACAAAGTTATCTCAAAATCTGCATGATAAAATTTGTGATATAATTTCCAACCAAGGCATAATAATTAAAATAGTTTTGAAAGTCTATAGCATGAATCCAAGTCTTTGAATTAAAACTATACTTAACATTTTTTCCTTTGTAAAAAAGTTATAAGAAACCTTCATTTAGCAAGGCCCAAAACCATCACTGATGAAATGCCTAGAAACTGGGAAAACCTCCTATCTCTTGATGCACAGACCCTATCTCTTTTATTTAATTTATTTAAATTTTTTAAATTTATTTTTATTATATTTACCTATTTTTTCTCCTCTCTATTATCTGCTGTGCTCCCTTCCTCTCTTTCTTAAGCTATACCTAAGCTAATTATCTTAATTCAACCAGTCCTTAAGAGCTCAGACCTATCCTATTAGGGCCAGACCTCTAATAATACCTTAAGAATAGATCATTAATGTATGTCTTTATGTGGTCATGAGTACATAGAGAGAGGTCTCCTCTATGAGAGCCATGTAAACAATCCATGCCAGGGGCCGGGCGGTGGCGCTGGAGGTAAGGTTCCTGCCTTGCCTGCACTAACCTAGGACGGACCGCGGTTCGATCCCCCGGCGTCCCATATGGTCCCCCAAGAAGCCAGGAGCAACTTCTGAGCGCATAGCCAGGAGTAACCCCTGAGCGTCACAGGGTGTGGCCCAAAAACCAAAAAAAAAAAAAAAACAAAACAAAAAAAAAAAAAACCAATCCATGCCTATAGTGTATATAGCCCCTCCTATATACTATCCCTCCCCTTCTTCAGAAATCCTACTATCCCTTCGCCCCCCAATACCATTCTGATATCCCGCCCTAGTAATGAATCTTTACCCGCAGGCCTTAACCCATTAGGTATCAATGCCCCACTAAACCATCACCCAGCTCCCAAGTGAAAGGACACCCACTCAGCTGCATATCTTGTCCCCCGCCAAGAAACTATAACCAACACTCCTGTGGACTCATGCTCTGTAACCCTCCTCATCCTCCCCTCCAAATGTAGTCGGACTGTTGCTTGATAACCGATTCAGCTCTAGAAGGACCCCCAGTGCAAGAACTCTACCTGAGCCCTTTCTGCTGCAAAGCACTTCTCAACTTCAACAAGACCAGGGTGTTGATGAAAATGTGCCCTGGATTTCACCTATACAAGGATATCTCAAAAGATAATGGGGAATCCTATATTTTCTTTATAAGTTTAAGACCTCTATAATACTACCTCTTAACCGTTTATCCCCAAATGTAAGGTAGTTTTCTGCATCACTTTGTTCCCTTAATTACTTTTTTAAATTAAATATTTTATTGATGTTAAACTTTATAAGATAGATAACTTTACTAAAGTTTCTATTAAGAAGCAACCCATTTATTTTTATTTTTATTTTGACCAAAGTGGCTTACATATCTTTCACAGTAATATTTTAGGTACATATTAACATTGAATCAGGGGAATTCCCATCACCAAAGTTGTCCTCCCTCCACACCCGTTTCCATCTTGCATCTAATATCCCCCACCCTCAGCCTCTGAGTTGCTAGTATAAGTGGCCCCCTCTGTGTCTAGCTTACTACATAATGATGATATAATTGTTTGGTCTTGGTACCCTCCATTATTTTCCCCTCTATTTGAGAGGCGGAACTAGATAGTTCAAGTTATGTGGTTTTGTTTGAAGAAAAGAAAAGCAATAAAATGAGCTAAAAATCAAATAAGCTGAAAATGGGCAGAGTCCTTCTAGAGGCTCTCAACCTCAGTTTGAGAAAGGAAAGGGAAAAAGAAAGTGAAACACCACAACAATACAAAAGGAAATATCAAATAAAAAATCCAGTGAGCACTACAGCAATAAAGATAAGTACCACATAATAACAACGATCCTGAAATAAAAACATAACAGAGCACAAAAAGGAAAAAAAAGAAAAGAAAAAGAAAAAAATTGGAGACAACAACTTCAATATCCAAACCAAAACAAAGAAATAAAAATAATAATAAATAGGTAAATAAATAAAAAAGATTATTTTGTGCTGTTTTTGTTTTCCTGCATCGGCACAGTAAATATTGGGGACATTAGAAAGGGAATTCCCTTGGCCTAAGAGATACAGGGTTTCTCCACCCTTGAAGTATTTACTCTCCTTGAATACCTTGAAGTATTCATTTACTCTCCTCTCGGTGCCTTTGTGGTGTCTGGAAGACTTCTGCTCCATCATGGGTGATAAAATAAGACCTCTGTATCTAGAGATCTTGGTATCTGCACAGGTCAAGGAGTGGAGCTTATGATGAAGTCTTTGTGTTTCTAGAAGTTTTGTTCCTTCACTGTTGTTTTAATCTGTCTTCTGTAGTTGGTGGTCTTGGTCATTGCGCTGATCCTAGTATGAGCCTGAAATAGAGTTTTTTGTTATGTTTCCAGAAGACCCGTTCAGTTGCAGTTGTCTCAGTCACACCTCTGGAATTAGAGATCTTGAAGAAGCAACCCATTTCTTATAAAATATTCACAGGTACACTAGAAAAAAAAAAAGCAAGTGAAAAATGAAAATGTGTAAGATGTTAAAAGCAGATGGCAGTATAGAGAAGTGATCTTTATTTTTAACTTTCCTAAATGTCTTTGGTCATCTTAGATAAAACATTGTTGTTTAAAAAAGCAACATAACAGTCATATTAATATTGTTTTCGCTTAATTACTTTTTAAAACTCATTTTTATTTATTTTTCCTTTATATATACGCAGGTGTATATTTATGTTAATATATATTGTTATATATAAATGATATATATTATTATATGTTATATATAAATATATAAATGTTATATATAGTATATATGTTATATATAAATATATAAAATATATATTGTTTTTGTTTTGTTCTATTCCTTAACTTCACCTGTTTTGATTTGGCTTGGTACAAAACCTACAAGTCTTGCCTGGGATAAATACTCAGGTCAAAACCAGGGCACAGAGATGATGAAGCCTGACTCTCTCACCCCCAAATGCACCAGCAATATAATATAGCACCATTTATTTTTGCAAAGGCATACTAAAAAGGGGGAAATTTTACGTATAGAAACAAACTCTTATCTACTAGAGATAAGAGCTCATACATTTTACAATACAAGGGTTCCTCCCACCTTGAACATATGTCATGTGGCCCCAATTTAGACTCTATGGGATTAGGCAGCGAGCACCCTTCCCTGAACCCAAGATCTCAGACATAGAACCAACACAGTTCTCTGCAACATCTCCAGGAACCAAACTTCCTCTGGGACATTCTTAATACTGCTCTGATACAAACATGAGCTGGTTTGATATGACATCCTGACAATGAAGAAATGGCAACAACTTGATCTAAGAGCAGGTTGTTTTATTTCACCTCCTAACAATAAGATGAAATCAGAAGACACATCATTCTTTGATCTGTGCAGAAGCCAAGATTGCTAACTACGTAAGACTGACTGACAACCATTACTGGGCAGAACTTACCCTGGGACCAATAAAAAAAGACCCTACTCTAGGCTTTGGCCTACGTTCTGTACAACAACCAAGATCTTAATTCCAGAGTCTGAATGAAACAACTGCAACTGATCAGAATTTCTGGAAACTAAATGAAAGACTCTATCCTAGGCTTTGTCCTAGGATTGGTGCAAAAACCAAGACCACCAACTACAGAAGACTGATTAAAGCAGCAGTGATGGAACAGAACTTCTAGAACCACAAAGAAAGACTCCATTTTAGGCTCTGTCCTATGACCTGCGCAAATACCAAGATCTCTAGTTACAGAGGCCTGATTTTATCATCATGACTGAGTGGAAAGTTTCTGGACACCACGAAAGGACTTAGAGGAGAGTAAAAGCGCATGTACAAAGCCTGTATACTTCAAGGGCGGAGAAATTCTGAATCTCTTAGCCCAAGAGAATTCCCTTCTAATCTCCCCAATACTTAATATGCCTATGCAAAAAAAGAGAGAGAAGCGCATATTAATTTTTTGTTATTGTTATATTTTTATTTTCATTCTTTTGTTTTGTTTTTATTTTTGAGATCGTGATTATTATTTGGTTGTTGTTTGTTTATTGCTGTGGTGCCTTTTGGGTATTTTTTGTTTGATTTTTTTGGTATTGTTATGTTTTCTTCCTTTTTCCCTTCTCTTAAATTATTTTATAATTTATAAAATATTTATAGCCTCTAGAAGGATCTCCTTGTTTTTTTGCTTGTTTGAATTTTGCTCTTTTTTTCCCTTTTAAACAGGACCACATAACTTAATCATCTTGTTCTGCCTCATAAATTGAGGGGAAAATAATGGAGGTTACCAAGACCAAACAGTCGTATGAACATTGAGTAGAAATAAAAAATGATCAGACTTAAACACCAAATTCAAAACCAAAGACAATAGAATAATACTCAATCTACAACAAGCTAGACACAGAGGGAGCCACTTATACTAGCAGCCTGGGGGTGGGGGGTGCAAAGGAGAGGGATGTGGGATGCATGCTGGAAATAGGAGTGAAAGGAAGACAACATTGGTGGTGGAAATGCACCTGATTCAATGTTACAATGTACCTAAAATATTACTGTGAAAGATTTGTATTCCACTTTGGTCAAAATAAAAATTCTTTAAAAGAAAAAGGAAAATGGATAAAATATTTGGAAATAAAACCTCAGCTTTTACACTTATCGAATGCTGGTCCTCTTACTAGTGATTCTTCAGACTATGAAAAATATCCCCAGAGCTGGATGCTTTCACTTTATTTTCTTTGAATTTTATAGGAATTGTGGTCTCTTTACGAAAATTTACTATTGCATATTGTAAAACTGAATGTATATGCATCTAATATATATTTTAACTGAGAACATTGTGAATTATAAGTCTTTTACAGTTTTACTTCAGGCGATTAGTGACAGTGAATTAGGGCCATTACTAATGTTAACCTCCTTCCATCCTAGTTCCCCACATGCATCTCATATCTCCACCCCTAGCTCACAGGACTATCAGTGTAACAGGTCCAATTTGTGTTTAGCTTGTTGTAGTTTAGGTCTCTTGATTTTATTGTTGTTGACTTTGGGATAGTATTTAGATATGACCTCTTTTTATTTTTTTCTTACTCAATGTTCCTGAGACCACTTAACTCCTGGGCACAATCCACGTTTTTTTCTTTTCTTAATTTGTAGAAAGATACAGAAATATATGGGGCCAGAGCGGTGGAGAGGGGTCTGCCTTGCAAACACTAGCCTATGACAGACCACGGTTGGATCCTCCTGCATTCCATATGGTCCCCCAAGCCAGGAGCGATTTCTGAGCGAATAGCCAGGAGTAACCCCTGGGCATCAATGGGTGTAGTTCTCCCCAAATGACACAGAAATATGACACAGTTCTATGGTCATATGAACAAAGGCGGGAGCCCCTATCTAGAATATAAGTAAAATTAAAAATAAAAAAGAAATAAAGAAAGTAAAAAGGAAGGGAGAGGGGCAGATGCGACTTTTTCTTTTCTTTTTTTTTTCTTTTGCATAGGCAGAGCAAAAGTTAGGGAAATTAGAAAGGAAATTCCATTGTCCTAGATATACAGCATGTCTCCACCAATAAAGCAAACTGTCAAAGGATTGACTACAGGCTCTTGACTTGTTGGTTGTCCAACCTTAATGTCTCTCTTTATGGTCCCAGAGAAAGTTCTGCTCAATTGCGGTTGTCAGTCTTCTGTAGTTAGCAGTCTTGGTTTTTGAACCAGTCCTAGAATGAAGCCTAGGATAAGGTGCATCTATAGTTTTAAAAAGATTAAAAGCTGAACTCAATGAACCGAAGTTAATATAGTCCATTTAAAATACATTTTATTTTATACGTTTAGTAAGGGGTTTGGCAGTTTTCTGAACAAGGATACATAAGCTTTGAATGCTTAGAAAAATTCTATACATTTAGGTTTTAGTCTAAGCGTAAGTATTCTAAAGTCCACTAGATGGCAGAAGCGTACTAGGAAAGTTCCCAGTACGGCCCTAAGCAGGTTGTAAATTAGGAGACCATGCCAAGGTTACTGGCCTATCATATGGCTTCTTCAGCCTTGTCCATTCAGGGTTCAGAAATTGAGCTGCCAGGCTCTCTCAGATGCTCGTCTGTGAGCAAGCACATTGCTCATTTGCCTCTAAAGTCAGACACTAGCTGCTTTCTGCATTTACATTTTCCTAATTTCTGCAAATTTATTTTCACTCTTTCAGCAACTTACTTAATAACTAAAGAAAATTATTCTGGGAAGAAACACCCTCATAATTCATACTCATATGTCTGGGGATCACTTTTTTTGCTCACTATGGGGCACTGTGGGTCGGTGCTTGGGTCAGCTGTGTTCTGTGGTTTGGGTGGATGTGATTCTGGGGACAACAAAGGCCACACATTTCCTTCATACCCTGTTAACAATTCTTATATTAAATTCCGTTCAAATAACTGGTGTCTATCTCGTGCCTGAACCTGTCTATTGTAATAGGTCTTGGTGAGGTCTGATTCTACATTTCTGACAAGAAGATGCCTAGTTTCTGGTGCATGTACCAAATTTTCAGTGGTAGATTTCTAATGTAAGCGTTTGACTGGAGTTGGAATCACAGGGAACTTTAAGAAACTATGTGACTATATGACACATGTGACCCTTGAATTGTGAACTGGCAGTTAAGTAAACTTCCAAAGAGATTCTGATATGTGGTCAGAGTTCTCTAAAACTTGCCTTTAATTACCAACTGAGGAGATGTGGCTACACTTCCCAGTCTTTACCTTGAGGACAAATTTGCTGTTCACCACTGGGTTGGTGCTACTGGTTTCAAATAAATAAATAGGCCAGAGATATTACTTAGCATCTTGTATTTCATAGCACAGTCTCCCAATTAAAAGATGATTTTACCCAAAAGTAACAATTGTGCCAATGTAAGAAATCCTAAGCTAGCAGGTGTGGCAAAGTTAATATCAATTTTTCTGGTAAAGATAATATCTTTGTCACTTTATCAGGGGTCTCAAACTCAATTTACCTGAGGGCCACAGGAGGCAAAGTCGGGGTGATCCTTGAGTGCAAAGTCAGTAGTAAGCCTTGAACATTGGGGCGTGTGACCCACACAACTAAAACAAAACAAAACAAAAAAAGATTCCTCTAGGGCAGGGCCACAACATGTTGTACGGAGGGCCGCAAACGGCCTGCGGGCAGTGAGTTTGAGACCCCTGCTTTAGATAGAAACTTGATCACTTATTCTAAGTTCTAACAGTTAACTAGCACAGGACTTTTTTTTTTTAAAGAATATCTGAGGAACAAGAATGCCTGCAATGTCCTGGGCTTTGTCCCTTTGTGTATTACTCGCCTGAACTCTGGGTATTGACGTTACAAAGGTAGACAGAAGACGAACATGTTTTTTTTTTTAAACCTTTGTTAGCTTATTAGTATTGTCCTCAAAACATTCCCTTAGACTGTAGGTGAACAAGGGAGCAAAATAATTTCTCAAAAGTCAAGGAAAATTAAAGACAAAAATTCAAGCAAAAAAATTTTCAAAAGTCAAGAAAATTTTCTCAAAATTAAGAATTGGTGAGTAACCTAATGAGAAATAATTTCTACTTGCTGCGCCTGAGTTGTACACCAGGTGCTTTGTAAAATCCTTCTGGGAAAATTTATTCACTCCCTTATGAAATGAATGCGATCAAGATTTGTAGAGTATAAATAACAGTATGTAAGTCACAAGAATACAAGTAACAGTATACAGACAGTATCTGTATAACTGGACATTATCTTTATAATGTTTCATATTCTCTTTACAGCAAGAAATTTGCATATTTTCTGGTGGAGCAAGTATTGTGATATCTGAAGATTGATTTAAGTTTCTATTAACATGGAAATCCATTCTCAGCAGTATATCAGCAGTTATGCTGCAACTTTATATACCATTTTTCCCTAAGAACCACCAAGGACCTTAGATAGTACAGTGATGCTTGGCATTATCTCAGGCAAAATTGTGGCCTCTGTCAAATAATTTGGCTCAGAAATTCCAGCACCAAAGATTACTAAGAAAACCCCTTTTATTGATATATATAACCCTAAAAGTTCAGACAATGTTTTTCTCTTTTTCAAATATGTCCTTGCAGCTGAAGTTTCTGGTAGACAAGGGCGAAAATGACTTTGCTCAGAAAATAGAAAAACACATTTTAGGAGATTTGGTTTCTTCCTGTGCTTGACATCCAAAACAATGGAGCCCAGCTCAGGAAGATCAAGTTTCTAGATATTTCTTACCTCCTCCTAACCCTTGTTTTGCAATTAAGGTTGGTTGTTAAAAGCTGCCCTGAGTGTTACCTTTTCTTTTGCAATTAACCTTGCCTTGTTATTGTAAGCATCCTTCTCTGCACCTGTGACTGGCTTACCCCTATAAAAACCTCTGTTTGGAAAATAAACTTGTTGCACTCCTGCCAGAAGAAGTGTCGACCCCACATACTCTGTATGGCTTCATTTATTTTATATTTCATATTTTCCATAGCTGGTCCAGGAAATCCACTCTCCCTGAAGTGAATTCACCGATTCCCACTGGCGCTGCAAGACAGAAGCCGCTTGCAGCATAGAAACATAAGGGAAGACTCTACCCTATGCTTCATCCTAGGATCGGGGAAAAAAAAACAAGACTACCAACTACAGAAGACTGATAAAAACAACAGTGATGGAATAGAACTGCTAGAACTATAAAGAAAAGACTCCATCCTAGGCTCCATCCTTTGACCTGTGCAAATACCAAGATCTCTAGGTACAGAGGCATGATTTTATTGTCCATACTGAGTGGAAAGTTTCTAGACACCACAAAAGGACCTAGGGGAGAGTAAAAGAATATGTACGGAACCTGTAGTTATTTCCCATGACAGTATACTTAAAGGGCGGAGAAACTTTGTATCTCTTAGGCCAAGGGAATTCCCTTTTTAATCTCCCCAATATTTACTGTGCCTATGAAAGAAAAAAGAAAAAAAAAGAAGCACAAATTAATTTTTTTTGGTTCTTGGTTCTTGGTTTTTTCATAGTTCTATTTCCATGTTTGTTTGTTTTTTTGTGTGTGTGTGCTATGTTTTGTTTTTATTTCAGAACTGTGGTTATTTTGTGGTTGTTGTCTATATTGTTGTGGTGCTTTTCAAGTTTTTTGTTTGCTTTTTAAATTCTTTTTTTAGTATTGTTGTTAAGTTTTTCTTTCTTTTTCCCTTTCTTCTCCTAAATTGATATTTATAGCCTCTAGAAGGACTCCTCCCATATTTTGCTTGTTTGATTTTTTTGCCCCATTTTATTTTATTTTATTTTTCTTTCCTTCAAACAGAAACACATAAATTGAACCATCTTGTTCCACCTCACAAATTGAGGGGGAAATAATGGAGGGTACCAAGACCAAACAGTTGTATGAACATTAATTAGAAATAAAAAAAATGATCAGACTTAAACATCAAATTCAAAGCAAATGACAACAGAATCGATACCCAATCTACAACATGCTACACACAGAGGGGACTACTTATCCTAGCAGCCTGGGAGTAAGGGAGAGGATATGGGATGCATGCTGGGAACGGGGGTAGAGGGAGGACAACTTTCGTGGTGGGAATTCCCCTGATTCAATGTCACTATGTACCTAAAATATTACTATGAAAGATTTGTAATTCACTTTGATCAAAATAAAAATTTAAACAAAAAAAGCTGAACTGTAAAGGAAACAAGGGTACTCTATACAAAAAAAAAGCAAATACAATTTCTTTGCTCTTGAGATTTTTTTTCACACTACATTTCCTTTTGTAATGCACATGCTCATGGATCATCAACCCTAAATGTTTCTGTGAGATAAGCTGGACTTATTTTTACTGTTCTCATCTGGAAATACAGAACATTAAGTTAATGAAAGTCAAACTGCTAGTAAATTTAGACATACCATTGTGGAAAATAATGTGTAAACATTTGAATTAACTCAAGTGTGTTGAGTTCTTTATATGAGTTGATTTAGTGCTAGGTACTCAGAACAAGAGAAGGATAAGACATGGTACAGCCTCAGATAACTTAGCTTTATTGGAGAGTTAAGAGGTGAATGAGTATGCATGTGCAGATGGGAACATGTGAGCACTTGTGTGGTATAATGGCTTTGTACCAATGTGTACCTGTACATGTGTCTATGTATGCAAGTAATGATGTGTCTATTGTGTATACATGCATAGTTTGCTTTGTGTGTCTATTTGTTTCTGTGCACATTTGAGCAGGTGTGAAGAACTGAATGCTAGAGGCAGCAAATACTTTAGTGCAAGTGTTTTGAATTAAATTGATTTATCAATTAATCTTTTTTTTTAGTTTCAATAAGTTTTTATTGAGAATATTCTGCATGCAAGTATCCACATAGGTCGGGAGGATACAAATAACACAACTAATAAAACAAAACTTTAGAACAATATTATTTATCGATAATGTTAAATTCCATAAAATTTTCTTTACAATGTAGAGAAAATTACATCCTGAGAATGACTGACAAAGTCACAAACATTAATTTGAACATTGGCCTTGCATTTCCTTGGATAGTTTGAGTAAGTCAGGTTTGCATGTTATTGTTTTTAATTTGAGGCATGATTCCAGGTCCTCATCGATGAGACGATTTCTCAATTTACTCTTGATAAGATTCATGCTTGAAAATGATTGTTTGCATAAATATGTAGACCCAAACAAGGAAAGAACAGCAAACACTAGCTTTTTTAGTTGATTATATGAGTCAGGAATACTATTTCAAGTGTTAAAAATCACCATATCTTCCTTGTCCAAGTCTTTCAAAGCAAACCACTATGCTGTGAACTAAGTTCACATTTGTGTTTCTCCAATCTTTCTAAATTACCACAAAGAAGTTCAAATTTCAAGCTCCACAGTTCTTAGTTTTTTAAATCCAGCAATTGCATTTCTTATTTTTTAATTTTTTTATTTAAACAACTTTATTATATACATGATTGTGTTTGGGTTTCAGTCATGTAAAGAACATCACCCATCACCAATGCAACATTCCCATCACCAATGTCACAAATCTCCCTCATCCCAAACCAACCCCCGCCTGTACTCTAGACAGGCTTTCTATTTCCCTCGTACATTCTCATTATTAGGATAGTTCAAAACGTAGTAATTTCTCTAACTAAACTCATCCCTGTTTGTGGTGAGCTTCATGAGGTGAGCTGTAACTTCCAGCTCTTTTCTCTTTTGTGTCTGAAAGTTATTATTGCAAGAATGTCTTTCATTTTTCTTAAAACCCATAGATGAGTGAGACCATTATTTTTTTCTCTTAATTTGAATATCTTGATTACATAAATGATTGTGATTAGGTTTCAGTCATATAAAGAACACCCCCTTCACCAGTGCAACATTCTCGCCACCAATGTCCCAAATCTCCCTCCATCCAACCCCACCCCCACCTGTACTCCAGACAGGCTTTCCAGTTCCTCATTCATTCACATGATTATGGTAGTTCTCTGTGTAGTTATTTCTATAGCTGTACTCACCACTCTTTGTGGTGAGCTTCATGGAGTGAGCTAGTGTTCCAGCCCTCCTCTCATTGTCTCTGAGGATTGTTACAAAAATGACTTTTATTTTTCTTAAAACCCATAGATGAGTGAGACTATTCTGCGTCTCTCTCTTTCTCCTTCTGACTTATTTCACTGAGCATGATAGATTCCATGTACATCCATGTGTAGGAAAATTTCATGACTTTATCTCTCCTGACGGCTGCATAATATTCCATTGTGTATATGTACCACAGTTTCTTTAGCCATTCATCTGTTTAAGGGCATCTTGGTTGTTTCCGGAGCCTGGCTATTGTGAATAGTGCTGCAATAAATATAGGTGTGAGGAAGGGGTTTTTGTATTGTATTCTTGTGTTCCTAGGGTAGAACCCTAGGAGTGGAATAGCTGGGTCGAATGGGAGCTCAATTTCCAGATTTTGAAGGAACCTCCATATTGCTTTCCATAGAGGCTGTACTAGACGGCATTCCCACCAGCAGTGGATAAGAGTTCCTTTCTCTCCACATCCCTGCCAGCACTGATTGTTCTCATTCTTTGTGAAGTGCGCCAATCTCTGTGGTGTGAGGTGGTATCTCATCATTGTTTTGATTTGCATCTCCCTGATGATTAGTGACGAGGAGCATTTTTTCATGTGTCTTTTGGCCATTTGTATTTCTTTTTTATCAAAGTGTCTGTTCATTTCTTCTCCCCATTTTTTGATGGGATTAGATTTTTTTCTTGTAAAGTTCTGTCAGTGCCCTGTATATTTTGGATATCAGCCCCTTATCTGAAGGATGTTGGATGAATAGTTTCTCCCACTCGGTGGGTGACTCTTGTATCCTGGGCACTATTTCTTTTGAGGTGCAGAAGCTTCTCAGTTTAATGTATTCCCATCTGTTAATCTCTGCTTCCACTTGTTTGGAAAGTGCAGTTTCCTCCTTGAAGATACCTTTAGTCTCAATGTCATGGAGTGTTTTACCGACGTGTTGTTCTATATACCTTATGGTATCCGGTCTGATATCAAGGTCTTTAATCTATTTGGATTTGACCTTCGTAGATGATGTTAACTGGGGGTCTATGTTTGCTTTTTTGCAAGTGGCTAACCAGTTCTGCCAGCACCACTTGTTGAAGAGATTATTCCTGCTCCACTTAGGATTTCTTGCTCCTTTGTCAAAAATTAGGTAACTGTATGCCTGGGGAATGTTCTCTGAGAACTCAAGCCTATTCCACTGATCTGAGTGTCTGTCTTTATTCCAATACCATGCTGTTTTGATAACTATTGCTTTGTAGTACAGTTTAAAGTTGGGGAAAGTGATGCCTCCCATTTTCCTTTTCCCTAGGAGTGCTTTAGCTATTCGAGGGTGTTTATTGTTCCAGATGAACTTCATAAGTGTTTGATCCACTTCTTTGAAGAATGTCATGGGTATTTTTAAGGGGATTGCATTAAATCTGTATAATGCTTTGTGGAGTATTGCCATTTTAATGATGTTAATCCTGCCAAACCATGAGCAGAGTAAGTGTTTCCATTTCCGTGGGTCCTCTCTTATTTCTTGGAGCAGGGCTTTATAGTTTTCTTTCTATAGGTCCTTCACGTCTTTGGTCAAGTTGACTCCAAGATATTTGAGTTTGTGTGGCACTATTGTGAATGGGATTGCCTTCCTGACTTCCATCTCTTCCCTATTATTATTGGTGTATAAAAAGGCCATTGATTTCTGTAGGTTGATTTTGTAGCCTGCCACCTTGCTATATGAATCTATTGTTTCTAGAAGCTTTTTGGTAGAGTCTTTAGGGTTTTCTAAGTAGAGTATCATGTCATCTGCAAACAATGAGAGCTTGACTTCTTCCTTTCCTATCTGGATGCCCTTGATATCTTTTTCTTGCCTGATCGCTATAGCAGGAACTTCCAGTACAATGTTTAAGAGGAGTGGTGAGAGCGGACAGCCTTGTCTTGTACCAGAATTTAGAGGAAAGGCTTTGAGTTTTTCTCCATTGAGGCTAATGTTTGCCACTGGCTTGTGGTAGATGGCTTCAACTAGATTGAGAAAGGTTCCTTCCATTCCCATCTTGCTGAGAGTTTTGATCGAGAATGTGTGTTGGACCTTATCAAATGCTTTCTCTGCATCTATTGATATGATCATGTGATTTTTATTTTTCTTGTTGTTGATGTTGTGTATGATGTTAATAGATTTACGGGTGTTAAACCATCCTTGCATTCCTGGGATGAAACCTACTTGGTTGTAGTGTATGTTCTTCTTGATGATGCATTGGATCTTATTTGCCAGGATTTTGTTGAAGATCTTTGCATCAGCATTCATCAGGGATATTGGTCTGTAATTTTCTTTTTTGGCAGCATCTCTGTCTGGTTTTGGTATCAAGGTGATATTGGCTTCATAAAAGCTGTTTGGGAGTGTTCCCTTTTTTTCAATTTCATGAAAGAGCTTGGCTAGGATTGGTAGTAGCTCCTCTTGAAAGATTTGAAAAAATTAATTAGGAAAACCATCTGGGCCTGGGCTTTTCTTTTTGGGCAGATGTTTGATTACAGTTTCAATTTCCTCAATAGTGATGGGGGTGTTTAGATATGCTACATCCTCCTTACTTAAATGTGGAAGGTTATAAGTGTCCAAGAATTTTTCCATTTCTTCTAGGTTCTCATGTTTTCTAGCATAAAGTTTCTCAAAGTAGTCTCTGATTATCCTTTGGATCTCTGCAATTTTTGTCGTGATCTCCCCCTTTTCATTTCTAATACGGGTTATTAGATTTCTCTCTCTCTCTCTTTCTTTGTGAGTTTTGCCAATGGTCTATCAATCTTGTTTATTTATTTATTTATTTATTTATTTTTTTCCAAAAAACCAGCTTCTGCTTTCGTTGATCTTTCGGATTGCTTTTTGGTTTTCCACTTCATTGAGTTCTGCTTTCAGCTTTGTTATTTCCTTCTGTCTCCCCATTTTTGGTTCCTTTTGTTGGTCATTTTCTAATTTTTTAAGCTGCGCCATTAAGTTATTCAGGTAGGCTCCTTCTTCCTTCCTGATGTGTGCTTGTAGAGCTATAAATTTTCCTCTCAGGACCGCTTTTGCTGTGTCCCATAGATTCTGGCAGTTTGTGTCTTCATTATCATTTGTTTCCAGGAAAGTTTTGATTTCCTTTTTGATTTCATCTCAGACCCACTGGTTGTTCAGTAGCAGGGTGTTTAATTTCTAATTGTTAAAGTTTTTCTTCTCTGTGGCTTTGTAGTTCACATCTAATTTCAGAGCCTTGTGGTCAGCAAAGGTAGCCTGCAAGATTTCTATCCTCTTGATTTTATGGAGGTATGTTTTATGTGTCAGCACGTAGTCTGTTCTGGAGAATGACCCATTTACATTGGAAAAGAATGTATATCCAGGTTTTTTGGGATGGAGTGTCCTGTATATATCTACTAGTCCTCTTTCTTCCATAACTCTTTTCAGGGCTAGTATGTTTTTGTTGGGTTTCAGTCTGGTCGACCTATCAAGTGTTGATAGGGCTGTGTTGGAGTCTCCCACAATGATTGTGTTATTATTGATTTCTTCTTTCAGATTTGTCAGTAATTGTATTAGATAATTTGCTGGTCTCTCATTGGGTGCATATATGTTTAATAGTCTGATTTCTTCCTGTTGTACATATACCTTGATTAGTACATAGTGTCCATCTTTGTCCCTTACCACTTTTCTGAGTATAAAGTTGGTGTCATCAGATATTAATATGGCCACCCCAGCTTTTTTGAGGGTGTTGTTTGCTTGGATGATTTTCCTTCAGGCTTTGATTTTGAGTCTATGTTTGTTCTGACTATTTAGATGTGTTCCTTGTAGGCAGCAGGTTGGATTCATCTTTTTGAGCCATTTTGCCACTCTGTGTCTTTTAATTGGTGAATTTAGTCCATTGACATTGAGGGAGATGATTGTCATAGGATTTAATGTCATCTTTGTAGATAAGTTTTCTGTGTTTGTTGGTCTCTCTTGTCTTAGACTTGACCTGTCAATTTTTCCTTTAAGGCTGGTTTATCATCTGTGAAGTTTCTGAGCTGTTGTTTATCCATGAAGCTGTGTATTCTTTCTCCAAACCTGAACGTGATTCGGGCTGGGTGCAGTATTCTTGGTGAGGCATTCATTTCATTCAGTCTTGTCACAATATCCCACCACTCTCTTCTGGCCTTGAGAGTTTCTTGTGACATGTCTGCTGTAAGTCTTAGGGATGCTCCTTTGAATGTAATTTCCCTTTTGATCTTGCTGCTTTCAGTATTCTATCCCTATCTATGGGATTTGTCATTGTAACGAGGATATGTCTTGGGGTGTTTTTCTTTGGGTCTCTTTTAGCTGGTATTCTTCGGGCATGCAGGATTTGATTGCATGTAGTCTTTAACTCTGGGAGTATCTCTTTGATGATGTCTTTGACAGCTGATTCTTCTTGGAGATCTCCTTCCTGGGTTTTTGGGACTCCAATGATTCTTATGTTGTTTCTCTTGAGTTTATCAAAGACTTCTATTTTCATCTTTTCGCATGCCTTGAGTACTTTTTCCATTGCCTGTTCGTTTGTCTTAAGATTCTTTTCCAATTTCTTTGTTGTGTTGAGCTTTTCTGCATCTCATCTTCCAGTACTCCGATTCTCTCCTCAGCTGCTGATATCCTGTTGGCGAGGCTATCCATTGTGGTTTTCAGTTGAGCAACCGTATTTTTCAGATCTGTTATTTCAGTTTGGAGTTTTCTGATTTCTGTCTTTGTGTTCTCTGCAGATCGATCTATGCTCTTTTTGAGTTCTACGAACATATTCCATATTTCTATTCTAAACTCCTTATCTGAAAGGTTAATCAGGTGGTTGGATTTATTAGGTCAACCGAGCTTTCGTCTTCATTCTCTATGGATGGTGTTTACCTGTGAGGTTTCCCCATTGTCACGGTTGTAGTGTGGTTTTTCCTGTGTGTTGTGGTGGGGTTCATTGATTAGAAAGAGTGCGTGGCTGCAAAGCGAAGTGAAGTGGCCGAGCTCTTCTCTGCCTATAGTTGACAGTCCTCAGAGTGAACAAAGGCAGAACAAAGGCAGGGCAGAGCGATCCCGCAGCCCCAGAATGTAGGCACTCACCAGCTTCAAAATGCAGTTTTTTGGGGGTGCGCTCCCTAGGCCCCTGAGGAAACCTTCGGGGATTCAGAAGCACAGTTTCAGGCAGACAGAGATAGGAGTTTCCTGAAGTGTCCTCAGAGTGAACAAAGGCAGGGCAGGGCAGAGCTATCCCGCAACCCCAGAATATAGGCACTCACCAGCTTCAAAATGCAGTTTTTTGGGGGTGCGCTCCCTAGGTCCCTGAGGAAACCTTTGGGGATTCAGAAGCACAGTTTCAGGCAGACAGAGATAGGAGTTTCCTGAAGTCCTCAGAGTGAACAAAGATAGGGCAGGGCAGAGTTATCTCACAGCCCCAGAATGTAGGCACTCACCAGCTTCAAAATGCAGTTTTTTTGGGGTGCACTCCCTAGGCCCCTGAGGAAACCTTCGGGGATTCAGAAGCACAGTTTCAGGCAGACAGATAGGAGTTTCCTGAAGTGTCCTCAGAGTGAACCGAGTGAGACCATTCTGCGTCGTTCTCAGTCTCTGACTTATTTCACTCAGTATAATAGATTCCATGTACATCCATGTATAGGAAAATTTCATGACTTCATATCTCCTGACAGCTGCATAATATTCCATTGTGTATATGTACCACAGTTTCTTTAGCAATTCTTCTGTTGAGGGTATCTTGGCTGTTCCCATAGTCTTGCTATAGTAAATAGTGCTGCAATGTATATAGGTGTATGGAAGGTATTTTTGTATTGTATTTTTGTGTTCCTAGGAGTGGTATAGCTGCGTAGTATGGGAGCTCGATTTCCAGTTTTTGGAGGAATCTCCATATTGCTTTCCATAAAGGTTTTACTAGACAGCATTCCCACCAGCAGTAGATAAGATTTCCGTTCTCTCCACATCCCCGCCAACACTGCTTGTTCTCATGTGTGCCAATCTCTGGGGTGTGAGGTGGTACCTCATAGTTGTTTCAATTTGCATCTCCCTGATGATTAGGATGTGGAGCATTTTTGTGTCTTTAGGCTATTTGTATTTTTTCTTTATCAAAGTGTCTGTCCATTTCTTCTCCCCATTGTTTTAAATGGGATTAGATGTTGTATTCTTGTAAAGTTCTGTCAGTGCCTTGTATATTTTGGAGATTAGCCCCTTATCTGATGGGTATTGGGTGAATAGTTTCACCAACACAGTGAGGGGCTCTTGTATCCTGGCGCTATTTCTTTTGAGGTGCAGAAGCTTCTCAGTTTAATATATTCCCATCTGTTAATCTCTGCTTTCACTTGCTTGGAGAGTGCAGTTTCCTCTTTGAAGATGCCTTTAGTCTCAATGTCCTGGAGTGTTTTACCTATGTGTTGTTCGATATATCTTATGGTTTCAGCTCTGATATCAAGGTCATTCATCCATTTGGATTTAACCTTCATATATGATGTTGACTGGGCATCTAAGTTCAATTTTTTGCAAGTGGCTAGCCAGTTGTGCCAATACCACTTGTTGAAGAGGCTTTCTTTGCCCCATTTAGTATTTCTTGCTCCTTTATCAAAAATTAGGTGACTGTATGTCTGGGGAACATTCTCTGAGTATTCAAGCCTATTCCACTGATCTGAGGGCCTGTCTTTATTCCAATACCATGCTGCTTTGATAACTATTGCTTTGTAGTACAGTTTAAAGTTGGGGAAAGTAATTCTTCCCTTATTCTTTTCCCCAATGATTGTTCTAGCTATTCTAGGGTATTTATTGTTCCAAATGAATTTCAAAAGTGCCTGACCCACTTCTTTGAAGAATGTCATTGGTATCTTTAGAGGGATCGCATTAAATCTGTACAATGCTTTGGAGAGTATTGCCATTTTAATGATGTTATTCCTGCCAATCCATGAGCAGGGTATGTGCTTCCATTTCCGCGTGTCTTCTCTTATTTCTTGGAGCAGTGTTTTATAGTTTTCTTTCTATAGGTCCTTCACATTTTTAGTCAAGTTGATTCCAAGATATTTGAGTTTGTGTGGCACTATTGTGAATGGGGTTGTTTTTTTAATGTCCATTTCTTCCTTATTACTATGTGTGTATATAAAGGCCATTGATTTTTGTGTGTTAATTTTGTAGCCTGCCACCTTGCTATATGAGTCTATTGTTTCTAGAAGCTTTTTGGTAGAGTCTTTAGGGCTTTCTAGGTAGAGTGTCATGTCATCTGAAAGCAGCGAGAGCTTGACTTCTTCCTTTCCTATCTGGATTCCCTTGATATTTTTTTCTTGCATAATCACTATAGCAAGTACTTCCAGTGCTATGTTTAATAGGACTGTTGAGAGATGACAGCTTTGTCTTGTGCCAGAATGTAGAGGAAAGGCTTTGAGTTTTTCTCCATTGAGGACAAAATTTGCCTCTGGCTTTTGGTAGATGGCCTTAACTATATTGAGAAAGGTTCCTTCCATTCCCATCTTGCTGAGAGTTTTGATCAAGAATGAGTGTTGGACCTTATCAAATGCTTTCTGTGCGTCTATTGATATGATCATGTGATTTCTATTTTTCTTGTTGATGTTGTGTATTATGTGGATAGATTTACGGATGTTAAACCATCCTTGCATTCCTGGGATGAAACCTACTTGATCGTAGTGTATGATCTTCTTGATGATGCATTGGATCCTATTTGCCAGGATTATGTTGAAGATCTTTGCATCAGCATTCATCAGGGATATTGGTCTGTAATTTTCTTTTTTGGTAGCATCTCTGTCTGGTTTAGGTATCAAGGTGATGTTGGCTTCATAAAAGGTATTTGGAAGTGTTCCTGTTTTTTCAATTTCATGAAAGAGTCTTGCCAGGATTGGTAGAAGTACCTTTTGAAAGGTTTGAAAGAATTCATTAGTAAATTCAACGGGGCCTGGACTTTTGTTTTTGGGCAGACATTTGATTACTGTCTTAATTTCCTTAATAGTGATGGGTGTGTTTAGATATACTACATCCTCTTCATTCAACTGTGGAAAATTATAAGAGTGCAAAAATTTATCCATTTCTTCCAGGTTTTCATTTTTAGTGGCATAGAGTTTCTCAAAGTAGTTTCTGATTACCCTTTGGATCTCTATCATATCAGTAGGGATCTCTACTTTTTCATTCCTATTACGAATTATGAAGTTCCCCTCTCTCTCTTTGTCAGTTTGCCAGTGGTCTATCTTGTATTTTTTCTGAGAACCAACTTCTGCTTTCGTTGATCTTTTGGATTGTTTTTTGGGTTTCCACTTCATTGGTTTCTTATCTCAGCTTTGTTATTTCCTTCTGTCTCCCTATTCTTGGGTCCTTTTGTTGAGTAATTTCTAATTCTATGAGCTGCGTCATTAAGCTATTCAGGTATGCCCCTTCTTCTTTCTTGATGTGTGCTTACAAAGCTATAAATTTTTCTCTCAGTACCGCTTTTGCTCTGTCCCATATATTCTGATAGTTTGTGTCTCCATTGTCATATATTTCTAGGAAGGTTTTGATTTCATCTCGGACCCACTGGTTATTCAATATTAGGCTGTTTAACTTCCATGTATTAAAGTTTTTCTTCTGTGTTCCTTTGTAGTTCACATATAATTTCAGGGCCTTGTGGTCAGCGAAGGTAGCCTGCAAAATTTCAATCCTCTTGATATTATTGAGATATGTTTTGTGTGCTAGCATGTAGTCTATCCTGGAGAATGTGCATTAGAAAAGAATGTGTATTCAGGCTTCTGGGGGTAGAATGTCCTGTACATATCTACTAGGCCTCTTTCTTCCATTTCTCTTTTCAGGTCTAGTATATTCTTATTGGGTTTCAGTCTGGTTGACTTGTCAAGTGTTGACAATGCTGTGTTGAGATCTCCCACAATTATTGTGTTGTTGATGATATTATTTTTTAGATTTGTCAATAATGTTATTAAATATTTTGCTGGCTCCTCATTTGGTGCATATATGTTTAGGAGAGTGATTTCTTCCTGCTGTACATATTCCTTGATTAATACAAAATGTTCATCTTTGACCCTTACAACTTTCCTTAGTATAAAGTTTGCATCATCTGATATTAGTATGGCCACTCCAGCTTTTTTATGAGTGTTGTTTGCTTGGATGATTTTCCTCCAGCCTTTTATTTTGAGTCTATGTTTGTTCTGACTATTCAGGTGCGCTTCTTGTACGCAGCAGAAGGTTGAATTGAGTTTTTTGATCCATTTAGCCACTTTGTGTCTCTTTACTGGTGCAGTTAGTCCATTGACATTGAGAGAAAGAATTCTCCTGGGATTTAATGCCATTTTTCTATCAAAGTTTGGTGTCTCTGTTGGTCAGTCTTGTCTTAAAGTAGGCTGTTCAGTTTTTCTTTTGAGTGGTTTTGAGTCTGTAAAGTTTCTGAGCTGTTTTTTTGTCTGTGAAAGCATGTATTATTCCTTCAAACCTGAAAGTGAATTTTGCTGGGTGCAGTATTCTAGGCTAAGCATTTATTTCAATGAGTTTTGTCACTATGTCCCACCACTGCCTTCTGGCCTTGAGTGGTCTGCAGTAAATCTCAAGGATGTTTCCTTGAATGTAATTTCTCTTTTCTATCTTGCTGCTTTCAGAATTCTGTCTCTATCTGTGGAATTCATCATTGTGATTAGGATATGTCTGAGGTGTTTATTCTGAGGTCTCTTTTAGTTGGTACTCTTCGGGCATGCAGGATTTGATCACATGTATTCATTAGCTCTGGTAGTTTCTCTTTAATGATGTTCTTGACCGTTGATTCTTCCTGGAAATATTCTTCCTGGGTCTTTGGGGATTCCAATGATTTTTAAGTTGTTTCTGTTGAGCTTATCATAAACTTCTATTTTCATCTCTTCCCATTCTTTGAGTAACTTTTCCATTGTTTGATCATTTGCTTTAAGGCTTTTTTCTAATTTCTTCTGCTGTATGGACTTGTTATTCATCTCATCTTCCAGTGTACTAATTCTATCCTCAGCTGCTGTTAATTCGTGGGAAAGCTCATCCATGTTTTTCTTCAATTCTTCTACTGAGTTTTTCAGACCTGTTATTTGACCTGAAATTTCAGTTTGGAGTTTTCTGATTTCTTTTTTTTTTTTTTTTGGTTTTTGGTTTTTGGGCCACACCCAGCAGTGCTCAGGGGTTACTCCTGGCTGTCTGCTCAGAAATAGCTCCTGGCAGGCACGGGGGGACCATATGGGACACCGGGATTTGAACCAACCACCTTTGGTCCTGGATCGGCTGTTTGCAAGGCAAATGCCGCTGTGCTATCTCTCCGGGCCCGGAGTTTTCTGATTTCTATCTTCATATTCTCTTGATTCTTATTAGTGTTATCTTCTATACTTTCTTTGAGTTCTTTGAACATCTTCCATATTGCGACTCTAAACTCCTTATCTGAGAGACTGAGTAGTTGGTAGGTCATGTTCAAGTCATCAGAGTTGCCATCGTCATTCCCTATGTCTGGTGCTTGTCTGCTTTGTTTCCTCATTGTCACACTTGTACCATGGGTTTTTCTACGTGTTGTGTTGTATTCATTGGCTAAATGATTTGCATGGCCGTGAAGCGAAGTGGAGCGGCTGTGTTCCTCTGGCTCCAACCTTTCTGGGCTTGTAAACTCACCTCCAGGGAAGGCGAGCCATCCACAGATGAGCCACACACAGGATGAAATCAGGCCGAAAATGGAGCACAGCACAGAAGACAGGCAGATAGGGGTGTTGGCATCTAGTTCCAGCAGAGTTCAGTGGCTTCCTTTTTTGGGCTTCTAAACTCACCTCCAGGGAAGGCAGCTGTCCATAGATGAGCCACACACAGGATGAAATCAGGCCGAAAATGCAGCACAGCACAGAGACAGGCAGATAGGGGTGCTGGCATCTGAGTTCCAGCAGAGTTCAGCAGCTTCCCCTTTCTAGGCTTGTAAACTCACCTCAAGGGAAGGCTTCAGGGAAGGCAAGCCTTCCGCAGATGAGCCACACACAGGATGAATTTAGGCCGAAAATGGAGCACAGCACAGAAGACAGGCAGATAGGGGTGCTGGCATCTGAGTTCCAGCAGAGTTCCTCAATTCTGTCTCTCACTCTGAAGCAGGCAGGATCACCGCCAGGAACACTGATGAAATCCAGTCTCAGGTAGTTGGAAACTACACAGCCCAAGCTGGCTTCTATGCCCTTCTGTCTCCCAGCAGAAACCAGCAGGAATCAGTGTGTGTACATCCCAACCCACCTCTGAAGCAGGCAGGATCACCAGCAGGAATGGTGATGAAATCCAGTCTCAGGCAGCTAAAAACAGCATGACCCAAGATGGCTTCTGCACCCTTCTGACCTCTGATAGAAAGCAGCAGGAATCTGTGTGTACATCCCGAACCACCCCTGAAGCAGGCAGGATCACCAGAAGGAATGCTGATGAAATCCAGTTTCAGGCAGCTGGAAACTCCATGGCCCAAGATGGCTTCTGCACCCTTCTCCAATTAATCTTTTAGAACTGTCTTCTTTTCTAATTGGTTTAAAGCAAGCCCTGTTTAAACATTACATAATATTATATCATAAAGATGACATACAATATTTATTCATATATATATATTTAGTTATTTAGATTTTGGGTCACACCCAAATCTGCTTAGACCATCTTCACAGGGATCACTGCATCAAGGGATCACTGGACTGTCTCTACATTCAGGGATCACTCTTGGAAGGAATATAGAAACCATATTTGGTGCCAGGAGTTGAACCTGGGTTGGTCATGTACAAGGCAAATAGCCTACTTACTGCTGTTTCATTCTGGTCCCCAACACTATTATGAATTTTGTTTGGGCAGTTAATTAACATGTATAGGAGGAAATTACTTGTCTCTTTTTGACTTTTATTTCCTGAAACAGATTGTGCTAATGAAGTTTATATATAAGAATTGCCAGTATAAAAGCCTTAGGAGAATATTAAAAAATAATTATTATTTTGGGATCAGTAAAGTGCTTTCCTTACATTCTGTCAATACCTCCTGAAATGTCTGGAACCACATCATATCTCTGAAGCACTGTCAAATATGATTTTTGAGTACAAAGTCAGAAGTAGCAACTGAGAACTTCTTAGTGTTTATATAGTTGATCAGTTTTCCCAACACCATTTGCTGGAGTATTTTCTTGCCCCACTTCAAATTACTTGCCTCTTTATCAAAGATTAATTGAATATATACCTCAAGGCCAGTCTCAAAATATCCAAATCTATTCCACTGATCTATCTCTATTAACATTTACATTCCATTTTTATTGGAGATGAAAAAAAGAGGGTAGGCTCTAGTCCCACATCTCATGCCTTGGCAATAAACTTCAAACAACACTGCTGCTGACTCATGCTATGTGGCACTTCTCACCCCCACCCCCACATGTGGACTGTTGCATGCTACCGGATTCAGCTTCAGAAAGATCCCCAGCTCGAGAACACTATCTGATCTCTTAATGCTGCAAATTATTTCTCAAACTTAACAAGACCATGGCCCTGGATTTCATTTCCCACAAGAATATCTCAAAAGACTTAATGGGGATGTCTATATTTCCTTTGTATGTTTAATACCGCTATAGTAATGTCTTATACTATAGAGGTATAGTGTTTATTCCCAAATATATAGGTAGCCTCCTCCATGACTTTTTTTAGTTACTTTTTAAAATTAATTTTTATTTATTTTTTCTATTTTATATGCATATATTATTTTTTTAACTTCACATGTTTTGCTTCTGTTTGGTATAAGAACTTAGAAGAAAAAGTCTTGCTTGGGATAAAAGCTCAGGTCAAAACCAGGGCACAGAGATTATGTAGCCTTTCATTCTTACCCCCAAAGGCACCAGCAATATAATATGGCACCATTCCCTTTTGCATAGGCACACTAAAAATGGTGAAATCTTATACACAGAAACAAAATCTTATCTACTAGGGATAAGGACCCATACATTTTCTAATACAGGGGCCCTTTTCACCCTGAACCTGTGTCATGTGGAAAAACTTAGACTCAAAATGATCAGACAGTGACCATCCAACCCTGAACCCCAGGTCCCAGACAGAACCAATACAGCTCCCTGCAACACCAGGAACCAAACTCCCCCTGGGAATTTCCCAATACTGCTCTGGCACCAACTTGCGCCAGTTTTGATATGACATCTTGACAATGAGGAAATGGCAACAACTTGATCTAAGAGTAGGTTGCCCTATCTCATCATCTAATGGTAAGATGAAATCAGAAGACATGTCATCCTTTGATCTGTGCAAAAACCATGATCGCTAACTACAGACACTGATTTGACAACTGTAACTGGGCAGAACTTATCCTGGGGCCAATAAGAAAGACTCTATCCTACACTTCGGCCTAGGATCTGAGCAAAAATCAATTCCACTAATTACAGAGACTGATTACAACAACAGGGATGAAACAGAACTTCTAGAAATGTAAAGAGAGACTCTATTCTAGACTTTGTCCTATGACTTGTGTAAATACAGTACCAAGATCACTAGCTACAGGGCCTGATCTTATCACTAACAACTGAGCTTAAAGTTTTCCTGGCACTGTAAAAAGGCCTTGGGGTGTGAAAATGAGCTTGTACGGAGCCTGTAGTTGTTTCCAGGGCAGTATGCTTCAAGGGCAGAGAAACCCTATATCTTTTAGGCTAAGGGAATTCCCTTTCTAATTTCCCCAGTACTTTCTGTGCCTATGCAGCTGTCAGGAGAGATGAAGTAATGAAATTTTCCTATACATAAATATAGATGAAATCTATTATGCTGAGTGAAATAAGTCAGAGGGAGAGAGATAGACACATAATAGTCTCACTCATCTAATGGTTTTAAGAAAAAAATGGGCCAATGAAGTGGTGCTAGAGGTAAGGTGTCTGCCTTGCAAGCACTAGCCAAGGAACGGACCGTGGTTTGATCCCCCGGCGTCCCATATGGTCCCCCCAAGGCAGGGACGATTTCTGAGTGCATAGCCAGGAGTAAGCCCTGAGCATCAAACGGGTGTGGCCCAAAAACAAATAAATAAATAAATAAATAAAAGACATTTTTGCAATAATCCTCAGAGACAAAGAGAGGAGAGCTGGAAGTTCCAGCTCAAGACATGAAGCTCACCCCAAAGAATGGTGAGGGAAGTTAGAGAAATAACTGCACTGAGAACTGTCATAACAATGTAAATGAATGAGGGAAGTAGAAAGCCTGTCAAGAGTACAGGTAGGGGTAGGGTGGGGAGGATGGAGATTTGGGACATTGGAGATGGGTATGTTGCACTGGTGAAGTTGCACATGTTCTTATATGACTGAAACCCAACTACAATCATATTTGTAATCAAGGTGCTTAGATAAAGATATTAATAAAAAAAAGAAAGAAAGCTCTTACAATCACTCTTTTATAAATCTATAGTATACTGGAGCCACAGAGATAATTACTAGAATTAAACACCTGTCTTGTTCACAGCCAACCCTGCTATAATCCCTTGTACCATATATAATTCCCAAACAAAACTATATTCCATACTATGTATAAAAGTACTTTGTACCAGAGTCAACAGTACATAGTGGAGAGACAGAAAACTATTAATTTAGCTTCTAAAATTCAGGATCTCATCTCTTCTCCAGACTATCAATAGAATTTTAGCCATTACTCTCCCACTCTTTTTTTCCTTTAGGATTTTCATCCATGAGAATTAGATTTGGCTTGTTAAGATTACTGAAGCTAAAATTCCTCTATTTATATAATGAACTGAGCAAAGTGGCTAAACACAGATTATTGTTTTTAAAAAGCTTTATTTTTCAGTGTCTTTGGAATCAGAAAAAATTAAATATAGAAATATTCCATACATCTTTGTCTCCATGCTTTTGTTTGTTTTGTTTTTATTATTTTTGGGTCACACCTGGCAGCTCTCGGGGGTTACTACTCAGAATGCTCAGAAATCACTCCTGGCAGGCTCGGGGGACCATATAGGATGCCGGGACTTGAACCACCATTCTTCTGCATGAAAGGTAAACTCCCTACCTCCATGCTATCTCTCTGTCCCCTGTCCCCATACTTTTATTTCTTTCCCCATTATAAGCATTACACACAGTAGTAGACTACAGTTGAAGGTTCTTGCTACAATTCATGGGCCTTGCTTTAGTACAACATTCACATCCATAGTTCAGGTTTCATATGTGGATTCACTCTTGCTGCTGTATATCCTATGGGTTTCAACAACATGTACTAACCATTATAGCACCATACAATACATTTTTATAATTTAAAAGTCCTCTATAGTTAGCCAATTTATCCTTCCATCTCCCATGCCAGCTCTGGTGTCTACATATTTTTTACTTTCACTATAAGGTAGCCTTTTATGTCAATCATAGAGTTGGCATCATATCATATGCAGCCTTTACAATTTTTTTTTCTACTTAGTTGTATTCATAAAAGGTCCACATCTTTTCATGGTCATAACTTCATTTTTAATGCAGAGAATATTACATTGCCTAGATATGCTATTCACTCATTGAAAGACTTCTTGGTTATTTTTCATTTTGGTCATTTAAATAAAACTGCTATAAACATCATAAAAAATACATGAGAAAAATATTAACAAGACAACTATCTATAAACCTGCAAACGAAAACAAAAAGGTCCACCCTGATCTTGTATTTTCAGCCTCTAGACTTGTAAGGACATAAAATTCTGTTGTTTACACCTACCTAGCATAAAGTCCTTTGTTATAATAGAACAAGCTGATTGAAATACATGAAAGTAGAGGAAATTTTTCTAAAAGAAATATTTTAGCAGATTTGAAACAGGTACAAATAAATTTGCACAAATCAGACACATTTATGTAAGTCAGAAAAATAATGAAGCAATTGGGGCATGTTGTTTACTTTAAGCAATTGCAAATAATTATGCAGAACATAATGCATCTATAATGCAGAATATATACATATATAATACAGAATGCATATACATAATGCAGAACATAGGGCAAATCCATGCCTATTGTGGTATTATTTAGACCCACTGATGACTGAAAAATTTTAAAATCTCATATATGTATATTTCAGTAACTTGTAACCTCAGTTCAAGAAAATGAAAAATAAATGGACATAGAAATGCTGGGGGTCAGGAACATCTTAGTACAGACTAATAACTCAGGAGAGCCCCCATTTCACCCCCTTTGCCTCTCTAAAATCTTAGTACTAAAACCCTGATGCTGAACCACCATTTGCACACCATTTGCCCAGTTCATAAATAGACTATTCTAGCCTGGTGTTGTGAATAAATTGTGACCTGTTTGACATACCCCTTACCATCCTTACTTCACAGGACCTTAGAGAACCTCACACACAGGCTTTCAATTAAGGGACCCACCATCCAGCCCTGAATTTTTCTTCATATTCCATGGGGAGCACATTTGGACTTGGGTCCACTGCATACAAGGCAAATATATTGTTGCTAAACTAACTTTTAAAAAATAAGTGAATAATTTTCCCCAAGGTATATGAACCAGAGAGGTTCATTGGCAAGATATTAAATGCAAGAGTATAGCTTCCAAGTGAAGCTTACAGGTTCAAATTTCCTATGTCTTTTTCTAATATGTTCCCAGAAAGTTATTTATCTCTTTGTGCCTAAATTTTATCATATGTAAAATATATTAGTATTAGTTGCATATTAGTAGTGTTAGTAGTGTTTACTTAATGGTGTTAAAAAGATTAAATGAGATGAAACAAAATAATTCTATGTTATATGATTACTTTTCAGAATCTTGGCGACTATGAGAAATTAGCAAATTTAAGATGAAATATTTTCTCAAGAATCCAGAGATTTTATGATACAGGGATTAGCCTAGGAATTAATAGTAGATAGAATAGTATGGGAATAGTATATAGTATATGGACTATAATAGGGATTCAGGCACAAGTCATGCAGGCAGCTAATTGGAGTTAGCTCCCTAGAACCATATGCCCTGCTGATCCCTGAACATTGCAGGAGATTGAGGGGCACAAGTAGCCTTATATTCCCAGGTCCTTAAAATGAACCACTGAAATGCCTGGGGAGGACAATTTGGGCATGTCGAGTTCCTTTAACTTAAACCCTAATTTTATATCTATGTAACCAGTACAGAGAAAATTAGTCTGATTCACTTATCATTCAGAATAAAATTCTCAGATATACAGGTAAACATGATTTTCTTCAGCTTATTAGTGGTAGAGTGTAGATAATTCCTCATCCTCCAATCCTGAGGGAAATGAGAATCTGGTCTGGAAACAGAGTTACTGCAGGAAATAATCCAAACCAAGCTGAAGAGATGAAACCCACACCCCCCCATGGGTAGAGAACAAGTTCCAGGGCTTCTTTACCCCCCAGGGGTATAAATATATATAAAGAAGAAGCCATCTTTGGTTTGGTTACTTCACAGGCCCTTAACTAACAGAATGGGAAAAAATGTTCACACTCGACACATCAGATAAAGGGTTGACATCTAGAATATACAAAGCACTTAGAAAGGTTATCTCCACCAGACCTAATAAAGCCATAGAAAAATGGGGAGAAAAAATGAATAGACACTTTACCAAGGAAGACAGACAGATGGCCAACAAACACATGAAAACATGCTCACCATACTTATCATTAGGGAAATTCAAATTAAGACAGCAATGAGGTACTACCAGTGAGGATGGCACACATCAAAAATAATGGGACCAATCTCTGTTGGTGGGGATGCGGTCAGAAAGGAACTCTCATTCACTGCTGGTGGAAATGCTGTCTAGTTTAACCCCTATGGAAATTAGTATGAAGGGTGTTAGAAAACTCAGAATTGAGTTGCCATATGACCCAGCAATTGCACTTCTGGGTATCTATCCCCAAGAAGGAAGGATATTCATCCCAAAGTATGTATGCACTCCACTAGTTATCGCAGCACTCAGCACAATAGCCAAAATTTGGAACCAAGCTCAATGCCCAACAAGAGATGAATGAATCATGAAGATGTGGTATTTATACACAATGGAATACTACATAGCATTTAGAAATGATACAAGCATGGATTTTGCAACAACATGGATGGATCTTCAAAATATTATGTTAAATAAGGTAAGCCAGAAGAAGAAGGATAAATACAGAATGATGGCACTTCTTTGATGTATATAGAATAGAAACCACATTAACATATTGTACTCCACAAACAAATACAAGGGTCGAAAGGGTAGAAAATTCAAGCACCACAGGTACTAGCATATAATGAGAAGTGGTCAAATAAAGTGGAAGGGCAACAACACAAAGCCTCAACTATCCACTATAACTTAAAGGAACCAGCAATGATGAAAACAGTGGGTTAGAGTGAACAGGTAGGCAATCAACCTCTAACTCAAAGGCCTATAATAAGGTCCTAATTAATATATCCACAAAACCAGGTACGGAAGATGATTGGGAGTGTGGGTCTCCTGCTGTAGTGATTACTAACAAAATATTTTAGTGACACAATTTTACCAGGTATAAAATAACCCTTCAGCTTTTTTTGTTCACAGTGGTTCTTGGAAACTTAGAGTGGACATCCTAATTTTAAACTTCATTGTTCAATTATACTGGATTCCATATACAGTGCTTATTGTGACAATGTCTAGATAAAATACTCTAATTTAGCCACTTTTTTATGTCCATCTCTCCTTGATTCTTCTTTAACAATTCAATCTTTTTAAACTTATTTCTACCGTAATTATGTAATGTTCTTTTTTCTCCCCTCTTATTTTTTGTTTTGTTTTTTTCCTAATCTGTATCTTAGCCAATTATTTACCTTTTCTTAACTCAATTATCTCATAAGAGCTCAGACCCAGCCTATGAGGGTCAGTACTTTAACAACAACCTAAGAATAGATCAATAACATCCTTCTTTATGGGCATGAGTTTGTAGACAGTGGACTCTCTTCTGATTGCCAAACCTAAAATGTAAACAATCCATGCCTAAAGTGTATATAGCCCCTCTTACATATTATCACCCTCCCACTTCCAGAAATCCTAACATCCTTTCATCCCCTACCCTGATCCAATATCTCTCCTTATCTAACCCTCTTTACCCTCAGTTCTTTATTCATTAGGTACGGAGAAGGACCTCTTGCCCCAATAAGCCACCACCCAGCTCCCAAAGCAAAAGAACACCCTCTCAGTCCACATCTCATGTAACCCGCAAGAAACTATAACCAACACTCCTGATGACTCATACTTTTTGACCCTCCTTCTCATTCTCCCAAATGTGGACTGTTACATGCTACCAATTCAGCCCCATAAGGACCCCCAGCCCAAGGACACTACTTGATCCCCTATGGTCGCAAATAATTTCTCAAACTCAACAAGACCATAGTGTGTGATGAAAATGTGCCTGGACAAAATGTGCCTCCACAAGAATATCTCAAAAGACTTAATGGGGAGGCCTATATGTCCTTTCTATGTTTAATCAATCTATAATAAGTGCCTTTTAAATAACTTATTTCCATTAATTTTTTTTTAAAATTTACTTTTAGTTATTTCTTCTTATATATATTTATTTTTTTCTTTCTCCTCTTTAACTTAACATGTTCTGGTTTTACTTGGTATGAAAACCTACAAGAAAAAGTCCTCCTGGGATAAAAGCTCAGGTCAAAACCAGGGCACAGAGATTAGGTAGCCTGACATTCTTACCCCCAAATGCACCAGCAATGTAATTTGGCACCATTTTCTTTGCATACTAAAAAAAGAGAAATTTTACATATAGAAACAAGATCTTATCTACCTGGGATAAGAACCCATATATTTCATAATATAGGGGTGCCTCTGACCCTGAGCATGTGTCATGTGGACCCAACTTAGACTCCATATGATTGGACAGTGACCATCCAACCCAGAACCCAGATACCAGTCATGGAACTGGCACAGGTCCCAACAACAGCACCAGAAAACAAACTACTTCCTGGGAAATTTCTAATACTGTTCTGGCACCAACTTGCACCAGTTTTTGAGATGACATCCTGACATGAGGAAACAGCAAAAACTTGATCTAAGAGATGGTTGCCCTATCTCATAACCTAATGGCATGATGGAATCAGAAGACATGTCATTCATTGCTCTATGTAAAAACCAAAATTGTTAACTACAGAAGACTGACTTTAACAAACATGGACTGGGCAGAACCTATCGAGGGACCAATGAGAAAGATCCTAGCTTAGGCCTCGGCCTAGGACTCAAACAAAAACCAAGAACTCTAATTCCAGAGGTCTGACTTTGACAATTGTGACAGAGTAGAACTTCTGGAACCATGCTGAAAGACTTTATCCTAGGCTTTTCTCTAGGATAAACCAAGACCACTAATTGCAGAAGACTGATTACAACAAAGGTGATGGAACAGAACTTCAATCATAAAAAAAAAACTCTCTCCTAACCTTCATCCTAAGACCTACAGAAATCTCTAGTTACAGAGGTCTGATGTTATCATCTACAACTGAGTGGAAAGTTTCCCAGTACCATAAAAAGACCTTGAGGTGTGAAAATGAGCATGTATGAGGCCTGTGGATTTTCCCATGGCAGTTTGCTCCAAGGGTGGAGAACCCCTGTATCTCTTAGGCTACTGGTCAGCAAGTTGTGGCTCTTGAGCCACATGTGGCTCTTTACCCTTTTATGCATCTCTTCTGTGTGCTGGGCGGCCACTCCAGGAGTCAGGACTCTGCTTCTAGTCTTTGTCAATGTGCCTGGTGAGTCACTGTCCAGCCTGGACACCACCCCATCCCTCCCTTGGTTATTAAGAGGAAAAATTTTGAAACGTTTTGCTTCCTTATTAACAGAAATCAGAGCATTTTTCCTCGAGAAGGGTGTTCATTATCCAGAATTAGCAAACAATCAGTGGATTCAAAAACTGTATTTTATGGCGGATGTTACTTCACATCTAAATCAGCTTAATCATAAACCACAGAGGAAAGGAAACACAATTTTTCGATGTTAGAAGAAGTTATTTTATTTGAAAACAAATTACCTGTTTTTGCTTAAGATTTTGACAGAGAAATTTTGATTTCCTTTTCAAGCCTGTTGAAACATCGCCGAGAAAATAATTCTGATATTGACATTACCTATTTTAAAACAGCACTTTTAAATATGAGGAATCTTTACTCAAGAGGTTTCAGGATTTCAGAAACAGCAAAGTGACATTGGGCTTTGTTAAAAAAAAAATAAAACCTCTGGATGCCACTGTAATAGAATTAAATTGTTCTCTCTTTGATATCAACATTGGCAACTTTGAAATGCAATTGCTGGATTTAAAAAACAAAGAACTGTGGAGGTCAAAATTTGAACGTCTTTGTGCTAATTTAAAAAGATTGGAGAAACACAAATGTGAACTTAGTTCACAGCACAAGTGGTCTGCTTTAAAAGACCTGGGGAAGGAAGATATGTTGATTTTTAACACCTGGAATAGTATTCCTGACTCATATAATCAACTAAAAAAGCTAGTGTTTGCTGTTCTTCCCTTGTTTGGGTCTACATATTTATGCAAACAATCATTTTCAAGCATGAATCTTATCAAGAGTAAATTGAGAAATCGTCTCATCGATGAGAAGCTGGAATCATGCCTAAAATTAAAAACAACAACATACAAACCTGACTTACTCAAGCTATCCAAGGAAATGGAAGGCCAATGTTCACATTAGTGTTTGTGGCTTTGTCAGTCATTGTAAGGATGTAATTTTCTCTACATTGTAGGGCAAATTTTACGTAATTTAACTGATAAATAATATCATTCTAAAGTTTTTGTTTTATAGTTGTGTTATTTGTGTCCTCCCAACCTATGTGAATACTTGCATGCAGAATATTCTCAATAAAAACTTATTGAAACTAAAAACAGTGTACCATCCTATGTATTTTTGGTTTTAAAAATGTGGCTCTCAAAATAAATTTTAGTTGTGGTTTTGGCGAGATTTTGCTCAGTTGAAAAAAAAAAGGTTGCCCACCACTGTCTTAGGCTGAGGGAATTCCCTTTCTAATTTCCCCAATACTTAATGTGCCTTTGCAAAAACAAACAAACCAACCACCTTTTAAAGTAGTTGCTGGTTTTGTGTTTTTTTTTTTTTTGTTTTTTTTTTGATTTGGGTTTTTGACTTTTTTTTGTTTTGTTGTAGTTGTTTTGTTTTTGTTTTTGTTTTTTTTTTGTATTTTTGTGACTACTGCTTTGTTAATTTTTGTTTTTCTTGTTTTGTTTTTTTATCTTTTTCTTCTTTTTTCTTTCTTCTAAATTGATATTTATAACACCTAGATGAACTCCTCCTAGTTTGTTTGTTGGGGCTTGTTTTTTATTTCTCTTTTCCCTTTTCTTTTCTTATATCTCTAACAGAACCACATTACTGGAACCATCTTGTTCAGCCTCATAAGTTGAGGGGGTAATGGATTCTACCAGGATCAGACAGTCATATGAACATTTAGTGGAAATAAAAAAAATGATCAGACATGAACACCAAACCCAAAGTCAACCACAACAGAATTGATACCCATTCTACAATAAGCTGTATTAGGAGGGGGTGTAAGAGGGGAGATATGGGATGCATGCTGGAAACAGGTGTGGAGGGAGGACAACACTGGTGGTGGGAATGCCCCTCGTTCATTGTCACTATGTGCCTTAAAGATTACTTTGAAAGATTTGTAATTCACTTTGGCCACAATAAAAATTAATAATAAAAAATATCAACAAAATATTGGTACATGGTAGGTGAGTTGGTCAATCACTGAGATAAAAAGTACACAAAATTTACCATATGGGGACTCTGTTGTTAAGAGAGGGAATGTAGAATGCAAAGTGTTTGTGTTCCTCTGCATGTATGGAGATATTATAAAAGTAATTTTTAGGTCTATTTTCACATGGGCTATTCTTTAGGTATGCCAATGGGGTAGAAAGACCTGGTTGTAAAGAACCCATGGGGACCATTGTATAATTAATATTTCTTATATCAATTAAGAGCCACCATTTGCCCAACATTTTTGTATAACAAAAATATGAGTGTTCCATTCTGAAGATGAGGTTTTAATATGTCTCAGTTTAAGCTGTTCCTCTGCCAAGTCTATGAGCACCTTTAATTTTTTGTTGTTAAAAGGCAATGCATTGTTTACACAGGAACGTGTAGTCTTCACTGAAAACAGAGGGTAGCAAGTGCTGAACCACAGGGGCCCCAAATAGCAAAGGTGAGGCCTTTGAACTAGTAGCCCGCGAGGGGGCTGGGTGAAGAATATGATATTAAGCACTTCACTGATTATGTAGATCTTGGCCCCATAGTTAAGGGGATATGAGATGGTGTATAGCAAAAAAGTGGCTAACAGTCCTTCTGGGCCTATGCATTTTAATCATCTAGCAGCCTATTCATCAGAGGAGGAAGGCAGAGTACCTATATCTTCTAGGCCATAAAGTATTTCTTGAAGGTCCAATTATGGGGCCAATGTTGCAAGAAGATGAGAGAAACATCTGTGCATATGTCAAACATACCTTTAAATTCTTGCCATTAATCTCAAGGGTTAATAATTGGCATTCTACCTATGTAAGTTTATAGATAAAGGCCACCAGGAAATTAGTGGAGGCATGATAATAAAGCCTCCAATTCTAGGATGGTCAGAATGGTCAGGCATTACAAAGAGGAATAATAGAAGCTAGATAATACACTCTCCCTCCTGAAATGTCCAAACAGTTGGCATAGAAATGACAAATATTTATCCCACATTATTAGATCTATATCCCCATATCAATGGTAATTACCTAAGTAGTTAGACTGCTTTTCCCATGAACATGCCCACAACACCTGAGTGGGATCAGCCCATTTATGCCAGATTTTAATTTGTAGGTACACTGGGTCAATGCTATGGTCACTGTCTAAGGGTATGGGATATTCAAGGCACAACTTCCTGCAGTCAAGTTGCAGCAAATCTATTGATCATTGCTCTGTTGGTCCAGGCTGGGGAAGGGATCACAGATGGGAACATACTTGATTCTGTGGGGCCTAGGACTGGCCCCTTGCTCAGTTTTCTGAAACCAGATGATTAAATCTCAGTCTCAAGGAGGCAGGTCCAGGAGGAATCCTGCAGTCTCTGTGAAAATTCCCCAGTTAACCACAGTTAAAGCATTTGCCCTGAACTCGTGAAGCCTGGAGTTGGCCTCTTCTCTAGTTTCTTGAGACATAAACAAATGATGGCAGTCTTTTGCCCAATTATTTCCTTTACTACATCTTGGACAGGTCTGGTCATCCCCTTAAATGGGGGGGAGGGATGTGTATTGTGAAAGGCTCTATATTCTCTGGAAGGATAGCCTGATTCTTCTAAATTCTCTTGAGCCTACCTCCATACAGAATAAGCCTCTGCAGTTGATATAAGCTTAATGGATCCAACATTTCAACAAGCCCATAGAAACTTCATTACATTACATTACATTACATGCCCATAGAAACTCCATTCTGAAAAAAAAAATAAACCTAATAGATCAACACCAAGACACAAAATAATCCAAATGGCAAAAAAACAAAAAACAAAAAACAAAAACACAAAGAAAAATGAACTCTTTAAAGCACTCAGGAAGAAAAGAATACTTCGAGTACAAAGGAAGTAATATAAGAATCAAATCAGATCTCCCATTCGAAACACTTCAGACTAAGAGACAGTGGAATGGCATATTTAAACTACTGAATGAAGGTTTAGAGCTATAGCACAATGAAAGAACATTTACCTTGCACATGGATGACCCAAGATGGGTCTGGGTTTAATCCCCAGCGTTCCATATGGTCCCTCAGCCAGGAGTGATTTCTGAGCTCATAGGCAGGAGGAACCACTGAGCAGCACTGGTTGTCACCCAATTCCTGCCTCCCACCCAAGTAAACTATTGAAAGAAAGAAACTTTCAAACTAGTGTCTACTGCCTGGCAAAACTCTCATTTACATGGGAGGAAGAATTAAAACATTCTCAGACAAAATAAGAACTTGCAACATTTGCATCAACCAAACCAATTCTAAATGATCTTGTCGAAGATCAATTATACAACCCAAACATCCAATAGTAACAACAACCCTGCACAAATAACAACACAACAACCATGTCTGTCAACAAACTTCCTAAATGTCAATGGTCTCAGTGCCCCCATTAAAAGAAGGTTGGATCAGAAAACAAAACCGGATATCTGCTACCTGCAGGAAGCACACTTAAAGGATTAGGACAGATGCAGCCTTAGATTAAAAGGATGGAAATTAATTATTTAAGTCAAAGGAAAACAAAAAAGGCAAGGACATCCATATTTATATCAGAACAAGTCGCATTCAGCCTCAAGAAAGTACTCAGAGAGAAAGAAGGTCATTACAAAAAAAATGTAACTCCATTACACCCTCCTTTTCTCTACTATCCGGTTCTTGCAACTCTTATCTCTATTGTTTCTTGGCATTATTACAATAATATCTTATATTTTTCTTAAAACCCAAAGATGAGTAAGACTATTCTGCCTTATCTCTCTCCCTCTGAGTTATTTTATTCAGCATCATAGTTTCCATGTCCATCTATGTATAGGAAAATTTCAATATTTCTTCTATCCTAGTAGCTGCATAATATTCCATTTTGTATATGTACCTTGGTTTCTTCAGCCATTCATTGGTGAAGGGCATCTTCATTGTTTTCAGATTATGGCTATTATAAACAGTGCTGCAATGAATATAGGTGGGAGGAAGGCATTTTTGTATTGTGTTTTTGTGTTCCTAGGGTATATCCCTAGGAGTGGTTTAGTTGGATCATATGAGAGTTTAATTTTCAGTTTTTTGAGGACTCTCCATATTGTTTTCCAGAAAGGCTCAACTAGATGGCATTCCCACCAGCAATGAATAAGAGTTTTTTCTCTCCACATCCCTGCCAGCATTGATTGTTCTTGTTCTTTGTGATGTGTGCCAGTTTTTGCATTACTACTATATTTAAGAGCACAGTTAGGAAATGGTGGCAGTATTATCCAAAACCTCACTGCTAAAAAAACTTCTGAGGGCTGAAGCAATGCTATAACAGTTATGATTTTTGCCTTGCATCCTGAGCACTGAACACAAAAGCAGTATAATATGAGTTATACAATATATAACTTTTTATAACTGTTATATCCTATAGATACCTGTGCACCTGCATGACATGAGTTATGAGTTAATGTTCAAACACTGAGTGTTGTGCAATTACTGAAAAAGTCATTATGTAGGGCATTAGAAAAGATACTAAAATTGACCTAGGAAAATCGTTCTAACTAAAATATGTAAAGAGCATTACAAGTACAGAAATAAAATCAGTGCAGCACCTGACTGAGCTAGGTAATTGTAGGCAGTGAAATATACAGCCAATAACAGTGGTAATGAGATGTCTTCTAACTACCATTAGGAACTAGAGAAAAAGCAAACATGCTTCATTTATACTAAAACAGAGCACATGAGCAATGAATATTGCCAAATATGGGCTGAATTACAACTCATCATTATCTAAATATATAAAATTGAATATTATATTTTTAAAATAAAAATAATATATAATATTACAAAAATTTCTAAAAAAATGTTTTTGAAGAAACTCTGGTAAGTCAATAATAGCCATCTCTTTCCTAGTTTCCTAACACAATAGTCCTTCATGATAGAATTCAGTAAGATGGTTATTGTTCTTTGTTCTTTTAGTTATACAATTATAAGATCTATCTTTACCACACCATAGCTCACATTTTATATTTAATAATTATATTTTACATTAGAAAATTAATTATTGCTAATGGAAATTCTATTTCCCAGGCTTCTCCCTTTGTGGTGGAACCCATAATTTTCCCCACACATTAATTTCAATATTGTGTTAACTTTATACATTACTGTATGAATTTTTAAGACTTCATCAGGTTGTTTATATATATATATGTATCTTTTCATTAGGCTCAACAATATTCTTGCTTTTTTATAAATAACTTTATTTAAACATCTTGATTACATCTATGATTGTACTTGGGTGTCAGTCATGTAAAGAACACCCCCCCTTCACCAGTGCAACATTTCCATCACCAATGTCCCAAATCACCTCCTCTCCACCCCGTCCTTACCTGTACTTTATATAGGCTCTCTACTTTCTTCATTCATTCACATTGCTATGATAGTTGTCACTGTAGTTATTTCTCTAACTGCACGCATCACTTTGTGGTGAGCTTCATGTAGTGAGCTGACCTTTCAACCCTCATCTCTTTTGTCTGTGAGAATTATTACAAAAATGTCTTTTATTTTTCTGAAAACCCATAAATGAGTGATACTATTCTGTATCTATCTCTTCTCTCTGAATTTTTTCACTCAGCATAATAGATTCCATCTACAGCCATGTATAGGAAAATTTCATGACTTCATCTCTCCTGACGACTGCATAACATTCCACTGTGTATATGTACCAAAGTTTCTTTAGTCATTTATTCTGTTGAAGGGCATCTTGGTTGTTTCCAGAGTCTAGCTATTGTAAATAGCTCTGCAATAAATATAGGTGTGAGGAAGGGTTTTTTTTGTATTGAATTTCTGTGTTCCTAGGGTATATCCCTAGGAGTGGTATAGCTGGATTTTATGGGAGCTCTCTCTCCAGCTTTTGGAGGAATCTCCATATCGCTTTCCATAAAGGTTGGACTAGTTGGCATTCCCACAAGTAGTGAATAAGAGTTCTTTCTCTCCACATCCCCACCAGCACTGCTTGTTCTCATTCTTTGTGATCTGTGCCAATCTCTGTGGCATGAGATTGTACCTCATAGTTGTTTTTATTTTCATCTCCCTGATAATTAGTGATGAGGAACATTTTTTCATGTGACTTGCCCATTTGTATTTATTCTTTGTCTAAGAGTCCATTCATTTCTTCTCCCCATTTTTTGATGGAATTAGATGTTATTTTTTTCTTGTAAAGTTTCATCAGTTCCTTGTATATTTTGGATATTATCCCCTTATCTGATGGGCATTGGGTGAATAGTTTCTCCCACAGAGTGGATGACTCTCGTATGCTGGAATTATTTCCTTTGAGGTGCAGAAACTTCTTAGCTTAATATATTCTCATCTGTTTATCTGTGCTTCCACTTTATGGAGAGTGCTGTTTTCTCCTTGAAAATGCATTTAGTCTCTATGTTTACCTAGATGTTGTTCTATATACCTTATGGTTTCAGGCCTAATATTGAGGTCTTTAATTCATTTGGATTTTGATTTCGTACATGGTGTTAGCTGGGGGTCTGAGTTCGCATTTTTGCAAGTGGCTAACCAGTTTGCCACAACATATGTTAAAGAGGCTCTCCCTGCTCCATTTAGTAATTCTCTAAGTACTCAAGCCTATTTCACTAATGAGGGTCTGTCTTTATTCCAATACCATGCTGTTTTGATAACTATTGCTTTGTAATACAGTTTAAAGTTGGAGAAAGTAATGCCTCCCATATTCCTTTTTCCTAAGATTGCTTTAGATATTCAAGGATGTTTATTGTTCCAAATGAATTTCAGAAGTGCTAGATTCACTTCTTTGAAGAATGTCATGGATATCTTTAGAGGGATTGCATTAAATCTGTACAATGCTTTGGGGAGTATTGCCATTTTAATGATATTATTCCTGCCAATCCATGAGCAGGATATGTGTTTCCAATTCTGCATGTCCTTTCTTATTTCTTGGAGCAGAGTTTTATAGTTTTCTTTGCATAGGTAGTTCAAGTATTCGGTCAAGTTGACTCCAAGATATTTGAAATTGTGTGGCATTAAAATAAGTGGGGTTGTTTTCTTTTCTTTTTCTTTCTTTCTTTCTTTCTTTCTTTCTTTCTTTCTTTCTTTCTTTCTTTCTTTCTTTCTTTCTTTCTTTCTTTCTTTCTTTCTTTCTTTCTTTCTTTCTTTCTTTCTTTCTTTCTTTCTATCTTTATTTCTTTCTCTCTCTCTCTCTCTCTCTCTCTCTCTCTTTCTTTCTTTCTTTCTTTCTTTCTTTCTTTCTTTCTTTCTTTCTTTCTTTCTTTCTTTCTTTCTTTCTTTCTCTCTCTCTCTCTCTCTCTCTCTCTCTTTCTTTCTTTCTTTCTCTCTCTCTCTCTTTCTTTCTTTCTTTCTTTCTTTCTTTCTTTCTTTCTTTCTTTCTTTCTTTCTTTCTTTCTTTCTTTCTTTCTTTCTTTCTCTCTCTCTCTCTCTTTCTTTCTTTCTTCTTTCTTTCTTTCTTTCTTTCTTTCTTTCTTTCTTTCTTTCTTTCTTTCTTTCTTTCTTTCTTTCTTTCTTTCTTTCTTTCTTTCTTTCTTTCTTTCTTTCTTTCTTTCTTTCTTTCTTCTTTCTTTCTTTCTTTCTTTCTTCTTTTCTTTCTTTCTTCTTTTTTTTTTTTTTTTTGGCTTTTGAGTCAGACCCAGCAGTGCTCAGGGATTACTCCTGGTTCTATGCTCAGAAATCGCTCCCGGCAGGTTTCAGGGGATCATATGGAATGCCGGGAATCGAACCAATGACCTTCTGCATTAAAGGCAAATGCCTTACCTTCATGCTATCTCTCCGGTCCCCTTGTTTTCTTAATATCCATTTCCTTCCTATTATTATTGGTGTATAAAAAGGACATTGATTTTGTGTGTTAATTTTGTAGCCTGCCACATTTCTATATAACTCTATTGTTTTAGAAGCTTTTTGGTAGGTAGCTTTTATTTTTAAGGGTTTTCTAAGTAGATTATCATGTCATCTGCAAACAATGAGAGCTTGATTTTTTCTTTTCTATCTGGATTCCCATGACATATTTTCTTGCCTAATCGCTATAGCAACTGGAATCAGTTCTATGTTGAATAGGAGTGGTGAGAGAGGACAGCCTGTTTTGTACCAGGATTCAGAGGAAAGGTTTCAGATTTTCTCCACTGAGGATAATATTTGCCATTGGCTTGTGGCAGATGGCCTTAACAATATCGAAAAAGGTTCCTTTCATCCCAACTTGCTGAGAGTTTTTATCATGAATGGGTGTTTGACCTTATCAAATGCTTTTTCTGCCATCTATTGATATGATCATGTGATTTTTATATTTCTTGTTGTTGGCTTTGTGTATTATGTTGAAAAATTTACGAATCTTAAACAATTCTTGCATTCCTGGGATGAAACCTACTTGATCATAGTAAACGATCTTCTTGATGAGGCATTGGATCCTGTTTGCCAGAATTTTGTTGAGGATCTTTGCATCTGTGTTTATCATGGACATTGGTTTGTAATTTTCTTTTTTGGCAGCCGTTCTGTCTGGTTTTGTATTAAGGTGATGTTGATTTCACGAAAGCTATTTGGAAGTGTTCCCGTTTTTCAATTTCATAAAAGAACCTGGCAGGTTTGGTCAATAGTTCCTATTGAAACGTTTGAAAAAATTCATTGGTGAATGAATCTGGTCCTGGGATTTTGTTTTTGGGCAGACATTTGATTACTGTTTTAATTTTTTTAGTAGTGATGGGCGTGTTTATATATGCTACATCCTCCTTATTCAACTGTGGAAGGTTGTAAGAGTCCAAGAATTTATCCATTTCTTCCAGGTTCTCATGTTTCATGTCATAGAGTTTCTCAAAGTAGTCTCTGATTACCCTTTGAATCTCTGCAATATCTGTAGTGATCTACCCATTTTCATTTCTTTTTCTTTTTTCTTTCTTTTTTCTTTTTTTTTTTAGTTTTTGGGTCATACCCAGCAGTGCTCAGGTGTTACTTCTGTCTCTACACTCAGAAATCGCCCCAGGAAGGCTTGGGGGACCATATGGGATGCCGGAATTTGAACCAAAGTCCTCTGTATACAAGTCAAATGCCTTACCGCTGTGCTGTCTCTCTGCCCCCCTTTTTATTTCTAATGCAGGTTATCACGTTTCTCTCTTTCTTTTTTTTCTTTATTAACGGTTGTATTTATACAATTTGATTAAAAACATATTTGTAGTTGGGTTTCAGTCATATAAAGAACACCCTCCCCTTCACCAGTGCGACATTCTCATCACCAATGCCCAATATCTTGCACTTCCCTACCTCCCTCTACCCTCCTATATTTGAGACAGGCTTTCTACTTCCCTCATTCATTCACATTGTTATGTTAGTTGTCAGTGTAGTTATTTCTCTAACTTCACTCACTACTTTTTGTGGTGAGCTTCATATCTTCAGCTGGACCTTCCATTCCTTATCTCTGTTGTCTCTGGGAATTATTACAAAAATATTTTTTATTTTTCTTAAAACCTACAGATGAGTGAGATTATTCTGTGTCTATCTCTCAACCTCTGACTTATTTCATTCAGCATAATAGATTCCATGTACATCCATGTATAGAAAAATCCCATGACTTCATGTCTTCTGATAACTGTATAATATTCCATTGTGTAAATATACCATTCAGTGGGTGGCACATGTATCCTAGGCTTTATTTCCTTTGAGGTGCATAAGCTTCTCAGCTTAATATATTCCCATCTGTTTATCTCTGCTTCCACTTTTTGGAGAGTGCTGTTTTCTCCTTGAAGATGCCTTTAGTCTCCAAGTCATGGAGTGTTTTACCTGCATGTTGTTCTATATAGCTTATGGTTTCAGGTCTGATATCAAGGTCTTTAATTCATTTGCATTTTACATTCATACATGGTGTTAGCTGGGGGTCTGATTTGGCTTTTTTGCAAGTGGCTAACCAGTTGTGCCATCACCACTTGTTGAAGTTTCTCTCTCTCTCTTTGTGAGTTCTGACAATGATCTATCAATCTTGTTTATTTTTTCAAAGAAAAAACTTTTGTTTTTGTTCATCTTTCAGATTGGTTTTTGGGTTTCCATTTCATTGATTTCTGCTCTAACTTTGTTATTTCATTCTGTCTTCCAACTTTTTATTCCTTTTTTGATCATTTTCTAATTTTATATGCTCCATCATTAAGCTATTCAAATATGCCCCTTCTTCCTTCCTGATATCTGCTTGCAAAGTTATAAATTTTACCTTTACAACTGATTTTGCAATGTCCCATAGCTTCTGATAGTTTGTGTCTTCACTGTCATTTGTTTCCAGGAAAGTTTTGATTTCCTCTTTGATTTAATCTCAGAGCCATTGGTTGTTCAGTAGCAGGCTGCTTAATTTCCAGTTGTTTAAGTTCTTCCTACGTACCTTTGTATTTCACAACTAATTTTGAGCCTTGTGGTCAGCGAATGAAGCCTGCAAAATTTCTATCCTCTTAATTTTATGGAGGTATGTTTTATTTGCCAGCATGTGGTCTATCCTTTTTCAGGGCTAGTATATTTTTGTTAGGTTTCAGTCTGGTTGACCTATCAAGTGTTGACAGGGCCGTGTTGAAGTCTCCCACAATTATTGTGTTATTATTAATGTACTCTTTCAAATTTGTCAATAATTGAATTAGATATTTTACTGGTCTCTCATTGTGTGCATATATGTTTAGTAGTGCACATATCCCTTGATTAGTATTAAGTGTTCATCTTTGTCCCTTACAACTTTTCTGAATCTAAAGTTTGTGTCATCTGACATTAATATAGCCACCTCAGCTTTTTTTGTTTTGTTTTTCTCTTTCTGCTTTTTTTTTTAATTTTTATTTTAATCATAATGGCTTACATACCTTTCACAGTAGTATTTTAGGTACATATCAGCACTGAATCAGGGGAATATCCATCACCAAATTTGTCCTCCCCCCATCCTTGTTCCTTTTCTGCAATCCATATACACCACCATCACCCCCTCTGGACTGCTAGAGTAGGTGGTCCCCTCTTTGTCTAGCTTACTATTAGTGATCATATATCTGTTTGGTCCTGTACCCTCCCTTGTTTCCCCTGCTATTTAAGAGGTGGAGCTAGATAAATCGAGTTATGTGGTTTTGTTTGAAGGAAAAAAAAAGCAATAGATTGGGGTACAAAATAAGAAAAAAAAAGTCAAATACGCTGAAAATGGGCAGAGTCCTTCTAGAGGCTTTTGACCTTAGTTTGAGAGAGGATGTGGAAAAGGTAATTGAAACGCCACAACAATACAGAAAGAAACATCAAATTAAATATCCAGTGAGCACTACAGCAATAAAAACAAGCACCACACAATAGTCTCAGTTCTAAAATCAAATCACGTCGTAGTGCAAAAAGAAAGAGAAAGATAAAATAAAATAATATTAGAGACATCAACTTCAATATCTACACCAAAATAAAGACGTCAAGAAATCGATCAATTGATAAATAAATATGTGGAAAAATGATTGTTTTGTGATTTTATTTTCTTTTCTTCCCCCCCTGCATAGGCACAGTAACTATTGGGGATATTATAGAGGGAATTCCCTTGGTCTAAGAGATTCAGGGTTTCTCCATCCCTGAAGTATACTGTCATGGGATTAACTCTAGACTCCTTGCATGATCATTTACTCTCCCCTCGGTGCTTTTGTGGTGTATGGAAAATTTCTGCTTTGTCTTGGATGGTAAAATCAGACCTCTGTATCTAGAGATCTTGGTGACTGTGCAGCTCAAGGAATGGAGCTTATGATGAAGTCTTTTTTTGTGGTTCTAGCAGTTCTGCTTCTTCAGTGTCATTTCAATTCATCTTCTTTAGTTGGTGGTCTTGGTTATTATGTTGCTCCTAGGATGGAGCCTGGGAAAAAGTCTTTTGTTATGTTTCCAGAAGACCCGTTCAGTTGCGGCTGTCTCAGTCAGACCTCTGGAATTGGAGATCTTGTTTGTTAAACAGATCGTAGACCAAAAGCTAGGCTAGAGCTTTTTGTTGCTGTTGTTGTTGGTCCCTGAATGCATACTATCCAGTCCTGGTTGTAACAACCCGTCATCTGTGTATAGTGATCTTGGCTTTGGCACAGATCAAAGGGTGACAGGTTTTCTGCTTTTGTCTTATTGTTGGTGCCACCCCAGCTTTTTAAGGGTGCTAATTTCTTGAATAATTTTCCTCCAGCCTTTAATTTTGAGTCTATGTTTGTTCTGACTATTCAGGTGTGTTTCTTGTAGACAGCAGAAGATTGGAATCACCTTTTTGATCCATTTAGCCACTCTGTTACTCTTAGTTGGTGCTTTTAGTCCATTGATATTGAGGTAGATGTTTAAATCATGGTATTTAATGTCATCTTTGTGTATAAGTTTATGTGTCTGTTTGTCTGTCTTGTCTTAAAGTAGACCTTTCAGTTTTTCCTTTAAGACTGGATTTGCATCTATAAAGTTTCTGAGCTGTCGCTTATCCATGAAGCGATGTATCCTTTCTTCGATCCTGAACGTGAGTCAGGCTGGGTGCAGTATTCTAGGTGAAGCATTCATTTCATTCAGTCTTTTTACAATATTTCACCACTGTCTTCTGGCCTTGAGAGTTTCTTGTGACATGTTTGCTGTAAATCTTATGGATGCTTACTTGATTGTAATTTCCCTTTTTGATCTTGCTGCTTTCAGTATTCTATCTCTATCAGTAGGATTTGTCATTGTGACTAGGATGTGTCTTGGAGTGTTTTTCTTTGGGTCTTTGTTAGCTGATACTCTTCGGGCATTTAGTATTTGATTGCAAGCAGTCTTTAGCTCTGGGAGTTTCTCTGTGATGATCTTTGACTACTGATTCTTCCTAGTGATCCCCTTTCTGGGTTCCTGGGACTGCAATGATTCTTATGTCTTTTCTGTTGTGTTTATCAAAGACTTATATCTTCATTTGTTCACATTCTTTGAGTACTTTTTATTGTCTGATCTTTTGCCTTAAGGTTCTTTTACAATCTCTTCTGCTGTATGGAGTTGTTCTGCATTTCATCTTCTAGTTTACTCGGCTGCTGTTACCTTGTGGGAGAGGCTTTCCATTGAGGTTTTCAGTTCAGCTACCATGTTTTTCAGGACTGTTATTTTAGTTTGGAGTTTTCTGATTTCTTTCTTTGTGTTCTGTCCATATATAACTATGTTTTCTTTGTTTTCCATGAGGATCCTCCATATTTTTATTCTAAACTCCATATCTGAGAGATTAATCAGATGTTTGGTATTTTGTGTGTCATCAGAGCTGTCATCTTCATTCTCTGTGCATGGTGTTTGCCTGTTAGGATTCCCCATTTTCATGCTTGTAGTGTGATTTTTTTTCTGCGTGTTTTGTTGGGGTTCATTATTTAGAAAATGATTGTAACCAGGAAGCAAAGTGTAGCAACTTTGCTCTTCTGAAGCCTCTAGGAGACAGTTTTTGCTGGGACATTCTTGGCCCTCTCAGGAGAGTTTCAGAAGACAGAATAGTAGAGAAACACTCAAAGACGACATGTCCCCTCAGTCTTTCCCATTTGGTAATGTCACAGCAGCGACAGATCCCCTCGCACCTGCCTTCACAGAGAAAGGATTTTTAGGACACCTTTTTAATACCATGATCATAAGAGCTAACTACCTCTAAATGAGAACTAGTGATTGAATTTAAAGTAGAGGGGTTAAGACTCTTAACTTGCAAGTGGATAAACCCAGATTCAAACCCTCAAACCGAGTTTAGTTTTTCTAGCACCATTGAGGATCATTCCTGAGCACAGAGCCAGGATTAGTCTCTGATCACCACTGAGTATGCCCCATTCCAAAAAGCCTCTCAAGTCTGCTTCAAAATGAAGAAAGGAATCCTATAGTAATGTGGAATAAGACTAACAAAAGACACTTGTCTTTTTTTCTGCCACCCTTTTCTTCATGAATGTACAGTATGAATACTTATAAATATATACTACTCTTTATAATTCTTGATAAGGTACTAGTAAGAGTGGTGAGTGAAATGAAAGTTTAAAGGATGTACTTACATACATTAAATGAATGTTAAGATAATAAGTTATTTGAAGGAGAACTGAATCAAAGAGGGCACTGAATTAAAGAGGTTTTGTATAAGATATAAAATCTGTGATGTCTATAAAATTTTTGAAGAAACGAAACTTGGCCAATGTTTGTATTATTAGTTAGTAACATTTTTTTTTGTTTTGTCCAACTACAAATAGGATCTTTAACCACAGGTTTTTTTTTTGCATGATTTGTTTTTAAAATTGTTACCCAATTAACATTTTCATCTAAATAGTAAGTTATCAGAGGCCTGTAATTAAAGCAGTTCTCCAATACCACACATTTTCCATCATACATTTTTCCAACACCACATGATTGCCAGTGTCAACTACCCTCCACCATGCCTCAAAGTCCCCTCTCATCTTTATTCCATACCAGCCCCTTGGCAGACTTAGTTTTGTAAATTCATCCTCAGAGTTATTTACCATTAACACTATTATCTACATGTTATCATTAGCTACTATGTTTCTTTATATTTTGAATATAAAATGTAAAAATTAATTTTTATTTAATACTCTTCCTCTGACCAATTTTATCATCATCATCACACCATCCCATTCCATGCTCAGCAATGAATTACATGATTTCACTTTTTTCTTAATCTGATGAATAACCCACTGTGTACATACACAGACATCAGTTTCTTTTCTTTTCTTTTTGGGTCACACCCAGTGTTAAGGGATTACTCCTGGTTATGCCCCCAGGAATTATTCTTAGTGAGCTCAGGGGACCATATGAAATGCCAAGAATTGACTCTGATCACTGAGTTTAGTTGAATCAATTTATGCTTTGCTCCTACTAACCTATTCCTCTGCCTCTGTTTAGTGTGGGATCAGAAAAAAAGACATTCAAGGCTTATTCTTGGCTCTCTGTTCAGAAGAAATGAACAAAGCTGGGGATCAGGGTCAGTTGTGTAAAAAAGATGAGCTCTAGTTCTTTACTATTTCTCAAGAGTTATTTTATTCATTTTTGTCTTTATTGTTACCACTCCTACAGTCCCAAAGCAGGTTCTGACACTGACTCCAGTATTAGTGATTACCCACACCAAGGCAATCTCAACCTACCAGCTGGGTGTATAAAATTCAGCACAATTCTGACACCCTACCTGCTAATAGCACCCAATTCTACAGGTTAGGGATTCAGTCTCTTTAGATTGCTCCCCTATCCATCAATACAGACACTTCACAGATTAGTTTTAAGCTGTTGATGCCTGTTCTTTGAAAAGATCATTAAATTAGAGTCTCATAAGACACTACTGTCCTTTATTTGTTAAGTTGCCTAGCAGCTCGAAGCACTCTTCTTACTAGACAATCAGTTTATTATAAAAGAATGTTATGAGCCAATTGGTGACAGTCAGATGGAAGGGGTGACAATCAAGGAATGAGCAAAAGTGTAGAAATTACATATTGTCTCTCAGAACCTCCAAGTATTCACTAAACTTCTATATGGGGTTTTATGGAGGTGAAAAGACAAGCAGGATTGATTCAAATAATTGACCCTTGGCAATTGACTCAAATTACAGTCACTATTACCTTACTATAAGTTAGGGATAGGGTTGGTCTGAAAGTTCCAAACATTTAGTTGCATGGTTTTATTCCTCTGGCATTGACTCACCTCCTTAGGTGATCAGGTACTCTTAATTATTTTTCATCACTGGCTTCAATTTTTCCTGAGAAAAGCAGAACTGGCAAACACTGTCAATAACTCTTTGAATTAATTATGCAGCTGATTAATTTATGTTCATGTTCAAAAATCTTTTAATATCTCCATTTTATGACTTTACATTCAGTTATGTAACCCCCATGTGGGGTCATGATTTGTTAAGAAACTATAGTCTATGGGCAGAGAAACTAGAGGGATTAGGCACTTTCCATGCATGCAGCTGAACCAGAATAGACCTATATTGTGAGGGAAACTGAGGGAAAAAATGGCAAGGAAAAACAACTGACAAGGATTTATGAGTATGGAATCTCAAGTCACTTGATTGTAGAAGTTGCAGCTAGAGAAATTAGTATACAATATTTGTTTCTCAAGGCCAGACACATCAACTTCAATTTAGTCTGTGGAAGATTATCCTGTTTTTTAAGGTCCTACAGGCTTTGGCAATAATTTAGTTTGTGTAAGACTGTTTGATTGCTTGGTCATTAAAATATATAAAAACATTGTCAGGGGTTTAGGTGGCTGGAAAGAAGTGGGTGATAAAAAGAACAAAAACTTTGTGGTTGCTCAGTTACCAGGGTTACCTGAATTCTTGGTCTGTAAGTACAGGCCTTTCTCTTCTTGGTTGGATTTTTGATTCTTGTATTTCAAGAATTACTGCTATGAGTAATCCCTGAGCACAGAGCCTGAAGGGGCCCCAGCCCTCATTGCTTCAAAAAGAGAAGCTAGGATCTAGAGACATTGAGTCATGTCATGAACAAATATCTTTATCACATGAAATTCCACAATTTAAGGAACTAAATTCCAGAAATAGGGATAAAGAGCAAATATAAGCTGGTATCTGCATTTACAAATTGTAGAGTACTCTGATAAAATCATTATTGTAAAAAATGCCTTACAGCAAATAAACAATATTATATGGACACAAATCTGACAGGTCCCTGACATGGCTAATACTAAGTAATACTGAACACCTAAATTAGCACTACAGTAGCATAGAAACAGGAATGATGTGAATCCCTAGCCAGCCTGTGGTGCCTTTCCTCTTTTCAGCATGTGAACCTCCTCTGACTGCCTGAAAGATGGGAGTTCATTTCACTTTTCAACTGTTGTGGAAAAGTGAAAAGTTTTTGACTGGTGAGATGGTATAGAGGTTTAGCCCTAACTTTGCATCTTTGCATGTAGACATCGTGTATTCAATCTCCTCTTACTTTTCTGCATCATCATGTGATCTCAGAACAGAGTCACAGTAAACTCTGAGGGTTGTCCAACAACACCTCACACCCCCACTCTTCCTACCCATTAAAAAAGGAAGAAAGACTGGCTCATGTTGGTGTCAGAGCAGCATTGCAAATGCCCTGGAGGGGATTTGGTTCCTTGAGCTGTTGCAGAGAATTCTGTCATATCTATGTCTGGGATCCAGGAGTTAAGGCTGAACTGTCAGTGTCTAGTTCCCTGGAGCCTAAGTTGTTTCCACATGACATACATTCAGGGTGGGAGATGTCCCTGTGTTGTAAACAAGTATGAGTTCTTATCCCTAGTAGATAAGAGCTTGTTTTTATAAGTACAATTTCCCCTTTGTTTAATATGTCTTTGCAGGAGAAAGTGGTGCTACATTATATTGCTGGTGGATTTGGGGGGTGGAGAGAAAAGAAACCAGACTCCCGACAAAAACTAAGAATATATATGCTCACACATATCTAAAGAAAAAAAAAAGATGTAATTAAAGGGATAAAGTGGGGCCAGGAGAGATAGCATGGAGATAAGGGATCTGTCCTTTCTGTAGAAGGGCAGTGGCTCAGAACCTGGCATCCCAAATGGTCCCCCGTGCCCTCCAGGGATGTTCTCCAAGCATAGAGCCAGGAACTTCCTCCAAGCGCCGTCAGGAGTGACCCAAAAGAAGCAAAAACAAATCAAATCCAATAAAAAAACTAAAACAAGGCAAAACAAACAAAAGAATCAAATTGATAACCTGACAAGGAGGAAATGGGAACAACTTGATCTAAGAGCAAGTTGTCCTCCCTCATCAGCTATCGATAAGACAAAATCAAAAAACAGGTCACCCTTTGGTATGTGCAAAAGCCAAGATCGCTATATACTGGTTGATGCAACCAAGATTGGACAGTACACATCCAGGGACCAACAACAACAACAACAGCAACAAAAAGCTCTAGCCTAGCTTTTGGAATACGATCTGTTCAACAAACAAGAGCTCCAATTCCAGAAGGTTGACTGAGACAACCACAATTGAACGGGTCTTCCGGAAACATAAGAAAGACTTTATCCCAGGCTCCAGTCTAGGAGCAACATAATGACCAAGAACACCAACTACAGAAGATGGATTAAAACGACACTGAAGAAACATAACTGCTAGAACCACAAAGAAAGACTTTGTGGAGTTTACTCCATTCCCTGAGCTGCACAGCCACAAAGATCTCAAGAAACAGAGGTCTGATTTTACCATCCAAGACAAAACAGAAGTCTTCCGCACACCACAAAAGCAGCAAGGGGAAAGTAAATGGTCACGCAAGGAGTCTAGAGTTAATCCCATGACAGTATACTTCAGGGGTGGAGAAACCCTGTGTCTCCTAGGTCAAGGGAATTCCCCCTACAATAACCCCAATAGTTACTGTGCCTATGCAGGGGGATAAAGAAAAGGAGAAAAAAACAAAGCACAAAACAATCATTTTTCCACATGTTTATTTATCGATTGATCGATTTTTTGACGTGGAGATTATGGTTGATGTCTCCAATATTATTTTATTTTATTTTGTCTTGTCTTTCTCTTTCTTTTTGCACTCGAGCATGAGTTGATTTCAGAACCGAGACTATTGTGTGGTGCCTATCTTTATTGCTGTAGTGCTCACCGGTTATTTAATTCGATAATTTTTTCTGTGTTGTTGTGGTATTTCAATTACCTTTTTCACATCCTCTCTCAAACTGAGGTTGGAAGCCTCTAGAGCGACTCAGCCCATTTTCAGCGTATTTGACTTTTGACTTCTTTTATTTCCCTCTTATTTTGTACCCCACGCTATTGCTTTTCTTGCCTTCAAACAAAACCACATACCTCGATTTTTCTAGATCTGCCTCTTAAATAGAAGGGGAAACGAGGGTTCCAGGACCAAACAGATATGTGATCACTAATAGTAAGCCAGACAAAGAGAGGTCCACCTACTCTAGCAGCCCGGGGGGTGATGGTGGGGTATATGGGTTGTAGAAAGGGAACTGTAATGAGGGAAGGACATAGTTGGTGATGGGTATTCCCCTGACCCAATGTTAATATGTATCTAAAATACTACTGTGAAAGATACGTAAGCCATTATGAAAAAAAATATGTTTTTAATCAGAAACTTTCTTTGACTTACATGTATTATTATATCAATTATATTATATGTTATGTTATGTTATGTCACTATATTATGTTATGTTAGTTTTCCTCATTATGTTGATCAATTTTGTCTCTTGAATAAATTCTTACAATAAAAAAATTATAAAGCTGGCAAAAAGAAAGAAAGAAAGAAAAAAAGTGAAAATTCTCAAGAAATTTCAGTTGGTGAACAAACTAACTATAAAATGTAAATATTTAACTAAAATATTATTGTCAACATGTAAACCACTATGATCAAAATAAAAATTATATAAAAAATATTTTAATTAGTAAAAGAAATGTAAAAGCAAGGCATCGTAATTCAAAATTTCAAAATACAGGAGTACCTGCATTTGTTAAAAATATCACAAGCATTGAACCAGCTTTTCTTTTTCCAATCTTGTTTTGTTCTTTCTAGCTATAATGCAGAATGCCACATCTATAGTGCAAATCTCTTTGTGATATTTTTCTTAGATATTTGCAATATTTTTTGCTTATTTGCTTTTTTCTCCTCATATAACTTGTTTCCACATTCAACACTAAAAACTAAAACAATGACTTAATTTTATTTTCACTGAGATGTGTTTTCTATCACAAGGCCTTTGTATTACTGTTTCCTTTGTCTGGAAAAAATTTAATTATTCTATAACTTCCTTGCAGTCAAGGAAGGGAATGTTTTGAAATTCCCCAGTGATTTTATTATATACCAAGGTTGAAAACCAGAGTAACTTGAGCCCTTTGTTTAGCAAAGGAAATCAAGATCACAGTTTGTAGATTCACTTTAACTCTTTTGTGTCAAAATAATTTATTTCAGACTTTCACTTTATTTTTTATTTTATAAGAGATATATTTGCTTTCAAATATAAAATTTTAGCCTTGTAGGAAACTGCACTCTCCAAACAAGTGAAAGCAGAGATTAACAGATGGGAATATATTAAGCTGAGAAGCTTCTACATCTTGAAGGAAATAATGCCCAGGATACAAGAGCCACCCACTGAGTGGGAGAAACTATTCACCCAATACCCATCAAATAAGGGGCGAATCTCCAAAATATACAAGGCACTGACATAAATTTACAAGAAATAAACATCTAATCCCATCAAAAAATGTGAGAAGAAATGAACAGACACTTTGACAAAGAAATACAAATGGTCAAAAGACACATGAAAAAATGCTCCACATCACTAATCATCATGGAGATGCAAATCAAAACAACTATGAGGTACCACCTCACACCCCAGAGATTGGCACACATCACAAAGAATGAGAACAAGCAGTGTTGGCAGGGATGCAGAGAGAGAGGAACTCTTATCCACTGCTGGTGGAAATGCCGTCTAGTTCAACCTTTATGGAAAGCGATATGGAGATTCCTCCAAAAACTGGAAATTGAGCTCGCATATGATCCAGCTATACTACTCCTAGGAATATACCCTAGAAACACAAAAATACAATGCAAAAATCCCTTCCTTACACCTATATTCATTGCAGCACTATTTACCATAGCAAGACTCTGGAAACAACCAAGATGCCCTTCAATAAATGAATGGCTAAAGAAACTGTGGTACATATACACAATGGAATATTATGCAGCCATCATGAGATATGAAGTCATGAAATTTACCTATACATGAATGTACGTGAAAAAAGTCAGAGAGAGTGAAAGAGAAAGAGGCAGGATGGTCTCACTCATCTATGGGTTTTAAGAAAAATGAAAGACATTCTTGCAATAATTTTCAGAGACAAAAGAGAGGAGGGCTGGAAGTTACAGCCTACTTCTTGAACCTCACCACAAAGAGTGATGAGTTTAGTTACAGAAATAACTACATTGCGAACTATTCTAACAATGAGAATATATGAGGGAAATAGAAAGCCTGATTAGAGTACAGGTGGGGGCGGGGTGGGGAGGAGATAGATTTGGGACATTGGTGGTGGGAAGGTTGCACTGGTAATGGGGGGTGTACATTGGAGAAGAATATGTATCCAGGTTTCTGGGTATGGAGTGTCATATATATATATATATATATATATATATATATATATATATCCACTAGGCAATTTTTTTCCATATCTCTCCTCAGGTCTAGTATATTCTTGTTGGGTTTCAGTCTGGTTGATCTATCCAGTGTTGACAAAGCCATGTTGAGGTCCACCACAATTATTGTGTTGTTATTGATATTATTTTTCAGATTTGTCAACATTGTATCAAATATTTTGCTGGACCCTCATTCGGTGCATATATGTTTAGGAGAGTGATTTCTTCCTGCTCTACATACCCCTTGATTAATATAAAATGTCCATCTTTGTCTCTTACAACCTTCCTGAGTATAAAGTTTGAATTATCTCATATTAGTATGGCACTCCAGCTTTTTTATGGGTGTTGTTTGCTTGGATAATTTTTCTCCAGCCTTTTATTTTGAGTCATGTTTGTTCTGACTATTCAGATGCATTTCTTGTAGGCAGAATAAGTTTGGATTGAGATTTTTGATCCATTTAGCCACTCTGTGTCTCTTAACTGGTGCATTTAGTCCATTGACATTGAGAGAAAGAATTGTCCTGGGGTTAAATGCCATCTTTATATCGAAATTTGGTGTGTATTTTGGTCAGTCTTATCTTAAATTAGGTCTTTCACTTTTTCTCTTAAGACTGGTTTTTTTGGAAGATGCTCAAAGAACTCAAAGAAACCATGGATCGAGTTGAACAGAACACTAATAAGAACCAAGAAAATATGAAGAGAGAAATCACAAAACTCCAAACTGAACATGTCAACTAACAGGCCTGAAAAAGTCAGTAAACGAAGTGAATGACAAAATAGATAAGCTGTGGGACAGGGTATCTATCAGAAGCTGAGAATAGACTTGGTGCTGTGGAAGATGAAATAAATAATAATTCCATACAGCAGGAGAGATTGGACAAAAAACTTAAAGCAAATGAACAGACAATGGAAAAATTAGTCAAAGAATGGGAACAGATGAAAATAGAAGTCTGTGATAAGCTCAACAGAAACAACTTAAGAAACATTGGAGTCCCAGAGACCCAGGAAGAAAATTTCCAGAAAGAATCAATGGTCAAGAACATCATTAAAGAGAAACTTTCAGAGTTAAAGAATATATGTAATCAAATCCTGAATGTCGAAGAGTACCAACCAAAAGAAACCCCAGAAAAACCACCCCAAGCCACATCCTAGTCACAATGATGAATCCCACAGATAGAGACAGAATTCTGAAAACAGCAAGATCAAAAGGGGAAATTACATTCAAGGGAGAATCCTTGAGATTTACAGCAGACCTGTCACCAGAAACACTCAAGGCCAGAAAGCAGTGGTGGGATATTGTGACAAGACTGAATGAAATGAATGCTTCACCTAGAATACTGTACCCAGCAAAACTTACTTTTCTGTTTGACGGAAGAATACATGGTTTCACAGACAAAAAACAAAACAAAACAAAACAAAGCAAAAAAAAAAAAAAAACAGTTCAGAAACTTTACAGACTCAAAATCACTCTTAAAAGAAAAACTGAAAGACCTAATTTAAAACAAGACTAACCAAAAGACACACAAATTTCGATATAAAGATGGCATTAAATCCCAGGACAATTCTTTCTCTCAATGTCAATGGACTAAATGCACCAGTTAAGAAACAGAGAGTGGCTAAATGGATCAAAAAACTCAATCCAACCATCTGATGCCTACAAGAAACGCACCTGAATAGTCAGAACAAACAAGACTCAAAATAAAAGGCTTGAGGAAAATTATCCAAGCAAACAACACCCATAATAAAGCTGGAGTGGCCATACTAATATCAGATGATGCAAACTTTATACTCAGGAAAGCTGTAAGGGACAAAGATGGACATTTTATATTAATCAAGGGGTATATAGAGCAGGAAGAAATAACTCTCCTAAACATATATGCACCGAATGAGGGTCCAGCAAGATATTTAATACAATTGTTGACAAATCTGAAAAATAATATCAATAACAACACAATAATTGTGAGGGGCCTCAACACAGCTTTGTGAACACTGGATAGGTCAACCAGACTGAAACACAACAAGAATATACTAGACCTGAGTAGGGAAATGGAAGAAAGACGCCTAGTAGATATATATAGGACACTCCATCCCCAGAAACCTGGATACACATTTTCCTCCAATGTACATGGGGCATTCTCCAGGATAGAGTACATGTTGGCACATAAAGCATACCTCTATTAATATCAAGAAGATAGAAATTTTGCAGGCTAACTTCGCTGACCAGAAGGCTCTGAAATTAGATGTGAATTCCAAAGGAACACAGAAGAAAAACTTTAACACCTGGAAGTTAAACAGCCAAATACTGAATAACCAATGGGTACGAGATGAAATCAGAGAGAAAAATCCAAACTTTTCTGGAAACAAAAGATAATAAAGATACAAACTATCAGAACTTATGGGACACAGCAACAGCATTCCTGAGAGGAAAATTTATAGCTTTGCAAGCACACATCAGGAAGGAAGAAGGGGCCTACCTTAACAGCTTAATGACTCAGCTCATAGGATTAGATAATGACCAACAAAAGGAACCAAAATAGGGAGACGAAGGACATAACAAAGCTGAGAGCAGAAATCAACGAAGTGGAAACCCAAAAAACAATCCGAAAGATCAACAAAAGCAGAAGTTGGTTCTTTGAAAAAATATAAAAGATTGATAGACCACTGGCAAAACTAACAAAAAAAGAGAGAGTGAGAAACTTGATAACTCGTATTAGCAACGAAATAGGAGAGATTACTACTGATATGGCAGAGATTCAAAGGGTAATCAGAAACTACTTTGAGAAACTCTACGCCACTAAAAATGAGAACCTGGAAGAAATGGATAAATTCTTGGACTCTTATAATCTTCCACGGTTGAAGGAAGAGGATGTAGCATATCTAAACACCCACATCACTATTGATGAAATTAAAACGGTAATCAAAAGTGTGCCCAAAAACAAAAGCCCAGGCCCAGATGGATTCACTAATGAATTCTTTCAAACTTTCCAAGAGGGACTACTACCAATCCTGGCAAGACTCTTTCATAAAATTGAACAATTGGAAACACTTAGAAATAGCTTTTATGAAGCCAACATCACCTTGATACCTAAACCAGACAGAGATGCTATGAAAAAAGAAGATTACAGACCAATATCGCTGATGAATGCAGATGCAAAGATCCTCAACAAAATCCTGGCAAATAGGATTGAGTGCCTCATTAAAAAGATTATCCACTATGATCAGGTAGGTTTCATCCCAGGAATGCAAGGCTGGTTTAACATCCGTAAATCTATCAACATAATACACAACAACAACAACAACAAAAATAAAAACCACATGATCATATCAATAGATGCAGAGAAAGCATTTGATAAGGTCCAACACCCATTCTTGATCAAAACTCTCAGCAAGATGGGAATGGAAGGAACCTTTCTCAATATAGTTAAGGCCATCTACCACAAGCCAGAGGCAAATATTGTCTTAATGGAGAAAAACTGAAAGCCTTTCCTCTAAATTCTGGCACAAGACAAGGCTGTCCTCTCTCACCACTCCTATTCAACATAGCACTGGAAGTACTTGCTATAGTGATTAGGCAAGAAAAAGATATCAAGGGAATCCAGATAGGAAAGGAAGAAGTCAAGCTCGCGCTGCTTGCAGATGACATGATACTCTACCTAGAAAACCCTAAAGTCTCTACCAAAAAGCTTCTAGAAACAATATACTCATATAGCAAGGTGGCAGGCTACAAAATTAACACACAAATATCAATGGCCTTTCTATACACCAATAGTAATAAGGAAGAAATGGACATTAAGAAAACAACCCCATTCACAATAGTGCCACACATACTCAAATATCTTGGAATCAACTTGACTAAAAATGTGAAGGACCCATATAAAGAAAACTATAAAACTCTGCTCCAAGAAATAAGAGAGGACACGCAGAAATGAAAGCACATACCCTGCTTATGGACTGGCAGGATTAACATAATCAAAATGGCAATACTCCCCAAAGCATTGTACAGATTTAATGTGATCCCTCTAAAGATACCCATGACATTCTTCAAAGAAGTGGATCAGGCACTTTTAAAATTCATTTGGAACAATAAACACCCTAGAATAGCTAAAGCAATCACTGGGAAAAGAATATGGGAGGAATTACTTTCCTTAACTTTAAACTGTACTACAAAGCAATAGTTATAAAAAAACAGCATGGTATTGGAATAAAGACAGGACCTCAGATCAGTGGAATAGGCTTGAATACTCAGAGAATGTTCCCCAGACATACAGTTACCTAATTTTTGATAAAGGAGCAGGAAATCCTAAATGGAGCAGGGAAAGCCTCTTCAACAAGTGGTGTTGGCACAATTGAATAGCCACTTGCAAAAAATTGAACTTAGACCCCCAGCTAACATCATTTACGAAAGTTAAATCCAAATCGATGAAAGACCTCGATATCATACCTGAACCATAAAATATATAGAACAACACGTAGGTAAAACACTCCAGGAAATTGAGACTAAAGGCATCTTTAAAGAGGAAACTGCACTCTCCAAGCAACTGTAAGGAGAGATTAACAGATAGGAATCTGTTAAACTGAGAAGCTTCTGCACCTCAAAATAATAGCGCCCAGGATACAAGAGCCCCCCACTGAGTGGGAGAAACTATTCACCCAATACCCATCAGATAAGGGGCTAATCTTCAAAATATACAAGGCACTGACAGAAATTTACAAGAAATATACATCTAATCCCATCAAAAAATGCTGAGAAGATATGGACAGACACTTTAACAAAGAAAAAATTCAAATGGCCAAAAGACACATGAAAAAAATATTCCACATCACTAATCATCAGGGAGATGCAAATCAAAAAAACTATGAGGTACCACCTCACATCCCAGAGATTGGAACACATCACAAAGAATGAGAACAAGCAGTGTCGGCGGGAATGTGGAGAGGAAGAAACTCTTGTCCACTGCTGGCGAGAATGTCATCTATGCAATATGGTGATTCCTCCAAAAACTGTAAATCGAGCTCCCATACGACCCAGCTATACCACTCCTAAAAATATACCCTAGAAACAGAAAAATACAATACAAAAATCCCTTCCTTACACCTATATTCATTGCAGCACTATTTACCATAGCAAGACTCTGGAAACATCCAAGATGCCCTTCAACAGATAAATGGCTAAAGTAACTGTGGTACATATACACAATGGAATATTATGCAACCATCAGAAGAGATGAAGTCATAAAATTTTCCTATACAATGATTTACATGGAATCTATTATGCTGAGTGAAATAAATCAGAGAGAGATTGAAAGACACAGAATGGTCTCACTCATCTATGGGCTTTAAGAAAAATTAAAGACATTCTTGCAATAATAACTTTCAGACACAAAAGAGAAAAGAGCTGGAAGTTACAGCTCACCTCATGAAGCTCACCACAAACAGGGATGAGTTTAGTTAGAGAAATTACTACGTTTTGAACTATCCTAATAAAGAGAATGTACGAGGGAAATAGAAAGCCTGTCTAGAGTACAGGCGGGGGTTGGGTGGGGAGGAGGGAGTTTTGGGATATTGGTGATGGGAATTTTGCACTGGTGATGGGTCGTGTTCTTTACATGACTGAAACCCAAACACAATTATGTATGTAATAAAGTTGTTTAAATAAAAAAAATAAGAAAAAAGTCTTTTTGAGTCTGTAAAGTTTCTGAGCTGTTGTTAGTTTGTAAAATCATGTATTTTTGTCAAACCTGAAAGTGAGTTTTGCTGTGTACAGTATTCTAGGCAAAGCATTTATTTCATTGAGTTTTATCACTATGTCTCACCACTGCTTTCTGGCCTTGAGTGTTTCTTTTGACTGGTCTGCTGCAAATCTCAAGGATGTTCCCTTGAATGTAATTTCCCTTTATGATCTTGCTGTTTTCAGAATTCTGTCTCTATCTATGGGATTCGTTGTTGTGACTAGGATGTGTCTTGGGGTATTTTTCTGGGGTTTCTTTTGGTTGGTACTCTTTGGGCATGCAGGATTTGATCACATATATTCTTTAGCTTTGGAAGTTTCTCTTTAATGATGTTCTTGACCATTGATTCTTCCTGAAAATTTTTTTCTTGGGTCTCTGGACTCCACTGATTCTTAAGTTTTTTCTGTTGAGCTTATCATAGACTTCTATTTTCATTTGTTCACATTCTTTAACTAATTTTTTCATTGTCTGTTCATTTGCTTTAAGTTTTTTTTCATTCTCTCCTGCTGTACGGAGTTGTTATTTATCTCATCTTCCACAGCACCAATTCTATTCTCAGCTTCTGTTAGCCTGTTGGGGAGCGTATTCATTTTGCCATTCAATTCGTTTACTGAGTTTTTCAGGCCTGTTTGTTGACATGTTATTTCAGTTTGGAGTTTTGTGATTTCTGTCTCCATATTTTCTTGGTTCTTATTAGTGTTCTGTTCAACTCAATCCATGGTTTCTTTAATTTCTTTGAGCATCTTCCATATTTTTTAATTTTAATTTTAATTTTTTTTTAATTATGACAACAAAGATGCAAAGAAAGAGGACAGGGTAAAGTTACAGTGGAAGCCCAATCACCCATAAACAGAATTCTCGGTAGTCCCATCGATGATATCCCAGCCTTGAACTTTCAGCCAAAGAACATTAATAGAAACAAAAGTGAACCCCTGTACAATACAATTACTTTGTCCCTCAAATCCCCAGTTGTAGTACATACTATTTCTTAGCAGCACACAATATAATCTAAAGACATTAGACTTATGTAACTCCTTAAACATTGAGGGCAAAGTACATTTCTCTAGTTCCATGCACATGCTAACTTGTTTAAGTTAACATCAAAAGTTTTAGTGGCTTGTTTTTCTTAAGAATTGGAGTCAAGGGAACATAGTAAAAAATGGTATTAAAGTGGCATTTGTTTGCATAGGCCCACCAAAACATAAGGGACATGGAAAGACAAATTATGGTCTAAATACAAGGAGACCTTACCCCTGAAGTTTCCTGGCACAGGACTGACTCTAGGCTCCAGGCAAATTAGTTTGTCCAATTCAAGTCATCGTCTGTAGTGGCAATACACCTCCATTCCTCACATAGTCTCTGTTGTTGGTATTATGCTTCTGTATTAAAGATCCTGGAGTCTGCATATCCCATATTGCAGTCAGGATGGTGCAGAGCATACTCTCGTTTCACCTCACACTTAAGGGGGACTAGAGAGAACCATGTCCTGTAGAGCAGGTCATTGTTACTGTCAAGTCTTCTCAGTGTAAATGGAAGTCTCTTTTTAAGAGGTCGATGTCAGACCCTTGGTAGTGTCTTTCCTGGTAGAGGACTGCTTCCAGCTGTTGCTGTAAAAGACCTTGGATGTTTCGTAGTTAGCTTGCCTGGTTCCGGCGTGAATGGAGGATGCCCATTCTTCTGAGGCCTGTGCCAGGTCATTATATCAATGTTCAGGGTATAAGGTACATTGTACTGAGATTTATTAGATAAGAACTTATCTGTATGTATGGTTTTTTCCCATTTTAATGTGTCTATGCAAACAAGAATCAATGCCATGGGGCGTTATTGGTGCATCTGGAGGCAAAAGGAACAAGACCAGCAATTTCCATGACATAGTTCAATCATAGGCATCAAACTGAGGGACAGTTCCACCAACAATCCTTACTGAACAGCTTACAAAGAAAAGACAAGATGAAAAGTGAATAGAAACATCATGGTAGAAGAATATATAGAGAGTTACATCAGCTAAAGAAAATACCCATAAAATATTCAAAAGATATATGTGTTCAATTTATGTCCTTCTAAATAGTTCTGGGATTTGTTAGATATACTGTATGTCTTAGGTCAGAGATTAGAACTATGTGTTACTGAAGTTAAGGAGGGTAAATCTGGGGTACTGATGGTTGGAAGGAGCAAGTGTTCGTGCGGTTTGCAAAATGTAGACTGGTATGAAATTACCATTGACAGACTGAGTATAGCTAAGCAGCTATCTGCCACCCACCATAATCAAACTCCACCCCCTAAGCCCCACCCTAGGCCAGTGTCCCAGCCCGGCCTGGGAGTGGGGAAAACCCCGGGTGTCCCGTCAACTCCTCCCAGGAACCCACCTGGAGATCCGGAGGAATGGGGGAGAGGGGGGTCGGGTGACCCAGATCCGAGCCCCCCTACCCTAGGCTGGACCACGAGGCCGCTGGCACATGGGGGGGCCTGCCAGCTGCCCGTCCATGCCGGCTAAAAATCCTGCTCCGGGAAGGGAGAGAGACCCTCCCAAGCCCGGAGTTCAGGGATTTGCGCCTCACCCTAGGCCAGCTGCCCGTCCATGCTGGCTAAAAATCCTGCTCCATCTTCCATATTTTATGTCTATCCTCCTTATCTGAGAGATTGATTAGTTGGTTGGCCATTTTCTGGTCATCAAATTTGTCATCTTCATTCTCTATGTCTGATGCTGGCCTGTGTTGTTTCCCCATTGTCACACTTTTATTGTAGGTTTTTCTATGTGTTTTGGTGGTATTCATTGGCTAAATGATATGCGTGGCCATGCTCCTCTGGTTCCGCCCTTTCTGGGTGGGTTGACTTGCCTTTAAGGAAGGGGAGCCCTCTGTGGATGAAGCCTCACACAGGATCAAATCTTAGGCGTGAGCAGGCAGCAGAGAAGACAGTCTGGGGAGAGATGTTGGGCTTCAGTGATCCAGCTTCTTAGTGTGATTTTTTTCTTCTTGTTGCAGTGGCTTTCTTTCCTTAGATAGAGCACATAGCTGCGCTCTTCTAGAGACTCTGGGAGAGCAAATTTTCTGGGCCCTTTTTGGCCCACTCCCAAGAGATTCAGGAGATAGGACAGTGGAAAAACACACACAGGCAGCACTCACAGTTCCTCACAGTTGGGCCCCACTGGGCTGGCATAGATTTTCCCAGCCTGATGTCACAAACAGGAGACTTGCCTTCTGTGAAGTACTGGTTGTAGCTGGTTTTCACTTTAGGATGCAATCCCTTGGCGTTTTGGCCCCTTGAATGAGCCTCTGGGAGAGCGAATTTTCTGGGCCCTTTTTGGTCCACTTCCAAGAGGTTTAGGAGACAGGACAGGAGATAAACACACACAGGCAGCACTCACAGTTTCTCTCAGTTGGGCCCCACTGGGCCCGCATAGATTTTTCCCAGCCTGACATCACAAACGTGGGACTGCCTTTTGTAAAGTACTGCTTATAGCTGGTTTTCACTTTAGGAAGCAGTTCCTTGGTGTTCTGGCCCCTTGAATGAGCCTCTGGGAGAGCAAATTTTCTGGGCCCTTTTCGGCGCACTCCCAAGAGGTTTAGGAGACATGACAGGAGACAAACACACACAGGCAGCACTCACAGTTTCTCATAGTTGGGCCCCACTGGGCTGGTGTAAATTTTCCCAGCCTTGGATAATTTTTTAAGTTAAAATATTTGACAAGAGCTTGAATTTAGGAGGAACTAAAGAGAAATTATCTATTAGTATAATCAGCAGTGGAGGTAGTGATTTCAGCTTTGTCAATAGTGGTAAATTACTAAAGAATCAGGTTCAATTTGGTCCATAAATGTAATGACCAGATCTTAAACTATTATCCTAACTCTTTCTAGTTCTACATACAATAGAGTCAGTGAATCCTAATCAGACTATCCTCTCTAACCAAACTGAACATGTTGGTCAAGTTTTCTTTTATTCACTCATGTTACTTTAATATTATAATCATTATTGGTACCTCCACCATTATCCAAGCACAGAAAATTAGAAGCTGGGTCTCTTTTCTGTAGGCCCCAAACAGGTTGACCTCAATCTAGATCATGGTTTCTATGGCTGTATTTGGCAGATTCAGTAGGCAGTGTTGCAGTTTCTGTTTCCAAAGATGAATAATAATATTTTTACCTAAATAAATCATTCTTATTTGATGAAGATTATGTGGAATTAAACATCACTGTTGCTGAGGATTGAAATAGATCGACTTTTTAGGACTTTGGGGGTATACTTTCTCATTTATTACACCTGTATGTACTCCTTAGACTCATAATTTATGTATATATTATTACCAATGAATTAAATATTTACTTTTTTTTCTGATTATGGAAAAACTAATTTTATTATTTGAGTTAAAGTTATTTTTATTATGTAATAAAATATAAGGCACCATCTTTTTCAATTTTTTGAAGTGATTTTTATTGTGATCAAAGTGAATTACAAGTCTCTCACAGTAATATTTAAGGTACATAGTGATAAAGAATTAGGACCATACTCACCAGCAATGTTGTTCTTCCTCCACTCCTGTTCCCAGCATGTATCTCATACCTCCCCCTTTTGCCCCTTGATTTGCTTGTGTAAGATGTTTCCTTTGTGTATAGCTTGTAGATTGGTTTTCAATTCTGGTGTCCTTTACTTTGGGTTTGGTGCTTAAATCTGATAATTTTTTAATTCTATTCAATGTTCATATGACTGATTGTTCCTGGTACCATCCATTTTCCCCCTAAGTTATGAGGGAAAACAAGGTGATTAAAGTTCTGTGGATCTGTTGGAAAAAGAAAAGATAGAAGAGAAAAAAGAAAACAAAGCACTGGGGGATTTGTTTAGAGGCTATAAATATCAGTTCAGAAGAAGAAAGAAAAAAGAAAAGAAAAAATAAAACCAAAATAAAAAACCAAACAGACTTAAAAAAAGCAAGCGATGACAAAAATACAGCAGCAGCAACAAAATATTATCACCAAAACCACAAACACAAGAAAGAAAAGAAAAAAAAATTCTGGTGTGGCAAGTCTTTGTCTTGTTTTGTTTTGTTTTGCATAGTCACAGTAAGTATGGGGATGTTTGAGGGAATTTCCTTCACCTAGGAGGTACGGAGTTTCTCCACCTTTAAAACATACTGTCATGGGAGCAACTATGGGCTCCATACATGCTCATTTTCGAATCCCAAGGTCTTTTTATGGTGCCAGGAAACTTTCTGCTCAGTTGTGGATGACAAGATCAATCCTCTGTAGCTAGAGATCTTGGTATTTCAATTGGTCATAGAATAACTACTAGGATAGAGTTTTTCATTATGGTTCTAGAAGATCTGTTTCATCATGTTGTAGTCAGTCTTCTATAATTAGTGATCTTGGTTTTTGCACAGATCCTAGGTCAAAGCCTAGTATAGAGTCTTTCCTTATGGCACCAGAAGTTCTGCTCAGGCACCGTTGTCAAAGTCAGAACTCTGGGCTAGAGATCTTGGTTTTTGTACAAATTCTAGGCCAAAACCTAGGCTAGGTTCTTTCTCAATGGTTCCAGAAAAATTTCTGGCCAGTCGTGGTTCTCATAGTCCATCTTCTGTAATTAGTGTCTTGGTTTTTGCACAGCTCAAAGGATGGCATGTCTGATTTTATTTTACTATTAGGTGATGCGATAGGGCAACCTTTCTAGGATTAAGTTTTTACCGTTTTCTCATTGTCAGGTTGTTGTATCAACCAGTAGTAAATTGGTACCAGAGGGGTATTAAGATATCCCAAGGGGAGTTTGGTTCCTGGTGCTGTTGTAGGAGGCTGTGTCGGGTCTTTGTTTGATCTAGAATTTGGGATTGTATGGTCCCTGTCCAAACATATAAAGTCGGGTCTTCATGACAAGTGTTAAGAGTGGGAGGTGCCCATGTACTATAAAAATGAAAGGGCTCTTATCCTAGTAGATCAGAGTTTGTTTCTATACATATTTTTATTATGCCTATGCAAAAGGGAACTGCCACATTCCATTGTTGATGCATTAGGGTCTTACCTTTTCTGACCTGGGCTTTTATTCCAAGCAGGACTTTTTCTTCTAGAATTTCATACCAAGCAGAACTACAAGTGAAATTAAAAAATATATACATAAAATTTAAAAGATTAAAAAATTAAAAAACTAACTAACAAAGAATGGAGGATGCTATCTATTTAAAAATAAACTCACTAAGTGATATAACTATTCAGGTATTGAACATACAAGGAAAATATAGACATCCCCTTTAAGTCTTTTGGAATATACTTGAAGAGGGGAGTCCAAGGGCACTTTTTCATCCCATATCATAGTCTTGCTGAGTTTGAGAACTGGTTAACTCCTTCTGGAGCTGAATCCGGTAACATGCAATAGTCCATATTTGCGGGGCTGAGAAGAAAGGCCACATAAAATGAGTCAAAAAGCTTAGTGGTTGTAACTTCTTGCTGGGCACAAGATTTGGGACTGAGAGTGTATTCTTTCACTTTGGGAGGTGAGTGTTGGCTTATTGGGGCAGGAGGTTAGACTTAGTACTTACTAAAGGTAAAGAGGGTTAAATAGAGAGGGATAACAATTAAGGATTGTGGGGATGAAAGGCTAGAAGGAGTTCTTAGTGGGGGATGAAAGATAATACATAAGAGGGGCTATATACACTGTAGGCATGAATTGTTTATATTATAGGTTTGGCTGACAAAGAGGAGCCCATTTTATACAAACTCATGACCATATATAGACAGAAATTAGAGATATCTTCATAAGTTGTTATTGGAAGTCTAACCCTCGTAGGATGGATCTGAGTGCTTAAGAAATAATTGAATTGAAAAAAGATAAATACTGTATTTTCTGACATATAAGAAAACTTTTTAACCCATGAAAAACTTCTTAAAAGCCAGGGGTCATGCCGGTATATGGCATGCTAAAACTTACTTTAGCTTTAAGGAAGAATGATCCATCCCCCTCTTACCACCACATCCCATCCAGCTGCCAGACATCATCACTTAGTCCTCTGCTTGTCCTGATTAATCTTTCAGGGCACACTGAGAAGCTGAGTTACCTAGTACTGCATCCCATCCAGCCGCTAGGTGTCATCACTGGTATGTGGATTTCCAGTGCTCAGTCCTCTGTTCAGCTTTGATGGGACACAGAGGAGGTTCTCTATTCCCTCTAGCTTTCCTACTAATCACTGTACCCCAGCCAGCTGCTCTTGGAGGAGCCCCCTCTTCCTGCTCTCAATGTAGATCACAAAAAAAAAATCACAGTCGCTCATTACAAACAACAAATATAAAATGATTGTTGGTACTCCAAAGTCTAGCTTTATTAAACATATACTCTTAACCTTTGAGGATTCTACTATTTTTTCTTACGTTTTTTAATTTCCATTTTGTGTGCATTAAAAGAGAGGTAGTTTTATACATTGAATATAGCCCAAACCCTATATTTTAACAGGAAAAATAGGGGGTAGTCTTATATGCCCAGTAATCTTATAGGCTGGAAAATATGGTAGATAGCTAACTTATAAATTAGTAGAGAAAGAAATGAAAAAAAGGACAAAAGGTAAAAAGAATAAAGAAAAATAAATGAAAGAAGAAGAGGGAAAAGAAAAAATTATTTTGGGCTGGTGCCTTGGGGTTGGGAGGTTTTCCTGTTCTAGGCACTTCATCAATGATGGAGTAATCTTTGCTAAATGAAGCATTTAGAGTTAGATAGTGGCTGAAGCATTTTAGGATATGCCTAGGTTTCATATCTGTAGTAGTATGCAATGTGGTGGTGAGGAGTATAAGAGATGTCTTCCCTATATCATCCGCTGAGTCTTGTGAATGGAGGTTTCATTCCTAAAAAGAAACTGACAGCATAGCCTTTATATAAGAAAGGCTGCATTGAAGAAGAACAAAGGAGAGAAGGGAGGAAGAAATAAGAAAAAAGAGAGAAAAATAAAAAACAAAAGAAAAAAAGACAAGAAAAAAAATTGAAAAAAGAGATGAAATAAGTCTGCGGTGCACATTTGTCTATTTCCGTGGTCTCAATGGTCTTATATTTTGGGTTAAATAAAAGACATAAAAAAAAGAATGAAAAATGGGAGTATTTTGTCAATACATTGTCATAATGTGTATTCTATAACAATATCTAGAATGATTGAGCACTGAGTTGCAAAATTAGGGTGTCCACCCTATTATTTCAGGAAACCACTGTGAACAAAGAAGCTGAAGGATTATTTTATACCTAATAAAATTAAAACATTAAAACATATTGCTAGTAACCACTGCAGCAGGAGTCCTTGGATTCCTCTCATATTTTTCACCTGGTTCTGTTGATTAATACATTAGAACATTATTATAATCCTTTGTAGTGAAAGGTTGAATGAATACCTGTTCACTCTGAACCTCTTTTTCCCTTGTTGCTGGTTTCTTTATGGTGTAAAAGATAGCCAAGGCTTTGTGTTTTCCCTCTTCTGCTTGATTTGATCACTTCCCCTTGCTATACTCTGACACCTATGGTGTTCAGAGTTTCTACCATTTATATTGTTGTGTTTTTTCATGAAGTATTGTGTGTATATATGGCATATATTCTAAATACCTCATAAAAGAGCTATTATTCTTTGTTTATTTTTCTTCTGGCTTACTTCATGTAACATAATATTTTCTAGTTTCATCTATGTAGCTGCAAAATCCATGATTGTATAGTTTCTTACTACTATGTAATTTCCCATTGTGTATAAATACCACATCTTCATGATCGACTCATCTGTGGTTGGACATCGACGTTAATTCCAAATTTTGGCTATTGTGCTGATTGCTTAGATAAATAGTGGAGTGCATACATACTTGGGATTAATGTCCTTCTGTCTTGAAGATAGATACCCAGGACTGCGATTGCTGGGTCATATGGCAGATCAATTCTTAGTTTACTAAACACCCTCCATATTGATTTTCATAGGGGTTGGACCAGGCATTATTCCCTCCAGCAGTGGATGAAAGTTCCTTTTTTACCACATCCCCACCAACAGAGATTGGTCCTGTTATTTTTAATGTTTGCCATCCTCACTGGTGTATGGTGGTACATCATTGTTGTGTTAATTTGGATATCCCTAATGATGAGTGATGGTGAACATGTTTTCATGTGTCTATTGGCCATCTTTCAGCCTTCTTCAGAAGAAATTTCATTTTAGAGAAACACATTTCTTCTCGCCATTTTTCTATAGCTTTATTAGGTTTTTTTGGAGCTAAGCTTTATTAGTGCTTTGTACATCCTAGATATCAACCCTTTATCTGATGTGCTGAGTGCAAAATTTGTTTTCTCATTATGTTAGCTGTCTTCTAGTTTTAGTGTTTCTTTTGCCATGCAGAAACATTTTAGTTTGATGTAGTTCCATTTATTTAGGTTTGATGCTATAACTCTTGCCATTGGCATTCTGTCATCAAAGACTTTTTTTTGTATAAGTCTTGAAGTGGTCTGCCTATTTTTCCTCAATTACCTTTATAGATTCGGGTCTGATTTCCAGGTCTTTAATCCATTTTGAGTTGACTTTTATGTAAGATGAGAAGTATGAATCAATCTTTAGTTTCTTACAGGTAGTTATCCAATTGTTCCAATACCATTTGTTGAAAAGACTGTCTTACTTCCATTTCATATTCTTGGCTTCTTTGTCAAATGTTAGTTGACTAAATATTTGGGAATGTGTCATTAGGTTTTCAATTCTGACCTATTAGTGTGGGATTCTGTCTTTGTTCCAATACCATGCCATTTTGATCACTAAGGCTTTATAGTAAAGCTTCAGATTAGGTAGAAATGTCACCCAGCTTCTTGTTTTTCAGTATGTATTTGGCTAACCTGGGTTTCTTATGGTTCCATATAAATTTTATAATTGATTGTTCTTAAAAATGATGTCTAAATTTGGATAGGGATTACATTGAATTGTATAGTAATTTAGATAAGAGACATTTTGCTGATGTTGACTCCTCCTACCCACGAGCATTGGATGTTCTTCCACTTCCTTAGATCCACTTTAATTTTTTCTGAATTGTTTTGAAATTCTCATGGAATAGGTCTTTCACTTCTTTTGTTAGATTGATGCCTAGGTACTTGATATTTTTAGATACTATTTTTAATGAGAACGATTCCTAAATCTCTTTTTCCTCTGCTTCATTATTTGTATAAAGGAATGCTACTGTCTTTTGTGTACTGACTTTGTAGCCGTTGTAACAGGCAAATTTTATATATTGTTTTTTTTTATTGGGTTTATTGTTTCTAGGAGTTTTGCTGTGGACTACTTAGGGTTTTCAATATATATATATATATTTATCATATATATATGATGCAAAAATAGATAGTTTAAGTTACTCTTTCACTACTTGTACTCCTTTGATTTCTTTATCTTGTCTGATTTCTACTGCTAGGATTTCTAACACTATGTTGAATAAGATTGATGAGGGTGGATAGCCTTGCCTAGCTTCTGACCTTAGTGAAAATGCTTTCAGTTTTTAACCATTAAATATAATGTTGGCTGTGGGCTAGTGATAGCTGTGACAATCTGGAGAAAGTTTTCTTTCATCATGAATAGGTGTTGGGGTTTTGTCAAATGCCTTGTCTACATTGATTGATATGATCATGTAGTATTTTTTCTTATTGTTGATCTTGTGTATGATTTTGATTGATTTGCATATGTTGAACCATCTTTGCATCCCTGGGATGAAACCACTTGATCATGGTGTATAATATTTTGATATATTGTTAGATTTTGTTGAGGATTTTTGTATCCATGTTTATTATTAGTGAGAGTGGTCTGTAGTTTTCTTTCCTTTTATGTTTTAGAGTTTTATTTCCACTGATTATTATTATATAAAATTTCTTTTGATAGGTATTTAGCATATATTCATATGAATACGTATTTGAGATAGAATGTTGCCAATTTTCAGTGAAGAAATTAGGTAATACTAATGAAAAATAGTTGTGCAGTTGAACATTTTTCTTTAATTTCCATGCCAAACGACATGGATCTTGTATAGTCAACAAACTCTTCTAAATTTACCCAGTTAGTTTTGAGGAATGAAGAATTTGACATTAGAGAACTGACAGTATTTCACTGACAATAAAGTATATGGTCATATCTTTAAAAAATAATTGCAATGGTTTCATACTTCTGATTACACAAAACAAAAAATCAAATAAAATATGTACATATAAAGAAATGAATCAAATAACTAGTTCTACTTTCCTTTTCATAATTTTGAAATAACCTAAAGTTGCTATGTACTTCATTTTGACTCCTAAATACCTCTTTTTCTTTAATTTTATCTGTATAAAGCCCCCCCAAAACCTGAAATAAAACTTATACTTGATTCTAGTATTTATACAAATTGAATTTTTCAACATTTTGTTTTTGAAGTGAGCAGTATAAAGTAAAATTGAATTTGGGAGAAATATGTGTTTAGAGCTTTACCTCCTGAAAGGACCAGGATGTTTAGCAAATTCACCATAAAATAAATAATATTTTCTATTTTAAATTATTTTGACCATATAACAAATACTAGCTAATTGTTCATTAGATCAACTCTTCCATTCAACTTATCCTATAAGGGATTCACGTCATTTGGGATGGAAATTAAAATAAAAATTCAACTGCACAACTATTTTTCCTTAGTATATAAATGTCTAGCATTGGGATAAAACTAAAAACATAATAACAGATATAAGGAGCTAGATAGAACTGAACTTTGGTGGTGAACATATTACAGACCTTCAGCAACATATGTAGTCTGTGGGCTTGAATGTAGGTCCCGTCTTCAATACCGAACACATTTTCTTTTTGCAACTTGTTATTTATCTTAATAAAATCTTTGTCGAGAAATCTACAAAGATGACCACCCCACACCAAACTAACAAGGGTAATCAGCTAAATTATAAAATAAATTCCTCCCCTTAAATTTTTATTCGGGTACAGCCTACTTTAGGTTCAGCTACTGTAGTCACAGCTTCTTTACATTTTTATATTCTCTCTGCCTTATAGCTACTGTAGTCACAGCTTCTTTACATTTTTATATTCTCTCTGCCTTATAGCTACTGTAGTCACAGCTTCTTTACATTTTTATATTATCTCTGCCTTATTCTAGAAAAGCTCATCTCTTCATATTAAGATGTGATTTTAACCTAAGGAAAGCAAACATCTATAACACTGCATAGCAGGTTGTAAATTTACAAAGATTTTATCACATAATGTGCAAAATGAAAAATAAAACAAACTTCAGAGAAAAATTGAATTGTAAAGGGACACTAGAACAAACTCTTTCCACAGTGGCCCTCCATACTACTGAGAAATTTATTAAAAAGTTAAAATATAATAGAAATCAAGATATAGTGAATAATAGAAATCAAATATGAGATACTTATAAAAGTTCAAATATAATAGAAATAAAAGGGAAAGCATATAAAAAGGGAAAGAGATAAGGATAAAGAAAGAAAAGAAAGAAAAAGAAATAAAGAAAGTAAAAAAAAGAAAAAGAAAAAGAAGAGAAAGAAAAAAGAAAGAAAAGGAAAGAAAACAAAGGAAGAAAGAAAGAAAAAAGAAAGAATTGATTACAGAGAAAAGAAAAGGGGGAAATAACATATAGAGTACTTTTAAAAATCCAGTACCACTGTGTTGGATGAACTTTAAAGTGAGGACAGTGGGTATCTCCTAGGTTTCTGCAAATGTTACAACACTGCATTTCAATCAGTGTGTGGAGAAAGTGGTGAAATCCACGTCAATGTGGCTATCTGGAAAGAATGACCTTAGTCAATTGTAGGCGACCACAACTCCCTCAATGTTTATAGCCACCAAATATTATGTATTGAAAATTCAACCTTATGAGTGTTAGAATACAATTGTTTTATTTCAAATTCAAAATGTGCATTTCCGTACTTTTCATGGAGAAAAAAAGGAGTAAATTATAAAGTATACATTTGCTGAAAACTGCCTGTAAAAAAGAAGATGGCATGTTTGAAAGACAAATGCTAGTTTCTTTAGAAGTATCACTTTACAATGAAAGCTAAATTAAATAGAACATGTGTTTTTATTTTTTCTTTCTCATTTTAGATAAGACCACTAAGGCAAAGAAACAGTGTGTTCCAGTAACCAAGAATGTAAAGTAGAAAATATGCTGGAACTTTTATCTATTAATTCCAAGGGCAATATATTTCTTCTCAACTCAGCTCTCTAAAAATCTTTAACTTTATAGCCTGCAACTTTACAAGTCTCTTGTTTCTACAACTATTTGTGGAGTCTTTATGATTTTTAGATACAATATCATATTATCTGCGAACAACAAGAGCTTCACTTTTTCCTTTCCTATGTGGATGCCTTGATGTTATTCTTGCCTAATTAATTGCTTTTGCAAATACTTTCAGTACTATATTGTAGATAAGTGGTGAGAGGGGCCAATCTTGCTTTCTGCCATATCTTAGTGGAAAGTTTTTTTGATTTTCCCCATAGAGTATAATGCTTGAAATGGGCTTGTGTTTTCCAGTAAGGATGGACTAGACAGCATTCCCACTAACAGTGAATGAGAGTTTATTTCTCCCTGCATAGACACCAGCAATAGTTGTTCTTGTTCTTTGTGATGTGTCCCAGTCTCTTTGGTGTGAGATACTTCATTGCTGTTTTGATTTGCATCTTCCTGATAATTAGTGATGTAGAGCATTTTTATGTGCTTTTTAGCCATATGTATTTTTTTTTAACAAAAATGACTTCATTCCTTCTCCCCATTTTTTTTTGTGAAGTTATATGTTTATTTCTTGTTAAGTTCTGTCAGTACCTTGCATATATTAAATATTAGCCCCTTTTCTGATGGGTATTAGGTGAATAGTTTCTCCAATTTTATGGTGGTCTTTGTAGCCTAGTCACTGTTTCCTTTGAAGTGCAGAAGCTTCTCAATTTAATGTTGTCAAATTTGTTTATCTCTGCTTCCACATGTTTGGACAGTGGTTTCTTCCTTGAAGATGCCTTTAGTCTCAATGTCATGGAATGTTTTGCCTACATTTTCTTCTTTATACCTTATAGTTTCAGGACTAATATCATGGTCTTTAATCCATTTTGATTTGACCTTTATGAACCTGAGTTTACTTATTTTTTTTTCAATATGCTGACTTGTTGCCCCAGTACCACTTTATTGCTCCATTTTGCATTTCTTGCCCTTATATCAAAGATTAATTAATTGTATTATTGGGGTCAGTCTCTGAATACTCAAGTTTATGCCATTGATCTGAGAGTCTGTCATTACCGTGCTATTTTAATGAATATTGATTTGTAATACAATTTAAATTTGGGAAAAGTGATACCTCTCATCTTCTTTTTCTTAAGGGTTGCTCTAGCTTTTTGGGCATTTATTGTCCTAAATTAATTTCAAGAGAGTTTGAGTTACTACTTGAAGAACTTCTTGGATATACTTAGAGAAATTACATAAAATCTGTAAAAAGTATTACCATTTTAACTATTATATTAACCCTTATAATCTATGAACAGGATATGTTCTTCATTTACTTGTGTCTTATTTTATTTCTTGAAACAAAAAGCTGCTGTATTTTGCAGGTTTCTTTGCATAGGTCCTTCACCTCTTTAGTTGACTCCAATATATTGTGAATGTGATTGATTTTTTTTAATGTCTCTTTCTTCTCTAATGTTATATATATATATATATATATATATATATATATATATATATAAGAAGAAGGACATTGATTTTTGCATGTTAGTTTTGTATTTTGCCATTGTACTATGTAAAATCTAAGTTTCTAGAAACTTAAATTTCTAGAAGCAAAATTAAGTTTTTAAAAGCTTTTTAAGTAGAGTTTTTAGGATTTTCTAAATATAGTACCATGTCATCTGCAAACATTAAATGCTTGACTTATTCTTTCCTATCTGGGCACTCTTAATACCTTTTTATTGCCTAATTGCTATGGCAAATACTTCTAGATTCTAGAGAAAAGGCTTTCAATTTCTCTCCATTGAGTATAATATTTCTCATGGACTTGTGTTAAATGGCCTTGACTATATTAAAAATAGTTCCTTTTTTTACCATCTTGTTGAGAATTTTTATCATGAATGGGTTTAAGACCATATCAATTGCATTCTATGCATCTATTATTATGGTCATTGGTTTTTATTTTTGCTTTTGTTGATATAATTTATTACTTTGACTTGCATATGTTAAACCATACTTGCTCCCCCAGAATGAAGCCTCTTGTTCATTTTGTATAAGCTTCTTGATTAATTGTTTGATTCTGTTCATTAGTATTTTGTTGATAATCTTTGCATTCATATTTATCAAGAATATGGGCCTATCATTCTCTTTTTTTGTCATGTCTTTCTCTACTTTCTTTTCTGCCATTTTCTCTTGTTTTGTGACATAGCTATTCTCAAAGTAATCTCAGATCACCCTTTGAATTTCTGTAGTTTCTGGAGTGACCTCCCCCTATTTATTTATGGTTCTGCTCACTAAATATCTCCATAATATCTCCATTTCTTTGTGAGCCTAGCTAATGGTTTATCGATCATGTTTATTTTTTTAAAGACCCAACTCTTGCTTTCATTGATCATTTAAATAGTTTTTTAGTTGTCTAGTTTATAAGTTTCTGCTCTAAGTTTTATTTGTTCCTTTTACTTTTCTTCTTTTGGCTCATTTTGTTGCCTTTTTTTTTTTTTTTTTACCAATTTCTTAAGCTGTGCCATTGTATAATTCATGTAGGTCTTTTCTTTTTTTTCTGATGAATGCTTGTAAAGCTATAATTTTTTTCTCAAAACTGCTTTTGCTGTGTCTCATAGATTTTGATAATTGTGTCTCCTTTCTCATTTGTTTCCAGGAATCTTTTCATTTCCTCTTTGATTCTATCACTGACCCACTTGTTCAGTAGTGAACTATTTAATTTCTGTTTTAAAGTTATGTCTCCTTGTCTGTTTGTATAATTCACCTATATTTAGTGCATTGTGATCTGAGAAAATAGTAGAAACAATTTCTATACTCTTGATTTTGTGAAGGCATGTGTTATTGCCCAGCATGTGCTGTGGTATCTCTTGGAGAATGTCATATGTGAACTGAAGGATAATGTATGTCCATGTTTCTGAGAATAAAGAACTCTCTATCTATCTATATCATCTATCAATCATCTATTTTTCTATCATTTATCTGTCATCTACCTATCTATTTTCATCATTACCTATTTGTCTATACCTACTAAGTTCAGCAAGTTCTTCTATTTTTCTTTCCAAGACAGTAAGTTCTTCTATTTTTCTTTTCAAGACAGTAATTCTTTGTTGTTATAGCTTATTTGAACTATCAAGGTATGACAAGTTAGTGTTGAACTCTCCCACTAGTATTGTTTTGATATTAGTGTCTTTCATCAAATTTATCTGCAATAGTTTTAATTATTTTGCTGATCCATCATTGGGAGCACATATGTTTAGAATTATGATTTCTTCTTGGTGTACACATCCTCTGATTAGTAAGAAATGTCTATCTCTGTTGTTTCTAATCTTTTTAAGCCTGAAGTCTTATCATTCAATAGTAATACAGCCACACTAGCTTTCTAAGGGAGTTTGCTTTAATGACTGTGATGGCTATTCTCTGTTTGTTTGTTTGTTTTTGGGCCACACCCAGTCAGACGCTCAGGGTTACTCCTGGTTATATGCTCAGAAATGCTTTGGGGGACTATATAAGACTATATAAGACACCGGAGATTGAACCAAAGTTCATCCTGGGTCAGCCACATGCAAGGCAAATACCCTACTGCTGTGCTATTACTCCAGCTCCATAATGATTTTGATGTTTGAGTTTATATTTGCTCTGACTATTCAGATGTGTTTCTTGCAAGCAGAAAATGTTAGATTCAATTTTCTGACTCATTTTGCCACTCTGTGTCTCTTAACTTGGGTACTTAGTACATTGACATTGAGAGAGATGATTGTCATGAGATTTAGTATCATCTTTATTTTTTAGAATTTGGTGTATTTGTTGGGTCTGCCTTGCCTATTATAGACTCTTCAGCTCTTTTCTTAGGGTTACTTCTGAGCTGTGTAAAGTTTCTGTGAAGCTGTGTATCTTCAAACCTGAATAAAGTCTTGCTGGGTAAATTATTCCTTGGGAAAATACTCACTTAATTGATTTTTGTCATTATAATCCCACCACTGCCTTCAGGCCTTGAGTGTTGCTTGTGATAAATCTGTTGTAAATCTTAAGGGCACATTTTTGTATGTAATTTTTCTTTTTGATTTTTTGATCTTCCAGAATTCTATCCCTATCTGTAGTAGTCATCATTGTCACTAAAATGTGCCTTGATTGCTTTTCTTTATATCTCTTTTAGCTGGTATTTTTGAGCATCTAGAACGTAGTTGCATGTACTTTTTAGCTCTGGGAACTTCTCAGTTCTGGACAATTGATACTTTATGGGTTTTTTTTTTTTTTGTTCCTGGTCTCTGGGACTATAGTTATTCTTATGTTTTATTGCATTTATCTCAAACTTCTGTTGTAGTCTGTTGGCTTTCTTTGAGGCTTTTCCAACCTCTTCTATTGTATAGTTGTGCTATGTAGCTCATCTTCCAGCACACTGTTTCTCTCCTCAGAAGCTATTACACTGCATGTGAGGCTTTCCAGTGAGTTTTTTCATTTGACTACAAAGTTTTTCAGCCCTGATATATAAATTTAAGTTTTTTCATTTCTATTTTTTATCATTCTGAGTCTTATTTGTGGTTTGTTCCATGGTTTCTTTGAATTCTATGAACATCCTCCAGATTTCTTCCTATGTCCTCATTAGAGAAGATATATAGGCAGCTGGTACTTTTGTGGTCTTTGGAGCTACCATCTTCATTCTCTAAGCATTGCAGTGTTCTGTGTTGTTTTCTCATTGTGTCCTTTGCAGTGTTGTGTTTTCTACATGTTATTATGGGGTTCATTGCCATGGCCATGCTCCTCTGGTTGTGTCCCATTGTATGGTACAGTTACCTGCACCATCAGTCCTGGCCACCAAGGAGGGAGTTATTTTTTAACTTTGATTTGTTGTCACGGCACGCAGCATAGATGTTTCTATTATAGGGGAAGTAAGCCCACCGATGTATCTATTGATTTTCCTGGTGCATTGAGCTAATATTTTCCCAAAGAAATATTTTAGTCAGCAGACCCATTGGTGGATGTTAATTATACTCCCTATGTGAATTACTGGCAATATTTCTGATATTCATGACATGTAAGCAACATTGCAATTTCTTTCTTACTATCTGGCACATTCTCTCCCTCGTAAAAATACAGGCCTCAGTTTATGACTCAGGGAAATTCTCAGCACCAAAGCTCTGCTAGTTTCACCCCATGGCCAGATAAATCTGCATTTCTAAAAGTATAGTGGTCAGTGTAAATGCAAACCCTCTAGTTGGTAAACAAATAATTCCTATATTTCTTGCTAGTTGTTATGGGCTAGTCCCCAAGTTTCTCATCCTTTATCATAAGAAGATCCTTTCTAAACTAGAACACACCCTTCTTCCTTTTAGCTGGGGATTCTTTTCAACTGTATTGGCTAGTTTTTTGGTATGTGTATTTTGATATGTTGACTTTTGTCAACGCGGAAATACCTTTCATACCAGAGACTTGTATATATTTACCAGCATGAAGAGTAAGTGTGTCTCAAGTCTATTGAAGATGTGGGTCCCCATACAATTTATTTTGTGTGGTCTCATTATTTCATATTTCATATTAGGCCACTCATGCACCCATTTTCCTCTCATGAAGGATTTCATCCCCACTAGAAATGCTGAGGCTCAAGACGCCTGCAGCATTTTGTCCCTTTGAGTTGTACAGCTACTCTTTCAATCAGTCAGGGGGTCCCTAAAGCCTTTGATGGAGCTAGTTCTCAGCTTAGGTTTTGTCACTTTCTGTGGTGCAGCTACTGTGCTTCAGTCACACAGTAATGGCCAACATTGAAGAACCTAGTTCTCAGCTTAGGTTTTGACCCTTTTCACAGTGTAGCTACCTTCAGTAGCAGTCATGGTGACCTGGCTGCCACAGAGGCAGCTAATTCTCAGTTTATTATTTGTTACTTTTCCCATTTTTTAAAATAAAAATGTATATGCATGTGCTTTTCTTTGTTTTGACTTACTCCTACTATTTCTCAGAACTTAATCCTGGTTCTCAGGGATTACTCCCATCAAGTCTTTGGGAACCATAAAATGTGCTAGAGATTAAAACAGGGTCAGTTCTTTAACTTCTAAATTCTATTCAAAGATTTTATAATTAAATTTCACTGTTACCTAACTAATTTTGACATTTTATTATAGATTCTTTGAATACAAATCATACTATTTTTATTTAATTGTCAAACATTTACCACTTTTGTGAAGCATACTTATTTACTCTTGTTTCAGTTTTTTAACATACCTGGTGGTGCTCTGTGTTCAGAGTCACACCTTACAGTGCTTGGGAGACCATGGGCAGTGCCAAATAGAACTGGGGTCCATGATTTTCAAAGGAAGAACCTTCATCCCTGTATTGGGTTCTAAAGCACAATTATTTGATTGTTAAATTTAAAAAAAGTTTCTTTAGTAACTGCTATACTTTTCACAATTCTGCATCTTTATTTTCACATTTGAACTCATACTTGAATTATTTTTTAAAATTTTTCCAATTTTTCAGTTATGTTAAGAATATATGAATAGTCTAAAATAGATAAATAAGTGGATAGCCTAAAACCTTCCTCTGTAAGTAAAATGTATTTGCTTAAACATTAGATATTGATGTTTAAAATATGCAAGACATTGAAATTTGTCTATTAAAAAGATCTTAGAATTTTCTATTTAAAATAAATTTTTCATCATTTTTTCTTTTTCAGAATATGCTAACAGACATTTATATACACAGGCAGTTTAAGTAATTGCTTCTTGAACCAGAAAAATGTGACAGTGTGGATCTTCCTAAAACAAGATACTGGGCCAAATTCTACCATAAATTCACACAGGAGCTTCTTTGTAAAGCATTCTTGCTGCAGTTAAGAACAATTTAGATCTTGGTTGTTATATCTGTGTACGAGAGTGAACATTAAAAAAAAAGAATAATTTGAAACAATTCAAAATTTAACCATTGTTCTTTGCCATGTTTTTGGTTGGTTTGTAAACTCTTTGAGTCAGCTTTCAAGAAGTAAGACCACACAGCAAGACAATATGGCTTTTTATTCCAACTTCACAAGTCAGTGTCTCCATTTCTTGTGATAATGCATACATAGTTAGACAAGGAAAGACACTATTCAAGTTTCCATGCTCTCACCACCCAGCAAGGAATGCCATGCTAATGAGACAGTCTATTTGTTTCAGAGGGACTACTGCCTCCTGGTGCCCTGAATCAATATGAACTTTTCTTTAGCGGAGAACCTAAAAGGCATGATACCCTTACATTAACAATAGTGTCAAACCTGAAAGGAAGGAGAGAGAGACAGAGAGATAGAGACTGAGACACAGAGAGACAGACACACACAGAAAAGCAAATTGCCTGCCCTAGAGCAACGTGGGTGGGGGATTGGTGACAGGAAGGATACACTGGTGCAATGTACAATGGTGTACATTGTATGACTGAAAACCAACAATGAACAATTTGTAACCACAGTGCTTAAATAAACCAATTAAAAATAACCTTTTTCAGGGGAGTGGGATGGGAGAGATAGGGACCTGGGAAAGAACCTCCAAAGCAATACCCAGCATGTCTCAAGTCCCTCCCAACTAGCTGGATGTTCAGTACTAGGCCTGAGAATGCTTGTGATACTTGGGCCCTGTGGTGTTATGAATTACCTGTACCACTGGTTTACTGAGTTGCAGGACTTTACCTGATAACGCTCTGGATTTGTAGAGCTTAGCATAATGCAAGGCAAGTACTTTAATCACTGTATCATCTTTCTGGACCCAGCACTGACATTTTTAGTACTATTTTATGCTGAACAAAATCAATACTTCTTGTAGAAACTAAAATTTTACTAAAATTCTATTTAGATATTTTCATGAATTTTGTGCCTTGATAATTCTGTAAGGAGAAAGCAGGATTTATTAAAAATTCCAGTAAATAAAAATTCAAGCTTATATATTTGTAACTTGCTAAAATAAAGTTGTGGATCTAAGCCTGATTTACTTATAGCCAGTGAAATTATCTACCGGAACAAGGCTTTTCAGTGATTTCTTTTATGAAGCTATATTGTGCTGCCCTCTTCTGGACGACTATAGAATGTTAGTGATATAAATTAGGCAGTCTTATTTACTCCCTCATATCCTGGCTGAGTCTTGTCATGCAGGAGTGGGACTCAAGTTTTCACATGCTAGGCATAGCCCTGACACCTGAACTATCACTTCAATTTCCAGTTTTCTCTTTTCTCTCCTTGGCTAAGACATTACAGTTCTTCATAGAATAATAAAAGCATGAAGAAGGCTTTGCAATATATTCTGGATAATTTATTTTGCAAATAAGAAAACATATTTGAGGAGAAGAAAATGTGCCAGCAGTACTCAGGGTTTACTCCTGATTCTGTGTCTAGAGATCTATATCTCCCGTTGGTGAGATGGTGCTGGAGAATGGACCAAGGTCAGCTATAGGCAAGGCCAGTGCCTTACTCTATTATCTCTCTTACCCTTCTTATTCCTCTTTTATTTTCCATCTATTGTAAATAAGAATGTGCTCTCATGCTACTAATATTATTATCTTAAATTTCAAGTAAATTTTTACCATATTTTCCCGAGATTATATGTTTTAAAATCATATTCTCCTGATGAGAAATATATATCATGTTTTCCCAAATGTCACAATTAACAAGGAAAAGCTGTTAATAAAAAATATTTTTGGATCAAGGACATAGTTCTAAGGGATGAAGCATATGTTTTGCATGCAAAAAAGATACCTGGAAATTAACTCCCAATCACAGAGCCATTAATTATTGCTAGATGTGGCACATGGAACCTCCCCTTCCAATCACCAAGGGAGATTAAAGGTCTATAGTTATAGGTCTATAAATTTCTTAAGTCATTACCTCATACATGAATTATGTAAAATGTTATACATTCTCATGTTTGTCTAAATAAATTATATTCAGTCTACCTACCACCATAGCCATTGGTAGAAATATGGTATATTGAATTATGTCCTCAGCAATAGAAGTACCTATTTCAATCTTTATTTTACTGGATGGCACTTGTAATTTTACTTACTCAAATATCTTTTTTATATTTGTTAAATTTTTGAAAGGTAAGGGCTGGAGTGGTAGGGCAGCGGTAGGGGGTTTGCCTTGCATGTGGCTGACCTAGGATAGACAGCGGTTCCATCCCAGCATTCCATATGTTCCCCAAGCCAGGAGCAATTTCTGAGTGCATAGACAGGAGTAACCCCTGAGCATCATCGGATGTGGCCCAGAAACCAAAAACAAACAAACAAAAAATTTTGAAAGATATATTCTGAAAGACCTGGTACAAGTGAAGAGCTATCTCTGGATTAGTTAATTGTATGGCCAGAATGCCTTGTCTCTTCAATCCAAACACAGCTCTTTATATAAATAAGATATTCTCAGAAAAAAATGTCATAATGTAATGGGACACTTTTTTCATACTTTTGTACACTGATATGTACTATTAAAATGCAGTGGTTTAAATCTAGGTGTTTTCATTACTATATAATTTCTGTGCTAGCTGTCTGAGATTGACTTCCTAGCTCTTCTACAAAAAGTAATTTGCTGCAAAAATATATTATTGTTTCAGGATAATTGTGCAATGCGATTGTAAATAAGTAACTCAACTATATAACTCAATGATAAATGTAGCTGATTCAGGTTTGATTTGCAGCATCACATATACTGAGTTATGCCAGGAGAAGTCCCTGAGTATTGAGCTAGGTGTAAGTCCTGAGCAAGTCGGCTGTGATCTAAAAACAAAAAAAAATTATATCCAGGGCTGGGGTCTCATTCAAGGGCTTCTCTGAGGAAGGATAAGTGGGAAAACCTAGCAGACTTTAGTATCATAGGTTTATTGATTTGAAGATAGTAATTCTCTCCAATAAAAATTTTAACGTACAGGGGCCGGGCGGTGGCGCTAAAGGTAAGGTGCCTGCCTTGCCTGCGCTAGCCTTGGATTCGATCCCCCGTGGTTCGATCCCCCGGCGTCCCATATGGTCCCCCAAGCCAGGAGCAACTTCTGAGCGCATAGCCAGGAGTAACCCCTGAGCGTTACCGGGTGTGGCCCAAAAACCAAAAAAAAAAAAACAAAAACATTGGGGCCGGGCGGTGGCGCAAAGAGGTAAGATGCCTGCCTTGCCTGCGCTAGCCTTGGACGGACCGCGGTTCGATCCCCCGGCGTCCCATATGGTCCCCCAAGCCAGGAGCGACTTCTGAGCGCATAGCCAGGAGTAACCCCTGAGCGTTACCGGGTGTGGCCCAAAAAACAACAAAAAAATTTTTTTTAATGTAAATAATATATTTATTTAGGGGCCAGAGAAATAGCATGGAGGTAAGACGTTTGCCTTTCATGCAGAAGGTCATTGGTTCATAAATAATATATTTACTTAGGGGCCGGAGGGATAGCATGGAGGTAAGGCATTTACCATTCATGCAGAAGGTCATTCGTTCCCGGCACTCATATGGTCCCCTGAGCCTGCCAGGAGCGATTTCTGAGCATGGAACCAGGAGTGGCCCCTGAATGCTGCCAGGTGTGAGCCAAAAACCAATATATATATATATATATATATATATATATATATATATATATATATATATATAAGCACCATAATTACAAACATATTTGTAGTTAGGTTTCAGTCGTAAAAAGTGCACCCCCATCATCAGTGCAACCTTCCTACCACTAATATCATCCATCTCGCTCCTTCTCACCTCCTTCTGTATTCGAGGACAAAGATGGAAAGAAAGAGGACAAGGTAAAGTTACAGTGGAAGGAAAATCACCCATAAACAGAATTCTTAAAAGAAATCCCCTTGCTGATACCTTAATTTTGAACTTTCAGCCAAAGCACATTAAGAAAAATAAAATAGAACCCATGTACAATTACTTTGTCCCTCAAGTACCCAGATTGTAGTACATTATAACATTTCTTAGCAGTACACAAAGCAATCTAAGGCCAAAAAACTTATGTAACTCATTAAACATTGAAGGCATAGTATTTTCTTACATTTACTTGCACATGCATATTAGTTTAAGTTAACCTCAAAAGTTTAGGTGATTTTTTTAAATTTAAGGATTAGAGTCAAAGGAGCACCGTAAAACAGTGTTAGAGTGGCAGTTGTTGTTTGCATAGACCCACCAAAATATGAGGGACATGGAAAGGAAAAGCCTTGGTCTAAATACAAGGAGATCCTACCCCTGAAGTTTCCTGGCAGAAGACCATCTCTAGGCTCCAGGCAAACTAGTTTATCTAATCCAAGTCATTGTCTGTAGTGCCAATACACTTTCATTTTTCACAGTCTCTGTTGTTGGCATCATATTTCTGTATTAAAGATCCTGGAATCTGCATATCCTAAATTGAAGTCAGGATGGTGTAGAGAGTCTCTAGTTTCACCTCACAATAAAAGGGCAATGCAGAGAGCCCTGTCCTGTAAGCAGCTTGTTGTTGTCAAGTCTTCTTAGTATTGAGGAAAGTTTCTTTTGAGCAGGTCAATGTCAGAGCAGCAGTAGGGTCTTCTCTGGTAGAGGATTGCTTCCAGATGATGTTATAAATGACCTTGGATGTTTTGTAAATAGCTTCCCTGGTTCAGGGGTGAAGGAGAATGCCCATTCTTCTGAGGCCTTGCCAGGTTGTGTGTTCCTATCTTTATTAAGAACTTATTTGTATGTACAGTATTTTCCTATTTTAATGTGCTTATGCAAACAAGGAACAATGCCACATGGGGCATTGCACAAGGGGCTGGAAGAACAAGTACAACAATTCCCATGAAATGTTCAAACATAAGTATTAAACTGAGGGACTCTTACACCAAAAATTCCTTATTGAAGAGCTCACAAAGAGAGGAAAAGATAAAAAGTGGGGAAAATCGTCACTGTATAAGAGAATATTTAGTAAGAGTTATAGCTGTCAAAGAAAATAGACATAAAATATTCAAAAGCCATATGTGTTCATTTTATGTCTTTTGAAATGGGGGTTGTTAACTCCAGTGTATCACTTTGGTCTGTAATTAGGACTGTGCAGTACTGAAGTTAAAAAGGGTAAATGGGGGTTACTGATGCTTGGGGGTGAGAGAGTTAAGGAGTAAAAATGAGCTTTACAGGGAGTGTGTGAAAGGGCAGAATACAAGATGGACATTCTGCATATACAAAACAAAACTTAAGGATAGGGAATACTATTAATATATATTGTGCATGTGGGGGCGATAGCCCCTGCGCGGTTTTGAACATGTAGACTGGTAAGAAATTGCCAGAGACTGCCTTAGTGAAAATGAGCTGCTGTCAGCACCCCCCAAGTTAGGACCCACCTTTTCTGGCTGCCTGGGCTGGCTCCCAGGGAAGGCCTGGAGGCCGGGGGCAGGAGAGGGGACAGCTGGGGCCTACCAAGGCTCTCAGCACCCCCAAGCTAGGGAGAAGACCTTCAACCTGGGGTATCCCCAGACCCCATGCTGGCTAGAGCTAGCCTCCAGATCAAGAAAGGATTCAGTAGAGAATTGGAAGCCAGGATCTGCCCGCCCTCTTCCCTATGCCCTCTCCCCTCTCCACTGGCGGAAGGGCAGGGAAAGCTTGGGATCCCCTCCAGGAGAGACCACCCAGCACTCACCTTTTCTGGCCAGCTGGGCTGGCTCCCAGGGACGGCCTGGAGGCCGGGGGCAGGAGAGGTGATGTCTGGGGGCCTACCAAGGCTCTCAACATGCCCTCACCAATCTTTGTGGTAAGCTTCATATCATGGGCTGGTCCTTCCAGTTCTCATCTCTATTGTCTCTGGGTATTATTATTATCATCATACTGTCTTTTTCCAATATAAATTATTGCTTCACCAAATTGTACAGGTATAAAAGGCAATTTGGAGACTTACTTAGCAAGATAGACGATATAATATTATCTAAATTACAGTAACATGGAAATTGGGGCCGGCGTGGTGGCGCTAGAGGTAAGGTGTCTCCCTTGCCAGCGCTAGCCTAGGACCGACTACGGTTTGATCCCCAGCGTCCCATATGGTCCCCCAAGCCAGGAGCAACTTCTGAATGCATAGCCAGGAGTAACCCCTGAGCATTACCGGGTGTGGCCCAAAAACCAAAAAAAAAAAAAAGACATGGAAATAATATTCATTTACATTTGTCATATCTTGTTGGGTAGAAAAATGCATTTTTTGTTCTGTAATCAAAGCAGAGGGTGACACTGGGCTGCTAATACCAAAGGCAGGGATTATTAAATGTGGTGCTTGCCATATGCTTTTGTGCACTATTAATCAACCAAGATAGCTTTAGCTAGTTTGGCATGTGCTCTAAACCAGTATCTATGTTAGATGATTACAGATATATTTTTAAAAAGAGATGGATGAAGTTTTTCCTTTTCCTCACTGACTAATTTCATTAAGATAATAAATCCTGTTAGTCACTTATAAACCAATTAAAATTTTGAAAATAGATATGTAGTCTAGCTCATGAGTCAATAGACTATTAAGGAGAAATAATTCAGGCCATATTGACCTTATTGAAACCTTTAAATCACCTAGCATATCTTGAGTTAAAACAAAATATCTTCTTTTGAATTAGAAGAACATGTGTTACTTAGGTTTTTTTCTTCCTATTTTGACATTTTGTCTGGCGCTTCTCCCAGTTTTCTACTTTTTCTAATTATTTATTTGTCTATCAATATACAACTAAGATGTTTATATGTTTGCAAACATTTTTAGCTAAAAATAAAATCATTAAATTTTCACAATAAAACCTTAACCACCCAAAGAAAATTTAGCTTTAAATAGTGTAATTGTACATTCTTTTTTTTTTTTTTTTTTTTTTTTGGTTTTTCGGCCACACTCGTTTGATGCTCAGGGGTTACTCCTGGCTAAGCACTCAGAAATTGCCCCTGGCTTGGGGGGACCATATGGGACACCGGGGGATCGAACCATCGTCCTTCTTGGCTAGTGCTTGCAAGGCAGACACCTTACCTCTAGCGCCACCTCACCGGCCCCATAATTGTACATTCTTAAAATTTTTTTTTGCTTTATTTTTTTGTTTTAGAACCACACCAAAACAAAAATACCCAGGGGTTTCTCCTGGTTCTGTGCTCAGGGATCACTTTGCTGGGGCCTGGGGTGCTTTAGAAATGCTAGGCATCCAATGTTGCTCTACCTGCTATATTCTTTGACCCAATACTGTAACTTTATGTTTTGACCACTAATTCTAAAATTGTACTCATTGATACTGAACTGTATTAAATTACTTTATATACTTATTAAGTGTATGCTGGCTGATGGTTAAGAATAGATGTTCCCAGATAAGTTTTTTCATTTAAATAAATAACTCAACTATATCTGAGTTCTTGGAACATCCTAGAGGAATTTAAAGCATTTTAGTGGACTGGAGGCACCAATATCACTCATTATTGTTGTTTTTAAGTCACATAATATGTTCTTATTTAGAAGAAATTATAGTTCCAAAAGAAAGTAATAAGTAGTGTCTACTGGTTCATTTTATAGTTCATAAACAATTGGTCATGCATAAATCCTTTATTTCTTTATAAAAAGATACAATTAGAATGATATCCACAGCTCAAATCTCCATATTCTGATTCCAAACACTACAATATTTTCTATATAAAATTTGCTTCTTTTCTCTAAATCCCTCCCTCTATTTTTACCTTAAAGTTCACCCATATCATTAAGATATCCATATAGTACACATTTCCTTAAAATTTAGAATTTAGGAACTAGAGCGAAGGCATAGCAGTAGGGCTGACCCAGGACAGACTGCAGTTCAATCCCCAGCATCCTGCATGGTCCCCCAAGCCAGAGGTGATTTCTGAGCGCAAAGCAAGGAGTAACCCCCGAGCATCACTGGGTGTGGCCCAAAAATCCAAAATATTTTAGAATTTATAAAACTATGACTATGATATGCTTATGGTTATGGATGTTTTAGGGTGTCACATATTGTGTTTCTTATACATGCTCTCCAATTCTTCTCTTTGTAATCTTGGTATGAAACATTGGATTCAATAAAATAAAAACACACTCTGCCTATTTTCCTCTCTTCTTGTTCCTGTAATCCAAACCTATTTTCTTCTTCTTAAAGATTTTCCTTTTGTTTGATATTGTTATTACTATATTCAAGTAGAAGGAATAAAATTGAACAAAAACAGCCCCTCAAACTTATAATTGCCACCCCTCAGTTAGGTGAGATAATTCAACATACTCTTGGCTCTTCCTGTTTTTCAGATAGGTGTTTTTGTTACTTGGGACAATTTTATACAAATGCCCTGATATTTAAAAATAAGGAGGAAAGTAAATCGAATAATGCCTTCATAATAAGCCTGAAGATATAGACTTTCCAACTGTAAATTAAAAAGGAATAAGTTTGTTTGTTGGTTTGTTTGGTTTTTTAGATTTTGGGTCACACCCGGCAGCGCTCAGGGATTACTCCTGGCTCCATGCTCAGAAATTGCTCCTGGCAGGCTCGTGGGACCATATGGGATTTGAACCAATGACTTTCTGTATGAAAGTAAAAACTGACATTGAAAAAGATTGAACTTCAATTTTTATGTCCCCTAGGTATTACAAGTTGTACTTAAGCTATTTAAAGAGTTGTTCTCTTGGTGAGGCAAGTTAAAGCCAAAGTAACAAGGCTCCACTGACTTTCTCGAAAGTGTTGAGATTTATTTCACTGGGGTGACCTGAGTGAGTATAGATTTATTCTAACCTGTCATACTGTCTTCAATGAGAAATTAGCTTTTATAATATAATACCCCCAAACAAAACTAGGTATATATTTAAAGAATATTTATTTCTATAAAGCAAATTAAAAGAAAAGAGGTAATATTTAGATATGCAAAAAGTTATATGAAGTTACCTAAAAGGATAACAGTCTAACCTTGACTAGAGTGTTACATAATTAAATATTTAGGTTTCACACAGACTTATAAGAAACCATCACTAGAGGACGAACAATCTGTGTTAATCAATTTTAATGTTTACTAAGAATTTTATGTTAATTTATTTCTTTTTTCTTTTTTCTTTATTTAAATATCTTGATTACAAATATGATTGTGATTAGGTTTCAGTCATGTAGAGAACACCTCCCTTCACTAGTGCAACATTCCCACCACTAATGTCCCAAATCTCCCTCCATCCTACCCCACCCCACCAGTACTCTAGACAGCCTTTCCAGTTCCCTCATTCATTCACATGATTATGGTAGTTCTCAGTGTAGTTATTTCTATAACTGTACTCACCACTCTTTGTGGTGAGCTTCATGAAGTGAGCTGGAAGTTCCAGCCCTCCTCTCATTGTCTCTAAGGATTGTTGCAAAAATGACTTTTATTTTTCTTAAAACCCATAGATGAGTGAGACTATTTTGCGTTTCTCTCCCTCCCTCTAACTTATTTCACTCAGCCTGATACACTACATGTACATCCATGTATAGGAAAATTTCATCACTTCATCTCTCCTGACGGCTGCATAATACTCCATTGTGTATATGTACCACAGTTTCTTTAGCCATTCGTCTGTTGAAGGGCATCTTGGCTGTCTCCAGAGCCTGGCTATTGTGAATAGTGCTGCAATGAATATAGGTGTGAGGAAGGGGTTTTTGTATTGTGTTCTCATGTTCTTAGGTTATATCCATAGGAGTGGAATAGCTGGATCGAATGGGAGCTCAATTTCCAGTTTTTGGAGAAATCTCCATATCACTTTCCATAGAGGCTGGACTAGATGGCATTCCCACCAGCAGTGGTTAAGAGTTCCTTTCTCTCCACATCCCCACCAGCACTATTGTTCTCATTCTTTGTGATGTGTGCCAATCTTTATAGTGTGAGATGGTATCTCATCGTTGTTTTGATTTGCATCTCCCTGATGATCAGTGATGAGGAACATGTTTTCATGTGCCTTTTGGCCATTTGTATTTCTTTTTTATGAAAATGTCTGTCCATTTCTTCTCCCCATTTTTGATAGGATTAGATGGATTTTTTTTGTAAAGTTCTGTCAGTGTCCTGTCTATTTTGGATATTAGCCCCTAATCTGATGGGTATTGAGTGAATAGTTTCTACCACATAGTGGGTGGCTCTTGTATCCTGGGAACTATTTCTTTTGAGGTGCAGAAGCTTCTCAGCTTAATGTATTCTCATCTATTGATCTCTGATTCCACTTGTTTGGAGAGTGCAGTTTCCTCCTTAAAGATGCCTTTAGTCTCAATGTCATGGAGTGTTGTTCTGTATACCTTATGGTATCAAGTCTGATATCAAGGTCTTTAATCCATTTGGATTTTACCTTTGTACATGATGTTAACTGGGCTTCTATGTTTGCTTTTTTGCAAGTGGCTAACCAGTTATTCCAGCACCACTTGTTGAAGAGGCTTTCCCTGCTCCACTTAGGATTTCTTGCTACTTTGTCAAAGATTAGGTGACTGTATGTCTGGGGAACATTGTCTGAGTACTCAAGCCTATTCCACTCATCTGAGGGTCTGTCTTTATTCAATACCATGCTGTTTTGATAACTATTGCTTTGTAGTACAGCTTAAAGTTGGGAAAAGTAATGCCTCCCATTTTCCTTTTCCCTAGGAGTGCTTTAGCTATTCGAGGGTGTTTATTGTTCCAGATGAACTTCATAAGTGTTTGATCCACTTTTTTGAAGAATGTCATGGGTATATTTAAAGGGATTGCATTAAATTTGTACAATGTTTTGTGGAGTATTGCCATTTTAATGATGTTAATCCTGCCAATCCATGAGCAGGGTATGCGTTTCCATTTCCGTGTGTCCTCTCTTATTTTTTGGAGTAGGGATTTATAGTTTTCTTTTTATAGGTCCTTCACGAATTTGGTCAAGTTGACTCCAAGATATATGAGTTTGTGTGACACTAATATGAATGGAATTAGCTTCTTGATATCCATCTCTTCCCTATCATTATTGGTATATAAAAGGCCATTGATTTCTGTGTGTTAATTTTGTAGCCTGCACCTTGCTATATGAGTCTATTGTTTCCAGAAGCTTTAGTTCTTAGGGGTTTCTAAATAGAATATCATGTCATCTGAAACAGTGAGTGCTTGAATTCTTCCTTTCCTATCTGGATTCCTTTGATATATTTTTCTTGCCTAATCTCTATAGCAAGCACTTCCAGTACTATGTTGAATAGGAGTGGTGAGAGGACAGCCTTGTCTTGTACCAGAATTTAGAGGTAAGGCTCTTAGTTTTTCTCTATTGAGGATAATATTTGCCATTGGCTTGTAGTATATGGCCTTAACTATATTGTGAAAGGTTCCTTTCATTCCCATCTTGCTGAGAGGTTTTTTTTTTTAATCAAGAATATGTGTTGGACCTTATCAACTACTTTCTCTGCATCTATTGATATGATCATGTGATTTTTTTTTCTTGTTGATGATGTTGTGTATGATGTTGATAGATTTACAGATGTTAAATCATCCTTGCATTTCTGGGATGAAACCTACTTGGTCGTAGTGTATGATCTTCTTGATGATGGAGTGGATCATATTTGCCAGGATTTTGTTGAAGATCTTTGCATCTGCATTCATCAGGGATTTTGGTCTATAATTTTCTTTTTGGCAGCATCTCTGTCTTGTTTTGGTATCAAGGCGATGTTGGCTTCATAAAAGCTGTTTGGGAGTGTTCCCGTTTTTTCAATTTCATGGAAGAGCCTGGATAGGATGGGTAGTAGCTACTCTTAAAAGGTTTGAAAGAATTCATTAGTAAATCCATCTGGGCCTGGGCTTTTCTATTTGGGCAGAAGTTTAATTACAGTTTCAATTTTCTCAATAGTGATGGGGGTGTTATATGTGCTACATCCTCCTTTCTTAACTGTGGAAGGTTATAAGTGTCCAAGAATTTATTCATTTCTTCTAGGTTCTTGTGTTTAGTAGCATAAAGTTTCTCAAAGTAGTCTCTGATTACCCTTTGTATCTCTGCAAGTATCTGTTGTGATCTCCCCATTTTCATTTCTAATACGGGTTATCAGGTTTCTCTCTTTTTCTTTGTGAGTTTTGCCAATGGTCTATCAATCTTTTTTATTTTTTTTAAAGAACCAACTTCTGCTTTCATTAATCTTTTGGATTGTTTTTTGGTTTTCCACTTCATTGATTTCTGCTTTCAGTTTTGTTATTTCTTTCTGTCTCCCTATTTTTGGTCTCTTTTGTTGGTCATTTTCTAATTTTATGAGCTGTGTCATTAAGTTATTCAGGTATTCCCCTTCTTCCTTACTGATGTGTGCTTGTAAAGCTATAAATTTTCCTCTCAGGACCGCTTTTGCTGTGTCCCATAGATTCTGTCAGTTTTTTTATTCATTATCATTTGTCTCCAGGAAAGTTTTGATTTCCTCTTTGATTTCATCTGGGACCCACTGGTTGTTCAGTAGCAGGCTGTTTCATTTCCAATTGTTAAAGTTTTTCTTCTGTGTGGCTTTCAGATGTGTAGTTCACATCTAATTTCAGAGCCTTGTGGTCAGCAAAGGTAGCCTGCAAGATTTCTATCCTCTTGATTTTATAAAGGTATGTTTTATGTGTCAGCATGTGGTGTATCCTGAAGAATGACCCATGTACATTGAGAAGAATGTGTATCCAGGTTTTTTGGGGTGGAGTGTCCTATATATATCTACTAGTCCTCTTTCTTTCATTACTCTTTTCAGGGCTAGTATGTTTTTGTTGGGTTTCAGTCTGGTTGACCTATCAAGTGTTGACAGGGCCGTGTTGAAGTCTCCCACAATTATTGTGTTATTATTGATGTCTTCTTTCAGATTTGTCAGTACTTATATTAGATAATTTTCTGGTCTCTCATTGGGTGCATATATGTTTAATAGTCTGATTTCTTCCTGTTGCACATATCCCTTGATTAGTACATAGTGTCCATCTTTGTCCCTTACAACTTTTCTGAGTATAAAGTTGGTGTCATCAGATATTAATATGGCCACCCCAGCTTTCTTAATGGTGTTATTTGATTGGATGATTTTCCTCCAGCCTCTGATTTTGAGTCTATGTTTGTTCTGATTATTCAGGTGTGTTTCTTGTAGGCAGCAGAAGGTTGGATTTTTCTTTTTGACCCATTTTGCCACTCTGTGTCTTTTACTTGGTGAATTTAGTCCACTGACATTGAGGGAGATGATTGTCATAAAATTTAATGTCATCTTTGTAGATAAGTTTGCTTTGTTTGTTGGTCTCTCTTGTCTTAGAGTAGACCTGTCAGTTTTTCTTTTAAGGCTGGTTTATCATCTGTGAAGTTTCTGAGCTGTTGTTTATCCATAAAGCTATGTATCCTTCTTTCAAACCTGAACGTGAGTCAGTCTGGGTGCAGTGTGAGGTACCCATTTTATTCAGTCTTGTCACAATATCCCACCACTGTCTTCTGGTCTTGAGAGTTTCTTATGACATGTCTGCTGTAAGTCTTAGGGATGCTCCTTTGAATGTAATTTCCTTTTTTGATCTTGCTGCTTTCAGTATTCTATCTCTATCTGTGGGATTTGTCATTGTAACGAGGATGTGTCTTGGGGTATTTTTTTGGGGGGTCTCTTTTAGCTGGTACTCTTTGGGCATGCAGAATTTGATTGCATGTAGTCTTTAACTCTGGGAGTATCTCTTTGATGATGTCTTTGACAGTTGATTCTTCCTGGAGATCTCCTACCTGGGTCTCTGGGATGCCAATGATTCTTATGTTGTTTCTGTTCAGTTTATCAAATATTTCTATTTTCATCTGTTCACATTCCTTGAGTACTTTTTCCATTGCCTGATTGTTTGTCTTAAGGTTATTTTCCAATTTCTTTTGCTATGTTGAGTTTTTTTTGCATCTCATCTTCCAGTACGCCGATTCTGTCCTCAGCTGCTGTTACCCTGTTGGCATGGCCATCCACTGAGGTTTTCAGTTGAGCTACCATGCTTTTCAGATCTGTTGTTTCAGTTTGGAGTGTTCTAATTTCTGTTTTTGTGTTCTGTTCAGATCGATCTATGCTTTCTTTGAGTTCTACAAAAATCTTCCTTATTTTTATTCTATACTCCTTATCTGAGAGTTTAATCAGATGCTTAAAATTTTTTAGGTAATCTGCGCTATCGTCTTCATTCTCTGTGCATGGTGTTTGCCTGTGAGGTTTCCCCATTGTCACACTTGTAGTTTGATTTTTTTCTGCATTTTGTGGTGGGGTTCATTGTTTAGAAAGGTGTGCAGCCATGAAGCGAAGCGGCCATGCTCTTCTGGAGCCTCTGGGTGAGCTATTTTTCTGGGCCCTTTTTGGCCCACTCCCAAGAGGTTTAGGAGACAGGACAGTGGAAAAACACGCACAAGCAACACTTACAGTTTCTCACAGTCGGGAACCACTGGGCAGGTGTAGATATTCCCAGCCTGACGTCACAAACAGGGGGCTTTCCTTTCTGCAGAATACTGCTGATAGCTGGTTTTCTTGGTCGGACACAATTCCTTGGCTTTCTGGCCCTTAGATGAGCCTCTGGGAGAGCTATTTTTCTGGGCCCTTTTCGTCCCACTCCCATTAGGTTCAGGAGACAGGACAGTGGAAAAACACGCACAGGCAACACTTACAGTTTCTCACTGCAGGCATAAATTTTCCGTTAATTTACTTCTATTGAAATATGATCATTCAATTATTCACTCAATTAATGCAATAAAGATTTATTGTGTGCTAAATAGCTGTTAGGTGTTTAGTACAGAAATATTTATTAGTGGAAATATGTTGCAAGAAATTTATAGACCTTTGAGATACATATGTCTTTTGTTTATTTTATTTTTTAAAATGTTAGGGATCAAATCCAGGACCTCACACAAGCAAGTAAAACACTGTACCATGAGCTACATCTCCACACTAAGCTATAAATCTTGTTCTTTTTCTCTACTCAGCTTACCAATGAGAGAAGCAAAGAGAAATTATGATAGAGCAAGATTTATACATGTTTGAAGGTAAAAGGTATATCTACAATGATCCCACTTATACAATTATCTATTTTCATACTTTTGTATTTGGCCTTTATTTTTCCTATTTTCACCTTAAGATGCACTTCCTGAATCATCAATCTCCTTGACTTTTTACCTAATCAAACTTTATTTAACTTTTGGAAGCCTCATGAAAGAAGAAAATGATGAAAGAGTAGGGTCAGATATAATAATTCCTTTTTCCATGAAAGATCAGAAGATCATCTTTGGGTAAGTGATCACCAAATCTGATTATTATTTACTGTTTTCTCTGTCAGACTCTGATTCTGGGTGCCATTAATTGCTCTATCCTGTCTTTTCAGCTTCTGCATACAGAAGATTTATCATTACTTTTCCAAACATTCAATATTAAATTTTATAACTTTTAAATCACTTTTTAATGTTGGAAATGAATTATTTCATTGTCCATTTATTTCATCATATTCATTCTTTATTAGTTTTTACTGTGTTTGAAGAAACCCAAGGAAGAGATATGTAGTGTTCTCAGTACAATTTTTTTCTTCTTTTACTTAAATGCTGTGGTTAAAATTTTGTTCATGATTGATATTATTCATAATATATTCCCCCTTCACCAATGTACATTTCCTACCACCAATGTCCCCAGTTTCCCAGTGTTCTTCCCATTCTCCCCACTGCGTGCCTCTGGGAAGAGATTTTACTCTGTTCTTTTTCTCTCTTTCCAACTATTTTTCCCTTTTAGACACTGTGGTTTGCACTATTGTTAATGTAAAAAAAGAACATAACTATCACTTTAATCTCTGTTCAGCACTCAGTTCTTCTGTTCCAATTATCTTAAAGAAATGGTCTCTTTACCTTAGCTTTATTGCTCCACTATTGTGGTGAGCTTCCTACTATGAATTGGTCCTCCTGGCCCCCAGTGCTATTGTGTCTGAATATTATACCATACTGTCTTTTTCCCTATATCCCACAGATTTTTTGAGATTATTCTATGTCTATCTCTCTGAGTCATTTCACTCAGCATATTCTCCATATTCATCCACATAGAAACAAATTTCATGACTTAATTTTTCCCAGCAGTGACTTAGCAGTCTATTGGGAGAGATGCACCCTTTATTCTTTAGCTAATTATCTGTTCTTGAGCATTTAAATTGTTTCCAGAGTCTGGCTATTGTAAAAAAAATAGTGTTGTTATGAACATGGGAAAGCAAATTTTGTGTGTTGTATTGGGGGTGGGGTTGGGCCACACCCACTGATGCTCAGGCATTAATCCTGGCTATGCACTCAGAAATTGCACCTGGCTTGGGGGACAATATGGGATGCCCAGAGATTGAACCACGGTCTGCCCTAGGGTAGCGCACACAAGGCAACTGCCTTACCACTTACGCCACCACTCTGGTATTGTATTTTGAGGTCCCTGAGCTATATTGCTAGGAGTGATATTATTAGATTGTTTTGAAAGTTCAGTTTCTAACTTTTAGGAATATACAAATTGTTTTCCTAATAGGCTGGATCAGTCTGTATTCCCACCAGCAATGAATGAGTGACCCTTTCTCCCTGCATCCATGCCAGCACTGGTTGTTCTTGTTCTGTGTGACAGATCATGTGTTCCAGTCTCTGTAGTGAAAGATTGTTGTTTTGACTTGCATTTCCCTGATGACTAGTGATGTGGAGCGATTTTTCATGTGTTTTTTGGTAATCTATATTTCTTCTTTTGAGGAAATGACTTTATTTATTCTCCCCATTTTTGAATGGGATGTGCTGGTTTTTTTTCTTGCTGATTTTTATCAGTGCCTTGTATATCATAGATATATTTTATCTTATGGATTCTAGGTGAATAGTTTCTCTCATTCCATGGTTAGTTTTATAACCTAGTCACTGTTTTCTTTTGTTATCAGCTTAATGTTTACTTTGCTTCTCTACTTGCTTGGCAATGCTGTTTCATAATTGAAGAAGCCTTTAGCTTTAATGTCATGGAGTGTTCTGCCTACATTTTCTTCTTTGTACTTTCTGGATTCAGGTCTAATGTCAAATAAAAGAATTTCTTTTATTTGACTTTTGTGCATGGTAGTAAGTAGATGTCTGAGTTTATTTTTTGCATATATTTGACCAGTTTTCCTAGTACCACTTGTTAGACTTTTCTTGATGCCCTTAGTATTTCTTACCTCTTTATTAAAGTCTGTGTATCCATCTCCAGAAATTTAAAAATATATCATTGATCTGAGGATTTATGTTTATTTCAATACCTGTTTTTTTTTCCTGTTTTTGGTTTTGTTTGGGGCCACACCTGGTGATGCTCTGGAGTTACTCTTGGGTATGTGCTAAGAAATCCTCCTGGTTCGGAGAACATATAGGACATCGGGGATCAAATCCAGAATCATCCTTGGTCAGCTGCTTGCAAGGCAAACACTTAATTGCTGGTCCATTGTTCTAACCTCTATCATGCTGTTTTAATGACTACTGCTTTATAGAACTATTTAAAGTTGGGTAAAGTGATTATTACCATTTTCTTTTCCCCAAGTATTGTTTTAGGTATTCGTGGACAACTATGTTCCTTATTAATTTCCAGACGGTTTGATCCACTTTTTTGAAAAATATCATGGTTATTCTTAGAGAGATTACATTAAATCTGTGCAATGCTTTGGGAAATATTGCCATTTTAATGACCATTATCCTCCCAATTCATGAGCAGGGTATATGCTTTTATTTCTTTCTATACCCCTTTATTTCTTGAAACAGTGTTATGTAGGGTTTTTTTTTGTATAGGCCTTTCACCTCATTATTTAAATTGACTCCAAAAAACTTGATTTTCTGAAGCACAATCATGGTTGTCAAAGTCAGTTTTCTGTTGTTGGTGCTCTTTTCACAGTTCAAAGGACGATATCTTTTCTGATTTCCATTTAGTGTTAGGTGATGTGATAGGACAGCCTGGTCTTAGGTCAAGTTTTCCTTTCATCGTTATCATATCAAAACTGGCACAAGTTGCTGCCAGAGCAGTGTTATAAATCCCCAATGGAGCTTAGTTCCTGGTGGTGTTGCCCAGAGCTGTATCATTTCTATGTCGGGGATCTGGGGTTTGGGATTGGACTAAAACTGTCCAATCTCCTAGGGACTGCGTTGTATCCACATGACACATGTTCAGGATGGGAGGCACCCTCCTGCTATAAAAAGTGAGTTCTTATCCCTAGAAGTTAAGATCTTATTTCTGTGTCTATGGTTTCCCCTTTTTTACTGTGCCCATACAAAAATGTATGGTGTCATACTGTGTTGCTGGTGCTATTCTGGATAAGGATGACAGGCTGCACACACAATCTCTGTTGTCTGGTTTTGTTCTGAGCTTTTATCCCAGTCAAGGCTTTTTGTACAAAGCAGCACCAAAAATGGTAAGGATAGAGAAAAATGTATATATTAAAATAGAACAAATAAATAAAACTGAGTTAAAAAGGAAAGGTATTTGAATAAAACAAGTAGTGGAGGAGGCTATCTGCATGTTTAGGAATGCACATCTTAAGATGTATTATTATACAGGTATTGAGCTTCCATAGGCAATATAAGACTCCCAATTAGGTCTTTTGATATGTTCTTGTGGGGAGTAAGAGCCAAGGTACTTTTCGATTCACAGGCCTTGGAATTGAGTTTGAGAGATGCATTGCTGCATTATGAGACCATATAGTGCTCCTCTCCTACGGGTATTGCTGGGAATCTGGGCAGACAGCTGGCCAATGGCCTCCTGGGCTGACCACTTAGTCCAGGAGACCGAGATCCCCCGCCCCCATGGCAGACTGCTCTTCACGGCCAGGTCTGGCAACTGAGCTCTGGGGGGAGGGAGAGGAGGGAAACTCCCTTCGTATTCATACTGGACCCCCTGCAGCGGTGTCTTTCCTTACTAATACTCATTTTTATAACTGTGTGGGTACGATAATATACTTTTTAAACATTGTCTAAACATGTTCTTTTTTCAAGATGGTTCCTAGGAAAGGAAACCGAATGCCAAAGATTTGGATGATAACACTCAAATAGATCTTTAAAGTCAGTCTTTATGTGGACGTGACTTTCCGTACTGACTCCAAGCCGAAATCACAAACAATTCATGTGTGTGTGTGTGTGTGTGTGTATAGCCCCTGTCATGTATTGCCTCTCCCCTAACCCTGTGTCTCTTCTATTCCCTCATCTCCCAATCCTGATCCATTATCTTCCCCTAATTTAACCCTCTTTACCCTCAGTTCCTAACTCAGTAGGCACCAAGATTGACCTCCTGCCCCAACAGACCACCTTCCAGCTCCTCAGTGAAAGACACCCTCTGGGTCCCCGTTCTCATGCCTCGGCAAAGAACGCCTGCTGAGTCATGCTTGATGGCCCCTCTCACCCTCACCAAATCGTGGACTGTTGCATGATACAGGAATCAACCTCAGCAAAACCGCCAGCTCAAAGACACTATATGGTCCAACACCCATTCTTGATCAAAACTCTCAGCAAGATGGGAATGGAAGGAACCTTTCTCAATATAGTTAAGGCCATCTACCACAAGCCAATGGCAAATATTATCCACAATGGAGAAAAAAGAAAATCCTTCCATCTAAATTCTGGTACAAGACAAGGTTGTCCGCTCTCACCATTCCTCTTCAACATAGTACTGGAAGTACTTGCTATAGCAGTTAGGCAAGGAAAAAAAATATCAAGAGAATCCAGATAGGAAAGGAAGAAGTCAAGCTCTCACTGTTTGCAGATGACATGAGACTCTATTTAGAAAACCCCAAAGACTCTACCAAAAGGCTTCTAGAATCAATAGACTCATATATCAAGGTGGCAGGCTACAAAATTAACAAACAGAAATCAATGTTCTTTTTATACACAAATAATGATAGGGAAGAGATGGACGTTCAGAAGGCAATCCCATTCATATTAGTGCCACACAAACTCAAATATCTTGGAGTCAATTTGACCAAAGATGTGAAGGACTTATACAAAGAGAACTATAAAGCCCTGCTCCAAGAAATAAGAGAAGATACACGGAAATGGAAAAACATACTCTGTTCATGGATTGGCAGGATTAACATCATTAAAATGGCAATATTTCCCAAAGCATTATACATATTTAATGCAACCCCTCTAAAGATACCCATGAAATTCTTCAAAGAAGTGGATCAAACACTGTTGAAATTTATTTGGAACAATAAAGAACCTAGAATAGCTAAAGCACTTTTAGGGAAAAGGAATATGGGAGGCATTACCTTCCCCAACTTTAAACTATATTACAAAGCAATAGTTATCAAAACAGCATGGTATTTGAATAAAAACAGACCCTCAGGTCAGTGGAATAGGCTTGAGTACTCAGAAAATCCTAAAGAAATTCTAAGTGGAGCAGGGAAAGCCTTTTCAACAAGTGGGGTTGGAAAAAATGTTTAGCCACTTGCAAAAAAGCGAGCATAGATACCCAGTTAACATCATGTATGAAGGTAAAATCCAAATGGATTAAAGACCTTGATATCAGACCTGATACCATAAAGTATATAGAACAGCATGTAGGTAAAACAAACCATGACATTGAGACTAAAGGCATCTTCAAGGAGGAAACTGCACTTTTCAAACAAGTGGAAGCAGAGATTAACAGATGGGAATACATTAAACTGAGAAGCTTCTGCACCTCAAAAAAAATAGTGCCCAGGATACAAGAGCCACCCACTGAGTGGGAGAAACTATTCACCCAATACCCATCAGATAAGGGGCTAATCTCCAAAATAGATAGGACACTGACAGAACTTTACAAAAAAAACACCATCTAATCCCATAAAAAAATGGGGAGAAAAAATGGACAGACACTTTGATAAAAAAAGAAATACAAATGGCCAAAAAACACATGAAAAAAATGCTCCTCATCACTAATCATCAGGGAGATGCAAATCAAAACAATTATGAGGTACCATCTCACACCACAGAGATTGTCACACATCAAAAAGAATGAGAACAATCAGTGCTGGTAGGGATGTGGAGAGAAAGGAACTCTTTTTCACTGCTGGTGGGAATGCTGTCTAGTCCAACCTTTATGAAAAGTGATATGGATATTCCTCCAAAAACTGGAAATTGAGCTCCTATTCGATCCAGCTATACCACTCTTAGCGATATACCCTAAGAGCACATGAATACAATACAAAAATTCCTTCCTCACTCCTATATTTACTGCAGCACTATTCACAATAGCCAGACTCTGGAAACAACCAAGATGCCCTTCAACAGATGAATGGCTAAAGAAACTGTGGTACATAGACACAGTGGAATATTATAAAGCAGTCAGGAGAGATGAAGTCATGAAATTTTCCTATACATGGATGTACATGGAATCTATCTTGCTGAGTGAAATAAGTCAGAGGGAGGGAGAGACATGCAGAGTAGTCTTATTCATCTATGGGTTTTAAGAAAAATGAAAGACATTTTTGCAACAATCTTCTGAGACAAAAAGAGGAGGGCTGGAACTTTCAGCTCACTTCATGAAGCTCACCACAAAGAGTGGTGAGTGCAGTTATATAAATAACTACACTGAGAACTATCATAACCATATGAATGAATGAGGGAACTGGAAAGCCTGTATAGAGTACAGGTGGGGGTGGGGGTGGGTTGGGATAGAGGGAGATTTGAGACATTGGTGGTGGGAATGTTGCACTGGTGAAGGGAGGTGTTCTTTACATGACTGAAACCTAATCACAATCATGTTGTAATCAAGGTGTTTAAATATATTATTAAAAAATAATATTAAGTGGCTGGAGCAATAGCACAAGAGTAGGCATTTGCTTATATATATATTGGCCTGTAATTTTTTATTTTGTTTGTCTACTTTTGGTGTCAGAATTATGTTAGCTTCATAGAAACTATTTGGGAGTGTTTCTGTTTCTCAGTTTCCTGAAAGACTGGGAAAGTATAAGCTGTAGTTATTTTTTTTAATATTTGAAAGAATTGACTGATAATCCATCTGGGTTAGGCTTTATTTTTTCAAAGCCCTTTGATTATCCTTTCAATTTCCTCAATATTGATAATCTGTTCAGATATTCCATATCCTATTAGCCAAATCCATAGTAAAAAATAAGAAACTAGGTGGCATTTCTTTACCTTACCTAAAGCTTTATTTTAATGCCATAATCATCAAAACATCATGGTACTGGAACAGTACTGGAACAGAGTATCATACCAGTGTTTTAGAACAGAATATCCAGAGATATACCCACAAATATATGATCATTTAATATTTGACAAAGAATCCAAAAACCTGAAATGGAACAAAGACGGTCTCTTCGACAAGTTGTGTTGATATCACTGGATAACTACCTGTATGAAATTAAAGATCAATCCATACCTAACATCCTACACAAAAATCAACTCCAAGTAGATTAAAGACCTTGAAATCAGACCCAAATATATAAATTTTATCAAGGAAAAATTTAGGAAGAATGCTCCTGGACATATAACTCAAAAAAGTCTTTGATGATGGAATGCCAATGGCAAGAATAATAGCTTCAAACCTAAATAAAGAGGATTACATCAAACCAAAGAGCTACTGTATGTTAAAACACTGGCTAAAACCAGAAGACAGCTAATAAAATGGAAAAAAATCTTCACACTCAAAACATCAGATAAAGGGCTGATATCTAGTATATTCATAACACTCAGAAAGGTGAGCTCCTAAAAAACTAATAAAGCCATAAAAAATGAAAAATAAAAATGAATAGAAACTTTTCCAAGGAAGACCAACAGATGGCCATGAGACACATAAAAACATGTTCATCATCACTCATCATTAGGGAAATCCAAATCAAGATAACAATGAGGTACTACCTTACACCAGTGAGAATTGCACACATCAAAAATAATGGAACCAATCTCTGTTGGCATGGATGTGGTATTAAAGGAACTCTCACCCACTGCTGGTGTGAATGTTGCCTGGAACAACAGTATGGAGAGTTATTAGAAAACTCAGAATTGAGCTTTCATATGACCCAAGCACACTCCTGTGTATTTATCCCAAAGACAGAAGAAAATTTATATCAAAATATATATTCACTTTACTATCGCAACATTCAGCACAATAGCCAAGATTTGGAATCAACCTCGATCGATGCCCAACAACAGATGATTGGATAATGAATATGTGGTATTTATACACAATGGTATACTATACAGCAGTTAGAAATGACAAAATCATGAACTTTGCAGCAACATGGATAGATCTGCAATATATTATGTTACACAAAGTAGAGCAGAGAAAGGATAAATACAGAATAATAGCATTTTTCTGAAGTACTTAGAATAAACACCATATATACATATAGTACTCCAAGAACAATATAACAGTATAATAGGGTAGTAACTCCAAGCTCTGTAGTTGTCAGCATTTACTGGGGAGAAATGTTCAAAACAAGTAGAAGGGAAACAACACAATGCCTTGACTATCCATTATACCACAACAATGGAAACAAGCGTTTAGAGTGAAGAGGTATGTAATCAGCCTTTTACTACCAGGGCCTATAATAATGCCTTAGGGAGCTTATACACAGATACAGTTGAAGAATAGGATTGGAAGCTAGAAACTCCAGTGGCAGCATTTCCTAAAATATGTTTTAGTGCCTTAATCTTAATAGGTATAATAACGTCTCAGCCTCTCTGTTCACAGGGATTCTTGCATACAAAGGGTGTACACGAAATTCAACACCTCGGTGTTCATCATACTAGACCATATTCAGATTGCATTATGAAAATGTCTTAATAAAACACTCCAATATGCACCTTTTATCTAGGTTATGTCCTCTATTAGGACCTGAAGCATATGATCATTCAGACCACTGAAACAGTAAGTTGCGAACCACAGACTTATATTACAGAACCTACTCGTTGAACACATTTGGGTAAATTAACATTTCTATTCTCTCTCTTTTTCTCTCTCTTCTTTCTATTTCTATCCTCCCCTCTCCCTCTTCTTCTTCATTGTCATCAATTCAATATATGTCAAATAAAACCCACACTGATAGTTTCTCTTTAGGAAAGGAAGTTTGATACATAATATGCATACAATATATGCATAATATTACATAAGGTAGTCACCTACATAGGTAGGCCTCATTACCATATTGTTTAGTACTCGACACACAAAACATATGTGTATCCTAAACTGTTCCAGCCATTATCTAACCCTGAAACCTTCATTAGCAAGGCCCAACTTCATCACTGACGAAATGCCTAGCAACTGGGAAAACCACCCAACTCTGATGCACCAACCGAATCTCTTTTATTTGATATGTTAACTTTCCTTTAATTTATTTTTACTATATTTACCCACTTTGCTGTTATTCTCTCTCTTATTTCTTGCTCTCTCTTCCTCCCTTCCTTAAGCTATAAGCTAATTATTTATCTTAATTTAACTAGTCCTTAAGAGTTCAGACCCATCCTATTAGGGTTAGACCTCTAACAACACCTTAAGAATAGATCACTAATGAATGTCTTTATGTGGGTATGAGTACATCGAGAGAGGACTCCTTTATGAGAGACAAACCTAAATTGTAAACATTCCATGCCTATAGAGTATATAGCCCCTCCTATATATTATCCCTTCCCTCTTCAGAAATCCTGCTATCTTTTCACACATCCCAATCCCAATCCGATATCCATTTTTATTAATGCTTTTTACCCTCAGTTCTTCACCCATTAAGTATCAAGACCGACATCCTGCTCCCAAAAGGCATCACCCAGTTTCCAAGTGAAGGAACACCCACTCACCCCCACATCTCGTCCCCCGGCAAGAAACTACAACCAACACTCCTGCTGACTCATGCTCTGTGAACCTCGTTTTACCACCACCCCAAATGTAGACTGTTGCTTGATACCGGATTCAGTTCCAGAAGGACCCCCAGTGTAAGAACTTTACCTTAGCCCTTTCTGCTGCAAGATTTTCTCAAACTCAAAAAGACCAGGGATTGTGATGAAAATGTGCCCTGGATTCCATCCCCCACAAGAATATCCCAAAAGACAATGAGGAAGCCTGTATTTCCTTTATAAGTTTAAGACATTTACAATACTACCTCTTAACCTGTTTACCTCCAAATGCAAAATAGTCTCTTGCATCACTTTGTTCCCTTAATTATCTTTCTTTTTTTGGTAGCTACACTACATTATTTTTACCATGTCACTATCAGTCATCCTGAAATGTTTTTTATTTATGTATTTTTGGATTGTGTTTATTTTTTTTTATTTAAACACCTTGATTACATACATGATTGTGTTTGGGTTTCAGTCATGTAAAGAACACCACCCATCACCAGTGCAACATTCCCATCACCAATGTCCCAAGTCTCCCTTCGCCCCACCCGACCCCCGCCTGTACTCTAGACAGGCTCTCCATTTTCCTCATACATTCTCATTATTAGGACAGTTCAAAATGTAGTTATTTCTCTAACTAAACTCATCACTCTTTGTGGTGAGCTTCCTGAGGTGAGCTGGAACTTCCAGCTCTTTTCTCTTTTGTGTCTGAAAATTATTATTGCAAGAATGTCTTTCATTTTTCTTAAAACCCATAGATGAGTGAGACCATTCTGCGTTTTTCTCTCTATCTCTGACTTATTTCAATCAGCATAATAGATTCCGTGTACATCCATGTATAGGAAAATTTCATGACTTCATCTCTCATGACAGATGCATAATATTCCATTGTGTATATGTACCACAGTTTCTTTAGCCATTCGTCTGTTGAAGGGCATCTTGGTTGTTTCCAGAGTCTTGCTATGGTAAATAGTGCTGCAATGAATATAGGTGTAAGGAAGGGGTTTTTGTATTGTGTTTTTGTGTTCCTAGGATATATTCCTAGGAGTGGTATAGCTGGGTCGTATGGGAGCTCAATTTCCAGTTTTTGGAGGAATCTCCATATCGCTTTCCATAAAGGTTGAACTAGACGGCATTCCCACCAGCAGTGGATAAGAGTTCCTTTCTCTCCACATCCCCATCAACACTGTTTATTCTCATTCTTTGTGATGCGTGCCATTCTCTGTGGTGTGAGGTGGTATATCATCATTGTTTTGATTTGCATCTCCCTGATGATTAGTGATGTGGAGCACTTTTTCATGTGTCTTTTGGCCATTTGTATTTCTTCTTTGTCAAAGTGTCTGTTCATTTCTTCTCCCCATTTTTTGATGGGATTAGATGTTTTTTTCTTGTAAAGTTCTGTCAGTGCCTTGTATCTTTTGGAGATTAGCCCCTTATCTGATGGGTATTGGGTGAATAGTTTCTCCCACTCAGTGGGTGGCTCTTGTATCCTGGGCACTATTTCCTTTGAGGTGCAGAAGCTTCTCAGCTTAATATATTCCCATCTGTTAATCTCTGCTTTCACTTGCTTGGAGAGTGCAGTTTCCTCCTTGAAGATGCCTGTAATGTCCTGGAGTGTTTTGCCTATGTGCTGTTCTATATATCTTATGGTTTTGGGGCTGATATCGAGGTCTTTAATCCATTTGGATTTTACCTTCGTACATGATGTTAGCTGGGGGTCTAAGTTCAATTTTTTGCAAGTGACTATCCAATTGTGCCAACACCACTTGTTGAAGAGGCTTTCCCTGCTCCATTTAGGATTTCCTGCTCCTTTATCAAAAATTAGGTGATTGTATGTCTGGGGAACATTTTCTGAGTATTCAAGCCTATTCCACTGATCTGAGGACCTGTCCTTATTCCAATACCATGCTGTTTTGATAACTATTGCTTTGTAGTACAGTTTAAAGTTGGGGAAAGTAATTCCTCCCGTATTATTTTTCCCAATGATTGCTTTAGCTATTCGAGTGTGTTTATTGTTCCAAATGAATTTCAAAAGTGCCTGATCCACTTCTTTGAAGAATGTCATGTGTATCTTTAGAGGGATAGCATTAAATCTGTATAATGCCTTGGGGAGTATTGCCATTTTGATGATGTTAATCCTGCCAATCCATGAGCAGGGTATGCGTTTCCATTTCCATGTGTACTCTCTTATTTCTTGGAGCAGAGTTTTATAGTTTTCTTTGTATAGGTCCTTCACATTTTTAGTCAAGTTGATTACAAGATATTTGAGTTTGTGTGGCACTATTGTGAATGGGGTTGTTTTCTTAATGTCCATTTCATCCTTATTATTATTGGTGTATAGAAAGGCCATTGATTTTTGTGTGTTAATTTTGTAGCCTGCCACCTTGCTATATGAGTCTATTGTTTCTAGAAGCTTTTTGGTAGAGTCTTTAGGGTTTTTTAAGTAGAGTATCATGTCATCTGCAAACAGTGAGAGCTTGACTTCTTCCTTTCCTATCTGGATTCCCTTGATATCTTTTTCTTGCCTAATCGCTATAGCAAATACTTCCAGTGCTATGTTGAATAGGAGTGGTGAGAGAGGACAGCCTTGTCTTGTGCCAGAATTTAGAGGGAAGGCTTTTAGTTTTTCTTCATTGAGGATAATATTTGCCACTGGCTTGTGGTAGATGGCCTTAACTATATTGAGAAAGGTTCCTTCCATTTCCATCTTGCTGAGAGTTTTGATCAAGAATGGGTGTTGGACCTTATCAAATGCTTTCTCTGCATCTATTGATATGATCATGTGGTTTTTATTTTTCTTGTTATTGATGTTGTGTATTATGTTGATAGATTTAAAGATGTTAAACCATCCTTGCATTCCTGGGATGAAACCTACTTGATTGTAGTGGCTGATCTTCTTAATGAGGCATTGAATCCTACTTGCCAGGATTTTGTTGAGGATCTTTGCATCTGCATTCATTAGCAATATTGGTCTGTAATTTTCTTTTTTTGTAGCATCTCTGTCTGGTTTAGGTATCAAGGTGATGTTGGCTTTATAAAAGCTTAAGTGTTTCCGTTTGTTCAATTTCATGAAAGAGTCTTGCCAGGATTGGTAGTAGTTCCTCTTGGAAAGTTTGAAAGAATTCATTAGTGAATCCATCTGGGCCTGGGCTTTTGTTTTTCGGCAGACATTTGATTACCGTTTTAATTTCATCAATGGTGATGGGGTGTTTAGATATGCTACATCCTCTTCCTTCAACCGTGGAAGATTATAAGAGTCCAAGAATTTATCCATTTCTTCCAGGTTCTCATTTTTAGTGGCGTAGAGTTTCTCAAAGTAGTTTCTGATTACCCTTTGAATCTCTGTCATATCAGTAATGATCTTTCCTTTTTCATTCCTAATACGAGTTATCAAGTTTCTCTCTCTCTTTCTTTGTTAGGTTTGCCAGTGGTCTATCAATCTTGTTTATTTTTTCAAAGAACCAACTTCTGCTTTCGTTAATCTTTCGGATTGTTTTTTGGGTTTCCACTTCATTGATTTCTGTCTCAGCTTTGTTATTTCCTTCTGTTTTCCTATTTTTGGGTCCTTTTGTTGAGCACTTTCTAGGTCTATTAGCTGTGTCATTAAGCTACTCAGGTAAGCTCCTTCTTCCTTCCTGATGTGTGCTTGCAAAGCTATTAATTTTCCTCTCAGTACTGCTTTTGCTGTGTCCCATAAGTTCTGATAGTTTGTGTCTTTATTGTCATTTGTTTCCAGGAACCTTTTGTTTTCCATCTTGATTTCATCTCGGACCCACTGGTTATTCAGTATGAGGCTGTTTAATTTTTAGGTGTTAAATTTTTTCTTCTGAGTCCCTTTGGAACTCACAAATAATTTCAGAGCCTTGTGGTCAGCAAAGATAGTCTGCAAAATTTCTATTCTCTTGATATTATGGATGTATGTTTTATGTGCCAGCATGTAGTCTGTCTTGGAGAATGTCCCATGTACATTGGAGAAGAATGTGTATCCAGGTTTCTGGGGATGGAGTGTCCTATATATATCTACTAGGCCTCTTTCTTCCATTTCTCTCCTCAGGTCTAGTATATTCTTGTTGGGTTTCAGTCTGGTTGACCTATCCAGTGTTGACCAAGCCGTGTTAAGCTCCCCCACAATTATTGTGTTGTTATTGATATTATTTTTCAGATTTGTCAACAATTGTATTAAATATTTTGCTGGCTTCTCATTCGGTGCATATATGTTTAGGAGAGTTATTTCTTCCTGCTCTACATACCCCTTGATTAATATAAAATGTCCATCTTTGTCCCTTACAACCTTCCTGAATATAAAGTTTGCATTATCTGACATATGACATATGGCCACTCCAGTTTTTTTATGGGTGTTGTTTGCTTGGATAATTTTTCTCCAGCCTTTTATTTTGAGTCTATGTTTGTTCTGGCTATTCAGGTGCGTTTCTTATAGGCAGCAGAAGGTTGGATTGAGCTTTTTTTTTTTGTCTTTGGGTCACACCCAGCGGTGCTCAGCGGTTACTCCTGGCTGTCTGATCAGAAATAGCTCCTGACAGGCACGGGGGACCATATGGGACACCAGGATTCGAACCAACCACCTTTGGTCCTGGATCGGCTGCTTGCAAGGCTAACCCTCTGTGCTATCTCTCCGGGCATGGATTGAGTTTTTTGATCCATTTAGCCACTCTGTGTCTCTTGACTGGTGCATTTAGTCCATTGACGTTGAGAGAAAGAATTGTCCTGGGATTTAACGCCATCTTTATTTCAAAATTTGGTGTGTCTTTTGGTTAGTCTTGTCTTAAATTAGGTCTTTCAGTTTTTGTCTTAAGACTGGTTTTGTGTCTGTAAAGTTTCTGAGCTGTTTTTTGTCTGTGAAACCATGTATTCTTCCATCAAACCGGAAAGTGAGTTTTGCTGGGTATAGTATTCTGGGTGAAGCATTCATTTCATTCAGTCTTGTCACAGTATCCCACCGCTGCTTTCTGGCATTGAGTGTTTCTGGTGACAGGTCTGCTGTAAATCTCAAGGATGCTTGCTTGAATGTAATTTCCCCTTTTGATCTTGCTGTTTTCAGAATTCTGTCTCTATCTGTGGGATTTGTCATTGTGACTAGGATGTGTCTTGGGGTGGTTTTTCTGGGGTCTCTTCTGGTTGGTACTCTTCAAGTATGTAGGATTTGATCACATATATTCTTTAGCTCTGGAAGCTTCTCTTTAATGATGTTCTTGACCGTTGATTCTTCCTGAAAATTTTCTTCCTGGGCCTCTGGGACTCCAATGATTCTTAAGTTGTTTCTGTTGATCTTATCATAGACTTCTATTTTCATCTGTTCCCATTCTTTGACTAATTTTTCCATTGTCTGTTCATTTGCTTTAAGTTTTTTTTTCCCAATCTCTCCTGCTGTATGGAATTGTTATGTATCTCATCTTCCACAGCACCAAGTCTATTCTCAGCTTCTGATACCCTGTCCCAGAGCTTATCCATTTTGTCATCCACTTCGTTTACTGACTTTTTCAGTCCTGTTAGTTGACATGTTATTTCAGTTTGGAGTTTTGTGATTTCTGCCTTCATATTTTCTTGGTTCTTATTAGTGTTCTGTTCAACTCGATCCATGGTTTCTTGGAGTCCGTTGAGCATCTTCCATATTGCTAGTCTAAAGTCCTTATCTGAGAGGTTGATTAGTTGGTTGGTCATTATCTGGTCCTCAGAATTGTCATCTTCATTCTTTATGTCTGATGCTGGCCTGCGTTGTTTCCCCATTGTCACACTTGTATTGTGGGTTTTTCTACGTGTTGTGGTGGTATTCATTGGCTATATGATGCAGGCAGCACACTCCTCTGGCTCTGCCCTTTCTGGATGGGCTGACTTGCCTCTAAGGGAGGGGAGTCCTCTGTGGATGAAGCCTCACACTGGATCAAATCTTAGGCCTGAGCATGCAACAGAGAAGACAGTCCGGAGAGAAATACTTGCTTCTGTGATATAGCACAGTTCTTAGTGCTATTTTTTTCTTTTTGTTGCAATGGTGTTCTTTTCTTAGAAAGAGCACACGGCCACGTAGCGAAGCGAAGCGGCCGTGCTCTGCTGGAGCCTCTTTTCGCCCCACTCCCAAGAGTTTCACACAAGAGGACAGTAGACAGACATACACAGGTAGAACTCACAGTTTTTCACAGTTGGGCCCCACTGGGCAGGCGTAGTTTTATGGATTTTCCCTGCCTGATGTCCCAAACAGGGGACCCAGCTTCTGCAAAAGCTTGCCGGTTTTTATGTTCTGGAGTCCTGCCCTGAAAATGGCCTCTCGGAGAGCGAGTTTTCTGGAGCCTCTTTTCGCCCCACTCCCAAGAGTTTCACGCAAGAGGACAGTAGACAGACATTCACAGGTAACACTCACAGTTTTTCACAGTTGGACCCCACTGGGCAGGCGTAGTTTCATGGATTTTCCCTGCCTGATGTCCCAAACAGGGGACCTAGCTTCTGCAACAGCTTGCCGGTTTTTATGTTCTGCCCTTAATTATCTTTTATAATAACTTATTTTTCTTTATATATTTGTGAGTGTGTGTGTATATGTATATATATATATACATACATATATGTATATATGTTTTTGTCTTGTTTTTGTTTTCTTCTCTCCCTTAACTTCACCTGTTTTGGCTCTGCTTGGCACAAATACCTACAAGAAAAAGTCTTGTCAGGGATAAAAGCTCAGGTCAAAACCAGTTCACAGAGATGATAGAACAGGATATCTCACCCCCAAATGCACCAGCAATATGATACAGCACCAATTTTTTTGCAAAGGCACACTAAAACAGGGGAAATTTTACATAAAGAAACAAGCTCTTATCTACTAGGGATAAGAAATCATACATTTTACAGAACAGGGGCACCTTCCACCTTGAACATAAGTCCTGTGGTTCCAACTTGGACTCCATGTGATCAGACAGCAACCATCCAAACCTCAACCTTAGATCTCAGACACAGAACCAACACAATTCTCCACAACAGCTCCAGATACCAAACTTTCTCTAGGACATTCTTAATATTGCTCTGGCATCAACAGGTGCCAGTCTTGATATGACATCCTAACAATGAGGAAGTGGCAACACCTGGATCTAAAGGTGGCTTATCTTACCTCATCACCTAATGATAAGATGAAATCAGAAGACACGTCATCCTTTTCTCTGTTCAAAAGCCAAGATCACTAACTACAGAAGACTGACTGTGACAACCATGACTGGGCAGTACGTGTCCTGGGACCAATAAAAAAGACCCTAATCCAGGCTTTGGCCTACAGTCTGTACAACCAAGTTTTCTAATTCCAGAGGTCTGACTGAAACAACTGCAACTGAGCAGAACTTCTGGAAACATAATGAAAAACTTTATCCGAGGCTTCATCTTAGGATTGATGCAAAAACCAAGACCACCAACTACAGAAAACTGATTAAAATAACAGTGATGGAACAACTTCTAGAACCATAAAGGAAGACTCCATCCTAGGCTGCATCCTATGACTTGTGCAAATACCAAGATCTAGAGTTACAGTGGCCCAAGTTTATCATCCAGGACTGAGTGGAATGTTTTCAGAAACCACAAAAGGGCGTAGAGGAGAGTCAAAGAGCATTCACGGTGCCTGGAGTTATTCCCATGACAGTATATTTCAAGGGCGGAGAAACTCTGTATCTCTTAGGCCAAGGAATTCCCTTTATAATCTCCCAATATTTATTGTGCCTATGCAAAATGGCACTACTTAATTTTTTTAGTTGTTATTGTGGTTTTTTTTTTGTCTTTTGTTTTTTGAGGTTTTTTTTGTGCTCTGTTTTGTTTTTATTTCAGGACCATGGTTATTGTTTGATTGTTGTCTTTATTGCTATGGGGTTTTTCGGGTTATTTGATTTTTTGTTTTGTATTGATATCATATTTTTCTTCCTCTTTTCCTTTTCTTCTCTTAAATCAATATTTATAGAATTTATCCTTCTATTTTTCCCCCTCCTTCCACTTTTGCCTTTTTTTTCTTTCTTTCCTTCAAACAGAACCACATAACTTGAACCATCTTGTTCCACCTCACAAATTGAGGGGGATAATGGAGGGTACCAAGATCAAACAGTCATATGAACATTGAGTAAAAATAAAAAATAATCAGACTTAAACACCAAATCCAAAGCCAATGACAACAGAATCGATACCCAATCTGCAACAAAAACCACTCACACTAGCAGCCTGGTGGGCAAAGAAGGGGGATATAGGATGTATGCTAGAACAGGGGCGTAGAGAGAACCACATTGGTGGTGGCACTGCCCCTGCATTAATGTTACTATGTACCTAAGATACTAGTGTGAAAGATTTATAGCCCACTTTGGTCAAAAAAAAAAACTATTAAAAAGGAAAAAAATGAAATCTTTTCTCATTCTCCCTAGGGAGTGGGGTAAAGAAACAAGATGAAGGACTCTGTTGGCAAAGCATAATAATAATGGCACACTTAAAAAAACTCCAAACACTATACTCAGTGTTTGATAATGAGAAATCTTGGCAGTATGTTAGACTTTCTGAAGAAAATGTCTAGCAAAATGGCTTGAGTGGGTACCATTTTCCTATAGATTTAGGAAAACATATAGATAACATGTTAAGAATTTTCTAATAAAATCATATTTCTTAAGGAAGTTAAAGAAAATGACTTGTTATTGAGGACTTGTGAACTTTAATATTTGATACTAGCTCAAATTGATCAATTAGCATCCAGTACATTTAAGGAGATAATGGAGAGAGAATTCTCAGTGACTACTTGGGTAAGCTTGATTACAAGGAGGATATCTTAACTGAGAGTTTAGATTCTATGAAGAAAATTAGGAAGAATTATGGAGGTATGATTAAAATAGAATTAGTTTATATAATAAAAATATAGTTACTAAATCCCAAACTAGCCTTCTTCAAATCTTTTTTGAACCAAAAGAATAATAACCTCCTTTGCAAGAACTTGGAAACTTTATTTTTTTAATCTACTGAAGAAGCAGAAACTTGAGACATATGACATCATCTTTGGATTTTAAATGTGCATATTTTGTACAACTGAGGTACAGTGTGTAAACTTCAACTATTAGTGTATTAGTATATTTGGCATACAATACAGTAAAGGACTCATCAAGGCATACAAGCTGACATGATCCAAAACCTATGAATTTGTAGCTTTTCAACCACAAGTAATACTCAAGGGAGAAGATATATAAAATATCCACAACTCTTCATTATTTGTATGTCTCTAAAATTTCCATTCTCAAAAAGTGTGGTCAAATTATGGTCAAATTTCTCCCAAGGTACCCTTAATGTAGTGATGTAAATCCTTCCATTTTAGCCATTTAGCAGCATCAACCCTCAATGACTAAATTGTCTAGTGTCTATCTCACATCACCAATCCCAAATCTTGAGGTCGTTTCCTGTATACATTATACATGTTCCAAGAAATACTAGTATATCATCCATGACACTACCTTTCTCTAAAAACATGATCGATATTTTTAAAAATAAAGCATATGTCTGGAGACATGAGCTCATGTTTCACTATCAGTCTGGGAAATTCAATCTCATATTAGAGATGACTAACCCCAGATTCCCCACCTTGTTTCTGAGGACTGACTAATCACTTGAGTTGAACAGTCTCTGGTCATTAGAGGTTGTTCTAACTCCACCAATGCTCTTTTTTGCTCTCCCTTCAAAAATATTTTTCTATATGTTTGGATATTTTTCTATAAGTTTTAAATTTTCTACAAGTGTATGATATCATTGATTTTGTTATGGAGCATAACTTGGTTTAGGAGCTGTTAAACAATCTGATTTAAATTACTCAGTGGAAAGGATAACAGTGGTTGACAAATGTAAGTAGATTCTTTCACATTACAATCTGAAGTAGAATGAGTGATATTTTTCAAAGAGATGCACATTTAATTCCTTTTCAAAGAAATTTCAAATCTAGAAATTTCACCTTCTTTCATCAATGTGACTAAACCATTACTGAATTATTTCCTCTTAGCCATATAAAGAAGAATATGTTCAAAAGTATAAGGATTGGGCCTAAACACAACATAGATCAATTAAATTCAAATGTTCATAGAATTGCACTCCTTCGAAAGAGTAAGAGCACTTTAAAAACTTTATATCTGATTCTCCTATGTCACCGCCCACACCCGTCCCCTGAGGCTTCCTCTGACAATGACACCCATGCCTGCGTGTGGCCTCCTCTGACACTGGTAAAACCACCCAGGAGTCAAAAGCACAGACACTGCAACTCTGCAGAAACCCCCATTTGGTAGGACTTTGGAAGCAAGGAAGGAATTTAAATCGAACTGCAGGAAAAGCAGCCTCTTTCAACAATTAGCACCACCGGGCCGCCTGTATCTCCCATTCTGAGGCTCCTTGGACACCAGGAAAACAATGTGAACAATATGTAAATAGCACCTCCTTTCATCACCACTCATTATGCCTCAATCACACTCATCAGAAGTGCATTCTTCTTATCAGGAGAGATAAGTGACATCTGCATGTGCATTCTGAGGCCATAGCCCTCCTACACCACAAACCCTGATAACACCTCAGTCTACACCAGACAATCTTAGGCAGACCATGTCCAACAACTTTCTCCCTTAGAAATATATATTCCCAAAACCGAAAGAGAAACTCATCAAACTAGATTGTAACATCTCTATCATACTTGCATACCTAGAGTAAATAAACCCTAAAATAGATATACCAACACCCTGAAACTCTAGCAAACTAAACCACCACATGCAAAGAACAATGGGGAAACTGAGAAAGACAACAGCAGCTGGGGATATAGAGAGAAATCCTAACATATCTCCAAGTCCTCCAGAACACACGAACTTCATATGTGAGAACCTAAGATCAGCATTTAACATTTTAACAATGGAAATCAAAGAAATACTAACTAAAGTAATTAAGAAATCTATAGACAAACAATTCAACCAACTAAAAGTAAAACTTTATCAGAAGATAAAAGAATCCATTCAAATGGAAATAAGGTAACTAAAAATCATGCTAGCAAACCACAGTAGCAGAATTACACACATAGAGAATCATAGATAAACTTGAAGACAAAATGCAAGATAGAAACATTAGAGAAATAAATAAAAAACGAGAGATAAAACATTGTAAGATAAAGTGAGATACTTATTGAAAAAAGACTAAGGAAATAATTTATGGCTATAGGAATACTTGAAAGGGAGAAAAAATGGAAAGGGGAAGAACAAGCAATGAGGGGAATAAAAGCAGAGAATTTTTTCTCTGGAAAAATCCAAGAAGCAGTATGAGTCCTGAATAAAATATATCCTAATAGATTAACATCAAGACATAAAGTAATCCAAATGGCAAAAAAAAAAAAAAAAAAAAGCAATAGAAAGATGAATTGTTTAAAGCAATAAGGGAGAAGAAAAATTGAAGTACAAAGGAAGGAACATAAGAATCAAACAAATCTCCTATTTGAAGAAATTCAAGCAAGAAGACAGTGGAACAACATAATTAAACTACTGAATGAAATAAACTTTCAAACTAGATTCCAGTGCCCATAAAAACTCTTATTCATATGTGAGAGGAGACAAAAAACATTCTCAGACAAAAAAGAACTCAAACTATTTGCGGTAACCAAAATGACTCCAAATGAACCACTCTGAGGTAAATTACACAATCAAAACACCCAACTGTAACAACAACAATCCTACACAATACAATATATCAACAAACCTCTATGTCAACAATCTCCTTAATTGTCAAAAGACTAAACTTCCCCCATTGAAAGACACAGAGTAGAGGGTTGGATCAAAAAACAAAAACCAGTTATATGCTGCCTGCAGGAAACACACCTAAAAGAATAAGATAGACATAGGTTTAGAATAAAATAATAGAAATAAATTATTCAAGCCAATGGAAAAATGAAAATAAGCTGGGAAAGCACTCTTTTTTTTTTTTTTTTTTTTTTTTGGTTTTTGGGCCACACCCGGTAACGCTCAGGGGTTACTCCTGGCTATGCGCTCAGAAGTCGCTCCTGGCTTGGGGGACCATATGGGACACCGGGGGATCGAACCGCAGTCCGTCTCCTAGGCTAGCGCAGGTAAGGCAGGCACCTTACCTCCAGCGCCACCGCCCGGCCCGAAAGCACTCTTATATCAGACCAAATTGCAATCAACCTCAAAAAAGTTTTCAGAGACAAAGAGGTCACTACTTTTCGTTTGTTTGTTTGTTTTGGCCACACCCATTGACACACAGGGGTTCATCCTGTCTATGCACTCAAAAATTGCTCCTGGTTTGGGGGAATATTTGGGATGCTGGGGGATTGAACGATGGTCCATTCTAAGCTAACGCCTGCAAGGCGCCACTGCTTCAGCCCCTAAAGATCACTACTTATTGATCAGAGGAACATTAGATTAAGAAATACAAACTCTGATCAACATTTATGCACCAAACATAGAGCCAGCAAAATATGTAAGGTGTTTGCTTGCAAACCTAGAGAAAAATATGGTAGGAAATGTGATAGAAGTAGGAGACTTCAACACACCATTATCACCAATAGAATTATCCACTTGGCAGAAAACTAGAAAAGACATAAAGCCCTGAATGAGAAACTAGAAGAACTAGGACTAATAGATTTATGCAGAGTGCTTTACCCTCACAAAGTGGAATACACATTCTTCTCAAGTACATATGGAACCTTCTCTAGAATAGACTATACCTTAGGTTATAAATCTAACTTGCACAAAGTCACAAATATAAGAATTATAAAAATCATCCTATAATATCACAATGAAACAGAGATCAAGATTGACTGTAAAAAAGAAGGTAATGAGAAAATCCAACACCTAGAGATTAAATAACATTCTGCTCAACAACAACTGGAAAAAGAGGAAATCAAGAAGAAATAAAAAAATACTTGAGATGAATGATAATTAAGAGACAAATTGTCAAAATCTGTGGGACACATCAAAAGCAGTAATTAATGGGAAACTCATAGCAATAAAGGCTTTCGTTAGGAAAGAGGAAAATAAAAAAATCAGCAACTTAAAGGGAAACCTTATGGAACTGGAAAAATAGCAGCAAAGAAACCAAGCACAGGCATAATACAAGAAATATTAAAAACCAGAGCAGAAATAAACAACATAGAAACAAAACAAAACAATACAAAGAAGCAATCAGACCAGGAGCTGGTTTTTCAAAAGAATAAACAAAATATATAAACCATTCACAAAGAAAAAACTAGAAAACACCAAAACAAATCAGATTACAAATGAAAGGGGAGAGATTACAACAACCTCAAGAAATCCAAGACATTATGAGGGCTTACTATGAACAACTGTACTCAGTTTAGTTAGAAAACCCAGAAGAAATTGACAGGTTGCTGGAAAAATATTATCTTCTGAGACTTAATATGGAGGTTCTAGAAAGTCTAAACAGGCCAATCACATCTAAGGAAATTGAAAGAGTAATTAAGAAACTCCCCAAGAACAAAAGTCCATGGAAAGATGATTTTGCAGGTGAATTCATTCCAACATTCAGAGAAAAATTACTACTATTGATCCTCAGGCTTTTCCAAAATATTAAAAAGACAGAAATCTTAACTATTTTATGAGGTCAACATCACACTTATTCCTGAAATTGGCAAAGACACACCAAGAAAAAATACAGACCCATCTCACTAATGAATATGGATGCAAAAATTTTCAACAAAATCTTAGCAAACCAAATCCAACAATACATCAAAAAGATTATTCACCATGACCAAAAGGGTTTCATCCAAAGAGTGCAAGGATGGCTCAACATATGCAAATCAATCAACATCATACACAACTTCAACAATAAGAAAGACAAAAATCTCATGATCATATCAATTAATGCAGATAAATTTGACAAAATACAACACCCATTCATGATTTAGGATTGAAATGAACCTTCCTCAAGATAATTACAGCTATCTCTAGAAAGCCCACAGCCAACATATCCTTAATGGTGAAAACTGAAAACATTTCCACTAAGGTCAGGAGATAGGCAAGGCTTTCCATTGTCTCTGCCCTTATTCAACATAGTTTTATAAGTCCTAGCAATAGCAATCAGACAAGGGAATAAAAGCAATAAAATAGGGAAAGAAGAAGCCAAAGTATCTCTTTTTGGAGATGGTATACATCAAAAACCCTAAAGAGTTAAGAGTAAAACTCCTAGAAACAACAGAGAAAATGCCAATAGAGAAAAGTGGCTGGCTACAAATTCAATACACAAAAGACAGTACTATTCCTCTATGCAAATGACAAACTAAAGGACAAAGAGATTAAGGAGTCGATTTTATTTAAAGAAGTATCTAAACAATATTAAGTAACTAGGAATCAACCTGACAAGAGAAGTGAAAGACCTATACCAGGGGTCTTCAAACTTTTTAAAGTGGTGGCTGGATTACGGTCCCTTAAAGAGCTGGAGGGCCGGACTATATGAGCTACTAATTCCTACTCACACTGCACATATCTTATATAAATAAAATGAAAACCATTTATAAATAAACAGATCACGCACCAGTATTTCAATGGGAACTGTGGGCCTGCTTTTGGCTAATGAGATGGTCAATGTCCGGTTCCATATTTGTCACTGCTAGCAGTAACAAGTGATGCAAGTGGGCATCAGTTAATCTTGATCTGGTTGGAGATTGCAGATGTTTTATTCTTGAAAAAGTCTGTTCACAGGCATAAGTGCTACCAAAGATGGTTACCATTTTGAGTGCATGGTTCCTGATATTTGGATATACACAGAGTGTATATGCTGGCAGGTATCTTGGCAACCAAACAGCGCTCACTGCTGGCTGGCCGGATCAGACTCCTCTGCGGGCAGCATGTGGCCTGTGGGCTGTAGTTTGAAGACCCCTGACCTATACCATGAAAACTTCAAAATGCTTCAGAAAGAAATAGAAGAGGATCTAAGGAAGTGTAAGAACATCCCTTGTTCATGGGTAGGTAAATCAATATAATCAAAATGACCAGCTTACCAAAATTAATATATAGTTTCAATAAAATTCCTATTCAAATTCTGATATAATATTTAAGGACTTAGAACAATTAATAATAAAGTTCAGATGGAACCACAAAAGATCTAGGTTAGGACTTCTGCTGTGTCTCTGAAGCATGGCAGACATCTTAGGCTTTTCTCTGCTTGCTTCAGTCTGGGATTTGATTCTGTGCAAGATTCTTCCCTGAGGACTCCTTTTCTTCTGAGGTAAGTCGTCAAGCCCACATACGGTGGAACTAACTGTCTTCTGCTGTGTCTTTGAAGCACAGGAGACATCTTGGGACTTTTCTCTGCTTGTTTAAGCCTTGGATTTGATCATGTGTGGCATTCTTCCCCGAGGGCTCATTTTCTTTAGAGGTGAGTCATCCCATCCATAGAAAGTGGAACTAGCTGACTTCTGCTGTGTCTCTGAAGTACGGTAAATATCTTGGATCTTTTCTTGGCTTGCTTCAGCCTGATACGTGAATCTGTGTGGCAGTCTTCCCTGAGGGCTCGTCTTCTTTGGAGGTGAGTTGTCCTGCCCACAAAGGGTGGAGCAAGAGAAGCTTTAACACCTGGATATTAAACAGTTTGCTATTGAACAACCAGTGGGTAAGAGATGAAATCAGAGGAAATCAAACATTCTTGGAAACAAATAACAATAAATACACAAATGATCAGAATTTATAAGACACAGCAAAAGCGGTACTGAGAGGAAAACGTACAGCTTTGCAAGCACACATCAGGAAGGAAGAAGGGGCCTACATGAATAACTTGATGACACAGTTTATAAAATTAGAAAATGTTCAATAAATGGAGCCAAAAATAGGTAGGCAGAAGGAAATAATAAAGCTTAGAGAAGAAATCAATAAAGTGGAAATTCAGAATACAATCCGAAAGATCAACAAAAGCAAAAGTTGGTTATTTGAAAAAGTAAACAAGATTGATAAACCACTGGCAAAACTCACAAAGAAAATTATAGAGTATAAAAAAAAGACAGATACAAAAGAAAAAGAAGAATCAGAAGCAGCAGTAGCAGCAGAAGAATAAAAATGAAGAAAGAAAAATAGAAAAGAAAGAAGAAAAAGGAGGAGGAGGAGAAGGGAAGGAAAAGGAGGAGGAGGAGAAGGGAAGGAGGAGGAAGAGGAAAGAGGCAGAGGAGGTGGTGGGGAGGAGATGGAAAAGAAGGAAATAAAGGAGGAAGAGAATGAGGAGGTTGAGAAGGAGGGAAAGCACAATGTGAAGAAAGAGATGAAGGAAGAAACAAGAATAAGGAGAAGGAGATAAAGAAGGAAAAGAAGAAGAAAGAGGAGAATGAGAAGTGTAAGGAAAAATGAAGAATGAAGAAGATGATAAAGAAGACAAAGAAGATGAAGACAAACAGGATAAAGATAAAGAAAGAGATGGATAAGGAGGTGGAGAAAGGAGGAGAAGGAGAAGAAGGCAGACAAAGGAAGAAGACGAATAAGATGAGAGGAGGAGGAGGTTATGGAAGAGAAGGAGGAAGTTAAGGAAGAGGAGATGGAGAAGATGAAGGAGGAGATGAGAAGGAAGAAAGAATAAGAATGAGAAGGAGGAAGGAGCAGAAAGAAGGAGGAGGATTAGGAGGTGAAGAAGAAGATGATTATTAAGAAGGAAAAGAAGTAGAAGAGAAGAAGAAGGAAGAAGAAAAAGGAAGAGGAGGTGTAAGAGGAGAAGTAGGAGGAGAAGGAGGAGAAGAATAAAGAAAAAGGATCATCTGCCCCATAAGTAGGCAGGAGAAATAGAGGAGGAAAATAAATTAAGGACATTACATTGGTGGCAGAATATACACTCTCAAATGAACAATTTTGCAATTGTGTATAAAAAAAGTACCAACTATATTATGAACAACATTGTTCCCTTGGTATTTAAATAAAGCATAATTTAATTAATAGTAAAATAATTAGTAAATTAATAATAAGGCATAATATTTAATTACTAGCATAACATTATGTCTAAATGGAGATATTAATTGGCATGATACCCCTTCAGTAATAATATCACAAATTACAGTGTCTTAAAGGGAGAAAGAAAGAGATAGGGAGGGAGGGAAAGAATATAAGAGAGAGAAGAAAAATGTCTGCCCCAAAGGCAGATGGGGGAAGGAAGGAGATAAAATGAGGATATCAGTGGTGGGAAGTGAGCTCTGTTGAAGTATTTCATATAGTGTATCATAGACACTCAATCATAAATAGCATTGCACTATGAGGAATAAAAACACTGTATCATGAACAACCTTGTAACCATGACATTTATATAAAGTAAAAAAGTAGTTCATATCTGAAGAGAGACTGGAAACTATATAGCAACACGTGAGTGCAGACGAGCATTTGCTATTGCTTGTCTTGCAGACCTAAGAATCAGTGGCATTTACATAAGTAATTTTTATGGGAGATAGTAGGAGATCCCAAATCATCACCAAGCCAGCTCAAAGTCCAGGAATTAAAAAATGGATTTATTTGGTCAAGTCCAAATATGCTTTCTCTTGAATCTTAATGAAAGATCTAAGTCACAAGATAATATTTTCTCTCCTCACCTGATTTGGGTTTTGGCACTCTCCTGTGCCCAGGGCTTACCACTTGTTCTAGGTTCAGGGATCATTCATGGGAAGGCTTTGGAAACCATATGTGTTAGCCATGTAAGGCTCATGCAAGGCAAGTGCACTACTTTTATTCTAACCTCCATAAAATTCTTTTTTGTACATGATTCTTATTCTGATGTATTCTTTTGAATCTTTGCTTCTTTATCCCTCTCCCTCACAATAGATTTGCTAGAAGCTTTTATTTCAGGCAAAATTGCTCTTTTAATATGACTGTCATCACAAAAATGATATAAAGATTAATAGGTTAACAATTGTTTCTCAAAGGCTCTTTGAATCTTTTTATTTTTATTTTATATTTTTTATGATAATAATTTTTATTTTGACCAAAGTGGATTACATATCTTTCACAGTAATATTTTAGGTACATATTAACATTGAATCAGGGAATTCCTATCACGAAAGTTGTCCTCTCTCCACCCCCATTCCCAGCTTGCATCCCATATTCTTCTCCCTTACTCCTTGGGCTGCTAGTATAAGTGGTCCCCTCTGTGTCTAGCTTGTTGTAGATTGGGTATTGCTTTTTTTGTCGTTGACATTGGATTTGGTGTTTAAGTCCAATCATTTTTATTTTATTTTGGTTTTTGGGTCATACCCGGCAGTGCTCAGGATCTACTCCTGGCTCAGAAATTGTCCCCGGCAGGCTCAGGGGACCATATGGGATGCCAGGATTCAAACCACCATCCTTCCGCATGCAAGGCAAATGCCTTACCTCCATGCTATCTTTCTGGCCCCTTGTTTTTATTACTACGTAGTGATCATACAGCTGTTTGGTCTTGGTACCCCCCCCCCATTATTTTTCCCTCAACTTGAGAGGTGGAGCAAGATGGTTAAAGTTATGTGATTCTGTTTGAAGAAAAGAAAAGCAATAAAATGGGGTAAAAATCAAACAAGCCAAAAATGGGCAGAGTCCTTAGAGGCACTTAACATCAGTTTAAGAGAAGAAAGGAAAAAAGGAAGAGAAACATGACAATACAAAAAGAAAAATCAAACAAAAATTCATGAGCTCTATAGCAATAAAGACACGCACTATATAATAACCATGGTCCTGAAATAAAAACAAAACAGAGTGCAAAAAAGTGAAAACAACAACAACAATAATAATAACACCAAAAAGCAAATAAATAAATATTTTGTGCTGCTTTTTTTTTCTGCATAGGCACAGTAAATATTGGGGAAACTAGAGAGAGAATTCCCTATGCCTAAGAGATACAGGGTTTCTCCGCCCTTGAAGTATACTATCATGGGAATAACTACAGACTCCTTGCATGTTCATTTATTCTACACTAGATCCTTTTGTGGTGTATGGAAGACATCTGCTCCATCATGGGTGATAAAATCAGACTTGTGTATCTAGAGATCTTGGTATCTGCACAGGTCAAGGAATGGAGCTTATAAAGAAGTCTTTCTTTTCACTTCTAGAAGTTCTGTTCCTTTACTCTCATTATAATCAGTCTTCTGTAGTTAATGGTCTTGGTCATTGTGCTGATCCTAGGATGAAGCCTGGGATAACGTCTTTTGTATGTTTCCAGAAGACTCATTCAGTTGCAGTTGTCTCAGTCAGACCTCTGGAATTAAAGATGTTGGTTGTTGTACAGGTCGTAGGCCGAACCCTAGACTAGGGCTTTTTTTATTGGTTTCAGGATACATTCTGCCCAGTCATGGTTTTCCCAGTCAGTCATCTGTAGATAGTGATCTTGGCTTTTGCACAGATCAAAGGATGGCAAGTCTTCTGATTTTGTCTTATCATTAGATAGTGAGGTAAGACAACCTACTCTTAGATCAAGTTGGTGCCATTTCCTCATTGTTTGAATATCATATCAAAACTGGCACATGTTGGTGCCAGAGCAGTATTAATGATGTCCCAGAGGGGGTTTGGTTCCTGGAGTTGTTGTGAAGAACTGAGTCATTTCTATGTCTGGGATCCAGGGTTCAAGTTTGGACGGTCGCTGTCTAATCACCTAGAGTCTAAGTTGGGTCCACATGACTTATGCTCAAGGTGGGAGGTGCCCCTGTATCGTAAAAAAAAATCTTGAGTTCTTATCCCTAGTAGATAAGAGCTTGTTTTTATATATAAAATTTCCCCATTTTTAGTATGCCTTTACAGGAAGAAATGGTGCTACATTATATTGCTGGTGCATTTGGGGGTGGGAAAAGAAGAAGACAGAAACAATACAAAAAATAAAAAAATATATATACTCACATATATAAAAACATTTTTTAAAATGAATTTAAAAAGTAGTTAAAGGAACAAAGTGATGTAGGAGACTACCTTACATTTGGGGAAAACAGGTTAAGGAATAGTAATATATAGGTCTTAAGCTTATGAAGGAAGAATAGACTTCTTGGGCCCGGAGAGATAGCATAGTGGTGTTTGCCTTGCAAGCAGCCGATCCAGGACCAAAGGTGGTTGGCTCGAATCCCGGTGTCCCATATGGTCCCCTGTGCCTGCCAGGAGCTATTTTTGAGCAGACAGCCAGGAGTAACCCCTGAGCACTGCCGGGTGTGACCCAAAAACCAAAAAAAAAAAAAAAAAAACCAAAAAAAACAAAACAAAAACAAAAAGAAAAAAGAATAGACTTCTCCATTGTCTTTTGAGATTTTCTTGTGGGGTGTGGGATCCAGGGCACATTTTCATCACACATTCTGGTCTTCTTGGGATTGAGAAAAGATTTGCGGCAGAGAGGTCTTGGGTAGAGTTCTTGTGCTGGAGATCCTTTTGGGGCTGTGTCCGGTATCAAACAACAGTCCACATTTGGGAGAGGTGAGAAAGAGGGCCACACAGCATGAGTCAGCAGGGATGTTGGTTATAGTTTCTTGTCAGGGACGAGGTGTGGGTCTGAGTGGGTGTCCCTTTGCTTGGGTGCTGGGTAATGGCTTTTTGGGGAAGGAGATCGGTCTTGATACCTAATGGGTTAAAAACTAAGAGTAAAGAGTTTAATAAGGTGGGATATCAGGTTGGGGCTGGGGGTGAAGTGATAGTAGAATTTCTGAAGGGGGAAGAGGGGACAGTATATAGGAGGGGCTATATACACTATAGGCATGGGTTGTTTACAATTTAGGTTTGGCTCTCATGGAGGAGTCCTCTATGTGCTCATGCTCACATAGAGACATATAATAGTTTAGGTATAGCTTAAGAAAAAGAGGAGGCAAGAGCAAGAACTAAGAGGAGAGCAGAGAAATAGGTAAATATAGTAAAATTAAAGTAAACAAAGTAATAAATCAACTCAGAGAGATTGGGCTGGTGTGTTGAAACTGGGAGGTTTTCTCAATTTCTAGGGACTTCGTTGGTGATAGGGTTGGGCCTTTCTGAATGAAGTTTTCAGGCTTAGGTGATGACTGGAGCAATTTAGGATACACATAGGTTTCGCAACTCAAGTACTAAACAATGTGTTATTGAGGCCTGTCTATGTAGGTGGTTACCCTATGTATTGTTGTTCACTGCATCTTATGCATCAAATTTCCTTTCCTAAAGAGAAAGTAACAGTGTGATTTTTGTTTGATATAGATTGAATTGATGATAATGAGGAAGAAAAGGTAAAAGAAGAAAAGGGAAAAAGAAAATAGTAGTGAGAAGAGGGAAGAAAAGAGAAAGAAAATGTTAATTTGCCTAAAGTGTTCGATGAGTAGTTCCTATAATATAAGTCTGTGAGTCACAGTTGACTGCTTTAGTGGTCTGGCTGGTCACATGCTACAGGTTTTAATAGACCATAACCCAGAGATAAAGAGTATATTAAAGTGTTTTATCAAAAAATATTCATAATGCAAACTGAGTATGGTATCTACTGTGTCTGAGCACGGAGGTGTCAAATCAGGTTGTCTGCCCTTTGTATCCGAGAACCCCTGTGGGCATAAAAGCTGAGAGGTTATTTTAAATATAGTAAGATTAAGGCATTAAAACATATTATTATGAAATGCTTCCACTGGAGTCACTGACTTCTTTTCATATTCTTTATTTGTAATCCTGTGTAAGATCCCTAAGACATTATTATATACCTTTGTAGTAAAAGGCTAATTACATTACCTGTTCTCTCTATGCTGTTGTTTCTGCTGTTGCTGGTTTCTTTATGGTATAATGTGTACTCGAGGCTTTGTGTTGTTTCTCTTCCACTTGTTTTGGACACTACTCCCCAGTAAATGTTGACAATTACAGTGTTTGGAGTTTCTACCCTGTTAAACTGTTGTATTTGTTCATGGGGGTATTTTACATATATATATAGTTTATATTTTAGGTACTTCAGAATAGTGCTGCAATTCTGTGTTTATCTTTTATCTTTTGGTTTACTTCATTTAACATTATATTTTGTAGAACCATCCATGTTGCTGCAAAGTCTATGATTGTATCATTTCTAACTGCTATGTGGTATTCCATTGTGTATAGATACCACATCTTCATGATCCACTCATCTATTGTTGGAATTTGAGGCTGGTTCCAAGTCTTGGCTATCATACTGAGTGCTGCCTTAAATAGTGGGGTGCACACATGCTTTGGGGTGAATGTCCTTTCGAATTGGGGATTTATACCCAGGAGAGCAATTGCTAGGTCATATGGCAGCTCAATTCTGAACATACTGAGCACTATTCAGACTGTTTTCCATAGGGGTTGGACTGGGGGCATTCCCACCAGCAGTGGACGAGAGTTCCTTTCATACCACATCCCCTCCAACAGAGATTGTTTCCATTATTTTTGATGTGAGCCATCCTCACTGGTGTAAGGTGGTACCACATTATTGTCTTGATTTGGATTTCCCTAATAATGAGTGAAGGTGAGCATGTTTTCATGTATCTGTTGACCATCTTTTGGTCTTCCTTGGAGAAGTATCTATTCATTTCTTCTTCCCATTTTCAATGGCTTTATTAAATTTTGGGGGGAATCAGCTTTCTGAGTACTTTGTATATTCTAGATATCATCCCTTTATCTGACGTGTTTTGTGCAAATATTTTTTCCCATTCTGTTAACTGTCTTCTAGTATTGAGTAGGGTTTCTTTCACCATACAGAAACTTTTTAGTTTAATGTAGTCCCATTTGTTTAGGTTTGATGCTAAAGTTCTTGCCATTGTCGTTCTATCCTCGAAGACATTTTGATATATAGGTTTTCGAGTGCTCTTCCTATTTTTCCTCAATAAGCTTTATAGATTTGGGTCTTTAATCCATTTTGAGTTGACTTTTGTCTAAGGAGTAAGGTATGGATCAATTTTCAGTTTCTTAAGGTGGTTTTCCAGTTGTACCAACAGCATTTGTTGAAGAGATTTTCTTTGTTCCATTTCAAGTTCTTGGCTCTTTTGTCAAATATTAGTTGACTGTATATCTGGGGGTTTATCTCTGGAAATTCTGTTCTAACCCACTGGTCTAAGGCTCTGTCTTTGTTCCAGAACCATGCTGTGTTGATCACTATGGCTTTACATTATAGCTTCAGGTTAGGTAACAAGATACCACCTAGCTTTTTGTTTTTCAGTATGTATTTGGCTATTCTGGGTCTTTTCTGATTCCAGATGAATTTTATAATTCATTGTTCTAAGTCTTTAAAAAATGAAGTCTGAATTTGGATAGGGATTGCATTAAATCTATATAGAAGTTTTGGTAAGGTAGTCATTTTAACTATGTTGATTCTACCTACTCATGAGAAGGGGGTGTTCTTCTATTTCCTTAGATTTTCTTCAATTACTTTTTGTTCTGATTCCCTACAGAGAGATCATGGAGGGAAAAGGCCAACTTTGGTCAGAGGGCACCACCTGTCAAATTCAATGGGATCCTATTGTTGAAAGTCTGTGTGTTCCCGAGTGATTCTCAGCTGTTAAAAATATTAATTCTGGGCCTGGAGAGATAGCACAGCGGCGTTTGCCTTGCAAGCAGCCGATCCAGGACCAAAGGTGGTTGGTTCGAATCCCAGTGTCCCATATGGTCCCCCGTGCCTGCCAGGAGCTATTTCTGAGCAGACAGCCAGGAGTAACTGCTGAGCACTGCCGGGTGTGGCCCAAAAACCAAAAAATATTAATTCTGGATTTTTTAAACTGGAATTCACAGATTTTTATTTTTTGTATGTTTTTGACATGTATAAATGAATGTATAAAGTTGATTACTTAGGAACAAAACCTCATCTATTTGCTTTTAATATTTTAAAATTTGATTGTTTGATTTTCTTAGATTTTAATATTTTTTTCAGGAAATCAGGTAAGTGTAAAGAAAGGATTTCCTGTCACTCATAGCAAAAAGAACTTTGAAAATTAATAAAACAATTTATTTTGAGGCATAATTTATGCTTATTATTTTTTATCTGATACTCTTGTTATTTAAAATTTACAAGTAATCATTACTTTTGCAGTAAGAAAATGTCAAAATATATAAAGATATTAGAAAAACAAAATATAAAGTTTCAAAATATATTTTTCACCAAGGGTTAATTCCATGGGAGTGATAATAAAGACAGGATTTTTCTCTTTGTAAAATATATTTACATGTAAACTCTCTGATAGGCATTTCCCCAATGTACGAGAGAAAATAGACCTAACTTATCTTTATAATTGAGAAAGTCAAACTGAAATTTGAAACCTCTGTTTACTGTGACTTCTCTGAAACCTCCTAGATATATTTATTTCTTTTCTTCTTCCCAGTTCTTCTCTGTTTAAGCAATTTAAAGATGGTATCTATAATCACCTTTAGTAGAAAAAAGTCACTGTTTTCCTGAGTTTTCCTATGTGTATAGGAGGTACACATATCATTAATAAATTTTTCCATAGCTATTTTTTCTCACCAGTCTGATATTTCATAGATTATTTGTCAACCTCTGAAGAATTCAAAGAATTATGAGATGATTTTCTTGGCACCCTGACCATATAAAATAAGGTTAGTAGCATCTTACTATAATACCAAGTAATTAATGGAGATTTTTAGCACTGATACAAATTTTAAGAAGGACTAGCTCTTTATACAAGATTGTTTTGCTAGTCTTTTGTAACCAGTAATTTTTGTCAACTGTTTGCAAATTTTGTTTTTAAAAATAAAAATTTTATAGGCAATACTTTGGGTGTTGCTCAGTCAGAACACTTTATTCCATCACATTGTCAGGCTATTAACTGATGAATGAAATCATGATGAGATCATTAAAAAGGCAGTTTGGCTCTTTAGAAACCATTACATTGACACACTATTTGAGAAAGACTCTTATCTATGCCAATAAAATCATCCTGACTCAGAGCATTAACATTAACATTATTGTGATGCATTAGTTTTCTACCCAATTATGACATACCAAGTTTTGAGTATGATCTATAAATACATCTTGTCAGAAAATTCTGTCTTCATTTTCCAATATAAAAAAACATTAAGAATAAAAGTTTAATGATTTACCCAAGGACACATATTGTCATTTCAAATATCTAGAAATGGAACTCTAGTTCCTGACAGTTCCTTAAGCACAAACATACAGACCCTATTTCTCATCAACTATGTTGTCTAAATAAACGATGTCAACTAGATTATCCTGATAAAGCTTATTTATTTAAAACATTCTTTTTGAAAAAATCCAGAAATTGGTTTGTAGACTTTATTTTGAGTTTTGTTTGATTTGTTTTGTTTTGGGGGTCACACCCGGCATGCTCAGGGGTTACTTCTAGCTCTATGCTCAGAAATAACTTCTGGCAGGCTCGGGGGACCATATGGGATGCCGGGATTCAAACCACCATCCTTCTCCATGCAAGGCAAATGCCCTACCTCTATTCTATCTCTCCAGCCCCTTTATTTTGAATTTTGAAAAATTACCAAAATTTTCTGTTTTGAGGAGATCACAAAAAGAAAATATCAGAAGACATTAATATGCCATAACACATTAAAAATGAAAGTATTTAAATGATTTTGTTTTTAGATATTAATTCCATCTAAGTCTGTTTTCTCAAAATTTTAGTTAGATGCAAAGAAGTGGTTCTTAGACTTGATCTATCAATTTGCAAACTTTCTTGCTTATAATTTTACCCCATTTTATTTTAGACATCTTGAGAACAATATAGAAGTGAAAGATTGAATATATTAATATTTTTTTATTTAAGGGCATTATTTGGGATAATGGAGGCCTTCTTTAATGTTTATTTTGTGTTTCTTTGTTTATTTTTAGTTTTAATAAGTTAGAAAACAAGAAAAAGATTTAGTGTATAAACCAATGTAATCATTGCCATCTGTTGTATATGAAGTAAAATCTAGCTCAAAAGTCAAAAAATTATGGCTACAACTTCTAAAAACAACTGCAGTAATATCAACTTACTATGGTTACTGTGAACCTTTATTTTTCTCTTAAATGAAGTTAAGTTTCCTTAGAGGATTATTTAAGCATTTAATTTATATTATTAATTGCCTCCAAAGTTATCGAAGTCTCTAATGACACTGCCTGATAGGAGACTAGTAGATTTTTCCTGTCACTTTAACTCAAACTTCATTAAAAAATCTTTTTGGTAATTATTAACCTTAAGAGCTTCTTAAAATATAATCTTAAGAAAAAAACATAAAATATAAGTACATATATTTCTTCTTGATATTAAATGGCACTCTTATGGCAAACATAAAAGCATATGAATTTATCAAAATAGTATTTTATTGTGACTTAAAACATTTGCCCATAATAAAACTGCCATTGGACATGGTTTTATTGCTTTTCTTCAGAAAATGTAGTTGTAAAACATTAAGTTGTCTTCAAGGTAGACATAGTTTGTATATAATTGCTGATTTTTCTTGAGAGAATAAAGATATAATTCTCGTTCAAAATTTTTGTTGAGATTATATGATTTACAATACTATTAATAGTGATCTAATGTGCATAATTTCAGTTCCACTTCTATCACCAGAGTAACCACCTCCTTCCTAAAACAACCCCAACACAACCTTCCACTCACCAAACAACCTCCCACTTCATCCTCCCACCTCCCCAATTCATCTCAATTGTGTCAATCAATTTATCTATTATGTGGCCTTTGGACTAAAAACAGTTCTCTTTGAGATGGCTTTATTTGAAATCAGCAGATTATGTAAATTGATAACAATGGAATTTTACTATTAGAGTTCTGAAAATGGATCTCTAATCTGTCTTCCAAAAGACAAAAATGACATTTTGCTTTGGTTTATATCTTTGTAAAATTTGAATTAATGTAATTTACAGTGTTGACAAAGTTGTATATGATTATGAGTATCTGATAGGGAAGAAAATATGAGACAAATGTACACATTTATTTGACACCTATCTTGCTTATATACCAGAAACTATGCTATGTTAGGAAGTATGTAAATTCATAGCTGAGATTTGATGAATTTACAGGCAAAGTCTGATGAGGAAGAAAACATATCACTACAATAACTATACAATCTTATTCCAGACCTGATAAGCCTAGAAGTAAATATAGTAACTTGCTTTTTTAATGCAAAACATAATTTTGCTATAAACTATTTTTCCAAACCATTTCCAATATTTCTTAGCGATGCTTAAAAATGTTTAAAGTACAATTTCTTCATTTTTATGACTTCTATATTTTTCTTTTTTTCTTTTCTAAAATGATTTGATTATACGTGCTTTTAAAAGTTGACAACCTGGGGACAGAGCGATAGCACAGTAGTAAGGCATTTGCCTTGCCTGCGGCCAACACAGGACGGACCACAGTTCAAATCCCAGCATCCCAGATGGTCCCCAAAGCCTGCCAGAAGTAACCCTTGATAGCTGCTGGGTGTAACCCAAAAACCAAAAACCAGAAAAAAAAATTTTTGACTTGCGGAATTATAGAACACTGTCAAGTGTGTGTGTGTGTGTGTGTGTGTGTGTGTGTGTGTGTGTGTGGTTGGTGGGTGGGTGGAGTGTGAGTGTATGTGTGTGTAAGAGAGAGAGAGAAAGAGAGAGAGAGAGAGAGAGAGAGAGAGAGAGAGAGAGAGAGAGAGAGAGAGAGAGAGAGAGAGAGAGAGAGAGAGAGAGAGAGAGAGAGAGAGAGAGAGAGAATCTTGAAGACAAACTTTTCTCCTGCACTGGGAGGAGATTCGTTCAGATTCTTGCTAAGCCCATTGATGGTACAGAATCCCCCCCCCTTTTTTTTTTGGCCAATATGCTCTTTAATCACTTATTACTGAGAAATTAATGCCAAAGAGATGTGGTAGCCAAAGCCAAAGTTCACCTCACTTTTCCTGAACTTGTCTAAATTTCAAAACAATACTAATATTCAAACAGCTGAGATTCATTTACTTTCTGCATGAACACATAAGAAGCAGCAGCACTTCACAAAAAAAGAAATATCTATCTAAAATATTTCATACATTAATATTTGAGCTGGAATTTTTCATGCTTCCTGTAAAACTAGTAAGGTGCCAATTTTAAAGCCATCTCAGTGGTGGGGATGGCAAAATAAGGCAAGAAGTGAGTCACTTGCACACTCTGGTTGGATCCCTGTCATGCACTTGGATCCAGGACCACCATCAGAGCTTATTTCTGGAGCACAGAGACAGAGATGATATCTGAGCACCAACATGTATGGCACAAATATCCTTGTCCTCTTCAACAAGAAAAACTTCTAAACAGAACTGTTACATGAGGATTATAAAATTACATCTTCAGCTATACTCTGGGCACCCTGGAGAGAAGAGAAAATGGTGACTGGATGGCATACTTCACCTATGTGAGATGAGCTTGAACTGATAATTGCTTTCTAGTAGAATAAATGACTTTCTAGCTATCTTTACTTACTCTAATTATTATGCACATATACTTAATTAATAGCATTTAATTTGCCATGCAGAACGCTAGTTGAAAGATAGATGAACTATTTGCAAACATTAGACAAGCAGTTACAGAGAGGTTCCCCTCTCCATTCCCCTACTCACTACCTTGTTTTGAAATCTAGCTTTAGTACCTGGAGATGCCTTGACTCAGTGCAGCTTCTTTAAAATTTTTAGTGGGATATAAAATTTATAAATACAAAATTAGGTTATAAATTTATAGGTTTATTAGGTTAAAATGTTCATGAAAGATTTGGTGTTCAGACATAAGGACATTACTTTTGTTATATTCTGAGAAAGATTCTTACCAGTGAATACACAGGATTGCCACGCCAGACATAGACATCTCCATTTAAGGGGAACTCAGGAGGCCCACCAGATGCATCCCTGGATTTTTCTAGTGTGGAGAACTGAAATAACCCCTATGGGGTTCCTCAAAAGGCCCACTGTGAATGTTTCTTCCCCTGTGTGGAATTCCAGAAGAGATAAAAATCCATGCTATGATAGCGACATTACTTCTTCTGTCATATTTGACTATCTCTCCCTTATAAAATCTAAGGCCAAAATATGGCCTCAATCAAATTCTTTAGCTCAGAAATTCCAGCACCAAAGATTACTAAGAGAACCCCTATTCTAGATAATATTTAGCACCAAAATCAAAGGCAATATTTTTTCTCTTTTTCAAATATGTCCTTGCAGCCTCAGTTTCTGGTATTCAAGGGAGTAGCCAGAATGCAGATCCTAAACTATTGACTCTTCCTAGAAAATGGGAACTACACTGTAGTGGATCTAGCTCTTTCTTTTACTTGACCTCTAAAATAATAAGCCCATCCCAGTAAAGATTTTGTTTCCAGATTTTTTTCTACTTGTTAATAATCCCTTTTGCATCTGAAGTTAGTTTGTTAAGAGCTGCCTTGAGTTGTGACCTTTTCCTTTGTAATTCAGAATTGTTAAGCCTTACACTTATAGCTTAATATATAGTTTACTATTAAACTCTGCTTTGTAATTGTAAACACTCTTCTCAATACCTATGAATGGCTTTACCCCTTATAAAAACTCCCTGCTTAAAAATTAAAGTTGTCACATGCCTGCCAGAAGATGTGTTGACCCTATATACTTGTGTTTAATTTTATTATTTAATATTTTATATCTGTTAGTTGGTTCGTGTCTACCCACTCTCTGAAGTGGATTCATTGAAGCCCACTAGAGCGATGGGACAGAAGCCGCCCAACAGCACAGGATGTTATAACAGCATTGTGATTTGATGTGTTACAGAATATATTAAAGTAGTGGCTAGTATTTTGGACCCCACTATTTATTGCAGCACGAATAGTCAAGTCTTGGAACCAACCTCAATGTTCAACAACTGATGAGTGGATCATCAAGATGTGGTATCTATACACAATGGAATACTACATGGCAGTCAGAAATGATACAATCACAGACTTTGCAGCAACGTGGATGAACCTAGAACATATTATGTTAAACGAAGTAAGCCAGAAGATAAAAAATAAACACAGAATGATAGCACTATTCTGAAGTACCTAAAATATACACCAGATATACAACCAATACCCTGCGATCAAATAACAGGGTGTAACAGGATAGAAACCTCAAACACTGTAATAATCACCATATACTGGGGAGTAGAGCCCAAAACAAAGGGAAGAGAAACAACACAAAGCCTGACTACACATTATATCATAAAGAAACTAGCAACAGCAGAAAGCAGTGTAGAAAGAGCAGGTATGTAATTAGCGTTTTACTACAAAGGCCCATAATAATATACTAGGGATCTTATACAGGATTACAGGTAAAGATTATGACGGGAAATTACTGACTCCAACGAAAACATTTAAAAAAATATGTTTGAATGCCTTAATCTTACCTCATATAAAATAACCTTTCAGTTTTTCTGTCCATAGGTGCTCCTGAATACAAAGGGTGAACATCCTACAGTGGTACCTCGGTGCTCAGTCACACGAGGCACCATATTCAACTTGCATCATGAAAATGTATGGATAAAACTCTTTAACATACCCTTTATCTCTAGATTGTGCCTTCTTTTAGGACCTGAAGCACATGAACAGCCAGACCACCGAAGCAACAACTGTGACCTACAGATTTATATACAGGGCCTAAACATTGAACACGTCCAAGCAAACTAATATGCCCTTGCTCTGTTACCCTCCCTTCTCATTACTTTGTATTTTTGTTGTTGTTGTTTGATTGTTGGTTTGTTTTGTTTTGTTATGTTTTTTATTTTCTCTCTTCTTGTCTCCCTCTTCTTCTACCTTCTCATTGTCATCAATTCAATCCATATCAAACAAAAACCACATGGTTACCTCCTCTATAGGATAGGAAAGCTGCGGGCAATACTGCAAAGGGTAAACACCTACATAGATAGGCCTAACTAACACAAGGGTTAGTACTCCAGACACCAATCCTATCATACCCAAAAGTTGGTCTATTAGTTTTTTTTTCCTTCCAAGTACTTTACTTACCTATCTGTACTTAGCACATCTCTTGCCCTCCCCACTTCTCTACATTAATATACACCTAAGCTAACCTCTATATGTTTATATGTGGGTAGGCGCACACAGAGATAAAAATCCTCCTTAAGAGACAAACCTAAACAGCAAACAAACCATACCTATACCGTTTATAACCCCTCCCTATTCCCTCTCCTCCTTCAGAAATATGACTATCCCTTCACCCCTTAATCCCATCCCCGATATCCCAACCACATTATCACTTTTCACCCTCAGTTCTTAATCCATTAAGCATCAAGACTGACCTCCTACCCCAATGATCCAGTACCCAGTACCCAAGTGAAGAGACTCCCATACCTCGTTCCTGGCAAGAAAATACAACCACACCCCGACTGACTCATGCAGTATGGCCCTCCTCATCACCTCTCCCTAATGTGTACTGTGGCTTGATACCTGATACTTGACCTAGCTGCAAAAGGACCCCCACTGCAAGAACTCTACCCAAGACCTCCCTGCCTGGAGCCCACACCCCACAAGGAAATCTCAAAAGACAATAGGGAAGCCTATAGTTTCATCATAAGTATACATATATGTAACACTACCTTTTATCCCGTTTCCCCCCAAATGTAATCTCCTGTATCACTTTCTCCCTTCTTTGTTTTTTCTTCTTGTTCATTTTTCTTTTGTTTTATTTTATTTGTTTTTCTTTGTTTTGTTTTTCTTTTTCTTTGTTTTGTTTTTGTTTTGTTTTTTTAATTTGATTTGTTTTTGTTTTTTTGGATCACACCTGGCAGCATTCGGAGGGTGCTCCTGGCTCTATATTCCCCTGGTGGGCATGGGGGACCATGTGGGATGCCTGGATATGAGCCACCATCCTTCTGCAGGAAGGACAGACGCCTTGCCTCCATGCTATCTCTCCCAGCCCTTTATTCCTTTAATTATGTCTTTAATTTTTTTCTTTAAAAAAAAAAGAAATCTTTTTCTTTAGATATGTGTGAGCATATATATATAGTTTTTGTCCTGTGTTTGTTTTCTTCTCTCTCCACCTCCAAATCCACCAGCAATATAATGTAACACCACTTCTTCGTGCAAAGGCATATTAAAAAAAGGGGGAAATTTTACGTGTAAAAACAAGCTCTTATCTACTAGGGATAAGAATTTATACTTTCTTTAAAACTATAAAACTCTGCTTCAAGAAATAAGAGAGGACACGTGGAAATGGAAACACATACCCTGCTCATGGATTGGCAGGATTAACATCATCAGGATGGCAGTACTCCCCAAGGCATTATACAGATTTAATGCAATCCCTCTAAAGATACCCATGACATTCTTCAAAGAAGTGGATCAGACACTTTTGAAATTTGTTTAGAACAATAACACCCTAGAATAGCTAAAAGCCTGTCTAGAGTACAGGCAGGGGTCGGGTGGGGAGGAGGGAGATTTGGGACATTGGTAATGGGAACATTGCACTGGTGATGGGTGGTGTTCTTTACATGACTGAAACCCAAACACAATCATGTATGTAATCAAGGTGTTTAAATAAAATATAAAAAGAAAGGAATTGAGAACAATGGAAGCTATCTAGAAAAGGATCTCTATTCAGCTTTATTTATAGCAAGAATTCAGCTTGTCTTTCAGCCCAGGCATCACAAAGGAGTTTGTTTCACCTGTGTTACTTTCCATTTAAGGAAAGCACTCACCAGACATGTCTTTTTCCTTCCCTGATGCAGTGCTTTTCCCTAAAAGAATTATTTGCCAAAAGGCCCGCTTAGCAAAGTCAATCATTTGATCCTTTGCATGGATCATTGGGGGCAATTCCAACATGGCTGTAACATTACATTTTTCTCTCTATTTGGCCAATATAGAAATCAAGCCTCAGCTCTCCTACAGACAAAGAAATGTCAGTACCAAAAGCCCGCCAAAAGTTCCCTGCTGGCTAGTTCATATAGCCTGGCGCCAACAGCTTGTTTTTCTGAGTCTAGCTCTATGATGTTAAACAATTATTTCTGTCCCCCCTAAAATCTATTTTGCGGCTACTACATAAACATAAAAAATATCTCTGTCTCTCTCCTCCTGGTATCTTGAAAAACCTGCTTTTTGCTAACCATAAATATCCCTAGTTCTGGTTTCACTGCCCTCCAGCAGAGTTCTTTCTCACCTGAAGAACGGTCTTTTAATATGTAAATTCAAGGCTTGTTTCCCCATTGTATTGCTCTCCTGCTCTTTGAGAACACCTTGCATACCAGAGTTTGTGCTTATGAATATCATCAGCTAAAAAATAAATTTGTCTCTCGTCCCTTGGGCGAGAAAGTCCCCATACAAAAAAAAAAGAATTTATAATTTTTTACAACACAGGGGCATCTCCCACCCTGAATGTATGTCATGTGGAACCAACTTAGACCCCAGGGAATTAAGCACTGACCGTCCAGCCCTGATTCCTGGATCCCAGATATAGAAACAACAGAGTTCTCCACAACAACTCCAGAAACCAAATTCCCTCCAGGGCATCCATAATGCTGCTCTGACATCAACATGCGTCAGTTCTAAATTGATAACCTGACAACAAAAAAAATGGGAACAACTTGATCCAAGAGCAAGTTGTCCTTCCTCACAAGCCAATAATAAGACAAAATCAGAAGACATGCCACTCTTTGATCTGTGCAAAAGCCAAGATCGCTATATACAGATGACTGGTTGTTACAATCAGGACTGGACAGTATGCATTCCAGGACCACCACCACCACCAACAACAAAAAGCAATAGCCTAGCTTTTGGTCTATGATCTGTTCAACAAACAAGATCTCCAGTTCCAGAGATCTGACTGAGACAATCTTCCAAAAACATAACAAAAAACTCTATCCCATGCTCCATCATAGGAGCAATGTAATGACCAAGACCACCAACTATGGTGGATTAAAACAACACCAAGAAGCAGAACTGCTAGAACCACAAAGAAAGACTTCATCATAAGCTCCATTCCTTGAGCTGTACAGACACCAAGATCTCTAAATACAGAGGTCCGATTTTATCATCCATGATGAAGCAGAAGTCCTCTATACATCATAAAAGCACCGAGGGGAGAGTAAATGATCATACAAGGAGTCTATAGTTAATCCCATGACAGTATTCTTCAGGGGTGGAGAAACCCTGTATTTCCTAGGCCAAAAGAATTCCCTCTATAATATCCTCAACAGTTACTGTGCCTATGTAGGGAGAAAAAGAAAAAAAAGCACAAAATAATCATTTTTTCACTATTGATTAATTGATTTTTATTGACCTCTTTATTTTGGTGTAGATATTAAAGTTGATGTCTCCAATTTTATTTTATTTTATTTTATTTTATATTTCTCTTTCTTTTTGTACTCTGGCATGGTTTGATTTCAGAACTGAGACTATTGTGTGGTGCTTGTCTTTATTGCTGTAGTGCTCATTTGATATTTCTTTCTGTATGGATGTGGTGTTTCAATTACCTTTTCCATGCCCTTGCTCAAATTGAGGTTGAAAGACTTTAGAAGGACTTCACCATTTCAGCTTATTTTATTTATTTTTATTTTTAATTTTTTACTCCATTTTATTGTTTTTCTTTCCTTCAAGCAAAACCACATAACTCAAATTATCGAGCTACACCTCTCAAATAGAGGAGGAAACAAGGGAGGGTACCAGGACCAAACAGATATATGATCACTAATAGTAAGCTAGACAAAGAGGGGACCACCTACTCTAGCAGCCTGGGGGGTGATGGTGAGGGATATGGTTGCCATATAGTAATAAACCAAGGAAAATTAAAAATATCTTGTTTAGTTTGTTTTGCAGAATCAAGTTCAGATTTTTTTTTTTTGGTTTTTGGGCCACACCCTGTGACGCTCAGGGGTTACTCCTGGCTATGTGCTCAGAAGTTGCTCCTGGCTTCTTGGGGGACCATATGGGACGCCGGGGGATCGAACCGTGGTCCGTCCTAGGCTAGCGCAGGCACCTTACCTCCAACACCACCGCCCGGCCCCTCAAGTTCAGATTTTTATGAAAATATATTCTTTTAATAATCTTTATTTAATCAACAAAAGGGTGCTGGAAAGATAGTAGGTAAGGTGCTTGCCTTGAACATGTCCAACCTGTATTTAGTCCCTGGAAACTAATAAAGTACTCTGAGCTCCACAACAAGTGATTTTTGAAGACATTTCCAAGAGTAATTTTTGAGCACTCCTAGGTATTGTCTAACTAATCCCCCTTGACCATAAAAAAAACAGGGGGATAAAAATAAGGGGAAATTGAACTCGATGCCAGCACCCCTATCTGCCTGTCCTCTGTGCTGTGCTGCATTTTTGACCCAATTTCATCCTGTGTGTGGCTTATCTGTGGACAGCTAGCCTTCCCTGGAGGTGAGTTTACACGCCCAGAAAGGGGAAGCCACTGAACTCTGCTGGAACTCAGATGCCAGCACCCCTATCTGCCTGTCTTCTGTGCTGTGCTGCATTTTCGGCCTGATTTCATCCTGTGTGTGGCTCATCTGTGGACAGCTAGCCTTCCCTGGAGGTGAGTTTACACGCCCAGAAAGGGGAAGCCACTGAACTCTGCTGGAACTCAGATGCCAGCACCCCTATCTGCCTGTCTTCTGTGCTGTGCTGCATTTTCGGCCTGATTTCATACTGTGTGTGGCTTATCTGTGGACAGCTAGCCTTCACTGGAGGTGAGTTTGCATGTCCAGAAAGGGAGGAGCCAGAGGCTTTGCAAAGGGGCCACGCATATTATTTAGCCAATGAATAAAACCACAAACCATAGAAAAACCCACAATACAAGTATGACAATGGGCAAACAATGCAGGCCAACACCAGACATAGAGAATGAAGATGGCGACTCAGATGACCATAACATGGCCAACAGACTAGTAAGTCTCTCAGATAAGGAGTTTAGAGTCGAAATATGGAAGATGTTCAAAGAACTCTAAAAGTATAGAAGCGAACACTAATAAGAACCAAGAGAATATGAAGATAGAAATGAGAAAACTCCAAACTGAAATTTCACGTCAAATAACAGGTCTGAAAAATCAGTAGATGAATTGAAGAAAAACATGAATGAGCTTTCCCACAGGTTAACAGCAGCTGAGGATAGAATTATTACTCTGGAAGATGAGATGAATATCAACTGCATACAGCAGAAGAAACTGGAAAAAAGCCTTAAAGCAAATGATCAAACAATGGAAAAATTACTCAAAGAACAGGAACAGATGAAAATAGAAGTCTATGATAAGCTCAACAGAAACAAATTAAGAATCATTAGAGTTCCAGAGACCCAGGAAGAAAATCTCCAGGAAGAATCAACGGTCAAGAACATCATTAAAGAGAAACTACCAGAGCTAAAGAATATATGCGATCAAATCCTGCATGCCCAGAGTACCAACTAAAAGAGACCCCAGAAAAAAACACCCCAAGGCACATCCTAGTCACAATGACAAACCCCATAGATAGAGGCATAATTCTGAACACAGCAAGATCAAAAAAAGAAATTACGTTCAAGGGAACATCCTTGAGATTTCCGCAGAACTGTTACAAGAAACACTCAAGGCCAGAAGGCAGTGGTGGGACATAGTGCAAAACTCAATGAAATAAGTGCTTCGCCTAGAATACTGCACCAAGCAAAACTCACTTTCAGGTTTAAAGGAAGAATACATGGTTTCACAGACAAACAAAAGCTCAGAAACTTTACAGACTCAAAACCATTCTTAAAAGAAAAACTGAAAGACCTACTTTAAGACAAGACTGACCAACAGACACACAAAAATTCGATTAAAAAATGGCACTAAATCCCAGGACAATTCTTTCTCTCAATGTCAATAGACTAAATGCACCAGTTAAGAGACACAGAGTGGCTAAATGGATCAAAAAACTCAACCCAACCTTCTTCTGCCTACAAGAAATGCACCTGAATAGTCAGAACAAACATAGAATCAAAATAAAAGGCTTGAGGAAAATCATCCAAGCAAACAACACCCATAATGAAGCTGGAGTGGCCATACTAATATCAGATAATGCAAACTTTATAGTGAGGAAAGTTATAAGGGACAAAGATGGACATTTTGTATTAATCAAAGGATTTGTACAGCCAGAAGAAATCACTCTTTTTAACATATATGTACCGAATGATGGGCCAGCAAAATATTTAATACAATTCTGACAAATCTAAAAAATAATATCAATAACAACATAATAATTGTGGGGGACCTCAACATGACTTTATCTATGCTGGATAGGTCAACCAGACTGAAACCCAACAAGAATATACTAGACCTGAGAAGAGAAATAGAAGAAAGAGGCCTAGTAGATATATATAGGACACTCCATCCCCAGAAACTTGGATACACATTTTTCTCCAATGTACATGGGACATTCTTCATTATAGACTACATGCTGGCACATAAAACATACCTCCATAATATCAAGAAGATAGAAATTTTGCAGACTACCTTCGCTGACCACAGGCTCTGAAATTATACATGAATTCAAAAGGCACACAGAAGAAAAACTTTAACACCTGGGAGTTGAACATCCTAATACTGAATAACCAGTGGGTCTGAGATGAAATCAAAGAGGAAATCAAAACTTTCCTGGAAACAAATGACAATAGAGACACAAACTATCAGAACTTATGGGACACTGCAAAAGCAGTACTGAGAGGAAAATTTATAGCTTTGCAAGCACACGTCAGGAAGGAAAAAGGGGCCTACCTGAATAGCTTAATGACACAGCTCATAGAATTAGAAAATGCTCAACAAAAGGAACCAAAAATAGGGAGACAGAAGGAAATAACAAAGCTAAGAGCAGAAATCAACGAAGTGGAAACCCCCCCCCAAAAAAAATAAAACAATCCGAAAGATCAACGAAAGCAGAAGTTGGTTCTTCAAAAAAATAAACAAGATTGATAGCAAAACTAGCAAAGAAAGAGAAAGAGAGAAACTTGATAACTCGTATTAGGAATAAAAAAGAAGAGATCACTACTGATATGGCAGAGACTCAAAAGGTAATCAGAAATTACTTTGAGAAACTGTATGCCACTAAAAATGAGAACCTGAAAGAAATGGATAAATTCTTGGACTCTTATAGTCTTCCACGGTTGAATGAAGAAGATGTAGCATATCTAAACACCCTCATCACTATTGATAAAATTAAAACGGTAATCAAATATCTGCCCAAAAACAAAGGCCGAGGCCCAGATGGATTCACTAATGAATTCTTTCAAACTTCCCAAGAGGAACTACTACCAATTCTGGCAAGACTCTTTCATGAAATAGAAAAAACGGGAACACTTACAAATAGCTTTTATGAAGCCAACATCACCTTGATACCTAAACCAGACAGAGATGCTACAAAAATAGAAAATTACAGGAGGCTGGGAAGGTGGCGCTAGAGGTAAGGTGTCTGCCATGCAAGTGCTAGCCAAGGAAAGATAGTGACCATGGTTCAATCCCCTGGTGTCCCATACGGTCCCTCAAAGCCAGGGGCAATTTCTGAGCACTTAGCCAAAAGTAGCCCCTGAGCATCAAACGGGTGTGGCCCAAAAAAACAAAACAAAACAAATTACAGACCAAAATCGCTGATGAGTGCAGATGCAAAGATCCTCAACAAAATCCTGGCAAATAGGATACAATGCCTCATTAAGAAGATCATCCACTACGATCAAGTAGGTTTAATACCAGGAATGCACTGATGGTTTAACATTCGTAAATCTATCAACATAATACATAACATCAACAACAAGAAAAATAAAAATCACATGATCATTTCATTAGATGCAGAAAAATGCAAGAAAGCACCCATTCTTGATCAAAACTCTCAGCAAGATGGGAATAAAGGAACATTTCTCAATATAGTTAAGGCTATTTACAACAAGCCAGTAGCAAATTTTATCCTCAATGAAGAAAAACTGAGAGCCTTCCCTCTCTCACCACTCCTATTCAACATACAACTGGAAGTTCTCGCTATAGTGATTAGGCAAGAAAAAGATATCAAGGGAATCCAGATAGGAAAGGAAGAAGTTAAGCTCTCGCTTTTGCAGATGACATGATACTCTACTTAGAAAACCCTAAAAATGGGCCGTAGAGATAGCACAGCGGTGTTTGCTTGCAAGCAGCCGATCCAGGACCTAAGGTGGTTGGTTTGAATCCCGGTGTCCCATATGGTCCCTCGTGCCTGCCAGGAGCTATTTCTGAGCAGACAGCCAGGAGTAACCCCTGAGCACCGCTGTGTGTGGCCCAAAAACAAAAACAAAAAACAAACAAACAAAAACAGAAAACCCTAAAAACTCTACCAAAAGCTTCTAGAAACAATAGACTCATATAGCAAGGTGGCTAGCTACAAAATTACCACAAAAATCAATGGCCTTTCTATCCACCAATAGTAATAAGAAAGAAATGGACATTAAGAAAACAACCCGGGGCCGGGCGGTGGCGCTAAAGGTAAGGTGCCTGCCTTGCCTGCGCTAACCTTGGACGGACCTCGGTTCGATCCCCCGGTGTCCCATATGGTCCCCCAAGCCAGGAGCAACTTCTGAGCACATAGCCAGGAGTAACCCCTGAGTGTTACTGGGTGTGGCCCAAAAACCAAAAAAAAAAAAAAAAAAGAAAACAACCCCATTCACAATAGTGCCACACAAACTCAAATATCTTGGAATCAACTTGACTAAAATGTGAAGGACCCATACAAAGAAAACTATAAAACTCTGCTACAAGAAATAAGAGAGGACATGCGGTAATGGTAACACAAACCCTGCTCAAGGATTGGCAGGATTAACATAATCAAAACGGCAATACTCCCCCAAAGCTTTGTACATATTTAATGCAATCCCTCTAAAGATACCCATGACATTCTTCAAAGAAGTAGATCAGGCACTTTTGAAATTTATTTGGAACAATAAACACCCTATGATAGCTAAAGCAATCATTGGGAAAAAGAATATGGGAGGAATTACTTTCCCCAACTTTGATCTTTACTACAAAGCTATAGTTATCAAAACAGCATGGTATTGGAATAAAGACAGGCCCTCAGATCAGTGGAATGACTTGAATACTCAGAGAATGTTCCCCAGACATACACTCACCTAATTTTTGATAAAGGAGCAAAAAATCCTAAGTGGAGCAAAGAAAGCCTTTTTAACAAGTGGTGTTGGCAGAACTGGCTAGCCACTTGCAAAAAATTGTACTTAGACCCCCAATTAACATCATGTATGAAGGTAAAATCTAAATGGATTAAAGACCTTGATATCAGACCTGAAACCATAAGATATATAGAACAACACGTAGGTAAAACACTCCAGGACATTGAGACTACAGGAATATTCAAGAAGGAAACTGCACTCTCCAATCTTGTGAAAGCAGAGTTTAACAAATGGGAATATATTCAGCTGAGAAGCTTCTGCACCTCAAAGAATGTAGCGCCCAGGAAACAAGAGCCACTCACTGAGTGGGAGAAACTATTCACTCAATATCCACCAGATAAGGGCTAATCTCCAAATTATACAAGGCACTGACAGAACTTTACAAGAAAAAAAACATATAATCCCATGAAAAATAGGGAGAAGTAATGGACAGACACTTTGACAAAGAAGAAATACAAATGGCCAAAAGGCACATGAAAAAATGCTCCACATCACTAATCGTCAAGGAGATGTAAATCAAAACAACTATGCTGTACCACCTCTCACCCCAGAGATTGGCACACATCACAAAGCATGAGAACAAACAGTGTTGGTGGGGATGTGGAGAGAAAGGAACTCTTATCCACTGCTGGTGGTAATGCAGTCTAGTTCAACCTTTATGGACAATGATATGGAGATTCCTCCAAAAACTGGAAATCGAACTCCCATACAACCCAGCTATACCACTCTAGGAATATACCCTAGGAACACAAAAATACAATACAGAAATCCCTTCCTTACACCTATATTCATTGCAGCACTATTTACCATAGCAAGACTCTGGAAACAACGAAGATGCCCTTCAACATACGAATGCTAAAGAAACTGTGGTACATATACACAATGGAATATTATGTCACTGTCAGGAGAGATGAAGTCATGAAACTTTATTAACCATGGATGTACATGGAATCTATTATGCTGAGTGAAATAAGTCAGAGAGAGAGAAAGAAAAACGCAGAATGGTCTCACTCATCTATCTGTTTTAAGAAAAATGAAAGACATTCTTGCAATAATAATTTTCTGACACAAGAGAGAGAAGTGCTGGGAGTTACAGCTCACCTCATAAAACTCACCACAAACAGGGATGAGTTTAGTTAGAGAAATAACTACATATTGAACTATCCTAATAATGAGAACTTATGAGGGTCATAGAAATCCTGTCTAGAGTACAGGCAGGGGTTGGGTGTGGAGGAGGGAGATTTGGGACATTGGTGATGGGAATGTTGCACTGATGATGGGTGGTGTTCTTTACATGACTGAAACCCATTTATTTATTTATTTATTTATTTATTTAAATAAATATTTATTTAAATAAAATATATATAAAAAATAAGAAAATACTAGTCAAAAAGCAAGACTTTTGTAAGAAAAATACTTTGAGAATTTACCCTCTAGATAAAGATAATATCATGAAAAGAGACTTAAAATAACAAAAAATTAATAATATATTTTATTTGGGAATTCAGTATTTTTGGCTAGAAGATAGAAATAAAACTATCAGCTTCAAAACAAAATTATCTCAACCACAAAACTATAGGACATTAATTATAAAATTAATTATAGAATTAATGTAGTGAAAAAAATCTATAGTTTTAAGTGAACTAAAATTATTTCTCAGTTCAACTAAATTAGTATTATTTTTTACTAAGGTATTCTAGTATACCTTAATTAGTAAATTATATCTCAATAAATTCATATTTATTATTATATTATTATATATTATATTATGACCTTTAAATCTTTTATTAGAAATTGGCACTGTTAATTAATTGCATGACTGCTTTTTACATAGATTGAATAGAATCATAATTACAGTATTGCACTTTTTTTGTATGCTGTAAATCCCTGGCATCATATATGGTCTCCCAAGTCCTGCTAGAAAATAATCTTTGTATGCAGAGGTCACCATCCTGGTATGGCCTCTGAAACAGATAAGAAAAGAAGTATAGGGGCTGGGCGGTGGCACTAAAGGTAAGGTGCCTGCCTTGCCTGCGCTAGCCTTGGACGGACCGCGGTTCGATCCCCCGTGTCCCATATGGTCCCCCAAGCCAGGAGCAACTTCTGAGCACATAGCCAGGAGTAACCTCTGAGCGTTACCGGGTGTGGCCCAAAAACCAAAAAATAAAAAAATAAATAAATAAATAAAGAAAAGAAGTATAAATTTTTAATAAACTAAAAGCTTTAAGTCACACAATTCAATTATAGCTATAAGAAATATCACCTATGTAATATTAGATATTTCTATTAATCATATATGACCCTTGTAAGTGATCTGCCATTTGATGGGCACTTTCTGTTTTTGTTTTGGGGCTACACCTGGCAGTAGTCATAGTTTACTCCTGGCTCTGAACTCAGGGTTTACTCCTGGCAAGGCTCTGTGACCAGTATGGATGCCAAGAATCCAATCTCATTGGTTTCATGCATACTCTACGCAGTATACAGTATACAATATAAGGTAGCATACTCTATCTGTATGCTCTACTTAATACTGTACTCTCTCCATCTCCCTGTTTTAGTTAACTATTAAGAATTGAGGGGCCGGTGAGGTGGTGCTAGAGGTAAGGTGTCTGCCTTGCAAGTGCTAGCCAAGGAAGGACCACGGTTTGATCCCCTGGCATCCCATATGGTCCCCCAAAGCCAGGGGCAATTTTTGAGCACTTAGCCAGGAGTAACTCCTGAGCATCAAACGGGTGTGGCCAAAAAAGAAAAAAAAGAAAAAAAAAAAAGAACTGTGGAGCCAGAGCAGTGGCACAAGTGGTAGGGTGTTTGGCTTGCATGCACTAATCTAGGACAGACCGCAGTTTGATTCCCTGGCACCCTATATGGTGCCCCAAGCCAGGAACAATTTCTGAGACATAGCCAGTAGTAACCCCTGAGCATCACTGGGTATGCCCCTCACAAAAAAGAATTGGACTTCACCATTTCTTGTGCCATATGTATTATTATTAATACTCAACTCAATTTTTACATTTTCTCCTTGAAGCTTTTTTAAATAGGTATGTTAATAACATAAGTTTTTTAATTGCTTAATATACTATGTATTTTATCCCATTATATAACACTTTCTACCTCTCCCTTTTTTCAATTTGTACAATAGCACAAATTTGAAAATTAGACTCAAGTTTATAAAAATACTACTTGTCTTTATTTTGCTGTAAAGGCAATAAAAGAATATATTGCCTTTTGAATTAGTTTATTTCTAACTTGAATTTTTACAGGTTTTCCTCTTTAAACTGTTTTAAGAAATTACTAAACTTTTAAAAAAATACTCTTCCTATTTTAATATCTAATCCCAAGTAATACAGAAGTCAGTATCCATGGTAACTGAAGTTTATAAAATTTTTACAATGATTGATATGCCTTCAATTTATAAATTAACAGTTAATTTACTAGTGCATATTATCAATGGTAGACCATGAATGGAATGTGAAACTCATCCAGGAATGTAGAGAGACTCTTGACCCAGCATGACACTAAGATTAGAAGAGAGCTCTCAATTATCAGAAGATTGGAATGTAAGTTGGTAGCAGAGAAGACTGAATTTCTTTTACAAACACAATTCTTTTGCTTTACATATTTTATTATAATAACTACCACAGAAGCTTTTAACCGTGTGAAGCTAATATAGTTGGAACTTAATTACTTATATATTATTTTTCTCTAATTTTCAATTTGGACAAATTTTTGAGCTGTGGCTTTTCTCAGCTGTGACTTCTCCCTGTCCATAAACAATTCAACCTCCCATTTTTTCTTTTCTTATTTTTTCCCTTTCTCATTCTCACCCCCAAATTAAACTCCATCAAAACGCACACCTATTTTAACTATCATGACATTTTCATATTACCTTACTTTAATATTACTGATATTTTAATATCACTATCAGTTTTTGTATATTTAACTTTGTTTTCCCCCCTAATTTATTTACTTATTGTTTTTGGTTTTCAGTATTTGGATCACACCTGGTGGCACTTAGGGGATACTCCAGGCTCTGCACTCAGAAATGGCTTTTGGCAGGCACAGGTGACCATATGGGATGCTGGGGATTAAATCCAGGTCTGAGCCTAGATAGCTATATGAATGGCAAATGCCTTACTGCCATACTATCTCTCTGGATCTTTTTGTGAGCAAATTATATAATAAGCTTTATTCTTTTATAATAATATAAGCATTTATGTTGTGGCTGCACAAGGCTTGTGTCAATGCTCTGGTTGCCTCTTCAGTACAGAGACAAGCTCTGGAGAAATGGAATGGACCAGGCTATCCTTCTATAGGATAGAGCCTCCTGGAATAAGTTCCCCCACCTCCACATTAGGGGGACCACATGGACCTTGCCCAAGACGTTCTAATGGAAACCAGTGGGCAAGAGACTGCTATTCACTTGGTAATCATGTCACAAAAAACTGAAGAAGAGGCCATCTCAGGCTTCACAAGTTTATAGCAGATGCTTTAACCATGTCTTAACATACCTTATAGTTTTTGGTCTGCTATCAAGGTCTTCAATTTATTTTGATTTGACCATTGTGTATGGTGTTAGTTGGAGGTCTGAGTTTATTTTTTTAATGTGGCTGACCAGTTGTACCCACATTACTTGTTGTGGAGAGGTTTTCCTTGATCCATTTTGCATTTCTTGCCCATTTGTCAAAGATTAATTAATTGTATGCCTGGGGAACAGTCTCTGAATACTCAAATCAATTTTATTGATTTGAGGGTCTGTCTTTATGCCAATACCATGCTGTTTTAATGACGATTGCTTTGTAGTACAATCTGAAGTTGGGGAAAGTCATGCTTCCAATCTTCATTTTCATAAGGGTTGTTCTAGCTATTTCTGGGTGCTTATTGTTCCCAATGAATTTCAGGAGTGTTTGATCCAATTTTTTGAAGAATGTCATGAGTATTCTTAGAGGAATTGCATTAAATCTATATAATGCTTTAGAGCAGGGGTCTCAAACTCTCAGCCCATGGGCCACAAACAGCCCTCCGTACAACATTTTGTGGCCCTGCCCTGAAAAGGGAAGTCAACAACTAGTTACACCAGCACCCACTGCTGTAGCTCATGGAACTTAAAGGTCAGGTTTTGTAACCAGAATTCTGTAATTTTCTATGCTTATACCTGCTTTTTGTATCTAACCCTTTTTTTCCTAAAAAGGAAGTATATACTAACCCTAAGCTCATGTGATACCTTGTACTACCTAAGAATGTCTTAGTGGATGCTATGCCCTTATAAGAAACTTGTACTACCTCAGAATGTCTTAGTGGATGTTATGTCCTTATAAGGAAATCATCCCAACCCTTCTCCCCTTCTTATGGTATATAAGGATGAACAAAGAAAGCCACGTGGTCCTATGCCTCTGTTCGGTTCTGGACGGGCACTGGACCCTGGCTGCCCAGAATAAAGAACTCGAGCTTTTGCCTGAGTGACTGTCTCTTCATTTCTCTGCATCGGAGCAGCATCTAGACTAACGAGCCTTACAGCCCTATGTTCAAGGCTTACTACTGGCTTTGCACTCAAGGATCACCCCGACTTTGCCTCCTGCAGCGCCCAGGTAAATTGAGTTTGAGACCCCTGCTTTAGAGATTATTTTTATTTTAATGATGGTAATTCTTCCTATCCATGGTATGTGTCTCCATTTCCTTGTGTTCTCTTTTATTTCTTGAAGCAGTTTTTGTAATTTTCTTTGTATAGGTCCTTCACCTCTTTAGTTGACTCCAAGGTATTTGAGTTCGTGTGAAACTAATGTGAATAGGATTGTAAAACACTCTGTGACTTTGAGAATAAAAGCATCCTCAAGGAGGAAACATCACCTTCCAAACAAGTGGAATCAGAGATAAACAAATGGGTCTGTATTAAGCTGAAAAGCTTCTGCACCTCAAAGGAAACAGTGAGTAAAATACAAAGGCTATCCACAGAATGAGATAAACTATTCACCAAATATCCATCAGATATGGAGTTAATATCCAAGATATACAAGGTACTAATAAACTATAACAAAAAAAATCTAGCCCCATCAAAAATAGAAAGAAATTAACAGACACTTCCTCAAAGAGAAAATACAGATAGCCTAAAGGCAAATGAAGAAAATGGTCCACATCACTATTAATCAGAATGATGTAAATCAAAACAACAATGAGGTACCATCTCACACCACAGAGGCTGGTACACATCACAAAAAACAAGAACAATCAGTGATTGCAGGAATATAGGCAGATAGAAACTCTCATTCACTGCTGCTGGGAATGCTATCTAGTACAGCCTTTATCAAAAACATATAGAATCCTCAAAAAACTGGAAATTGAGCTCCCATATGATTCAACTATACCACTCCTAGAGATATATCTTAGTAACACAATACCACAATACAAAAATGCTTTCTGAACACTATATTCAATCAGCCAGTATCTGGAAATAACTCAGATGCCAACAACAAATGAGTGGCTAAAGAAACTGTGATACATATATACAATGGAATACTATGCAGCCCTCAGGAAAAATGAAGTGAAAACATTTTTCTAAACATGGATGAACATGGGAACTATTATGATGAGGGAGAGAGATAGACACAAAATAATCTCATACATTTGTAGTATTTAAGAAAAATAAAAGACAGTATTGTAATAATACCCAGAGACAATAGAGATAAGGCTGTAAGGAGCAGCCTACAATATGAAGCTTACCAGAAAAATTGGTGAGTGCAGTTAGATATATAACTACACTAACAAGTATCATGGAAATGGGGGGAAAGAAATAGAATGCCTATCTTGAATACAGGCAGGGTTGAGGGAGGAGGGTTGATGGGGGACATTGGTGGTGGGAAGGTAGTATTGGGTGAAGGTGGGATGTTCTGTTTTATGACTGAACCCCAACTACAAATATTTTTAATCATGGTGCTTAAATAAAGGTATTATTAAAAACATGTATTAATTTATTTTCAAATTGGTTATGTCTGAAAAATGTTCTAATATGTTCATCCATAAATATGTTTGTAGAAGGTTTTATATGCTATAGATTCTTATTACAGTGCTCATTATGAAAATGTTTGGCAACCTATATTTAATTTAAGTATGTCTGCAATCATGTTCTAATGTATTTGTCCAGATTCCTACAAAAAAGGAACCTGAGGGGCCTGAGAGATAGCACAGCAGTAGGGCATTTTCCTTGCATGCAGCTAATTCAGGATAGATGGTTGTTTGAATTCTGACATTCCATATGGTCCCCATGCCTGCCAGGAGCTATTCCTGAGTGAAGAGCCAGGAGTAACCCCTGAGCACCGCTGGGTCTGACCCAAAAACAAAACAAAACAAAAAAAAAGGAATCTGGATGTTCTATAGACTCATAATATGACGCTATATATCTAGACTCCTGTTACAGTGATCTATGTAAACTTTTTAACAAATTCTGAAAAAAAGGCTTTAGTATTATGTTGAAGACAGGTTTTGAAAAAGTAAATTGCTTTAAGAATATTGTGTACACTATTTAACCTATGTGCTTTTATAGCCAAGTCTACCTCACCAGCAGTGATTCCTAGGGAAAAAAAAACCTCTCCATCTTACCTGTCAACTTCATGTTTTTGAAAATCTTTGATCTGTTCCTAGTTGAGTGAGTTTAACAGCTGTAACTTATTGATTTACATGTATGTTTGTGCACGTGTATGTGTGTTGGCCACCTTTATTTCAGTCTTATTATGTGTTCTGTGTCCCACCTCCCCTGCTTGCCACTGAACAAAACATTTTCTATTGTTTCTTTATGTACTCTTCGTTGGGTTACATCAATTTTACCTAAAACAAAGTTTATTCCCCGTTTCTTTGTTTCTGTTAGTTTACAACTTGGTTTTATAAAAAAAAAAAAAGATAGTCTTGTTTGTAAACCTGGGTGGGTTTACTGTCCCACCCAGGTGTGATATCTTTACTCAATAAACGTGCTAGTTCTCTTAGGCAGAGATGTCCATACTAGGTAGAAGATGGCCAGATTACACATGTTTCACCCTCAACTTGATGTCTCAGATATCCTAGAGAATGTTTCTCAATTGATGTGTTTTATTGTGTATCTTATGTAGCAACTTATTCTCAAATTATGTCTGCAAAAATGTTCTGATCTCTTTGTCCACATAAGTAGATGAAAAGTAGTTTCGATAAACTATTATTGAGAGTGCTCATTATAAGAATGTTTTAGCAAACTTATTTTTAAACTGTATATTTCTGTGGAAATGTTATTGTGATTTTTGTTTGATGAAGTTTATGAAAAGTAATTCAGATATTTTAGACTTGTATTACAGTGCTCAGTGTAAGAATGTTTAAGAATTTTCCAATTAAGTGTTTCTGCAGAAAGTTTCTAATGTTTATGTTAATAGATGTCTATGAAAAGTGTTTTGAGATGTGAAAAGATATGAAAATGCTGAATGTTTTGAGAATGATGTGTACAGTTTAAAATTTGATGCTATTACAACCAACTTTTACAGTGCCTATGCAAAATAACCACTTTTGCAATTCTAATCTGGGGATCCTGCCTCTAGCAAAGAACAATAAAACATGGCTTATGTACCCTTCAGTTTTTTGAACAAAAAGGGGCAGTTATTTTACCTCAAACAAAGTTTATCCCTGGTTTCTTTGTATCTATTTGTTTACAACTTGGTTTTACCCAAAACAAAAATTGTCTCACTTGTAAACCTGGACAGGTTTACTGCCCCACCCAAGTATTGTCTCTTTACTCAATAAAAATGCTAGTTCTGCCAGGCAGAAATGTCGATACTAGGTAGAAGACGGCCAGACTACACGTGTTTCACCCTCAGTCTGATATCTGGATTGTTTCTTGTGTGACCCTGATTCAGACTCGTTCACCTAGATTTGGAGATACAGTGCAGAGTGTGATTTTACACACTTATACTGAAACTCTTGCCCTTTCTATTAAACCCCTTTACTTACTTCTACAACCCTCTTGACCTGGAGCACCACCCTATCTCTTAGACCACTCATTGCCGTAGACTGCCTGGGATGGATTTTGCTTTTTAAATGAGTCTTGGCTCAAAGACATATCTTGACCCCTGACTTTAGCCAGCCAACTCCCTGACAGATCACCTCATTGGCTGCAGTTGTAATCCAGATGCTACCCCCATGGACTTATTCAAAAAGATATAAGGGGGTTATGTATATTTAATTAGGTCTATTTCTTTACTATGTATATTTCTTTATGTGTATTCCTTTACTGGGTTGCAGTTTTTCCCCTTTGGGCTTGTTTAATAGAAAATAGTAGAGGATATGTACTTCCTGGGAACAGTGTTGTTACTAGATCTATGTATAGGGAACTATTGAGTAAGACATTAATTGCGAGATAGATAATATTACTTACCATAGCCTCGTGGTGCCCCAAGGTGCATTATCTTTTTCCTTTTGCATAGGCCCAATAAACTGGGAAAATCTTAGGTAAGAAATATCCAATCCAATATCCTATCTTATCCGATAAGGCTAGGCTCTCCAAAATTATATGTTGCAGGTGGGCCTTTCACCTTGAACATTTGTCATGTTGACTTGACCAAGGCTTCAGTTGCTCTATGATCTGCCATACACCCCTGAACTTTGTTTTCCATCTTCAGGCAATGATGTATAACTAAGGCAGGTTTCCATGCAGCCCTGGTACTGGCTTGTATCAGGATGGGCTCCCTTACCACCCTGATGACAGAGAAACAACAATGACTTGCAACCAGTGCAGGTTTCCATGCCAAGCCACCCTGACAATAAAATGTAACCAGGACATGTTTCATGACACTCTGACTACATAGGACCTGTGAAATTCCAGGATCTCTAATTAATAAAGCATGACTGTGATAACTGCTATGAGAACTTTTCCTGGGACCTAGAGGGAAGACTTGGGGTTTAGACAAATTTAGATTGTCTGAAGCCTATAGCTTCCTGGTTAAGGGGATTTTGCTCTTAGGCAACACATTTTTTCTTCTTTATCCAGCTTTTACTGTGCATGTGCACAACTTTTTTAGCTTCCATATTGGAATCCCCTCCTCTTTTTTTGTATTGTTTTGTTTTGTTTTTGTTTTGTTTTGTTTTTTGGTTTTGTTTTGTTTTTGTTTTGTTTTTGTTTTGTTTTTGTTTTTGTTTTGTTTTGTTTTGTTTTTGTTTTTGTTTTGTTTTGTTTTTTTCGGCCACATCCGGTGATGCTCAGGGTTTTCTCCTGGCTATGCACTCAGAAATCGCTCCTGGCTTGGGGGAACATATGGGACGCTGGGGGATTGAACCACATCCGTCATAGGCTAGTGCATGCAAGGCAAATGCCTTACCACTTGTGTCACTGCTTCCCCACCTCTATTTTTAGTTTGGAAGTGTCTACTTTTATAGAGAACATAGGAATAAAAAATATTCTGGCTTATATCATCTTTCTGCACAGTGAAAACACAAGGGGGAGTTGTTGGAGTAATCAATTTTCACATTAATCAGGGAAGGGTTCTACTTTGTATGTTTTGGTTTCACCTGGGTGTGAAGAAACTCTAAATAGGCTTTCTACTTAAACCTGTTTCCTACCCATAAGGTGGTCCTATTCTTCCCAATAAAGACTAAGTTTCATATTTCTGCTGCTAGCTGCTGCTTTGTGGCAGAAGTTCCTGTACCTGTTCCATTAACCACCACCCCTAAAATAAGCATGTAAGTTGTATATTTTTCTTTGTTCTTTTATTTTGTGTTTAATAAGTACTGATTGTCATACTTTTATATCTTTTGTAACTATATATCTTTATATATTTATATAACATTATATCTTTTATAACTATAAAGCTGTTTGCATTAAAAGTTCTATATTTATACCTGAGTTAAGATGTTTTAAAATTTAGCAAATAGATATATAAAACATATATTTCTCCATTACATTTTTATTTTATTTTGGGAAGTTTATTCAGCAGTGTTCAGGTGTTAGGTTGGTCAGGCCAAGCCTACAATAAGGGTCTTGGCACGGAGAAGTGAAGAGACAGACACCTCTGGAAGGCACACAAGAAAGCTCCAGTTTATTCTGACCGGCCAGGGTCCAGTGCCTTGCTGTAACCAGGCTCAGGAAAAGGACCTCGTGGTTTTCTTTGTCAGTCCTTATATACCATAAGAAGGGGACAGGGGGTAGGGGACGATTTAACATTTCCTTATAAGGGCATAACATCTGCTAAGACATTCTGAGGCAGTGGAAAAGTGCTAGATATCACATGATAGTTATACCAGGAAGTTCCCTACAAAGAGCCATCATTACGGAAATTTCTACCTTGCCCCAGGGGAGTTTCCACACATCCACCCTTCAGAAAGGTCAAGCTCCTTTCCTGGAACTATTCCAGCCCTTACAATCTCCACTTCTTCTGTGGGAGCTTATAATCCTAGAAGCCTCTATTAGCCTGTGTCCAACTTCGGGTACATTTTTTATTGGGGGGGTCCCAGGGGCCAACTCCTAGTATTGTTGCCTTAACACCATAAGCTTTACCTCTCCTACCTGGGCCCTGATGAAAGCTGTGAGTCGGCTGATGGTGCAGGGCCCCACGGCTACAATGACTAGTAAGACGACTAACGGTCCCAGTAAGGGGAGTAGGTAAGGAAGGATACCTCCCCACAGAGACCATACAGGGCTTTCAAGTAGAGCCTTATTTCTTTTGGCTAAATCCTCTTGATGCCGGTGGATGCGATCTCTCAATATTCCTGATTTGTTGACATAAAAACAACACTCCTCCTGCAAAGCTACACGTAGCCCCCCTCTTTCTGCTAGTATTAAATCCAAGCCTTTTCTATTTTGAAGAACCACTTCAGCTAGAAAATTCGGTTGATTTTGTAAATCTTTAACAGACTGATATATCATTTTTACATCGGACATCAGTTGCTGAGACAATTTTTTTATAGCTCTCTAAGGTGATTGCTACCCCCTTGCTCCCAGTAGCCAGGCCCACAACACCCTCTTATTCACAGTCTGGGTAAGAGGGTGTCATTCTTGCTAATTGCTGTGCAGTCATGGTCACTGCTGCAGGAACACCAGGACTATCTGCCTTTATCTTCTTATTTAGGCTGTAAATTCCACCACGAAGATAAGGAGGTTTCTGCTTCTTCTTCTTTAATTCTGCAACTTAAAGGACTGTTGGGGTAGAGAGAAAATTAGAGCCCTAAACTTCAGTTGCCTTTCCTGCACTGGGCTAGACAGAGATGAAGCAATTTTATGCCTAGTAATCTTGCTACCTGCTTTAACCTTTGAGATAGATAGGCATAATGTTATTTTTAATTGTCAATTTGGTTTATTGTGTGGCCTTTCTTTTCCCTTTATTTCCCTGGTAGCTTTTTCTGATGACCATTCTGCTTCATGTTTTCCGTAGAGATATCACCCTAGAAGTCATTAAAGGGAATGTGGCCAAAGATCAATTTTCTGTAGCTACTTCAGGCTGGCAAGGGACTGTAGTTTCAATTTCTAGATAGGTTGAAATCTCAAATTTTCCTAAATGAGCAGTTAACTGGTTCGCTTCTGCAGTTGTAACACCTGAAAAGGATTAGATTAATTAGATTGGGGAATATTACTTAACCCAATCAGGCCCTGGAGCAGTAAATGGAACAACTTTGAATGGCACAGCTGTCCTTATTGTCTATAATGATAGCACAAATTAAACAACAAAAATCAAAGCATTATAGCATTATCAATACACACAGCTTTTAGTTACTTCAGCCAGACTAATGCTTGCATTTACAATTTATGATCTGGTCTATTACAACTAGTAAGAATATTTTTACGTAAGTTACTTCAAAGAAGTTGGTTTTAAGTTAGGCCCACTAGAATTTTAAATAGCTACAAAAATAGTTTTTCTCTTTATCTTTACCTTGTACCTTGCCAGATATTTGAATAACTTTTGGCTCTTTCTGGGGCACCCCCACTACTTACAGAGCTTTTCTGAGGATAGGTTGTAGACACAGCAGGTTTATCATGTTGGATGATGAGTTGATCAGTTCAGCATGATGATCTTGCAGATGGCCATGGGCATTTCATTCTTTGTAGGAATTTTCAGAGGTGACCTGTCTGTTCTACTCCTCTTCAGGTTTGGAAGAGACTGACCTCAAATCCTCTTTTTTTTCCTTTTCTTGAGACTGAGGGTTAAATGTGAGAGCAGGGCCCACAGGCTGTGGACAGTTAGTGCAGATTCAGAAACTCCTAGAGAAATCTTCAATTTCCTTACTCGAGCCATTCTTTTTGGTGTCTTCCTGGTCTTCACAGCCAAATACTTAAGGGTGCCTGCTTGTCACACCACCTCAACTCCAATTATTCCTCTGAAAGAGGAATTTTAAGATTTCCTGTCTGCATGGGGATCACTCCTCATACAGAGAGAAAAGCCATCTGCTTGTATCTTGTGCAAAGCAACTTGATACCGTGGCATAAAATGGTACTGAAAGGTTCTAGGAAAAGAGAAAAGGAAAATATTACTTAAATTTGCACAGAAAATTCTAGAATCTTTCCACAACAAAATATTTTATATTTTTAATTCTTTAAACCATGACCATATTAAAAAAGCCTCTTGTGATACAAATATTAATGTTATTGGTAGCAAATAGTAAAACATTTTAAAATAACATTTTAATTATGCTTAATTTTACATATAGAAAATAGAAGTTTACTTAGTCTTCTGGCCTCAGTTTACAGGCAGAAGACACCAGCAATTCACGTTACACAAATTAATTCTGAATACCAGGAAGAATGCTCACTACTTCTGGCAGATTTAGACTTTTAAAGAATTTATAAATAACAATCAGCAATTTTCAAAAACTTTTAAACTGAACCTCAATGATTTTTTAAATTCTTGACTATTTCAGTTAAAACTAGCTTTTATCTTTTAGATGTTTATAAGATTTCTTATTACCCCACCCAATTACATGAGAACACTATAACATGTTTTGAAACGTTTAAACTCCTTTTAATGCAACACATTAACTAATTTAACCAAGGTTTAATTATTTAGTTTGATTCTTGGTCCCTTTTGCACATTCTTAAACTTTCTGCATTCAGCCACTACTGATCAGCATGGGAGCTTTGACCTGCTCCATTTCTGACCTGGGCTGGTTTGCCCCTCCTTAGGCAACCTGGTGGTCCCCTGCTCCTGGGGGGGGGTCACCATATTGATGCTGAACTTAGTGCGGACATTCTATCGGCATAGCACACTACAGCCCAAAACTTCTGGACTCAAACGATCCTCTGGCCTCAGCCTCCAGAGTAGCTGGGACTACAGGCACTCGCCACCACACCTGGCAGTGCTTGAAACCATGCCGGAATTTGAGCTACCTTTCTTTTGCATGCAAGACAAATGCCCTACCTTTATTCTATTTCTCCAGCTCCTTCTCTTTTTAATACTTCTTCTCCACTCATCCTTTGGGAGTGGTTTTGCTGCTAAAAAAAAAAAAAACAAAAAACAAAAAAACAAACCAACAAACAAACAAACAAAAAAAACCCGCCATGTGCACCCAACTCAGAGCCAGCCTTTCCTTAAGGACCAGCTTTCCAAATTTACAGCCTAGAACCCAGCATTAGGGCCCAAGGAACAGAGCTTTAAATTGTCTGCTGCCAATTTGGAATTGCTTTGCTGAATATTTTTGCACCTAGCGGGACCAGATTCTATTGATTCCTTTTTCTTTAGGTATTTACAACCTAGTACCATTAAGATTTTTACATTAAATCTACCTTAAAACCTACCATTAAGTTTGGTGAGATAAATTTGACATGGAATTGAGATACTTTAACAATAACATGCATTCACAAAATTAATAATATTGTTTAAAAAGGCCAACCACAATAACTTGCAACATTTTTCACCCAATTGTTCATTCTAAGAAACTTCTAAGTCAGAACTTTAAACGCTCAAAAAAAATTTTTTCCAGGCGAAAAGAGGCCAATTAGCCTTGCTCCTTTCTCTAGTCACATGTTCATCTTTTCTCCAGGGACAATTTATCCCCTGCGGCCATTGAGAAATCTGGGGCTTACGATCTCCAACACCCTCTGCCATGTCCCTAGAATAACAAAGCTGGTCTAACACACAATTTCTCACCTAAGGAGAGGTAGCATTTTTCTTAGAGTTTCCCTCCATGTTTAAATCAGACAAAGAAAACACGAAACACAGAACCTCAGACAAATGACAAAAAACAAAAACAAAAAACAAAACAAAACAAAACAAAACCAGACTGACTGATGACAGACTGGCAATAGTACCACACTGAAACAGTCCCAATGAATGCATTCCTTAACACTTTTAGCTTTAGAATCAAGTCACAATGGAATGACCCATTAGCTGGCTATCCAACCTTAAAATCGGGCCACTCTGCTGCACAAAGGGTATGCCACTTCCCTTTCTTGACCAGGAAGGAATGATCCTTGGCTCTTACTTTCAGACCAATGAGCAATTCTGCACTCGGCTTCTGACCTCGGACCAATGATCCAGAGTAAGGGATAGAGGGGTTGTCCGTTGTTGTCCCATAATGACTCAAAAAAAAAAAAAAAAAAAAAAAAAGGACAACAAGAAGAAGCAAGAAAGCAAAAAATCGGACCCGAACCTTTACACTGTCCACACTCAGGTGGTGAGAATGCCTTTCTGCCGCCTATTATGCACCTGGGGCGCCTCCAGGGCCGTGACCTATAACACCAGAGTCTGTCTACTCACTACCACTCGAAACTTCTTCGAGTAGGGGCCTCGAGCCCTCAGTCACGCAAAACACAGTCCGATCACATAAAAGAACAAGAGCAGCAATAAGACAAAGTGGAAGACTCTGAAATCCGAAAAGAGAGGATGGAGATTAGCAGGCACCACCGGTTCACCAACCTGCAGAGACGGACCAAAGTGGGCCTACTGGCTGGCTCGTTCGTTGGGCCTATGATAAGGGTCGGCACAGGGAAGTGAAGAGATGACACCTCTGGAAGGCACACAAGTAAGCTCCAGTTTATTCTGACCAGCCAGGGTTCAGTGCCTTGCTGTAACCAGGCTCAGGCAAAAGACCTCGTGGCTTTCTTTGTCAATCCTTATATACCATAAGGAGGGGAGAGGGGGTAGGGGAAGATTTAACATTTCCTTATAAGGGCATAACATCTGCTAAGACATCCTGAGGCAGTGGAAAAGTACAAGATATCACATGATAGTTGTACCAGGAATTTCCCTACAATGAGCTGTCATTACGGGAATTTCTTCCTTGCCCCGGGGGAGTTTCCACACATCTGCCTTTTAGAAAGGTCAAGCTCCTTTCCTGGAACTGTGTTCCAGCCCTTACAGTTTGGGAGAACCATATGGGACACCAGGGGATCAAACCACGATCGGTCCTAGGCTAGCTCAGGCAAGGCAGATGCCTTAATACTTGCACCATTCAATATTTTCCTACATGTTGGTCTGCTTTAGTGCCCTCTCCCTGAAATTGGATTCATTGAATTCCAGCTTCAGTCTGGCAATGCCAGCAACACCTCTCTACTTTATACAAGGCATGTACGCCATTCACAGTACTATCTCTCTATTTCCTCAACATCCTTTTACATAAGAGAGGTCTATCACAACATTCTCTATTTTATATCATTTGCAGAATTTCAAGGTAACTTAGATTTTTTGGTATATTTAATAAAAGGGTGTTTTACATTATTATTAGAATTCATGAAGCATGCTGACCACACCTAGATAAGCAGAGTAGTTTTAATAATGCTGTTGGTTGTTGTCATGTAAACACAGTAATTCATTCATAAGAAACACATCCAGCTGTGCTGAGGGGGTAGAAGAACCTGGTTCACTTCCAGAAATTCTTGCCTTTTTATCAGAGAAAAATTCACAACATATGACATGTTTTCAAATATATTCCTTAGTTCTGGAGACACAGGCACATTTATGTTCTTATTGGAAGATTTTTCTTTGAATTTTATCAATGATAATGATGAACAGCTAGCATTATTTTGCCTTTGTTTTTATTATTTGGTGTGAAGATGATCACACCAAATGGTGTGCAATTTAGTGACAATTAAAATGAAGAAAATAATATTTTATTTTTAATTTAGCATTGTGATTTAGAAATTCATAGTTGAATTTTAGACAGACGATATTTCAGCTCCAGTCATACTCCTATTGTCAACCTTCATCTATCAGCATCTGGGAGATTTCACCCCATACCCTCCCTATCACCTTCTCCATCCCAAGTTCCAGCCTTCCATCCTAACAGATATTTTTTTAAATTTGGTTGATAAAGTTTGGGTCTCATGGTATCATGAGAATCATGCACCCATGAATATTTAGTTCTGTCCTTTCTTAACATCACCAATATACCTGAGTCCACTTGTTCCTTGTCCCATGTTACTTCACATTTGACTTTATCTACTCTATTTCTTTTATTCTACTTACTATACTCTGGGGACAAAAGTATTTTAACCAATCCCCATTTAAACTATTGTATTATTTCATGTGGTTATTTTAAATACTGCATATAAGTGGTATCCTGTACTTATCCTTCTTCTGACTTACTTTATTTAACATAATCTTTTTAGTTCCATCCATGTTACAGCAAGTTGCATGCTTGCATTATTCCTCACAGCTCTGTAGTATGCCATTGTATATAAGTAACACATCTTCATAATCCAGTCATCTGTTCTTGAATATCTAGGTTCAAAAAAATAAAGAAAAATTGTGCACAAACCCACCGTGTATTTGTGAGCATGCATATGTATATTGGGAGTGTGTTGCAATGTCTTCATCTTTATATATACAAAATGTTTATTTTGTATCTATATCTATATTTGAACTGGTTATTACATATATACATTACATATATACATTATATATCTATAATATTTTACAAATATTAATGGATCTAACAGTGTAGGGAGTTTTAAGGTAGTTGCCCTGGGTCCATAAAAACCCTTACTGAAATATTGTGAAGGGAAGAATTATTGGTTGGATTGATATTGGCAGTTGAGTTGATGACTGGCTGCACTTTCTGAATGGCACTACTGTAAGACCCTGCCTTTTCCTTTATACCTGTTTTGTCCTGCTAAACCCTTTATAGAAAAACTTTTTTGGTTGTAGTCATTCCTGAGTGACAACAGGAGGAAGGCATGATTGTGCCAGAACAGGGAGATAAACAGGGACCTCAGTATTTCCTTATGTAATGGCCAAACATCACGCAGTTACAGCATATTTAGGCTTGAGAGGCTTGGGGCAGTCCTGTTTCTACATTTCTTTATAATTCCAAAGAGCAACAAACTCTTGCCCAGTGAGTACTTCTGCCACATTTAGGGCAAGATGTAGGTGGTGGTCTTGAAAATGCATGGTTTAACATGGCCCCATAATCTCTAAGCTTAAAACCTAGTCCAGCAGCCAGGCTGCCTCTGGACTGAGTAAACCTCAAGTGTTCACCTACGTTTCGGCAAGCTTTTATGTAACCCATCACATCTTCCTTTTCTCTGAAGTTCTTGTTTGCATTCTCAAAGGCAAGCTGCCTAATGGGATTTTCCTGGATTTCTTTCCCTTTCACCTACCTTTGGACTGCCTCAGTCAGTTAGCCAATGAATTAAGTAAAAGGATCTGTAAACCCGGGAAGATTCTCGGAAAACCACCTTTGTAATCTGCATATGAATCTTTTTCCCAAATAGTCAATGCAAGTTCTCAAACCTAACCCAAAACAGTATGATAGGCCTTCCTCCTGCTGTCACCCAGGAACTACTTCAGCCAAACATGTTTTTTCTTCCTCTTAAGAGATTAATATGACAAAACATGTGGGATGAGGGACCAGGCTCTTCCAGCAATGCCATTCAAAAACTTTAGCCAACTCTCAATACAACTGTCAAGATCACTCTAACCAATAACCTCCATAAAAAACTTTGCCCCCCCCCCACCACCACCACAGTTTTCCAGCAAGGGTTCTTTTGCAGCAGGACAATTACTTCTCAATTTGGCACAGAATTTCCCCTTGAATCCTAGTATCTGTTTCCTTTGAGGTGTATAAGCTTCTTTTAAATGCTACCTATGGGATGGAAGAAACTATTCACCCAATACCCGTCAGATAAGGGGCTAACATTTAAGATATACAAGTGCTGACAGAACTTAACAAGAAAAATATATCTAACCCTATAAAATAGGGAGAATAAATGAACAGATACTTCCTCAAAGAAGAAATACAGAAGACCAAAAGGCAAATGAAAAAAATCCTTCACATCACTAATCATTAGGGAGATGTAAATCAAAACAATAATGAGGCACCATCTCACACCACAGAGATTGGCACATTGGCACACATCACAAAGAACAAGAACAGTCATTGCTGGTAGGGATGTGGGCAGAAAGAAACAACTCTCATTCACTGTGGGTGGGAATGCCATCTAGTCCAGCCTTTATGGGAAGTAATATGAAAATTCCTCAAAAAACTGGAAATTGGATCCAGCTAGAGAACTACTCAGAAACACAAAACCACAATACAAAAATGCCTTCATCACACCTATATTCATTGCAGCACTATTTACAACAGCCGGAATCTGGAAACAACCCAAATGCCTGGCAATAAATGACTGGCTAAAGAAATTGGTACATAGATACAATAGAATACTATGTAGCTGTCAGGAAAAATGAAGTGATGAAATTTTTCTATCATGGATAGGAATGAAAACTATTATGCAACTGAAACAAGTCAGGGGGAGTGACAGGGACACAAAATCATCTCATTCATTCATGGAATTTAGGAAAAATAAAAGATAGTATGGTAATAATACCCAGAGACAATAGAGATAAGGGCTGTAAGGACTGGCCCATGCTAAGACGCTTGCCAAAAGATTGGTGAGTGCAGTTAGAGAAATAACTACATCAACAAACATTGTGGTAATAGTATTGAGTGAGAGAAATAGAATATCTGTCTCAAAGACAGGCAGAGGGTGGGGGAGAATGGAGGCTGGGGCATTGTTGGTGGAAAGATTGCATTGATGAAGGGAGTGTACTTATGTATGACTGAACCCCAACTACAATCATGTTTGTAATCATGGCTCTTAAATACATAAATTAATAATAAAAAAAGAGTTTGTAATTGAGAGGACTCTTCTCTTAAAGTGACTGACTCCATTTTTCGGATCAATCTCCAAGACTGGTGCTTTATCTTATCTTTTTTTTTTTTTTTTTGGTTTTTGGGCCACACCCGGTGACGCTCAGGGGTTACTCCTGGCTATGTGCTCAGAAGTCACTCCTGGCTTGGGGGACCATATGGGACGCTGTGGGATTGAACCACAGTCTGCCCAAGGCTAGCGCAGGCAAGGCAGGCACCTTACCTCTAGTGCCACCGCCCGGCCCCCTGGTGCTTTATCTTAATGAGATCTCTTTGATGCACTACTGCCAGGTATATGTGAACATTGCAATTATGATAACTGATGAGCACAGCACCTAGAAAATGTGCAAGTACTATGGTCAACAATGTGCTGTCCAGAGGATGTGCATGTCAAAGCACAGTTGTTAGAGCCTGAGTTGAAGGACGGGACCACACAATTGAAATAAAGCAAAGAAAAGCTTTATTTTGTCAATCAACAAGTTACAAAATGATCAATTAAAGCCCCTACTACAGAAGGCTCTAGACTTCTAGCCATAAAAGGACATGTTAAAACAGTCTAGAAGCACCCTAGAAACACATTAGACAGCAGCCAATCAACTTTAAAGTTAAGACTTCCTGCTTCCTGGCTGGAGTGATAGTACAGTGGTAGAGTGTTTTTGTTTTCCTTGCACATGGCTGACCCAGGACAGACCCAGATTCAATCCCTGACATCCCTATGGTCCCCCCTGCCAGGAGTGATTTCTGAGCACAAAGCCTGAAGATACCCCTGACCACAGCCGGGAAATCAAAAAGAAAGAAAGAAAGAAAGAAAGAAAGAAAGAAAGAAAGAAAGAAAGAAAGAAAGAAAGAAAGAAGAAAGAAAGAAAGAGAAAGAAGAAAGAAGAAAGAAAGAAAGAAAGAAAGAAAGAAGAAAGAAAGAAAGAAAGAAAAGAAAGAAAGAAAGAAAGAAAGAAGAAAGAAAGAAAGAAAGAAAGAAAGAAAGAAAGAAAGAAAGAAAGAAAGAAAGAAAGAAGAGAAAGAAGAGAAAGAAAGAAAGAAAGAAAGAAAGAAAGAAAGAAAAAAAGAAAGAAAGAAGAAGGAAGGAAGGAAGGAAGGAAGGAAGGAAGGAAGGAAGAAAGAAAGAAAGAGAGAGAGAAAGAAAGAAAGAAAGAAAGAAAGAAAGAGAGGAAAGAAAGAAAGAAAGAAAGAGAGAGGAAAGAAAGAAAGAAAGAAAGAAAGAAAGAAAGAAAGAAAGAAAGAAAGAAAGAAAGAAAGAAAGAAAGAAAGAAAGTAAAGACAGAAACTTAACCTTTAAGTGGAAACTTAGCCTTATTAGCCCTAAATGGAAACTTAAATGGAAACTTAACTTTGGATTGCCAAAATTGCTCCAGACTTCACACAGGAAGCATCAAAACCAGCAAGTGTGAGAGCCACTCTTATAAAAAAGAGTGGGGTGCTTGGTGAGCATAAGTGCAAGCATCACAACTGCAAAAGTGAGAATGAATACTGTGTTTGAGTTTATACTTACTACAAACAGCAAAGATTACAACCCAGGGTGTATGTGACCCTTGGTCAGCAAAACTGTAATTGCAATAAGGAGGAAAGTAGGAAAATAAAATACATTGTAATTAAAAAAATACTTTAGCAAATGATGAATATATATATATATATAACTCTTAAAGGAAATATTATAATTAATTGGGAAAATGTTACATTTATTTTAGAATCAGTAGCAGTAACAGGATGCTCAGTGTCACTGTCACTGTTCAGTTCAATGACATGCAGAATCTCCAGGTCCTAAAGAAAAATGTGTGTTTTGAGTCCTTTGGCATCACTCAGAAGACACATGTTCTTGCTAAAATCAAGTAGGTGAAGGTCCTCAAGGAAGACATGCCAACTGCACGTATTCAGTATCTTTTTTGTACCTCAGTCTCAGTATTTCTATTGATAGCTATACAAAACATGGTAGTCACTTCATGGCTATTCAGCACTTTCCCATGTCTAGTCTATACTGGTTTGCTCTTTTAAGCATAATATACATTATATATATAAATAAATAAATAAATATATATAATTGGATTTTTTGGTGGGGCATATCTGGTGATCCTCAGGGGTTACTCCTGGCTATGCACTCAGAAAACGCCCCTGGCTTGGGGCACCACATGGAACGCAGGGGAATTGAACCAAGGTCTGTCTTGGGTCAGCTGCGTACAAGGCAAATGCCCTACTGCTGCGCTATTGCTCCAGCCTCAATATTATCACATTTTAAAGATAATATCCAATGCAAGATGTAATAATTTTGGATAACATGTTGATATGCTGATAGAGTGGCTTAAGGAGTATATTCCCATTGATTTAACTGGTTTTCTACATTTTTCAATTGTAGTGACTAGAAAAATTAAAATTGTATATGTGAGTGTCTGAGTTTTATTCAATATTTACTAGAAAGTTTTGGTCTAAAATAAATTTGAGTTGCAAGCCAATAGTCTAGGTAGGGCAAAATGTTGGCAAAATGGAGGCAGTCTCAGGCTGCAGTAGATAACACTAATCACAATTAGTTCTCTACTCTATAATGTGAGAACCCAAAGCTAGATTCTGGGACTTGTGCAGTGAAGTTGCTGGTTATGGTCTGCAGAAGTCATGGAGTTGATACTGGCTGCATCGATGAGAACTTGTAGTTTCAATGTGGAATGGAAAATGATTGTGATGTCATGAATATCAAATATAGTGCTAGGCATTTGAGACTGGAGGAGCAAGTAATTTCTGTATCTTTTATTAGAATCTTGAGCAGGCCAGTGTCTCACCATCAGTCTATCATATTCTTTATTCACACAAACTTCTGGATATAAAATAAACTTCAAAATTGTTTGTGGAGTTATATTGAAATCATTTCTTTGTTAAAAAACACTTTCCTAATGAACATAAATAGAAGACTATAACCAGAGATCTAAGAGCATTAAAATATTCAGAGGGAAAATTTTTTTAATTCTAAATGCAACAAATTAGACAAACTCCCATTTCCTCTTAATTTACCTGTAGAAATAAACATATTTTTAACTTGCTTTTATTTTTCAGAATTGTTATAGTTTTCTTTATTTTTATTTCTCTTTTTTTTTTTTGAAAAAATACAGTTTAATAAAACAAACCAAATATCAGATACACCAAATAACTTCAGATTCATTTTAGAGCTTCCTCTTTGGATATTTTATGGACAGTCAGTTCCCCACTGAGTGCAGGCGGCCTGGGGGTGCACTCACAATGAACAGTCACCCCCCTCTCAACACATAAGTAACAGCAACTGCTGCTCAGGTGTGAATGAAGGCCCACAACCTGAGGATGGGGGATGGCAGTGCTGGTTTCTCAGGAGGTTCAGAAGGCCAGTTTCTTCATCAGCTATTTTTATTCCTCTTATCTAATGATGCACACAGTTTAAATCTGGTTTACATCAAGGTCACACCACCAACATCATTTGATGATGTCTTGGTGACTTACTATGACAGATCATTTCTATCCCTTATCTTTCTTAACCTCATTGAACTATTTGATAATGGTAATTAATCTACTCTTTTGACGTGTTTGTTATCTTGGGTTCTGGACATCGTTATTTCTTTTCTTACAGATCTGGATTTTAAAGAATGATTTTTAATCTTTAATTTAAATTTAAAATTTTAAATCTTTAAATTTAAAGAATGTCTTAACCTGTTATACAAATTTGTATTTTGGGGGGCCAGAGAGATAGCATGGAGGTAAGGCATTTACCTTTCATGCAGAAAGTCATTGATTCAAATCCTGGCATCCCATATGGTCCCCTGTGCCTGCCAGGAGCGATTTCTGAATGTGGAGCCAGGAGTAATCCCTGAGTGTTGCCAGGTGTGACCCAAAAACCAAAAACAAGCAAACAAACAAACAACCCCCCAAAAACCAAATTTGTATTTTACAATCTTTTGTTTACAGTTATATATCATTATACTTATATCACATGGTTTCAATTTTCATAATATTTATATATTATTAAATATTAATAGGTATTAATATTATTAATTTATTTATTAATAATAGGTATCATTTATTAAATAGGTATCATTGTGCTGATGGCTCAAATGACTATATCTGCTTCAGTAGTTTTTTTCTTTCTGAACTCCAGATTCCAATGCCCATTTGCCTACTTAAGTTAGTATTTTGATTGTCTCTGAGGTTCTACAAAGAGAGTATTCTTTATTATGAACCCCCCAAATCTGCTTTAAATCCTTATTATTTTCAAATAATGTTGATATTATTTATACATATATATATATATGTGTGTGTGTGTGTGTGTGTGTGTATACTTGGTCAATTTCTTTCATTGCTCCTTTTAGTGCTAGTATATTCTTGTAAGGTTTCAGCCTGGTTGACATATCAAGTGGTGACAAAGCAGTGTTGAAGGCTCCCACTATTATTGTGCTGTTAATGGTATATTTCTTCAAATTTGTCAGCAACTGTTTTTAATATTTTGCTGGTTTCACTTTGGGTAAGTATATATTTAGTAGTGTTATTTCCTGCTGTACATATCCCTTAATTATTCAGAAATTTCCACCTTTGTCCCTTATAATTTTTTAAGTCTAAAATTTGTGTTCTCTGAAATTAGTATAGCCACATAAAACTGGATACACTCTTCTCCAATGAACATGGGTCATTCTCCAAAATAGATTACATGGTAGCCCAAAAACATATCTACATAAAATGAAGATGATAGAAATTCTACATATTACTGTCTAAGATCATATTGCACTGAAATTAGAAGTGAATAACAAGCAGACACAGAGGAAATATTTCAACAATTAGAAATTCAACGTCTCTCTACTGAACAACCAGTGGGTCAGAAACAACAAGCAATGGAGAAATCAAAAGATTCCTGGAAACAAATGTGAATGAAGACACGAGATAAGAATATGTGGGACACAGCTAAAGTGGTACTAAGAGGAAATTTTATAGCTTTGCAAGCATTCATTGAAAAGCAAGAGGGAGCCTACAAAAATAACTTAATAGAACATTTATAAAATTGAGAAATGATTGACAACATGAAACATAAATAGAAAGATGAAAAGAAATAGTAAAGCTTAGAGCAGAAATCAATGACTGGGAAATCAAAAAACAATCTGAAATATTAATAAAAGCAGGAGTTGTTTATTTAAAAAAGATCAATAAACCAAAAACAAGCTCAAAACAAAGGAAGAGAGAAACTTAATAAATCGATTTAGAAATGAAAAGGGGGGGATTACTACAGATGCTGTTGAAATTCAAAGAGTAATCAGAGATTGCTTTGAGAAACTCTATGCCATAAATATCAAGACATGGAAGGAATGGATAAATTCTTGAACTCCTATAACCTCTAAAGGCTAAACTAATGTGATCTGGCATATTTAACTATCACTATTGAGGAAATAAAAAGATAATCAAAAGTCTTCCCCAAAACAAAAGCTTGGGATCAGATGGATCCACTAATGAATTCTTTTTAACCTTTAAGAGGACCTACTGCTTATAATTTTTAGATTCTTTGCAAAAATTAAAGAAACAGAAATACTCTCAAATAGTTTTTATGAAGCTAACATCACTTTGATACCAAAACCAGACAAAAATGCTACACTAAATCAATTTCCCTGATGAAAACAGATACAAAGGTCCTCAACAAAATCCTAGCAAATAGGACCCAAAGTCTCATCAAGATCATATACCATGACCAAATAGGATTAATTCCAGAGATGCAAGGATGCTTAAACACACACAAGTCAATCAATATAATACATCATCTCAACAAAGGAAAAATAAAAACCATGTGATCATGTCAATAGATCAAGATAAGATCCAAAACCCATTTATGATAAAAACTCTCAACAAGATGGGAATAAAAAGAACAATTCTCAATATAGTCAAGGCCATTTACCACAAGTCCATGGCAAACATTATATTCAATGGAGATTAGCTAAAATCTGTTCTTCTAAAATCTGGCAGAAGACAAGTTTACCCGCTCTCACCACTCTTATTAAACATAGTACTGGAAGTACTTGCCATAGCAATTAGGCAAAAAGATATCAAGAACATCCAGATAGGAAAAGAAGAAGTCAAGTTCTCACTGCTTGCAGATGACATGCTACTATATTTAGAAAATCCTAAAAGGCTTTGCCAAAAAGTTTCTAGAAAGAATAGATTCACATAGCAAAGAGGCTGGCTACAAAATTAACACACATAAGCAATGGCCTTTTTCTATGCCAATAATGATAGAGAAGGAATAGACATGAAAAATCAACCCCATTCACAACAGCAAAACAGAAGTACAAATACCTTGGAATTATCTTAACTAAAGAAGTAAAGGACCTATACAAAGAAAACTATAAAACATTGTTTCAAGAAATAAAAGAGAACACAAGGAATTCAAGACATATACCCTGCTCGTGGATTGGGAAGAGTAGCATCATTAAAATGGCAATACTCCACAAGCATTATACATTTTTAAATGCAATCCTCTAAAGATACTCATGATATTTCTCAAAGAAATGGATCTAACACCTCAGAAATTCATTTGGAACAATAGATACTCATAAATGGCTAAAGCAACCCTTAGGGAAAAAAAGAAAAGATGGGATGCATAACTTTCCCCAACTTCAAATTGTACTACAAGGCAATATTCATTAAAACAGTATGATATTAGAATAAAGACAGAACTTTAGATTAGTTTTTTTTCGTTTTTTGTCTCTTGTTTTTCTTTTACCATTTCACATAAATTAATTCTTCCTTTTTAAAATTATCTTCTGCACCTCAAAGGACACAATGACTAGGATACAAAGGCTACCCACAGAATGAGAGACACTATTCACCCAATATCTATCTCATAAAAGGTCAATATCTAAGATATATAAGGTACTAACAGAACTGAAAAAACAATCTAACCCCAGAAAATAATGGTGGGAGAAATGAATAAACATTTCTTCAAAGAAGAAATACATATGACCAAAAGGCACGTAAAAATGCTTCACTTCACTAATCGTCAGAGAGATGCAATCAAAACAACAATGAGATATCATCTCATGCCACAGAGACAGGCACATATCACAAGTACAAAAACGACTACTACTGGATATGGGGAGAAAGAAACTCATTCACTGCTGATGGGAATGCCATATAGACCTATCTTTCAAGAAAACAACATGGCTATTCCTTAAAAAACTGGACATATAGGGCTGGAAAGATAGCACTGTGGTGACGACCAGTGATTCAAATCCTGGCATCCCATATGGTCCCCCAAAATTTCTGGGAGCAAGTTCTGAACACAGAGCCAGGAGTAACCCCTGAGTGCCACTGGGTGTGACCCCAAAACCAAACCAAACCAAACTAAACCAAATTAAACCAAACCAAACAACAACAACGAAACTGGACATACGATCCAGAAATACCACTCCTAGTGATATACTCTAGGACCACAAAAACACCATAAAATAATGCCTTCTGCACTCCTATGCTCTTATCAGTGCTTTATACGATAGCCAATATCTGGAAACAATGCAGGTGCCCAACAACAGATGAGTAGCTAAAGAAACTATAGTGTTAGAAAAACTGAAGTAACAAAATTTACATAAACATGAATGGCTATGGAGACTATTATACTGAGTGAAATAAGTCAGAGGGAGAGAGAGATTAACACAGAAAAGTTTCACTTATCTTTGAGGTTTAAGAAAAATAAAAGGGAGCCGGAAAAATAGCACAGCAGCATTTGCCTATCCAGGACCAAAGGTGGTTAGTTCGAATCCCAGCGTCCCATATGGTTCCCTGTACCTGCCAGGAGCTATTTCTGAGCAGATAACCAGGAGTAACCCCTGAACCCCTGAGCGCTGCCGGGTGTGCGACCCCCCCAAAAAAGAGAAAGAAAAGGGGCAGGAGAAATAGCATGGAGGTAGCACATTTGTCTTGCATGCAGAAGGATGGTGGTTCGAATCCTGGCATCCCATATGGTTCCCTGAGCCTGCCAGGAGCAATTTCTGAGTGTAGGACCAGGAGTAACCCCTGAGCGCTGCCAGGTGTGACCCCAAAACCAAAAATAAATAAATAAATAAATAAATAAATAACAGGATAGTAATAATACCCAAAGACAATAGAGATGAGGGCCAGAGGGACCAGCACATGACATGAAGCTTACTACAGAGTGGTGAGGGTAGTTAGAGAAATAACTACACTAACAACTACCATAAAAATGTTCGAGAAATACAATACCTGTTTCAAAGACAGGCAGAGGATGGGGGAGGAGGTAAAAGGGGGACACTGGTGGCTAGAAAGTAGTACTGTTGAAAGAGGTATGCATTTCATGACTGAACCCCAATTATGAACATGTCTGTAACCATTATGCTAAATCTAAATAATTTAAATTTAATTAATTGATCAACCTAATAATTAACTCAAGTAAAAATATTAAAAAAAACACAACTCATGGATTAAATATAGAATTTCTGGGCCAGTACAATATTACAGGAGTAGTTAAGGCTCACACAAGGTAACTGGCCAAGCTCTGTTCAAGCACCACTAGGTGTTGTCCCAAAGACCCCTTCCTACCAAATATAAGAGATCATTTCAGGATGAATCTAGTCTTTTCTCTCTGGACCTGAGTTAAATGCTTTTTTGAGGGAGATTAATTAATTGATTAATTTTCTCTGTGTTAGTACTCAGGGGCTCTGTGGGTAGGAATGAATCCTGAGGGTCCTGGACAACCATTTGTGGTCCCTGGGTTTCAAACCCAGGTCATCTATATATATATATATATATGGCAAGTGCCTTATCCAGTGCTATCTCTTTGGCCCAAATCCTATAATCTAAATGGGAAGTAGTATTCCTTTACTTAAATATTGTACTTTTTAGAGACTAATAATAACAGCCCCACACTCAAGAGAGGATTATACTAGGCATGTCTGGTTCCATAAACTGCGTTAAAAATAGTATCATTTACAACTGAAGCATTTTCTTTATTAACATTCTTTATGCCCTTATTCTTGTACTTGTTTACCTTGCTTAGGTAAATAAATAATTATTTACTATGATTTAAATAAAATCCATGACTAGGTATATCTTTGTTTCTTCTCATCCACCTTTTATCCTCTATATGTACATAGGGTCTGGGTATCATCTTTCACCTATTATTTTAAAACTGTATACAGGGTGAGAAAGCATAAATTCTGTTAGTTGAAAGAAATGCAATTAGTGTTTTGGGGGCATTTGTATGTATCTCTAGAACATACATTACATGTCATTACATGCATTACAAGGTCATTACAAGGTCGAGGTCATTACTTCCCATTATTTGCAAAATAACAGGAAGAATTGTTTCCACATTCCAAAGTTAGAAAATTTGGGAACAAATTTATGAAATTAGAAACTGAGATACCTAATAGAGAATTCTAACAGAAACAAAATTTAAGTATGAGAAATTTCATATCAACAGAGGTAAGATATTCATATCTAAATACCTAGAAATGCACCTAAAACATTTTTATTCAATATAAAGTGACACCATGTTACGAGTCATATTGCCAAAAGGTGGCAGTGTTTTGTTTTGTTTCCTTAAAACCTCATTTTCTAGCGGTATAATTTTCAGATATATTCTAACTCTAAACTATTTTTAAAACAATATTAATAATTATGCTCGAAAATAATTATGATTGAGATAAAGTGTTTTTTAAAAGGAGAGTTTAAGAATCTCTTATTTGAAAAATAAGACATTTTATGGAATACTTTGATTTGGGGAAAAAAAGAACAAAACAAAAAAATTTATTATTTTAGGGGAGGTTTCATACCCAGTGACACTCAGGGGTTACTTCTGGCTATGTGCTCAGAAATCGCCCCTGGCTTGGGGAACCATATGTGACACTAGGGATCGAAACAGTGGTTGGTCCTAAGTTAGCTTGTGCAAGGCAAGTGCCCTACTGCTCTTTGCCACCGCTCTGGCCCCAGAACAAAACAAATTTTAAAGAATACCAGAATCATCATACAAACATTTTGTTTCTGTTTATTAGCTTATCTCTCTGATGTTCTACTCTGTTTTAACAATGAGTTTATTTTCAAGTATGTAAGACATGAGCATATTTTCAGCATTGATCTATGAAAATACCTGTTTATTTTGTGTTCATAGCAGACAGTGTATTTTCATGAATGTCATTAAAAGTATATTTTAAGAAGAAGCAAAAAATGCATTTCAATTGGTGAGTTTGTTAGAGTACACACAAATATGTTCTTAAATTATTTGTACTTAAAACAAGAGTGACTAGAACAAGAATAATTGAACATTATTTTAATCCCAAATATATTAAACTTGTTCCAAAAATCTTTAAAAAATAGGATACTTGAGGCAAAAATTTTATTTTATAAGCATATCCTGGCAAGAAGTGAACTATCAGTTAGTTATTATAAACAAGTCCAGATTTCTTAATTAAAATACAAAACATTGGCTCTCCTTCTTAGTCTGAAATAAGTTATGTCTTAGGAGACTGCAATTATGATGGTGCATTCTCATGCCACTGATGGTTGTCTGTCAGTGATCACATAAAATTTTAATTTTTTAGAGCTTCTCAACTGTTACTTCTTTGATTAAAGCTTGGCATAAAAGTTCAAAAAAGAGAAGTTTAAGTATTTTGTTTTGAGTTTGAGTTGAACACCAGCATTCTTTTTAACTCTTATAAATGTGGGGAAAATTTTCCCTTTACTATGACTATATTTTTGGTCTAAGGAATGTTAACTGTCCATCTTTCTTTTATACAGTGTATAATGAGCTGTGCTTGGCAAATAATGCCAAATTAATGAATCCTGTGGAGTGCTTTTAATTTTAAAACAATGTTTAAGAATGCTGTTTATGCATTTAATAAATGTTTTCAGATGGTGAACTGAAATTTGGTTTCATAATTGATTTCATCAAAAGTGAATACAATGTTATTTTTCAGTTATTAGTTGCAGAGTTCTTTTAAGTGGCTGACTACTCACTTTTTATTTTATAATATCTTCAAATTTATTCACATTCAAAGTATTCATGTATGGCCAGTTTGATGATTCTTTACTCACTAACCTAAGAACCTTTCTGAAAGAACAGGTTTGGCAAGCTTTAATTTCATCTTTTTCTTTTCTCTTTTCTTCCAATTCAAAGATTGTAAAGAGAAGGAAAGCAGCCTCCAATTGGTCCAGGAGAAAAAAGAAAGAACAAAAGTCACAAAATTTTAATCTTGAATGTTTACTTGAATGTTTGCTTTTATGAGTCTTTCTCAAGGAATTTCTATTATTTAAAAAGGTGAAACTGTAAGTTCCAGAAAGCTGATCTTTCTGAACAGCACCTTTTTCTAGATACTCTAATTTGTCTGGTGCATTTTGCTAGTGTTATTTTAGGGGGTGACAATGAAAAACCACACATAAAAACCCCTTTAGAGTCAAATATTATAATTGTGCTTTAAATGGGAGGATAGGGTTTTGTTGAACTGCACTTTCAAAGTGCAGACTGTTAAGGGTACAGGCACAATCATGAGCTACATTTCTTAAAATTCCATGTTAATTTTGGTAAATTATTATAATTTGTAAACATTTTTAATGGTTGGCTTATAATCACTGTTATTTGCAACAAGTAGATGCTTAATACATATATTTTAAGCAATTAAAGGGAAACTTAATTCTATTGGGTATTTATATGCCAAACATGAAGATGCATAATGCTACTTAGTTTATATAATTCATGTAAATGACAAAATAAGTAGAAAAGTACTCTGTTTTTTCATGATTTGGCCACCAAGTAATTAAACTTATAGCTATATGAACATTTATTATTTATTATTACCCTTATGCTGTCTTTATATTTTAAAAATCAACTAGTTCTCATAAATCCAAGTAAGCTCTTAAATTCAAGTAGCTCTTAAACATAGACTTAAAACCACCATGTTACTTTGCATATTTAATTACAATTGTTATTGTAATAACAATGCACATGTATTGTTAAAGATCAGTGTTAGAGAAGTTTTGTGAGAAAAAAAATCTTAAATGACAAAAATGGTACAATTTGTTTAGAAAACAGTGCAAACTATGACTCACACTTGTCATCACAGCCCTTAGAAATTAAGTATATACCTTACACAGGACAGGCCTGGGTTCATTTCCCAGCATCCTATATAGTCCCCCAAACCTGCCAGGAGCAATTTCTGAGCATAGTAGAGTCAAAAAACCTCTGAGGGCTGCCACATGTTGCTAAAACACTCCAAAGATAAAAAGATAAAATATGTTAAGCATATCATTTCTTTATAAAAAATTAAGTAACTGAAGCAGATATCTTAATAGCTATTCTCCTTTATAACAAAGTAAGCAGTGGCAAAACACTACAGATTGGAGTATTCTGGTTCCAAATGGCTCCTTTATCAAGTACAATATTTTTTTCAGGTATGCACAGTATAAATTTTGGAGGATTCTTTTTCAGTCATTGTTGTTAGGTAAATTGTCAAAGCTAGTGAGCTTTCTCTTTTCACTAACCAAGTTCAACACCTGGTGCAATAGTTTATTAGTACTATTAGACTTTTGTTGTTTTGTTTTGTTGTTTTGTTCTGGGATATCATAGAAATCTATTTTAGAACAAATATAAGAAATAAAAGAAAAGGTCATACCAAGAAGAAAAAATAGCTGTAGTCCTTCAGGAGAGAGATGGGAAAAAAATAACAACATATTACATTGTTTCTTTGTTAATAAAGTAATGTGAATTTCTTGATTTTGTCTAACTATATTCCACTGTAGTCAAATAGCGATCATTTAGAATAATCAATTTTCTATCATAATTATTAAATATACATTTCTGCTAATAGTATTTTAGTGGAAGTAATATGTTGCGTCTTATGTTATCATCCAATAGAAAAGAGTACAAGGGTATAAAATCTGCCAGACCATGTGTCCACAATAATTAGTTATGAAACCAATGGAGTTTTAAGAAGCATTTTTTATTTTCTCATTTAGTAAGGTTAATTTTTTTAAATTGTTTTTCCCCATTTTGCTGCTGAAGAGTGAGATTCAGGAAAGTGTCTCCATTCTTATATTCACATATTTTATGACTTCACAGTAAAACTTTGAGATCATTCCAACAGTAAGTACAAGACCATTAGTCTAATTTCCTAATTGTGGATCTCATTGTTTCATACAAAACACCATGCTCTGAAAACCAAAACCGCTAATTACAGAAGACTGATTACAACAACAGTGATGGAACAGAACTTCTAGAACCATAAAAAAAGATTCTATCCTAGCCTTCGTCCTATGACTTGCACAAATAACAAGATCTCTAGCTACAGAGGTCTGATCTTATTAACTATAACGGAGCAAATAGTTTCCTGGCACCATAAAAAGACCTTGGGGTGTGATAATGATAGTGAGCCTGTAGTTATTCCCAGGGCAGTATGCTTCAAGGGAGGAGAAACCCTGTATCTCTTAGGCCAAAGAAATTCCCTTTCTAATTTTCCCAATACTTACTGTACCTCGGCAAAAAAAAAAAAAAAAATAGTACTACAAACCCTTGCCCTCACCAGCCCTCCTTTTTTTTCTTCTTATTTTTTCTTTTTCTTTTCTTTTCTATTTTATTTACTTTTTCTTCTTTATTGTTATTTTATTTTAGTTTGTTCTCATGGTTATAATATAATGGTGGTTGTTTTTAATAGCCGGGTGCTTTTATTTGTAATTGCTGGGGTTTTGATTTGTTGTTTTGTTTTTCATTTTTTTGTTTTGTTTCTCATCTTTTTTCCCTTTCTATTTTTAAATTGATATTTATAACCTCTAGACATAATACTTCCAGTTATGGTTTCCTTTCTTAATTTTTTTTTATTTTTTACTCAATAGAACCAGATAACTTGAATCATCTTGTGCTGCCTAATGAATTGAGGGGTAAAAATGAATGGTACCAGGACCAAAGAGTCGTATGAACATTGAGTGGAAATAAAAAATGATCAGACTCAAATACCAACCCAAAGTCAAAGACAACAGAATAGATACTCATTCTACAATAATCTACACAAATAGGGGAGCAATTACACTCGCAGTCCAGGTGCCAAATGAGAGAGATATGGGATGCATGCTGGGAACAGGGAGAAAGGGAGAACAACACTGGTGATGGGAATGGCCCTGTTTCATTGTCACTATGTACCTTAAATATTACTGTGAAAGAGTCATAATTCACGTTGATCACAATACAAATTATTAAAAACAAAGAAAAAAAGCACCATGCTCAAACATCATTTGTTTAATTCCAGAACTTTAATTGGAAAACTAAGCAATGGGGATATTATCCAATTGCTTTTGGTCTCAGTGAATTAATATTTTTAAAGTACATGTGACTTTTGTATTATATCTTTGTAAACAAATAAGTACATAAATAAATGAAATTTAAGAATTCTAGTATTACATTAGAAACTGATCATATAAATGTTCACAGATGATATCAGAGTGATAAGCATAGCAGGTAGGGCATTTGTCTTGTAAGATGCTGACCTGGATTTAATTCCTGGCATCTCATATGGTTCCCCAAGACTGCCAGAGCACAGAGCCAGGACTAATTTCTGAGCACCTCTAGGTGTGGCCACAAAACCAAAAAAACAAGGAAAGGTGCTTTTAGATAGTAGACAATTAATAATCACCATATCTAAATAACTTTTCTATGGGGCAGAGTGATAGCACAGCAGGTAGGGTGTTTGCCTTAGGCACAACTGATCTGGGTTCAGTCCCACATCCCATATGGTTCCTCAAGCCTGCCAGGAGAAACCTGAGTGCTACTGGGTGTGGCCCAAAATCCAAAGAAAAGAAAAAAGGAAAGAATTTTTCTAGAAGGGGTCGGAGTGATGGTACTGTGGTAGGACGTTTGCATCCCATGCAGCCTTCCTGGGATAGACTCATGTTCAAACCCTGGCATCCTATATGGTCCCCTGAGCCTGCCAGGGGCAATTTCTGAGTGCAGAACCAGGAGTAACACCTGAGGGCTTCTGGGTATGGCCCCCAAACAAAACAAAACAAACAAACAAAAAAAGGAGTTTTTCTAGAAGTCTTAAAAGACATTTTAGAAGATAATATTTAATTAATTTTAATTTTGGATTAGCACCTTCTATTAAGAAATACATGCTTTATGTCAGAATATAAAAATACTGCATTGAAAATAATTCTTGGGAATAAGAGATGATTGTTCAATATGTTAGGTATGAACTGATATCAGGGTATAGTTTCAATAATTAATTACTGTCTCATGTTTTCACTAAAAGAGGCATTTATTATAAAAATTTAGTTATTATTGTTTTATTCTTGTTTATTATTTAAAATTGACCAGAAATATTAAAAGTATGAGTATTTCTAAAACTTATCTATATTTGAAAACACTGATTTAAGAGATTGGTTATAGAATTTACCTACATTTCTAAAGAAACTATTTAAAATAAGATGCATTTATCAAACAGAAAGAATAGCACCATACTGCAATTAGAAATTATTCCTTTTTTTCTAATGAACATGCAGTCATAGAAAATAAAGTTGTTCTAGAAGGAAGAAGCTAGAGATTAGGAGCATGAGAGATTGGATTACTCTGCAGGAAGAAAGGGGTGGTGAGAGGGGAGAGATGAAGTAAACCATTACACACTTGAAAGAGTCTGATAAGAAACCCAGAGAGAAATAAAGCTTTTAAAATTGGAGACACCAAGATAAAGAGTTCATTAGAAAATAGAAGAACAAAAGATATCAAAAGAATGCAGTTTTTAAGAGGAGACAATCAATAGCTTTCAAATATAGATAGTGACTGAGAAATAAAGATGGAAAGGAGATTCCCCACTAGAAGAAATTTCAGAAATGCACATGTATGTCAGAGACACATTCTCTCTCTCTCTCTCTCTCTCTCTCTCTCTCTCTCTCTCTCTCTCTCTCTCTCTCTCTCTCTCTCTCTCTCTCTCTCATCTAAAAACCAGGGAAAGAAATATTCAAAACTAACTTATTCAGTGTAGCCATGAAGGTCACCAGTCACATGAATTCAAATACCTATTTATTAAGTTAAATTTTAAAGTAGTATGCAATAGAATAGACTCGGATTCATAATATGCTATAATTCAAGAAAGAATTGAAAGCCAGAGCAAGATGATGGAAAACTGTGTAAAATATATTCTTTATAATTCTGTATAATTTTATATAACAAATTACATTTTTGAGTTCTACATTCTCATACAATAATATAATAATTATAATTCTCATATAATAATATAAATTTCCTAGAAATAGTTATAGATTGTTTAGACTTCTACAATTGGAAAGATTAGGAACTGTTTATTTATTGCTATATTAGAGGCAATTAATAAGCTATAGTATTCAGTGTATATGTGGGTGCAAAAGGTTTTCTTATGCAAGCATTGTTTTTATTTAAATAATTTATTTCAAAATATGGAATCTGAGCCACAATCAAGGAGAGAGCAAAGGTCTTTCGTGTTTTAACTTAGAAATTTTATTTTAATACTGAAACACTATTATTATACAAATGTGCTTTAGATATTGCTAAGCCTATTTTTTAGGGGTTCTCAACTTTGGCAACACATTAATCACTATTAAAATTTATTGAAGTCTATGCCTCTCCTTAAGGATTTTGAATTAATTTTTATTATAACCTATTCATTAGTTTTTTTTTTTTTTTTTTTTTGCGGGGAGGGGATTCTAGGGCCATACCTGGTGATGGTCAGGGGTTACAATTACACAAAATAATTCTGCACTTGTCCTTTTATATTTGGTTTTTGGTTTTTGAGCCCCACCCGGTGACACTTAGAGGTTACTCCTGGCTATGAGCTCATAAATCCCTCCTGGTTTGGGGACCACATGGGACATTGGGAAATCTAACTGCAGACTATCCTAGGTCAGAAGTGTGCAAGGGAAATGCCCTACTGCTGTGCCATGGCTCTGAACCCCTATTCATTAGTTTTTCTTAATTATCCTACTTCCCATTTGTGATACTAATGTGTCACCTAGCTAAAAATCATTGTGGTAGAGGGTATTATACTTTCAGAGCATAAATAGAAATATTATTTTATGAATATTTTGTAAAATAGTGTTTATTTCCCAGGGTTAGGTTAGGAGAATATTGCTATGGGAAAGTAGGAACATTTAGTCTTACAGATGATAATAAGCATGATATTTAGGCAATTTTGTATTGCTATTTTTAATTACTTCAAATTGTACATTTTCTGTTTACCATCACATCTAAAATTTTTCTTTTATTCTCTCTCTCTCTCTCTCTCTCTCTTTTTCTTTTTGGGCCACATCTGGTGACACTCAGGGGTTACTCCTGGCTATGTGCTCAGAAATCGCTCCTGGCTTAGGGGATCACTTGGGACACTGGGGGATCAAACCGCAGTCTGTCCTAGGTTAACATGTGCAAGGCAAACACCCAACCGCTTGTGCCACTGCTCCAACCCCTGCAGATTTTATTTTCCAGCTAGAATATTAGTTTGCAGTTCATGGGCATTAGTGGAATGAATTATCAGTTATGTCTTTCATAATCTTCCAACACTTGTACAGATATTGAATTGATCGATATATGTAGGATGTAGAGTCAAATTGGGGACAATGGTGATGGAAAATGTGCATCAGTGGAAGGTGTTGGGCATTTTATGAATAAAACTCAAATATGAACAATTTTATAACTGCATATCTCATGTTGATCCAAATAAAAATAAAAAATTGTTTATAGGATTGGAGAGAGAGTATAGATGATAAGGCCAGTGGTACAGGACTTGCCTTGAGATCTCTAGTGGCACATATGGTCCTCTGAAAATTGCCAGGTGTGATCCCTAAGCGAAAAGCCAATATTAAGCTCTTTGCTTACCTGAGTATGGCTCTAAAACAAAAAGTAGTGAAATGTGTAAAAACATTCACTTTAAAATGGTGAATCTGGCAGACTATAAAGTGCTTTACCAAGTAACTTTCCCACACCCCAGTCATTTTCAGATCTCACTTCACCTTGTTATGTCTTGTCTACATTAGCACCGCCTTGAACTTTAGCAGGTGCTATTATGATTGCTAATTTATCTTAAACATAGAATGGTCACTGTCAGTGAGTTATTGCATTGTATTAAGTGACTTCAAAATAGGACCAGTAAAACAAAGCAAATCCATTAAGCATTTGAAATGTAAATGAAGTATTAATTAATAGGGATAGAAATTGTTCTATTTCTAGTAGGGAAACAGTCCTTTGAATTTTGTTCATCTTTGTCAAAAAGTCAGCTTTTGTTCAAATATTAATGAGCTGCCAAAATGCACTGTTAGTACCAAATATATATTTTTGGTTTTCGGGTCATACCCTGCAGTGCTCAGAGGTTACTATAGGCTCTTTGCTCAGAAATTGCTCCTGGCAGGCTCCGGGGACCATATGGGATGCATGGCAAATGCCTAACCTTTGTGCCATCTCTCTGGCTCTGAATTCTCCCAATATTAAAACCGAATTCAAATAATAGTGCTATCCCTTAAATGAAAATAAATAATACTATCATGATTGCAAGCTATGTGGGGACAAGTACTTCTAGTCTTTTTGTTGCCTAAGCTAAATCTATAGTCAGTCACGTAGTAGGTTTTCAGTAAATAACTAGTGCATGGATTACATTGGAATGTGAATGTTTTTTTAAATGATGGTTTGTTCAAAAAATGTTTTTTTTGTCAACTACCTACATAATTATTTAATAGTCAGCCCTATGAATTAAAATACTTTATAAGTTTAGTAGGTGGTGAAAAATTAGGTCTAAAAGTTGTAGTGGGATAAGCAAAATAGAGCCTTTTTACAGACTTTTAGATAGTTATTTCATTTCTCTTTTTTTGATTTTTAATAATTAAGTATTATTATATTTTCTAGTAAGCCAATATTTATTACCTGTACACATGAAACAATCTCAGGAACGAAGGCAATTGAAAAATTCTCTATTCATTTGAAAATATTCAATAACATAGCTATTTACTAAAAAGAATACCAAATATTTCCAAGTCTTTCCTAACCACTATTAATCAGGTAGCAAAACAAACAAACTGTAGTCTCTCAGTAGATTCACTATCAGGATTCTGCAGTCAAATATTAAGTCAGATGGTGGTGGTGTAGCACCATTCTGCCTTCCCTCTGTACCACTACACTGCACACATTCCAATATAACAACAAAACCATAAATGAAATGAAAAGAGCCTTCCAGAACAAACATATTAACACATTTTTACAAATTTCTTTTGTGCTCTTTTCTTTTTCAAGACCAGGAGAAAAGAGGGAATCTACTCTATTTGACATAATTGATTTACATATTCATGGACTAAGTGTTCCAAATTTTAGAGAGGAAAGGAGCTGCGTAAATAGAAAAAAATTACAATGAAACAAACTGAATGAATCCCTCCTAAAAAGGCATTTAGCTAGTATCTACAAAGCATTTATATTACTACCTACATTGTGAGTGGTTTTGAAGAAGGATCCTTTCCTAGAATTCTTCTTACCTTCAGGAAGAATTCCTTTTATGCCCTCTGTACTTTTCCTGCCCTAACTTCTTTCTTAATATATATTTCTCAAATGTTGATAACATATACAAAGTTTAAATGAATGCTCTGAAATTTGCACTGCTTTTACTTTGATGTTGAAGAATACTATATCTTTCAAATTACTCCAACATACTTTGCTACAAATATATCACTTGGGATGCCAAGATCTAGAATTCACTTACTTTTCATTGAAAATGATTTTTAACTTATTGGTAGTTAGCATTTTCTCTTTATCCCTGGTAGGTTTTCCCCCTTTATTTTCTTTTTTCTCACTGTACATGTTGAGCCTTAAGAAAATTGAATGTTTGCCAAAACTTTTTTGATGTGGGAAGGAAAGTGGGGGAGGGTGACTAAAAAGTCTGTTAACACTAGAAATTGATCCTCTAAATAGAGGTTCACTAGATGTCTGGCTAAACAATTAAAGTTACATTGATTGATATTATAAATCATTCTTTAGCAAAATGAGTTTTTGAGGCTCATGCCACCTCAATTCAGTGTTATTTTACACTTGTATCTTAGAAAATAAATCAACACATATGAAATATGATAAAAAATAGTCTCATCCTATAGTTTGGTCAGTTTTACTAAATGAAACAAATTCATAACATTGATTATTTTTAAATTCAGAGTAAAATTGCAATAGACTGTATCATAATACAAAACCTTGTAATACATGCTTAATATGTGCAGAGGAAGAACATTTCATCTCAAAGTAATTGATTTGAAACTAAACCAATGACCCAAATTTCTTAGTTGGTTAAGTTATAAAATAAGCAATGTCAAGAATTTTAGTGGTTTAAACAATTCCTTTTTGAAATTCCTTTTTGAGAATCCTTTACTTATTTCCAACTTGAATTATTGCTCTTTATGTGCTCAGTATTTTATAGTATTGTTCCATGTATACAAGTGTTTAATTTCCTGCTGTAGCATTCCATATAGCCATTAATAAAAATTAATACAATCAAAGTAAATATTAAGCCATCCTTCATCAGGTGGTGCAAGTGGTAGGGCGTTTGCCTTGCCCACACTAATTAGGAAGGATGGCAGTTCGATACACCATATGGTCTTTCAAGCCAGGAGCGATTTTTGAGCTCATAGCTAGGAGTAACCCCTGAGCGTCACGTGGGGGGGCACCCCCCCCCAAAACCCAATGCAATAGACTTATCCCATTTTTGTGTCTTGCCTTCATCCATAAAAAGATTTGTCAGAAATACGGTTTGCTTTAAAGAATCCAAGAAACTATTTAAAGAGAAATTAAAAAACAAATTAGGTACTTCTCTATAAAGGAAAAAAAAACCACATTAGGTTTATAATAGCTCTAGTATTTGCTTGAAAAGCAACAGTATCAGAATACTATCTCAGAAAAGTAGTGTGAGCCCTAAGGTTAAATGAGAACTTGGAAGGAAACATAGCTTCACAAAAATACTCTAGACTTTCAAATTTTAAAAGCATTAAACATTAAGTATTTACACATACTTTACTCATTTCCTTGGATTAAATATGCTATTCTTGAAAGGTGTACATTTTTCTCATTATAGCTACCAATTTATGAAGATGTAAATTTTAATCTATAGTAGTCATGAATGTTTTATTTGTGTTTATATGGGTTAAAACAAATCAAATTACTGAGTTGAAATGATCTAAAAATGTGTCTTAGACTATTTGTATTTTGACCTTTTTGATTTAAAAGTGGAAATATGAATATACTTGTTTTCTTAAGATTGGGATATTTAAAGAATCTTAAAGTTGGGCTATATAATCAATGTTTTGAATTATTGCAACTATTGCTTTAGAAAGTGAAATATATTTATTGGTAAGTTTCTAGTATATTTTATTCTGAACAAAGTCTAATATCCATATCTTTATTTCAGATCTCCCTTTATTTTTTATGTAGCAAAACAATAACTTTGGAAAAAATAGAAATAACTTCAAAAATAGTCTGAGACATATTAAGTCTTAAGTTAAAACTTAATATAGAAATGTACTAAATGTGTACTATTAAAAGATCTAATTGAGCACTATATTAAATCGGTGGCAAAATGTCTGAAAGAAAGCTGTCTGAAAGCTCACTTTTTTACCTTTTTAGAAGTTGCATTCCCCACACTTTGCTGTGGTATGCTAGATGTCTGGCTATAAAATCCTTGAAAATGGAGGCTTTTCTGGCAGCAAAAGGGTTAAGTTCTTTTTGCTTTAGCAGTTTCAGATTACAATGAGAAGCCTCTTCTTTCCCAGCAGGGTTGTGCTTACTTTACTCTTTAGATCTCCCTTGAAGGGGGCTGGTATATTTGTGCCTGCTGGAGGTGGAATTAACTGTAAGAAGGAGAAAGGGATTGAGTGGACTTATAGGAGGGATTTCAAGTAAATTCAGGAAAACACATTTACTTGAATAGTAGAAACTTGAGTCTTATTTTACACCATGAGGACACAAAAGATGTCAATCTTATCAACAAGCTGCGGGACAAATATATATACCAACACCAAGGTGCAGATCAACATATATTTGTGATTCAGACATCACAAATTTGTCTTGGATTTGTCTTGAAAAGAGCTCAAGGGTTGAGAAGAACTCAAGAGCAAGTGAAGATAACTTTGGAAACTACAGTATACCAGAAGATTAACTGCATTAATTCAAACACCAAAGGCCTGGTTATATTTTTTTAAAAAGCTCAATATAGGAATGCGTAAGCCATCTGATAAAATAGTAGCCGGCTTCTCCATCATTACAGCAAAAACTTTTAACAACTGTGGATAATTGGAAACCCGAGTTTCTGCTTTCTTAGAAATAACTACTCTCGACACATTCCAAAATATTTAAAATAGAACAGGAAAATCAGTGAGATGTTGTGTTCAGGCATCAAAAATAGGTGATTTTTTTTTTCTATTACTAGAAAAGTGCACCTCTTAAGAATTAGGTTTCTTTTTTTTTTTTTTTTTTTCCTTTTTCTTTTAAGAGCACAAGGACTTAAAAGGACTTTGTTTAGGACAAAAATGCATCTGAATGTATTTATACTTAGAGGTATTGTGGGATTCATCTGGAGCTGCTGGACTCTACTGGGTTATGCAAAAGGAGGTTTGGGAGACAATCATGTTCACTCCAGTTTTATTTATAGAAGACTGCGGAACCATGAAAGACGGGAAATACAGAGGGAAATTCTCTCTATCTTGGGCTTGCCTCACAGACCCAGACCATTTTCACCTGGAAAACAAGCTTCCTCAGCACCTCTCTTTATGTTGGACCTTTACAATGCAATGGCCAATGAAGAAAATCCTGAAGACTCAGAATACTCAGCAAGGGCATCCCTGGTGGGAGACACCAGAGGAGCAAGAAAGGGATACCCAGCCTCTTCCAATGGGTATTCTCGTCGAATACAGTTATCTCGAACGACTCCCTTGTCCACCCAGAGACCTCCTCTAGCCAGCCTACATGATACCAACTTTCTGAATGATGCTGACATGGTCATGAGTTTTGTTAATTTAGGTATGTTGTTCATTTATTTATTAATCTTTGTTATTAAGAATGGAAGTTTGCATATGGTGAAGTAGCTAGTTGGTAGGTGGCCATAGTTCAATAAAATTTTGTGCCTTTTCATTTTTTATCCTGCTTCTGTTTTCTACTTTTCATTGATACAATATATTTCTATTGTAGGCAGACATTCTTGCACATATATTTACAAATGTGTGTCTGTGTGTATAAAAGTCTATACACATATATTTAATGTGAAAAGCTAAAATCAAGCACCTATGATTTAAATAGATTTAGATATTTTTCAGATTTTGTTCATATTTCAAACTTCCCCTGTAAAATGTGAATAAATAGGTAAATAGTTTTTAAAGGAAGAATTTATATAGTATGCTATACAATGGGCAAAGAAAACCCTTACTGACAGGAAAGTAAATATAACATCTTGAACTTCTTTGTTTATTTATTTAAAAACATAAAAATATAGACTGAAATGCTAAGTTAAAAACTTAAGAGAGACAAAAATGTGAAAATATTGATGTGAAATTAACTCAGATAAAATACTGCTGTAAATAGAAAGTCAAAATCCAAAGAGTTTGAGTTTTTATAAAAATTATGTTAGATAAGGAATTTAGATCTTACATTTCTTTGAGTAATGTTTAAAACATAGTGTGACTATTTGATTTATTTTCAGGTAGTCTTTAACTCTACAAAATTTTTCTTTTTGTTTGAGGCAAAACCTACTTGGAAAAGTCATTAATTAGCAATATTATTTGTGAATAATACTCATGTTTCATTCAATGCTTGTACTTCCTGGTGTTCTAATATATTGACATTCAAATAATAAATTGGTGCCTTATATTTTCTCACAATACTAGCAAAACCATACCATTTTAAAGTTTATAACATTTTTCTTGTAATTACTTTATTGTTTTAGAAAAACTGAAGGTAAAAACATACTAATTGACACATTCAAAAATGATAAAATGTAATCCAAAACACCATATATCTTATCGATATTTGAATTTCAGATATTAAAGAGCAATTTAAGAATGTTTAAAATATTGTTTTAAAATGCAATCTGCTTGACTTATAATTTATGGGGGGGTAGCACTTAATTTTAGATTTTCTCATACACTACATTCAAGAAATTTTTTAAAAAGTCAGACAGCAAGAAATCATAACAACATGTGGGTATTTTTTTAATATATAGTGTTTAATATGCTCTGTTCATTTTTCTTAGGTATTGTAGCATGAAGAATAAGGTATTTAATAAATCATATGTTTTATGTTAATAAAGACAAAGCACTCAATAATATGTTTTAGGATGTCAACATTAGTTGCCCTAATCAGGTGTTTTGAAGGCTTCTCACACCATATAATTAATAAGATTAATTTAGAACTTTGAAGCCATGGAAATATAGCTTAATTCACATGGGTTTGATTGCTATTTTCTATTATAAGTGGCTTACAACTGTGACTCTTAGTACATTTTACTTTGTAGCAAATTCTTTGTAATTATTCAGTTATCTAAATTAGTTTGAATATTTTAATAGGAAAAATTCAGGCCAGCATAACTAATATATTTATAAAATAAATCACTAAAAAATAAGTCCATATTATTTAAAATCTGCCACTGAAGAAAATGTTATATTTTTTGAGAAACTATACCTCAGTCATGAATATATCCCAATAAATATATTACATTAAAATTGACTATTTTGATCATTCACAACAGGAGTGCAGTTTTTTTTTATCATTTAGAATCTGTATACCATTGCTTCATATAAGTCTACATAGAATTAAAAAAGTAATGATAAAGTTTTAGTCAGTGGCTTTAAAACTGTATTTTATCATTAAAAGAATACCTACATTTTAAACCAATAAGGTTTATGTACTTTAATTAGATTATAGTAATGCAGTTTACTAATTATTACATAAAATACAATATTCAGTTGACTCTACATATATTAGATAAAAATTTTAAAATATTTTTATCATCTGTGAACTCTAATGATTTATTTTTAGCTATAAAACATATTTTTCTTTAATAATTTCAACTAAATGTCTTACATGAAATTACTAAAAAATTGATTTTAATTCTAAGAGGGTTTTTTTCTGCTAGTCTCTGAAAAACCTTAAGTCATGATTTTGTTTTATTTTTCTTAGTCCATAAGTTCTCAGATGCCTTGCAACAAATTATTGCTTAGTAAAAAACTTTAATTTCTATACTTTTTCCATAACAAATGAATAAATGGGTCAAAGCATAGTTAAAAGGGAAAGAAGTTAGTGTCATAATAAACTGCACTATGAATTTCAGTGTACTTTAATGTAATATTCATGAACAAAATTTCCTACAAATTAGTTTCTTGTTTTTAGATGACTCAGAGTAATTTTGTTAACATCTTTAAAGATGTATCTTTAGAGAAGACTAAGAACAAATGATCAAATTAGCAATAGTCAAGGGATTTGTATTAAGGAAGTCACGTGGGTATTTAAATATGTGAAAGGAATCTGTTGACATTCCCCATACTAAAATGAATTACATATAAAGAAGCCAGTAGCATCCTTTTGATTAGTGCTTGCATTTGTCATTTACATATAAAAGAATAGTTTTTATATATGTATCTTTATTCTGAAAGAATAATCCAACATGTTTTCGACACTAAGAAAAAGACATTTTAAATTCAGAAATGTAAGTTTTTTTAAGATCTACCATTTAAAATTCAAAATTTTATGTTCATCAAAAATAGACAGAATTCAGTTAAAAATTAATCAAAAATTTCTTAAGGCCATGTATATATAAAATCACTTATTTTGAGTTGTGTTTTATTGATAAATATAATTATATTTATCATTAGAGAAAACATTGATAAATAAAATTGTTTTATTTTGTTTTGAGGAAACAAATATTATTAATTATGAAGAATAATTTCCAACAGATTTCCATTCTGCTGTATTTATTATTTATAAGCCAACTTTTGTCAGTCTCCTAGTTTTTAACTTTTACATGTTGACTTCCTTGTTCTGTTCCTAAACTACTAAATTTTTGCTGGACTTTTTGCTTAGTCAATTTCACAATAGTTTACTGTAACAAAAATATATCTGATAACTTTTGCTTTTTAATCTTCTCTTTATCAAGGTGTTTCCATGTCAAATTCCTATACAAATGAACATAAGGATTGGTTTATTTGCTTGTGATATTTAAGTGTTTTTTAGTTACATAAATACATGAGTTATACTAAAGTAATTTTTTTGATTTCTTGACAATTTCAAAATCAAATGAAATAACATTGCAGATGTTTTAGAGAAAATGTCAAAAAGCTGTAAAAAAAGAAATTCATTCTGGATTATTTGTTTTTAGTGTGTATTTCTGTAATGAGAACTCTGGGTTTAATAATGGTTTTTGACTCATTGATTTTTAGTAGGTTGAAGTCAAATACTTTCATTATATTTCAAAAAAATTAATTTTCAAATGTAACTATAAATTTGATTTTTTATTTCAACATGTTTAGCTTCCTCTTTTATGAAATGGGGGAGGGGAACCTAAATAAAGTCTGCTGAGCCTTATTTTTCCAAATCTTTCAACTTTCCTTGTTCTATAATTTTAAAATGCTTGTCCTTTGTTGACAGATTTGAAACAAGTTCAGTGATATTTGTTGTTTATGGCTAATTCAAATTGCCTGGGGGCGAGAAAATGCTGTACAGATTTACCAAAAGATGCCTATCTATGCACTCACTCCAACAGGGTTATTAACACTTGTGTAACATAAACACTCTCATAAACATAAATTATTTTTTGTGTATGTGTAGGGAAAATTGGATAGGAAAGATGATAAGATGTAGAAAAACCATTAGAATATTAGAATATTATGTCTGGCATCACAGATTATAATATTAGGTAAAACATTATTCTTTAAAACTTTGAAGTTTTGAAGAGACTAGAAATTTTCTATTATTATGGGGAGAATTTTATCTCTCTTCTTTAATTACCCCTGGTATCCATTAAAATGATCAAGGACTTCTTGTTCTTCATATAACAGTTTTATTATTAAATGGTGGGCATGGCTGCAGAGATAGTTATAACCTTAGTCTAATTAAAAGGGCTTGTTGCTGCTGCATGTTTTAGTGATCGCTCATAAATAATTTGTTTCAAAAGTTTAGTAAAAAGTAACCTCTAGAACAGAGAACATGAAATGTGTGATAGAGGGCCTGGAAATTTCTAATTCCTTCCCTTTCATTCCTCATTTTTAAGTATCTGCAGCATCTCTTTCCTCCCCTCAGCCCTCACATATTTTGGCCTTTCCTCATTGACTCTATGGTCTCTAGCCCAGGGCTTTCTTGGCACCTTAGCCCTGCTGTTTCCACCCTTCCTGGGGTCTGTCTTTGGTCCCAGTTTCTTTATATTTGGAGGCTTAGATTAGCTGAAAATCGATTAGTTCTGACTTGATCACTTAGGTACAGTCTCCTGTTTTCTCTCTGGTTGAAAAGGAAAAGGTTCTTATGTACCACTTGCAACCTCCACCCATCCTGAGCAAAAAAGCTCCCTAGTACAGCAGCACTGGACTTTGCTATTCCCACCCTGCAATTGTTTCTCCACCACCCATTTATTCCTCCCTCATGTCTCCTTGAGGATCCATGACACTGTTTAACTGTTGTTGTGTTTTTCGTTCCTGTCTATTTTATAACAGACTTAAAATTTAAATGGAAAATTTAAGGGGGGATATTATTTTAAAAAAAGAGGGGAAGGAAAGAAAATGCAGCATTGCCAAGACATCCAATTTCTAAGCCACACCTGGGTAATAACAGAAATATGTATAAGAAAGGGCAGCATTAGATCTAAAAAATATTAATAAAGTGTTGACAAAAGAAAAAAAAAGAGAAGAAAATTTAGCATTGAACCAAAATAGCACAACCCAAAAAAGCAATTCACTTTTGTCTTATATAACACTTTTATTTATGCTGTTTTTATTTACAACTCAGATGATATATATTAATAATGGACTATTTTCCCCTTATTAAGTATAGTATGAAATGATGGAAAGGATAAAGAGATCAAGATTAACCTTTGGAAATAGAGAACAAATAAAGATGAACTAGAGAAAGGAATACATTTTTTTTCCCCAAAGCACTTGAAAGGAAATAAAACAAATGACATGAGTCATTAGAGGCTAGTCTCGAAACTGTGCAGGTAAATTATGTGTTGGAAAATCTTCGTCTACTTCATACTGACACAGCAGCTAATTCAACACCCTCAGCCACATCAGCGCCAGGGGGAAAGCCTTTCATCTTGACATACTAAAATGCTGAAGTAGGATAAAGAAAGGGGCAGAATAGGGGGCTCTCTATGTATGTGTGTACAGGGAATATGAACAGACTATTCACATTTACTGTCAAATAATGTTGTAGCTCAGCGTGAAAAACCCACAGGATCAAGGAAGAGGCTTGCATGACAATGCACGGAGAGGATTGCTGTGCAATGCTGAAATCAGAGGAGTCAGGGAGAGAGCTAGAAGGAAACAATGAATCCGTTGTTGGAAGCAATATTTATGAGTGCCTCTTTGCATCTTCAGTTCATATTTTATTGGCTGGGCCCTGTGGTTTATCTTCTTTTGCTCAGTTCTTAAAATAATACCCTAGTAAGATAGCCTTTAAAACATACCAGTCAACCTTGATAACAAATTCCTTTATTAGGGCGGGGGTGGGGTGGGGAGAAGATCTGTTGTGATTTTGATGTTAGATTAGGATGTTTAAAATACAGTTATCAGTCTTAATTTTTGCATTATACCTGTTATGGTTTCAGTCACACCTACTGTATTTCAGAAATTTTTGCAAAAATCCACAGAAACAAGTAATAAACCCTTATATATATATATATATATATATATGTTTTGTCAAAATGAGTGTGATAAAATTATAATTACAAATGTAGAAACAAATTCTACTAAAGTTTTGTTGTTTTAGATCATACTGGCTCAAGTCTTATTATTGAATGTGACTTAGGGATTCAATGCTTAAAGGACTATGTGATGAATTGAACCTGGTTGAATTTTCTATGCAAAGCAATCATCTAACCCTTGTATTATCTTTCTGGTCCTTAAAAAATCATTTGTTGATCTCTAAGAAATATCTTAGTGAGTCTGGATAAAAAACAATGGTCACAACTTTTCACAACTATAAACAATGTGTCTCACTTAGAAGGTAATGAATTACATTAGTAGTATATAAACTTGAAAATCAATATTGAGACTATATCTAGATTATGTATTATTTTATAGTTTCTAAGATGAAGATTTCTGACTTTACTGTGCTGTTTAAAAACGCATTTTAAAAAAAGAACAGGTTTTATTTTTAAAACATTATTTTCCTTTTTTGTTTTTTGGGCCATACCTGTGACGCTCAGGGGTTACTTCTCACTATGCGCTCAGAAATCGCTCCTGGTTTGGGGGACCATATGGGATGCTGGGTGATTGAACCACGGTCCATCCTAGGTTAGCTGTAAGGCAGAAGCCTTACAGCTTGCACCACCGCTCCGGCCCCAATAACAGTTTTTAACAAAACTGAAACACAGTGCTAGCATCTGAAGAAAGCTCTCTGTATTTTAGAAATTGCTCAATTTAATTAAATTATCTCTCAGATATTGTTTTTATTTCATTTTTCCTTGAATAAATAACATTTTTGTTTTAATATCTTCCTAGGTTATTAGGAATGAGGAAAATAGATTTTTGTTTTTAGAGACTACACTTAGAAGTGCTTAGGACTCTACTCCTCTGCTCAGGGGTAATTCCTACAGATGCCCAAATAATCATATATGGTGCCCAGAGTAGCAACTGGGTCTGCCTCATACAAATAACCTTATTCACTATGCTATCTCACTGGCTCCAAAGATCACTTTAAAAGGTCAGAAATAGAATTTATAAATTTTCAAGTCTATGTGACTTGTCAAGGTATAAGGTACATTTGCAAACTCCTTTGATTGTCCATATGCTGTCACAAAATGATTAATTTAATTTTATTTCCTATGCACAAATATTGCACTTATTATAACTTTTTCTTTAGCCCTCCTCTTTTGGAAATAGTTATTTTAATAATTTAAGTGTATCACATTGCTTTAATTATAAATTAAAACTTATATTTCCTTTTCTCTTCTTCCATCACCAAAGATACTGACATAAATGAAAACCAAATTCCTGGGTTAAAGCCCATATTCTATACATGGCATTATGATATTAGTTGCATAAATGTTCTCTGTCTCTGGTTCCTTAAATGTGTTTTTGATCTGAATGAACCTTGTCAACAATAATAGTGTTTTTCCTCAATAATGTTGAAAATATTATATATTTATTGCACATGATTTAAGGAGTATTTAGAATATAGTGAGCTTTCAGTAGATGTCTATTACTGCTACTAGAGGTGCAATTAGATTTATCATCTGTTTCATATTTTTAGGAGTGGGTAACTAATTTGTGGAGGCCAGTAAAAAATGCTAATGTAACCCACACCCTTTGTTAAACATAATTACACATTCTAAGTGAATAAAAGCTTTGTCCTTTTGAGAATGGAGCCTATGCAGTTACTAGTCAGTTGTACCTGAACTGACCCTTTATGTTTGGTTATAGAAAGTCCTGTGAGTCCTTTAAAAAACCTTCAGTAGTAAATAATTGTTTCTAAAAAATATAGAACATAGTCAAATGGAATCATTTGAGGAGAGCTTAATATTTCAGTGTTTATGTTAGTGTTTTGTTAATGGGGTTCTTCGTTTTGTTCTTTTCGTGAAATTAAGCAAAGATGGTGGTAAGGCAACCTGAAAAGCAGCAGATAGTTTTCAGAAGATCGAAAGAAAAGCTGTATGGATGTAGTACTCAGGGAGCAATAATGACTTTAGTAGGAGAGATCCCATGAAGTTAACTCAGAAATACTCAGCAGAGAGCATGACCAATCAATAAATATTTAGATCTCACTTTCCATTGCCTTATACATGTACTGATGAAAGTACTGAATTGTATGTTATGATACCCACTTTGTATGTAAGGAAACAGCACCAATTAAGTGGAATCAGTACTTAAACATAATTTGAGTTGAGTCCAATGTCTTATATTTTTACAACTCAATTGACATATTATCAATTCAACAACAGATTTAAATTACTCCAGCTTCTGTGCAAGTTAACTATCTATATGTTATCTTTGTTGTATTCTATAAAAAGATTAAAGAGAATGACAATTTTGGGAGTTCATGAGTTGAAGTGCACAAATAAGCATGGCATGTGAAAAATACTTGTAAAAGGTTCAGAGATTTTATTTGATATATAAAAACTATTTTATATCAAACTGAATTAAGCTAAATAAATGCCCAAGGGAAAGTTGCTTCTCATAGCAACTAAGCTTTGTAGCAGAATAGTCCCTCTGCCCTTTTATCACAAGCAAGCAACATTTTTTCCCAGTGTAACCTATATTAATACACTACAGATGATAATTTTTAATCCAATTTTCTTTTATTATAGTCTAGTGTAACTTAAAAAAATGTAGGATTCTTTTAAAGTAACCTGATGGAAGAATTGAAGTGTTATTAAATATCCTGTTGATTTTGTTCCCTGAGAGTAATAAAAGAGTATTTGGTTCTTTTACTATGTCAGAACCAAGTATCTCAATAGTGGCTAAGTGTAAGAACCTTAGGTCAGATTGATTTTGAAACCAGCTTTGCACTGACAGTATTTATTCTAGTAAAATATTCCTTTTAATTAGAGCTGTTTTCTTATTTAAAAAGTGGAGATCATAATATCGAATTTTGAGTAGGCTTAATAAAGTAGGATTTTAGACCTTTAAACCTGCCCGAGGAAAGTAGGTTCATGATCACTATTGCTACTAAAACTACTTCACTGGAGTTGAATGTAGGACCTCCTAAGGTAAAAGTCATCTATAGTCAACGCTTCAGAATTTGTCAAATACTGTTGCAATTGTGGGGTATTATGCATATGATATTTCTTCTATCCAAGAGAAAATAAACCTTGAGTTTCATTGACTCTGTATATCAGTTGGTCTTTGATGGACTGTGTCCCTCACAGAAGTATGTCATGAAAAGTTTATGACAGCACTTCCTGGAGTCTAGGAGTTTCTTTTTACACACTCAAAGATAATAATTTTTGATGCATTCTGAAAATTGAATTTTATATTATCTCTGGTCAAATTTCTTGAACAAACCTATGGTTTTATGTTAGTTCATTTCTATTTTCTTGCTTGTTATGGAGAAGAGGAAACTGATTGCAAGTCAAAATAATAATACACAATTAGAAAATATTTGGTTGTAGACATGTCACTCTCTAAAAGACCCTTCAAAATATTAAAAAATCTTGAATAGTTTTAATGCATATTTTTATAATTTGACCTGTTATTATAGTTTTAAATTTGTTTTTAGTTCTTGGGAAGAAAAACAATTGTTTTATGATAAAAATCTTGGTGAAAAAACTTCTGAACTCTCAATTAAAAAAGCCATTGCAGCAAATACCGTTCAGTCCTGGAGGTTTTTGTTTATAATGAAATCCATGTTTAACATATTAAGAGTTAATTTTAATTTATCTCATCATTATTTTTATAATTTTAATAGCTTTCTATATAATACAGTTCTGGCTCAAAGATTTGTGGGTGGTTATTTATGAGAACTAGACAACTAGTAGACTTTATGTATTTTATTTTGGTTGTTTTTATTTTTGCTTTGGAACTATATCAGTAGTACATATCATACCCTTGGCTCTGGGCTTAGGGATCACTCCCAGCTGTGATTGCATGTGGTGCTGGAATTCAAATCTAGGAGAAAGGCATAAAAGGCTAGAGCCCTACCTGCAGTACTATCTACTTGGAATCCTTAAGTATTTTGACTTCTGACATTGGTCTGTTTTATATTTTCCTTTAAATGAGACATTTTTTAAATTAATATCATTACATTTTTCATGAAAATATTTCAAACAAATTATAATTTATGGTTTTGATTTCAAAAACCACATAAAAGGCCACTTATGATCTGTTTATGATCTCTATTTTTTAAAAAATATTTTAAAAATCATAAGAATTTTTTATTTTTATTTATGATTTCTATTTTTTGGAGGGGCCACACCCGGCAGTGCTCAGGGGTTACTCATGGCTGTCTGCTCAGAAATAGCTCCTGGCAGGCACGGGGGACCTTATGGGACACAGGGGACCATATGGGGCACCGGGATTTGAACCAATCACTTTTGGTCCTTGATCGGCTGCTTGCAAGGCAAACGCTGCTGTGCTATCTCTCCGGGCCCATGATTTCTATTTTTAAAAAATAGTTTTTATTTGGAGATTCCTCGAAAAACTGGAAATTGAGCTCCCATATGATCTAGCTATACCACTCCTAGGGATACCCTAGTGTTGTGTATGTAAACATTTTATGGAATTATTATGCTACTGACCCTACCCTGATAGGTGATTGTGCCCTACACTAGGGTATGATCTGGCATTCTGCCCCCACCCTAGGGTGGTACCTGATTCTGCTTCCACCATTGGGTGGTATCTGATCCCACCATTGGGTGGTATCTGATTCTGGGGGATATAAACAAGGGTCTGTGGAAGGCGAGGGGCTTTTTGACTGGAACTGATGCTGAGACTTTGGACTTCAGTCTTGTCCACCGAATAAAGCTAATATTTCCACAAGCCTGACTGTCTGAGAGCTGTTTACCCGCCGCTTCACCTCAGAACCGCCGGCTGAACAGGGTGGCAGACGCAAGCTCTGAGCTGGAGGGGAAAGATCTCATCCTCCATCCCTCCATCAGTCAACCTCTTCAGAGGCTGACTTGCAACACCCTAGGAACACAAAAATACAATACAAAAATCCCTCATCACACCTATATTTATCACAGCACTATTTACAATAGCCAAACTCTGGAAATAACCAAGATGCCCTTCAACAGATGAATGTCTAAAGAAACTGTGGTACATATACACAATGGAATATTATGCAGCTATCAGGAGATATGAAGTCATGACATTTTCCTATACTTGGATGGACATGGAGACTATTATGCTGAGTGAAATAAGTTAGAGGGAGAGAGAAACAGAATAGTCTCACTTATCTATGGGTTTTAAGAAAAACAAAAGACATTATTGTTATAATGCCTAGAAACAACAGAGATGAGGGCTGGAAGGATCTGTTCTTGATGTGAAGCTCACCACATAAAGTGGTGAGTTTAGTTAGAGAGATGACTACACTAACTATCTGACAATATTAATGACTGAGAGAAGTAGAATACCTGTTTTGAATACAGCAGGGGGTGTGGGTGGAGGAGATGGGGTGTTTTGGTGTGGGAATGCACTGGTGAAGGGGAGGGGTGTTCTTTTTGTGACTGAAATCCAATTTAGTCATGTTTATAATTACATTGTTTAAATAAAGGTATAAAATATTGTTTTTTATTTTTTTAAATTTATATTTTATACATTCTTTAATTGAATCACTGTGAGATACAAAATTGTTCATGTTTTAGTTTCAGTTATACAATGTACAACACTATGAACATTTCCTCCTCCTCCTCTTCCTCCTTTCTGTCTTCCTCCATGGTTTGCAATATTGTTACTGATGGGTTATCATTCATATTACTTTATTTCCTTTTAGCACCCAGTTCTGACCAGAGTGATCATTTCTAAAATCATTGTCATTTTGGTTCCTTCTCTGCCCAAACTGCACTCCCTGACACCTAGTGTTTACACTATCCATATTGTAAAATATTATTGACTTTCAATATCTTCTAATATTTTGAATGAGAAAAGATTAATTTAATAACTTTGTATTAGTTTATAACATGTTGAACAAAGGTAGTATGATTATTGGATGTATAATTTGATGATAAATTAAATAAAATATAAATTTTAAATAAATTTAAGTAGATACATACATAAATAAATGCCAATATAATAAAATAATCGATTTCAGATTTTTTTTTTGTTTTGGGGCCACACCCAGTGAGGCTCATGAGTTACTCCTGACTATGTGCTTAGAAATCGCTTCTGGCTTGGGGGATTATATGGGACACCGGTGATCAAACTGACCATTTTGGGTCAGCTGCTTGCAATTGTCAAATGCCCTATGGCTGAGTTATTGCTTTAGCCCCTATTCATATTAAATTTTGAATTGGTGGTGGGAATGTTGCACTGGTGAAGGGGGTGCTCTTTTTGTGACCAAAACCCAACTACAGTCATGTTTGTAATCATGGTGTTTAAATAAAGATTAAAAAAAGAAAGAAAAAGTTTTTCTATTCGCTAACATTATGTTGAAATCAGTTATAGCTCTTCTATCATTCTTATTGTTTTTGGCTTTGGGACCACAGCCAGCGGCACTCGGGGGATACTCTTGACTCTACACTCAGAAATGACTACCGCAGGTTCAGGGTACCAGATAGGATGCTAGGGATCAATACTCGGTCAACTGCATTGAAGGCAAATTGAGCATAAACTGTGCTACTGCTCTGGCCCATAGTCTTCTGTTATTGACTTTGGAAAAGAATTGATAAGCATTTGGGGATGAAGAGATAGTACAATGGATAGGGTAATTGCCTAGAATTCAGCCAACTTTTGATTGCTAATATACCATATGGTCCTATGAACCCCCACCAGGAGTGATTCTTGAATTCAGAACCAGGAATAAGCCTTCTCCACCAACAAATGTGGCCCCAAATCAAACCAAACCAATATAAAATATTACTCAGTATTTAATAATTTTTGTATACATGTGTATATATATATATTTAAAATATATAATGTCAGGTATAATAATTCTAATTATGTATATTTCGAATTATCATTAAAGTAATATAAGTATAATGTTTGTGCCAATAAATTGGCCAAATAATTGGCAGACATTATTTCAATTTTTATGCATCTCAATTATGGTTTAGTAAATATTTTTCTAATCTCCCTTTTTCCAGTTGTAAAAATTGAGGCCAAATATGTTATAAGGTGACCAATTAGTAATACAAAATTAGTATGGGAACTATTATCTGTTGGACTACATTTTATGTGTGTATATTGGACCACACCTGACACTGCTCATGGCATACTTCTGGTCTGTGTCAGGAATAATTCCTGATGGGGTTTATGGAGCCATATGTGGTGCCAGGGATTGAACACAATTAACTGTGTAGAAACAAATGCCTTACCTGCTGTACTATGACTCTGAACCTAAGAATCTAACTTTTAATAACAACAATAATAATAATGTTTAATCATTTTTAAAGTATTTTTGGACATTTGATGTGGTTTTATTTTATGTACTGCAACATATTTCCCTCCAGAATGTGATATGATCCCAGAATACACATTTGTAGAATTAGGAGTTTTGAAAGATCATTTATGTAGTCATTTGATAAATTTTATAAATTTAATGGATCAAGCACTTAGAAAAGTCCAAGCTTGTTTTGCTTCCAAGACCACAAGCCAGTACTACATATGGAACACCTGAGTCTTGTTCCAGAATATTTTTTAATCACTCAAAATCATATGCAAAAAAATCACATCAAAATTCTAGCACTAAGTAATCATAAGTAAATTAGTAAGCAATATTCAATCTATAGTTCCTTTAAAGAAATCAAGAAGTAGGAAGAATCAACAGCAGTTTAATAGCAACAAGTAGAACACAAGGTCCATTTTGCATTCCTAAGATATAAATAAAAGGGAGAACACAAGTTCACTGAAATTTCTGTCCCAGCATTTCTTGTGCAGATGTAAAGTTTTTCTAATGTGAAAACTTTAGTGATTTTCAAGGGAAAAAATCCTAAAATTAAGGTTTACATTGCATATAGTATGCTTATTGCACATCACAAAGCATAAACATAGCTTAATCACTCATTTATATGTATCATTCAGAAAATCACAGTTCAGGTGATTTTTTTAAAATTAAGTTGTTTGAACTAAATCTTACACTTTCACCCTAGCTTACTTAAAACTGTGCTAATAAGATTGTGTTCAGTATTTACTTCATACAGTACGTGCTGAATGTGATGTGGATTCAAATTTTAATGACTCCAGGGAGACACATTCTCTAACATGAGAATTCCAGGAAAGGATATAAAGACTTCCTTTCGAATCTAATCTGGATATCAGGTCATAGACAATCACTATTTCAAAGTGGTGCTGAGAAAATTGACTCATATTCTATTGATTTTTTCTTTCATCAACAATTTTGTGAAAAATACTCATGTAAGTCTGTTGGTAAAACTATTACAATTTTTGTCTTTTAATTTTAACTTATGTCAATAGAATATATACAATTAACGAAGAAAAATAATGAATCTAGAATCTACACCTGTAGCATTTTCTAATTTGAAAATTTGCTGTATCCTAAGGTATTCTATGTTTATGAAGAACATGTGAGTGTGCTAATAGCACTTGAATTCTCATAAAAATGACTGTGTTTTATAGCTGAGCAAAGTAAGATCTTGAGATGTTAGATTATTTGTCCAATGTCTTACATCTTGTCAGAAGACAAATTGAATTTATAGTAGATCAATCCCATTTTGGGTTATCTTTCTAAATGCAACTACATTACATTATTAAATGGGGCATTGTTTGAACTCTGTAAATCTCTACATATTTTTTCAGTATATTGTGTATTGGATTTGGAATATTTCCACTTCATTACTAGTGTTTTATATTTTTGGAAAAGTTCTCTAGTAGTGAATTTACCAAAAGTTTTAATCCTGGGCCTGAGATCTTCTGGGTTTTTGATAGATCTTGGATGCTGTAGACTTTTGAGAGATGTAAATGAAAACTGCACACACACCAAGGGTACTGACCTTAGTGCCATCAACTTCACTGGTGAGTAGTAATAAGAAAAAAATGATTATCTGTGTTGATTTCACCTTTGAAAGTTAAACATAGTGTGAGCAACAAGTAGAAGATAGGCAGAATCTTAGATTTGCCAAGTTATAGGCCTTAAAAGCAGTGATTACAGAGTTGAATAAATTGATAGTTTATTTGGATGCTGGAAAACTGCCTACTTGCCTACCAGTAAAGAAAGCCATACTAGCAGAATTTCTGCAATTAGGAATATGATATGAGAGGTTTACCCCAACTTTTTCTTACTAAATTCTGTATCAGCTAATGATTCTCATGAAAAACCTACTAATGTGGAAATTTGGGTTGCAGAAGTATCTTCTAACTTACAGTTTATAAAATTTCTGTGGGTAAAAACTGGCAGATAAATGCTATTCTAACCTGCCAGTTATAGGAGAATTCTCAGTCTTCTCTAAAATATTGTATATACTACAGTTCATATACATTTCTTCATTTATACCAGACTTAGCCCTAATTATTTTATTACAAATACAAGTAAGGTTTTTTTTTCTTTTTTGGTCACACCAGACGCTCAGGGGTTACTTCTGGATATGTGCTCAGAATTGCTCCTGGCAGGCTCAGGGGACTATATGGGATGCTGGGGATAGAACCCAGGTCTGTCCTCGGTCAGCCTCATGCAAGGCAAACACCCTCCTGCTGCACTATCGTGCCAGTCCCACAAGTAAGTTTTTTTACATTGACCTTTGTCTTGCTTCTATACCGCTAAAAACAAAACAAAAAATCCTAAATGTATTATTTCTATGCCTCAGATAACTTTTGAACTAAAGGCCTTGGGGTATTTTTTTTAATGCCATTTCTGATGGTACCAAGACCAAACAGTTGTATGAACATTGAGTACAAATTAAAAAAAAAGATCAGTCTTAAACACCAAATTCAAAGCCAACAACAACAGAATCGTTACACATTCTACAATAAGCTAGACACAAAGGGGACCAATTATACCAGCAGCCAGGGGGGGAAAAGGGAGAGATATGGGATGCATGCTGGAAACAGAGTTGGAGGGAGGACAACATTTGTGGTGGGAATGCCCTGGGTTCAATGCTGCTATGTACCAAAAATATTACTGTGAAAGATTTTTATTATTACTGTGAAAAATTGTGTCCACTTTGGTCAAAATAGAAATGATTAATAAAATTTAAAAAATGCCATTTCTGGAACAATTTTTCAAAGAAAATTCTAAAAATATATGAGGCCTACTCAATTTTAGTATTAATCAAGGGAAATTAAATTATAAAAAGCAGGTCCCATTATTGGTATTGGCTTTTAGCTAAATAACTAAGAGTCAGATTCTGCTAGTAAAATCTGGTAAATCTGCAGAGTAAAGGTGAATACTTTGGATGTCACCCTCTGCACTTTCTTTAAGTACTCCCTCATTACTCTTTCACTTAACTGATTTTATTCTATCTAACTAGAAACCAATTTTATAAAGGCAATTGTGAAAGATTATTAAAGCTGAGTTACTTAGAAAGTCAAATAATATTCATTACTTGTGAATGAATGAAAAATTATATTTGATTTTTATTTGACTAGCTTCATAGACATATAACTGAATGCATGTTTAATCAATTAAAATCTCCCAGCACTTCCAATAATTTGCTCTTTTAAAATTAGAATTTTTGTGCAGTATTTTCTAAAGCATTTCATTTAAAGTATTTGTATTCTGTTTAAAGAAGTGCTATTTGAAATTTAAAAGGTAAATACATTTGAACAACGCATAAAAAAGAATAATAAAATATGCTAGACAGGCACTCTGTTCTTGCAGCTAATTCTATTTGTCCCTAGAAGTACTATTTTTACAAAAAAACTATTTGAGGGTAACTCACTTGCCTTGCATGTGGCCAACCCTACTTTGATTTTCAGCACCTAACAGTGGTACCTAAACACTGCAGAATGTGATCCTTGAACATGATAAGCCCTGAATATCACCAAGATATGGCCTGAAGCAAACAAACACAAAGCAAACAAATAAGCAAAAACCCACTTGGGAGTTATGACAAGCAGAGACTAATCTAATTTATCAACAATATGGTCACTTCCTATTTAAAATACAAAAGCCAAAGAAAATATTAATTTCATGCTTTAATACCAACAATTATTAATATATTTGTATATTTTCTTCCATAGTTTTCCATATTTCTTCCATAATTATTCCATAAATATTTCCATAATTTTCAACTTTTATTTTATTTTTCCCCCTTTATTCTTTTTCTTCTTGCAAGTTTCAGTAACTGAACTCTAGTCTTCAAGTTATATGGTTTTCACATCCCTGGTCTTATTTCTTTTTTTCTTCTTCTTTTGTTTTTTAGGTCACCCCTGGCTCTGCTCTTAGAAATTGCACCTGGCAGGCTCAGGGGACCATATAGGATGCTGGGAATGGAACCAACGTCCATTCTGGGTTGGCTGTGTGCAAGGCAAATGCCCTTCCACTGTGCTATCTCTCCAGCCCCAATTTCTTAAATATACCTTTTCCAAAGAGTTTAACAAAATTGTAGCATTAGTTTTTTCTTCTTTTTTATTGTGTGATATTTCTCATTTTATTTACTTTCTATCTGTGAATTTAAACAATCATATTTTGCCTGTTCATCATTTGCACAAATATTCTTTTAGTTTTGAATAGTCTTTTCTCAATTTTTGCTGGCATGTACTCTATTGAAGTAGATATCCTTATAATGTGTTTGCACAATTTCTACTCATTTTAAAATGAATTATTAGTTTAAACTTTGAATTGTTTTCAAAATCTCAAAAAATTACTAAATTATATCTCAGTAAATCTGTTTCAATGTCTGACTTCACTACCTATAAATTCTCACTGTATTTTGCCAGACTAAAATTTAAATAAAATATATTTATGGGCTCAAGTGATAATACAGCAGTTAAAGCCCTTGCTTACATTGGCAGGCAGCCAACCAGGAGTTAATTTCAGAAACCCTGAGTCCAACCAGTACAAAGCCTTGTGTACCTCCTCGTGTGCACCTTACAGGAGTCCAGCCTGAAGTCCGGTCCTGGGTAAACAGGCCTAAAGCAGGGGTTCAAGAAAACAACTCAGGAGCCAGAGCCCTAGCAGAGCAGGTAGTGCTTTTGCTTTGCAGAGGCCAACCCGGGTTCGGGCCCATGGAATCCTGTATGGTCCTCCTAGTCTGCCAGGAGTGACTTCTGAGCGCAGAGCCAGGAGAAACCCCTGGTGTGCTCCAAAAGAAAACAAAGAAAAAGAAAACAAGACAGACTTAAAAGAAATGAGAACTGAAAAGAGCTGACTGCTCTTCAAGTACAGTATTTATTGTTCAGAGACAATCAACATGGGAGGAGAAAGGACAGCAGCTAAGAAGCAAAATCATATCTAATACTATTCAAGCCTAAGTGAGTGTGATAATAGAGGAAGCTAATGTCAAGGTTCTGAAGATTGTCTTCCAGAGAGGTGGCAGATAAATGACTGAGTACAGGACTCTCACTAGCAGGGCATTCCTGCAGGTGCCTGTTTTCAAGTAATTGAGAAATAAGAGTCCTCAGTTCGTTTTTGCCCCATTCCTTAGACTCTCAACCTTCTAGCTAAACTTGTTTATTTCTTCTATGTCTTCTTGTATGTCTTCTTATCCAACAAGCCTTCTTCCAAATAAATACTGCATATTGATATAGCTGTATTTTGATAACCTAATTATAGTTTTTTAAAAAAATTATGATCCTGAGATTTATCTTATGTATCTATTATTCAGGACTTTAACAATTATTTTATTTTAATATTTTTTCATTTCAGTTATTTGTTTACTTATTTTCCACTTGTCATTTATGTGTAAATAACTTGAAACATTGCCATATATTCAGAAGGTTAAAAATATATCACATCTGCATTTTGAAATAATTGTCCAAGTGTAAACTCTGATAGCTACAATAAAAATTAAAAATAGGGGCCGGTGAGGTGGCACTAGAGATAAAGTGTCTGCCTTGCAAACACTAGCCAAGGAAGGACCGCGGTTCGATCCCCCAGCGTCCCATATGGTCCCCCCAAGCCAGGGGCGATTTCTGAGTGCTTAGCCAGGAGTAACCCCTGAGCATCAAACGGGTGTGGCCCCCAAAAACAAAAAAATTAAAAATAATGGTCCTGGAGGGGTAGTACGGTAGGCATTTGACCTGCATGCAATTGACCAAGTCCAATCCCAGTACTCATAAAATCCATTTAGTCTGCCAAGAATAATCCCTGAGCACAGCTGGGTGTGATCTAAGCAAACAAAAATGAAGAATGTGTGAGTTTTTAAGAAGCCTCAGTTTGATAATCAAAATAAAATAAAATTGATTTATTATATATTATTTATTTTCAAATCACCTCTGACTTTAATTATAAAATAGGAAAAATCAAGATGGCACATTAGTTTAAGTTACTTGATGACAAGACTTAAAAGCCATATTTTAGACTGAAGAGAAATAATACACAATTATTTTAACTTATCAGCAGTGCAGCATTTATCCACTGCATCCAAACTTTTTTCCTTAGTATTTTAATTTATTTTTAAAACTAAATAAATCTTCTTTAGAAAATTCCAACGTTTTGAAACAATTTTGCTCCCTTCAGTTATTCAAGTATTCATAGTGATAGGGAAAGTATGCATCACAGTTTTATAAATACTTCAGGGTCTCCTGCTTCTTTTAACATAATAGATACCTTGGTGCCTATAGAACGCCAAATGAGGGCCACACTTTCATTTTGGCTAAATCTGATCTCTATGTCATAGTTTTGCATCATATAGGTATGTCTATTACTTACTCACTTATCTTGAAATCTTTCAGTCACAATGACATTTTATATTTAAATAATGCTTCATAGGATAATATATTTTTTCTTACGATTTTCATTATTTTTTATATTTTATTTAAACACCTTGATTACATACATGATTGTGTTTGGGTTTCAGTCACGTAAAGAACACCACCATCACCAGTGCAACATTCCGATCACCAATGTCCCAAATCTCCCTTCTCCCCACCCAACCCCGGCCTGTACTTTAGACAGGCTTTCTATTTCCCTCGTACATTCTCGTTATTAGGACAGTTCAAAACGTAGTTATTTCACTAACTAAACTCATCCCTGTTTGTGGTGAGCTTCATGAGGTGAGCTGTAACTTGCAGCCCTTCTCTCTTTTGTGTCTGAAACTTATTATTTCAAGAATGTCTTTCATTTTTCTTAAAACCCATAAATGAGTGAGACCATTCTGCGTCTTTCTCTCTCTCTCTCTGACTTATTTCATTCAGCATAATAGATTCCATGTCCAACCATGTATAGGAAAATTTTATGACTTCATCTCTCCTGACAGCTACATAATATTCCATTGTGTATATGTACCACAGTTTCTTTAGCCATTCATCTGTTGAGGGTATCTTGGTTGTTTCCAGTGTCTTGCTATGGTAAATAGAGCTGCAATGAATATAGGTGTAAGGAAGGGGTTTTTGTATTGTATTTTTGTGTTCCTAGGGCATATTTCTAGGAGCATAGGATAATATTTTAAAAGACATTTCAGGCCAAAGATATAGTTCAAAGATTGCATGAAAAAATCCTAAATTTTATAGTCTCTGATAATATTGGGAATGAGAACTGAGTGTTAAGATCCAGAGTCAAAGGACAAGACCAAACAATTGAAATAAAGCAAAACAAAACTTTATTCCATCAGCAACAACCCCAAACTGACCAGTCAGGGCAGTCTCCCAGAGGAGACAACCACTGCCAAGGTCACAAGCTAGTTTATGTAGGGATGGGACAAGGAGGTTAGACTCTCATGATCTTTAAGATCATCTAGGGTACCTTCCTACTGCTCCCTTGTGTCCTTCCTGGTATGGCCAGGAAACTCTGGTCTGTGTTAATGGAAATTTAGGCTTGAGAAGGAGAAGCCCAAGATGTCTACAACATATGATTCTTTACAAATTGGCGTCCCTCCTTGTTCATAACCCAGTGCCCTACACTGAGCACTGCTAGGCAAGGCCCAAACCCCATCCCACCTAAAAAAATAAATAAGTAACTCCCAACAGGATATTTATGAAATAAAAATTTCAAATTATTTTTCCTTTTTTTATTTAAATTTTTTTTGTTTTAGGGTCACACTTGGCAGTGCTCAGGGGTTACTCCTGGCTCTGTGCTCAGAAATTGCTCCTGGGGACCATATGGGATGCCATATGTTCATCCTGGATCAGCTGTGTTATCTCTCACACCACTCAAATTACATTTTCTAACAGCAAAAAACAAAAACAAAAACCCAAACAAACAAATGAAACACCTCATCTGTATTGAAAAATCAAATTATTAGATACATTTTGAGTCAAGAAATAAATTAACTAGAGAGATAGTACAGGAATTATGGCAGTTTTCTTATATATAGCCAACCCTATTATGCCCTAGTAAAAAGTAATCTTAGGTTTAAAAAATATTTATAAATATATATAAAAGTTCACATTATAATTATCTCTAAGTGAAAATAACTTAAAAATTCTTTATTCATCAAATGGATATATCCATTCAATAGAATTTTTGTTGATGCATACCAAACCGAGAATAAAATCTACAAAGCATTTTTTTTTTGTCACAAAGAGTCAGATCCAAAAGCTACATGTTTTAATTTAAATAAATTTCTAGGAAAGAAAAAAATATAGAGCAGGATAACAGCTGAGAGTTTTTCTAGTGCTAAATGATTTTCAGTTTATTGCATATTAAAAATTTGTTGGTTAGTGATGGAACAACACTATTTCTTGATCTTGAATGAGCCTTCACTTCTGTCCTTCTGTGGCTTCTTGTTCACCTATTTTTAAGCACATTTTTTTGGGAAATAAATCTAATAGTAATGGAAAGTTACATAATAATGTAAACCAGAAAGCTAGTTTTAACTATGTCACAAATGAACAGTATCTGCAAGAAATGGAATGAGAATATCAGCAAGCAATTTGGAATAAAATAAATAAACTTAGATTGCATGTAAGTTTCAGGTGTATATCTGCCTAATTAAAATTAATGTATGAGTACCAGAGAGAGAGAGAGTATGGAGTCTAGGACTAGTGCCTTGAATGGAGTTAACCCTGATTCAATCCACACACCATATATGGTACCCCAAACACTGCCAGGAGTGACTCCTGATCACAGAACAAGGAATAGCCTCTCAAAAGTACAAAGTGTCATCATAAAACTAAAAGCAGAGAAAAGAAAAGAAAAATCAACTTTTAAATAGGCATGCACACTACTTTAAATGAAAGGCCGTTCTGTCCTTCACTCACATTATCCTTTTTGTTCTGATGTAAACTCCTCACCTCATTTCCTGCTGGTAAACATTATTGACCTAATTTTCCAAAGTTTATTTTATTTTTATTTAGTTTTATGTTTGTTTGCTTTCTCTATATATACATCTAAGTTAAATCATACAGTGTCTGGCAAATGAGGAAATGCAGTAGACTCATAAATACTACTACTATAATAATACATACATACTACTACTATGCAACTACTATTGCATAGGAGTGTTAGACATTATATGCTAAATTACCGGTAATCAAATTTGAGCCCAAATTGAGGTTCTCTTATAGTCGTAGTTATTGAAAGATGAAGATGAGTGTTACAGGTAGGTGATATGGGTACTCATTCCTAAAAATGTGAAAGCAACATTGCCTTATTTTTTATAAAAATAACATCATGTGCCAACTAGATGAACTCTCCCTACCTCTGTGGCACCAGGGATCAAACCCAGGTGCCTCACATACTAGGCACTGCTTTACCACTGTGCTCCATTTCTAGATGTGAGAAGCTAGTTTAACCCCAAATCTTGTATGGCTACAAATAAAAAAAATAAGTGATTCTATGCCATCTTTGTCCCATCTTTGTTACATTCATCTAGTTCATACATGTTAACATAGCATTTCAGGGTTGACAGACTCTAGAGATTCTATAAAATTGAAATAGAACACTAGGACATAATAGTATTCACCTGCAACTACCTGTGACAACCTACAGGTCACGGCACAGCTCCTCAATCACCAACAGATATTTATTAAGCCCTAATTGTGTGTCAGGTACTATTTTCAGTCCCAGGTCTATAGCAGGAAATTAAGCCAATGAGGGTTTTTTCCTTCTCATTGTTATGTCATTTATTACTGGCAGCAGCTATACTTACACGAGTGTATGTATATATAAAAGGGTATGCATTGGATTTATGAATAGTATGAATATAATGAATTATGGATAGTGTGCCAGTCAGCTATACTTAATAGAGCAGTACTGAATGACAAAAAGTTTTAGTGTGGAATATAGGGACTGTAATTCAGTTTTCTGTTTAAAATTTACATTCTTTTGAATTTTATATGATTATAACAAACTGAGAGTATTGGTTAACCATAAACCAGGAATCAGTAGTATTTTTGCAGGATGTTTATTTATTCACTAGTGTAGTCTTCCAGAAAACAACAAACAGGACACTTTTTGGGCAGTATAAAAATACACATACACAAAAAGTTCTTTGGTTGGAAATAAAAACTTTTGAACTCATATAGAGAAGTCTAAATGTAGCTTTAGCTCACTAGAAGTTTTGACCTAGAAAGTAAGTAATAGAAGTTTTAAAAATCTTCTTTTCTACTAATAATTTAAGAGTCAAATTGCATCTGTCTGATCATTTATTCTGCTTAGTAAAATTAGCTGGAGTAAAATTAAATATACATTTTACTGAGAATATTAGTGATATCTTATAAAAACATTAATAATGTGATCTTTCCTTTTTTGAAGTCTTCTTTGCATAATTTTAGGTATGATTTTTACTTTTACAATACTTAGAGATGTTACCAATATTTGAATGTTAAATAGTTTATCATAATACACATTACATGCAAATAAAGAATACTTATATAAGTATAATCTGAAAAGACAACCTTTAGAATCTAAATTCTGTAATAAGTAGCTTACAAGCAATTTTCACACATTACTTCCCTTTTAATATACTTCCTTTGTAAACAAAGAATAATAGAATTTATCTTTAGGCAGGGAGACTAGGATTTTGGGAAGCATCATTTCCATTGTGAGAGTTTCATCTGAGGGCATAGTATATGTATCTGCCTATACTTGAGTCTTTTGCATTCCTGGTGAGGTAAAATGAATATTTGTATGGCACATATAGATTATTCTGTAGTTTTTATTCTTATTGATTTTTTGAAATTTATAACAATTACAAAATGTGAGTTAATTTTAAGTGTATAAGGATATTTCTTAAAATGTACTATATTACAGAGACAACAAAAGATTTAACATGAAAATACCTGTTGGGTTAGCCTGGACAATGACAATATTCTGGAATTTATAAACTTAGGTGTAGGAAAGATGAGGAGAGAAGTAGGATGTATTTTCCAATTCATTACCTTTGAAGCCCAATTCTGGTAATGGGTAGCTGTGCAAACAAAGCCAAGAGCTAATTTCTTTTAACTCCAGATTCTTATATTCACACCATATGTGTGTATATATGGTCTGGGATAGTCTATGGTTAGCATTTGTCACTTGCTTTTTTTGCCCATGTTTTAGAGTGCTTGAATCTTCAAATATCTTTTAACTTTCGGACCAGAGAAATAATATGGGCAGGTAGGGAGCTTGCCTTTTAGAGAGATTTTTATCTAGGTTCAAATTTCAACCCTATATGTTCCACTGAGCTTACAAGGAGTGATCCCTGAGCACTAAGACAATTTTTTGAACACCACCAGGTATGAACCCCAAGCCACCAAACCAAACAATTAATTTTAACTTATATGTACATTTTGCATTAAAGATATTAAATACATTTTGTGTACACATAATTATCAACTATCCCTCAAATCTAATATTAAGAGGAGAATCTAAGGGAGAAATTTATTCTTTTTTTTTTTTTTTTTTTGGTTTTGGTTTTTCGGGCCACACCTGTTTGATGCTCAGGAGTTACTCCTGGCTAAGCACTCAGAAATTGCCCCTGGCTTGGGGGGATCATATGGGATGCCAGGGGATCGAACCGTGGTCCTTCCTTGGCTAGCGCTTGCAAGGCAGACACCTTACCTCCAGCTCCACCTCACCTGCCCCGAAATTTATTCTTATACATTTAATATATTGTTAGGTCTTTGCAGGTGAAACAATAAAATAGTTGCTTGTTCCTATTACTAATGAAAAGATTTAAGCTTATAACATTTAAAAAAAAAACAGTGAGGATTAATGATCCAATGATGTACTGCTTTTTAAGGAAAAATGTTTGCATGGATGAGACCTGAGACCCTCAAGATGATAAATTCTGCTCCTACATTACATCCCAAGAAGACAAGCACATTAAGACTTATGGATCCCATGTATATCACACAAAATTTATAACATCCCTGACATTGAAATCTGTATACACAATAGAATATTACTCAGCGATGGGGAACATTTTACAGGTGCTACAATTTAGATATAATTGATGGTCATGCTAAGTGAAATGATACAGAAAATAAAAGATAAATACTAGATAATTTCACTCATTTATAGAATATTAAGAAATAAAAAGAGGGATTATTATATAAGCAAGCACTGATATATCATCAATCGGACTGAGAAAAAAAAGGAACTGTGAGATAATGGTGGAAAGATCTTGAACACCTGAAATTAGTGTAGCAGTTCTGTAAACATGTTTGTAGTATTGTAAACTATGATACCTCAATAGGATAATGTTTATAAGTGAAATAAAATAACAGACAGGAAATGTGATTCTTATAAATTCATCTGAGGCTAAAAATAAGAAATTTATTATTTGCGTATGAGAATGGCAATAAATGTGCCAAATAGTATGGATTTAACTGAACACAGAATGTATAAGAAAGATTATTTACTTACTAAAGTGACTATGGGGGACATTTTGTTTTAGGGCCACACCTACAGTACTTGGGCTTACTTCTGGTTTTAGGTTCAGGGATCACTTCTGGCTATGTGCAGGGAATTATATGTGATGTTGGGGATCAAAGCCTGATCAGCTGCATGCAAGACAAGTATCTTACATACTGTATATTTCTTCGACCCCTAATATAAAATTTCTCAAGTGAAGTTTAAATAATATGCCCATGAACCATGTTTTATCTTTTATGTTGCCATCTTTTCTTTGCTACTTTGGGAAGTATTTATCTCTAATAATGATATCCTATGCAATGATTACCATCTGTTTATAGTAAAATAAAGACTATTCAAAATTGGGAGTTGAGAAAGTGTCCAGTGGGTTGGGCACTTGCTGTGCAGACTTCTGACCCTGGCTTCAATCCCAGCACCTGAAATTTTGCCTGAATTTATAGACAGGAGTAAGCCCTTAGCATAGCCAGATATAGCTCTAGAACAAAACCAAAATTTATCCTTTTGCTTTTCTTTTTCTTTCTTATTTTATTTTATTTCCTTGTCTTTTATTTTCAATTATCATCTAATATTTAATTTTTACATGGTCACACTATAGAATAACAGGTAAAAAGTAATTTAAGATAGTGCCAGGCTGGAGAGATAGCATGGAGGTAGAGCATTTGCCTTCTTGCAGAAGGATGGTGGTTCGAATTCCGGCATCCCATATTGTCCCACGAGCCTGCCAGGAGCCATTTCTGAGTGTAGAGCCAGGAGTAACCCCTGAGCTCTGCGGGTGTGACCCAAAAACAAACAACGAAAACAAAACAAAAACAAAAAGATAGTGCTTGTATTACACTTAACTTATCCCATCCATGTTAAACTTCTAGTGTACCTGAGTTTTCACATAAATTCTTGTTAACATTAGGATTGTTACCAAATTACCAATTTACATTCTTTAGCACTTGCTCTATGTGTGAGTTTCTGTATTTGATCACATCACTGCAAAATAACCCATTCATTTAAAATGTTTTTAGTTTACCTTTGTGGAAGCTTGTTTTTATAGACTTACAAATTATGGTTTCTGTTATGGGGCCACAACCAACTGTGCTCAGGGCTTACTTTTGGCTCTGCATTCAGGAATACTCTAGGTCTAGGAGCTGTTCCATGGGCAAATACAGAGCTGGATTAGCTGTGTTCCAGGCAAGTGCCGTACCTTTTGCAGAGATTTAATTTGGTGACTATTCAAAGACAGCATGGGATCTTGGAACATTTGATCTTTGTGAGTAACTTTTCTTGCTCATGTTGCAAAACTCTGGCCTCTTTTAATATGGAAAGAAGCCAGTGCTTGTTTTCTTGTTTCTCTAAAAGGCTTCTTGCTGAGTTTTTTTTTTTTTTTTATAATTCCACATTATGTACTTTGTTTTGTTTGCTGTTGATTTAGCTTCTATCCTGCCTATACCCAGTTTTGCTAGGGGGAGGGGGAATAAATCTATTCCAGGTGACACAGTCTAGCCAGGGCCATTTCAAGCTGTGTAGGAATCAAACCTAGGCCTTTGCACAGCAAGGCATGTACTCTATCTCTAAGCATGTTCTTAGACTACAAATTATTTTCTAGTACAGTAAATGTATTTGCTACTTAAGCAACTTTAAAGGAACTGTATGAATGTGTTTCTATTACTCTCAAGGATTTTCAAGTAAAATAACAGAAAAACACATCTTCTAATTAGTAGATGACACTATAGTAAAGTGTGGATGACACTTTATAGTAAGTGAAATGTTATTTAATTAACATTTCTTATAGAAATCTCTTCAACTTCTGAATACAACTACATCAAAGTTCCCAAACTACAGTTTCATTTCAAAAATTGTTCCAAAGAAACTGTTAAATTTCAGGTAAATTTGCTACAGAGTGATTTAGTTATTTTTAGGTATTAAATTATGTGAATAGTAAAATCTCATCTTGGAATAACTAATAAAGTTCCCCGCTTATGTTCTTTTACTCAGAATATTTGATTTGTTGTGAAAGAAACTTAAACTTCTTGGCAAAAATAGAAGTCTTATTTTAAATATATACTGGAGTAAATATAACACTTCTGTTTCTTATTATGTGTATGTGTTGTTTAAAAATATTAGCCATAAAATTTGGTGAATATCCTCTAGGGGATTTCAAATTTTGACACATTTCAAATAACTTCACAGTAGTTTTATGTGTGTAAAAGTTATAATAAATACAGCTGACAGTCATGTACATTGTGAATTAAACTGTAGCTGTATTTTATATACAAGATGTCTATATTTTGCTTTTGAAATTAACTTAAATGAATTTAATATGCCAAATTCAATATTTGAAAATGTATGTATTTAACTAAACATGTAAGTTTTTTTGAAAATATTTTGATAGGCTTTTCATTAAACATATTATTACATTTTCTTTTAACATTTGTCTTAAATATTTCTGTAGGATTTCAAGATTACTTATAATAATAGCTAAGCTATATATTTACTAGATTTTAGAAGGCAATGCAAACTATTTTAGAAAACTATTAATTAAAACATTGATATTTTGTTTATTTAGTAACTATTACATTTTTTTTGTTTTGGGGTCGCACCTAGTGGTGCTCAGGGGTCACTCAGTAATCGCTCCTGACAGGCTCAGGGACCATATGGGATGCCGGGATTCAAACCACCATCTGCTATCTCTCAGAACCCCTAATACATTTTAACAAATTGTTGTGAATTATTTTGAGCCTGTTTTGGAAAACAATGTAATTTATTAAATTATAAAGAAAATTCATTATGGGCCCAGAGAGATAGCACAGCGGAGTTTGCCTTGCAAGCAGCCGATCCAGGACCAAAGGTGGTTGGTTCAAATCCTGGTGTCCCATATGGTCCCCCGTGCCTGCCAGGAGCTATTTCTGAGCAGATAGCCAGGAGTATCCCCTGAGCACAGCCAGGTGTGGCCCAAAAACCAAGAAAAAAGAAAAGAAAATTCATTATATAAAGGTAATTACTCTAGATTAAATATATCATTTAAACAAGGTCATAAATATGTATAAATTGTTGAGCCATAAATTTATATGACCTCATTATATTATATTATGTTATCCCCATATTGGTAGCATTTAATTTTATAAAAGTTTTCTATAAAGAAGTCATAGGAAATAGAACCTGGCAATATTTATACTCAATTACCCAAATAAGATAAAATTAATAAAGTTTGATGACAGCAGTACAGGTAAAAGAATTGGCAAGTTATAAATGGAACATTTTAAAAGCTTACTTGCTTTTGCTCTTTTTTAATATATATGGTTTTTTGTAAATAAGTTATGTAATTGAATTACCATGAGATACACAGTTACAAAATTGTTCATGATTTTTAGTCATACCATGTACACCATGCACAACCCCTTCACCAGTGCACAATTCCTGCCACCAATGTCCCATTTCCCTTTGTCTCCCCACTGCCTTTTCCCCACCCTCCTCTGTAGCAGCTATATTTCTTCTCTCTCTCTGTCTCTGTCTCTCCCTCTCTCTCTACTTTACCTCCTTTCAGAACCCACATTTTGCCCACAATGATAATTTCTAACTCTCATTGGTATACTGGTCTGTTCTCTTCCCTAAGTGCACTCCCCACTTTTTTTTTCGGCCACACCCATTTGATGCTCAGGGGTTACTCCAGGCTAAGCGCTCAGAAATTGCTCCTGGCTTGGGGAGACCATAGGGGACGCCGGGGGATCGAACCGTGGTCGCGATCTTTCCTTGGCTAGCGCTTGCAAGACAGACACCTTACCTCTAGCACCACCTCGCCGGCCCGCACTCCCCACTTTTTGTAGCAAGCTTCCACACCATGATTCATCCTCCGTTTTAGTTACTCCTGGTAGGTTCAGGGGACCATATGAGATGCCGGGATTCTAACCAGGGTCTGTCCTGTGTTGGCCTCATGCAAGGCCAACATCTTACTGCTTTGCTATCGCTCCTGCCCCTACAAACATGTTTTTATTGAGCTAACATTGTTTTATAACATTCTACATTTTCCATTTGATTATCATTGAAAACCAATATATGTATATATATACATATATATATCAACCACATTTAATTCACCATTAAAAGTCCAAATTTATCTCCTTTAGCCTGATTTATCATTTTACTTCCCGTTTTTTATGTTAATTGATATTAATAGTTATTAATAAATATTTAGAAAAACTAGGAAATTTAGCCAAAGCAAATTATCTTTCATTTATTCATCTACAATTATCTTCCATCAAACTATTGTTATTTCTCTATTCATCTATTCATATATCTATTTTAGTTAAATAGTATAAAGTATATAATATATAAAGTATATAATATATAAAATTAAATTTAGGATTTGGTAGGATTATACCTGAGACATATGAAAGTTTTTGCTTTTAATTATTTTATTTTATATGATCCAATGTTATTTTGATTAAAAATATTTTATTGCTCAAGTTCAATATAGAAAAAAATTATAGATGTTAATTATTTTCTTAACTTACTTTTACTATGTGGGTCTTTGAGCAGTAGATTAAAAACAAGACAAAACCTTAATTTGCTTTAGGCAAAAAAATTAAAAGAATATGTTTCCTGGACCCAAAAATAATGGGTGAAAATACAGTTTCAGGTGCCAGAGCAGTGGTGCACTGGTAAGGTGTCTGCTTTGCCCGAGCTAGCCTAGGACGGACTGTGGTACAAACCCTGGGTGTCTATATAATTCCTCAAGCCAGGAGTGATTTCTGAGTGCATAGCCAGGAGTAACCCCTGAACATCATCATATGTGGCCAAAAAAAAAAAAAAAAAAAGAAAAGAAAAGAAAAGAAAAGAAAAAAAAAAAGAAAATATAGTTGCATAAAGTTGTTTGTAGATCAATTGATGCTTTAATTAAAATGTTAAAAATTTAATCAAATATTTCAATGTTATTTAAGATAAATCAATGGATTTTCTATCCAATGTTTCACAAAGAAATGAGAAATTACAAGAAATTTACTTATATTCAGAATTGACAGAGCTCTTTAGAATGTATTATAAGATAACTATCAGGGAAGATTGGAAATCTTAGATTTCCTAATGATACTGACTCATATATGAATAGGCAGAAGACAACTTAATTCTCTACCTTGAATTTGTCAACTGGAAATCTGTGACATAATTTTCAGTGACAAAATTCTCTTTTTTTCTGATTCATCACATAATTTGGTTTATCAAGAACTATCAAGTTATCTTTTCATGTTGACAATTGAGCTATTACTTCTAGGTCTAAGCCCTTATAAAGTGAAAAAAATTCCAATTTTCACTTTTGTAATAGGCTCTATTTTTTGTTAAATAGTTCTATGTGTGCATATTTGTAAAACACACACACGCACACACACACATATATATATAAGATTTGGTTAATATTCACTTATTCATAATGCTAACTTCTTTGTTGAACACTTTTGAAAACAATTTCCATTTTGTATTATCTTAGTTTTAGTTATATATTTTCACATATTGTTCCATAAAATGCATAAATACCCTCACTTCATTGAATGGTATATTTTAAATCTTTAGTAAGTAACTAAATTATAATTGTTCATTTGCTTGTATTTGTCTTTTTAGATATCTTAGGTTCACATTTGTGCTACTTTGTTATGTTTTTGTTGTTCTTACTTGCTAGGGAAAATTAAGCCATACTATCTACAACAACACAAATAAATAAATCGTGTTATCATTCCATTTAAGAAAGACCAGTTTCACTCATATTACATTGAAATGCATTGATAATGTACTAATAGCAGTGTAGTTTACATGCCTATGCTTTTGTTTTAAGTTAGTACTGTTTAAAGTCATCTTTCTAATTTTAACTTAAAGTTAATTTAGGAAACTTGTAATATTTTACTGCAAACAGTATTGGACAGAAAATTCCTTTTTTAGACATTTATTTATATGGTGAGTTTCAAGTGTTGCATATCTGCTCTATCTATTGCCTTTCCTCTTGAATCTATATCTGGCATTCTGGAAAGGAAAAATGGGTCACTGGAAATTGGAGAGACTCCAAGCCACAGGCAGAGTGAGAGAGAAAAATGAAAATTTATATCCCTGATCATTGAACAATGTAATGTTAGGCACAACAGTGGTATAAATATGTATAGTACCCTCTCATCCACAAATAATGCAAATAAAAGATACTCAATTAATATAAGTAAAACCAGATTTTCACTTATTTATTTGCATGGTAGTATGTAATACAAAACATATGCCTATAGTGTTTAGGGCCTGCGAGACGGTACAGAGGATAGGGCATTTTCCTTGCATAAAGCTGCATCAACCTGTTTAAAACCACCAAACCATATAAGGCCCAGGAGCACCACTAGAGGTCATTCCTGAACAGAGTTGGGTAGGTAACCTTTCGAAATAAAGCAAACCAATCCCCCTGTCCCCCCCCCCCGCCCCCCAAAAAAACCCCACACCTAAATAACTGAACCTCTTAGCCCAGCCAATATGTATATATGAATTTAAATCAATCATGATATGATTCCTATCACATTGAAAATGTGGTAGGAAAATATAGGATAAATATTTTATTCCCAATGACATGTTAAAATTTAGGTGAAATTTCCCCCTAAAAATGACGATGTATTAGTTTTGCGGACCTAGAGAGATAGTACAGCTGGTAGGGTACTTACACCAGGTTCCATTCTCAGCATCCCATATGTTTCCCCTGAGCACGGCCAGGAGTAATTTCTAACTGTCCCTCAGACAAAATAAAACTAATTAGAATTGCTTTTCACAAGGATATCTATCTTCTCAAAGTAAGCCACACCCAGAATTTGATATAGTTTTAGTATATTCTGAACACATATTGAAGTTATATTTTGAAATTTCACCAAAATTGTCAATTTAGATCTTTATTTATTTAAAACATAACAATGAAGGTTTATATTATTATTTTATCTTTTTCTTTTTTTTGCAAGGGTATGTTCCCTAGAACCCATAGTATATATCTGCCACATGCAAGGTTCAATGTGATGACAGTGATTAGATTTTAACAGTTGCAATCTAAATGGATGTTTTCCTGAAATGAGGAATTGTGTGAATCATTAAAACTCAAGTTTCTTTTTGAGACCATTTAGAACTATAAAAATATATGGGGTGGTGGTGGTGGGGCAGAGTAGGATAGGACAGAGGCAGCTGACTCAGGTTTAATCCCTGGTAACACTTATAGTCCCTTGGGCACCGCTAGGGATCTTTCCCGAGAACACAACAAGGAATAGTCCCTGAATAGAATAGGACATGGAACACCTCTCCTTCAAATATAGGAGACAGATATACAGACGGGTAGGTAGATGGCTTTTTGGGTCTCAGATATGAGGCAAGTCATAGTAAATACATATACACAAATACAAGGCTTGCTTCCTAAGTTAATGCAGATGATATTGATACTGTTTATTTTCATGCCAAGCAGCGCCTGCACCCAGCAGAGCTTACCTACCTACTACTTCTTTTTAAAAAAATTTTTAAATAACATCTTTAATTAAAGTTTCTGCAAAGGTAAAATATTAAACTTAAAATAGGCCTTAGTACATCAAAATACTAAGCTCTCTAATTGTATTCCAAGATGGTCTTTAAAACACAATATCCCGTATTTCATAGAAGAGCAAACTTGATCTGCAATTGTACAGAATGAATTTTACAAACATAATAAATATATTTACGCCCTTACACATAGCAGTATGTACAACAGCAGTTGACAATAGTAGTTCAGAACAGCAAAGGGCTTAGTGCCCCTACCCACCCAAAAAATTGTACCCAGGTAACATATCATACCTACTACTTCTATTCCTCTTCCTCAGTGCTCCCAGCCCCAAGTTGCTAAAGGGATTTTTTGCCTTTGCAGCCTGGGCAATGACTGGCAGGGTTGGTGCTGCCTGGGATTTCTGCCACTTGCTCCACATGTCCCCCATATGTCCCTGAGGAAGGAGGGTGTCAGGGGGTTTCTGTGCTCAGGTTTTGCTACCTTCCTGGAGAGTCCTGACCCCAACTTGGCCAGCAAGGGGGAACCAAGTCTCTCCAGCAATGAGGCTCCTAAAAGAGATTGGAAAGATGGGAAGATTCCCTTCGGCAGAGTGAGAGAGCACAGAGAGAGAGAAATAGAGAGAGAGAGAGAGAGAGAGAGAGAGAGAGAGAGAGAGAGAGAGAGAGAGAGGGAGAGAGAGAGAGAGAGAGGGAGGGAGGGAGGGAAGGAAGGAGGGAGGGAGGGAGGGAGGGAGAGAGAGAAAGAAAGAGAGAGAGGAGAGAGAGGAGAGAGAGAAAGAGAGACACTGTGGGGGTCCTATTTAGAACAGTTTCATTTTATTGAAAGAGGCAGGGGTGAAAGAGGCAGGGTCGGAGGGGTAATTCCACAAAATGTCAATGTTAGCTGGGCTTGCTAAACCTTAAGGAGAGCAGCATACTTTATCTTAGGTATGTCCTGTTTTTCTAAGAATTGGTGCCATTGTTGGCTAATCCAACCAGACACACAACTTGTGCCTTTTACTTAATCATGATTAAGTTTTATCAGAGCACATTCTTTTACTAAGCAAGGGTGGGGGCAGGAGATGAAAGACTGACATCACATCTCTTTGCTTAGCAAGGTTCAGACCTGGGGATGTAAAGCTGGGGGGGATACAAAACTCAGGGGCATGACCCCACTGTGGCTGCTTCGATTCTGCCTGTGATTTTCCTGGTTGTCTTGGACGGTGCTTGAGCTCCAGGACCTAGGGAGAGCTAAAGTGGCCTGTGGGCCTGGGGTTGGGTGTGGGTGCAGAGAGCTGGTTACAGGGAGATGCCCCATTGTTAACAAGACAGAGGGCCCTTTAATCTATTGTTTGATATAATCTGTGCAACTGGAAGAAAGGTCTCCCTGGTGTCTATTCTTCTCTTGGGCAGCGCCAACTTTATTTGAGGCTGGCCATCCTTCCCGGGACTTACCTCCATCACGGGATGGTTCCTGTGACTGGGTGTGCTGGTTCTGTTCCCTTATTTAATAAGGAAAGCTAGAAATAGATAAGAAGTTTGAGAATATGGGTGGGACATGTTTATCATTTTTTTTTACAAGATATTCATTGCTGTTTTGTGAGGATAATCTTTTCTCTCAGAATGTTTAGGTTTCTGTGACAAGTCTTTTTATTCTCTTGTCTAAAATCAAAGGCCTGGTTATCAATATATTAAAAATCCGGTGAGGAAAGAAACCTGCACAAGTTTGACTAATTACTGTGTTTCTACTTTCTACCCCACTCCAAATTTTTTGTTTATTATTTTTTTTGGGGGGGTGTCACACCTGGCTGTGCTCAGGGGTTACTCCTGGCTCTGCACGCAGAAATCTCTCCTGGCAGGCTCAGGGAATCAAAACGGGGTCCGTCCTATGTTGGCCGCATGCAAGGCAAACACTCTACCACTGTGCTATTGCTCTCACTCACCCCATCAAACATTTTTTATTACTACCCTACTGCCATTGTCCATGACTACTAACTATGCCTTAGTTTCCTCATCCAGAAAACTTGTATACTTATGCTAACATGTCAGAATAGTCACTCAGCAGTTCATAAGTGATGAACAATCTAAGAATCCATCTTCCTTTAATGTACCTTCTACACACACAAAATTTTTTTTATTGTTGTTCAGGAGTGACCTACTCTGATACTCAGGGATTGGTAACACTCCTGTAATACCAAGGATCTCAGCAAGGGTTGGTTGCATACAAGGAAGTACTTATCTCCTGGTGCCATCTGTCTGCTTCCCAATTAACCTTCTTTTTTTCTTTCTTTTTTTAATTTTTATTGTGGTCAAAATGAATTACAAATCTTTCACAGTAATCCAATCATCTTTCTTTAAGCTAAATTCATAATTGCTCTTTATCCTAATTTCTGAAGGCCATATATTATATATATCACCATTTTTTAATATTTAGAGGGATACAAGTTTTAAATATAGTTCGTACCAAACTTTTCTTATTGTAACATTTTACTTTCTTTAACAATACATATGGAATAGTTTTTTCTTTGTGTGTGTGTGTGTGTGTGTGTGTGTGTGTGTGTGTGTGTGTGTGTGTGTGTGTGTGTGTGGTTTTTGGGCTACACCCGGCAGTGCTCAGGGCTTACTCCTGGCTGTCTGCTCAGAAATAGCTCCTGGCAGGCACGGGGGACCATATGGGACACCGGGATTCGAACCTTTGGTCCTGGATCGGCTGCTTGCAAGGCAAATGCCGTTGTGCTATCTCTCTGGGCCCACATATGTAATATTTTAATGTATTATTGAACAATAGACTTCCAGCAACCAAAGATTCAAAAACAAGTGCATCTGATAAGCAATATAAAATTAGATTTGAGACTTAGGAAGTTATTAAATTTGAATTAAAAATAAAATCCTCTGTCTTGGATCTCAGAAGACTTCTTGTTCACTCCAAGTATGCATCTTAAAGAAAGATGGAACATTTGTGTAGTTTGAACTCAAAGCAAATACTGCTCAATAATCCTAGCTAAATATTGCTCTAAGTTTTGTGGTTGATCTCAAATCCTAATACAAAGGAAACAGTCAGGAGTGTGAAACCAGATGAACCAAAATCTGAGACTGCACAGATGAATACCCTGTGATCTAAGATTGGTAAGAATCCCTTGTCTCTTGGGCCGGAGAGATAGCATGGAGGTAAGGCATTTGCCTTTCATGCAAAAGGTCATTGGTTCGAATCCCGGCGTCCCATAGGGTCCCTCGTGCTTGCCAGGAGCAATTTCTGAGCATGGAGCCAGGAGTAACCCCTGAGCACTGCCAGGTGAGACCCAAAAACCAAAAAAAAAAAAAAAAAAAAGAATCCCTTGTCTCTAATACCATTAAGTAAATGTGGAAAGATTATGTGCTTTCTTTATTGTTTCTAGCATCTGTTGCATTTATATTAAGTCTAACACATGTTTTGAAGTTGGCTGTCAATTCTAGAAAAACATCTTTAAATATAATCTAAAATTCATCTAACTCAGAATTTTTATAATGTACTTAAAAATGTTAAGTAAGGCATACATGTTTGATCAAATGAACATATATACTACTGAAAAATCAGCTTTTACATTCAAAAATTATGTTGGAAAAACACAGTTAAAATATGTTTTTAAAACAATAAACTCTTAATGCAAATAATGTTTTTGACATGAAATCTATTTAAAGCATTTTAAAGTAAAGCTAAAATAATGATAAACATGCAGTTAGTGATTTGATTAGATCATATATATTATAAAATTATTATATTTTATGAAATTAGAGAAAAATAAATGAAAATATATGAATTATTATACTCAGAGAAGTATTATATAATGCACAGCTTATTCAGCACATCAATTTCATACAATTCTATTAAGCATTTATAAAATAATGGAGCAATGTTACTTAAATTTCTCATTACCTTTTATCCTTCCTCAAGGATAGTATATCTATTATAGTAACATAGAGATTCTATTAAAGTGCTTTTAAGAGCCAGTATAGATAGTGTGATTGTATGCATATTGTTTTTCTTTCTGTCAAAAAAGAAAGGATCGGGACAGAAAGAAAAGACAGGAACTAAAGCACTAGACTTGCATATGGCCAACCATGATTTATCCCCAATAACACATAGGGTCCCCTGAGCACCACCAAGAGTGATCCCTGAACAAATATCCACAAATACCCTAAAACAAACCCTGGCATTATATGGCTTTATATGTATACAAGCACACACACCTACACACATATGATATCAAAAAAAGTCTAAGAGTAAGAGATAAAATAAATATATCATTAGGAATAATAATGTGATATTACATGTACAACACTCACTTAAGAATAAATAGTTGAAGGTTTTTGTTTTTGCTGAGTTGGATTAACAGAATACATCACTGTTCCTAACACCAATTCCTAAAACAAACAAAAAATAATAAGAATCAGTCACTTATATATTCTGATATCAATTCATGCTACATATATACTTAAGAGTTATTATAAACCAGGAATTGAGGTTGGAGATAAGTATAGAGAAATAAATTATATAAAAATGCTACTGTTGTCAAAGAAAATCTAATGAGGGAGGTACTGAAAAAGCACTTTGTAAAAATCAAACATTGATCACCAATGGCCACCTGTGGACCTTCCCTCAGAACAAATTTAAGTAGCTATAAAGTATATTTGTAAAATATTATTAGTTGATTATTATTGATTATTGTTTTTCTTTTACTCCTATCCCTAAAATCTTTTAATCCTTATAATGTACAATGGCTTTTAATGTCAACAAGTATATTTATATATCAATGACATTTCTATCTTTAATATAACTGACTTTAATTTTGAAAATCATTTGGCAAGAAAAAATAGGTTTTTTTGTTTCAAAATGATAGACTGAACTATGGAACAAGCTTGAATGAATGCTATAAAAGTTATCATACTGATTTCACTTTTAAAGCAGCTAATTTGGAAAAGACATTTATTTGTTCTACTATAATTTTCATGTCCTTTGTACACTGAGAATTCTCTTAAGCCTACTTCATTTCCCCTATAAAGTTTGAACAAACTTAATATATTTTCAATTTTCTCATTTCTCATTTTTTTTGTTTATCTTAATAGAGAAAGTGTTTAGTATCTTTCATAGCGGCACTTAATGCATCACAAATTGTATCACTATAATTTGTTTAACATATGAAAGCCTACCTAATGGCATGTATCAGGCACTACTTCACTTTGACATCATGTGCAAATTATACTGAGATTTTTTTAAAATTAGAATCACTGTCTTTGTGAAAATAGATTTCAAGTCTGAGGAATTCAAGGAACAATAGATCTTTGATGCCTGTATTTTCATAGTAGCATGATAGCTAATTCTTGTGATTCGTGACATTTTACTATCTCTAATCAATCTTGGTCTAATCAATCATAGTCTTAAACTATGCCCTTTTTGTCACTCAACACATTTGAGAGTTTCAGTGTGTTTTTAATGATCAGTCGTTAGGGAAGGCACTGAGTAATTTGGGGGCATAGAGGGACACCAACAACACAAAATCACAAAACTCCAGTCTTGTCAGTTCTTTCTTCAGATAAACTCATTTCATTGTATTTAAGATATGAAGAAAGGCTGTTTGCTTTATGGTGACAATTGTAACTTCAGTCACCTTCAAATGTTTAAAAATGGATTGTTTTATTTTACTGATAGCACAGAAAAATTCATGAGGTCGTTTAGTAAAATCTGGTGAGATTAGAATTATTGACTTATAACTGTGAGGCAATATTTAAAACTCATAGAAAACATGAGAACTAAATAATTAGCAAAAGGTGAGTATCAGTGTACCTTTACATAGACTTTCTTCTAACAAACACATACTTTTCTTAAATGCTTATAAACAGTGTGACTGAAATTCATGATGTCTGCATTTACAATCTTCTAAACAGATTCATTCATTAAGTAATGCCCATTTTTATACAAAATGAGTTAATCAGATGCAATCTTTTGTATTCTACCCTAATTTTGAGTTTAAAATTTTTTTGAGTTTTAAAAGCTGAATGTTTTCAAAATTATAAATTATAATTTCTTATATAAAATGCCTTTAATTAAGGAAAGCAAAAGTGAAAGTATTTTATATACATCAGAGTTCACAATCTTATCACATATAAAATTTTAGACTCCTTTTAGGAGGCATCAGGTCAGAACCAGTAAATTTGGGGTTGAAGTGATAGCACAGTGGCAGGGTGTTTGCCTTGCACGCGGCTGACCCAGGATGGAGCTGGATTAGATCCCCGGCGTCCCATATAGTTACCCCAGCCAGGAGCGATTTCTGAGCACATAGCCAGAAGTAACCCCTGAGGGCCGTCAAGTGTCCTCCAAAATCAAAATACAAACAAAAAGAACCAGTAAGTTTGATTAGATTGAAAGGAATACATGAGTATCAAAATATGTATTGCTTTAATGTGAAGATGCAACTCAAAGGGTGTTAAAATAAGTAATTTGTCTTATGCATCCAGAGTACAGAAATCTAGTCTGAAGATTTTGTAACTCTACTGTTCAACTGCAAAATAATTAAAATTAATCTCATTTTTTTCTAAACCTGTATTTTAAGTAAAGAAGAAAGTTGTTTTTTTTTTTTTTAATTTTTGAGCCACACTTGGTTGTGCACAAGGGTAAATAACTCCTGGCATATAGGAATCACTCCTGCTGATCTTGGGGGGAAATTGGGGATCACCAAGGCAAAAGTCCTATTTATTGTGCTTTCATTTTGGTCTGGAAACTGACATTTTGATGCTCAAAATGTCTCTGTTTTAGTCAAGTAATCAGTTTGATACCATCAGGCTTTTATTTGCAATTTTTTTCTAAAAATACTTATTTGGAATACGTACTTACAGATAATTCCTGACATTGCTCATGGAACCATCTCTAATGGTTGGGATCAAACCAATAATATAAGCACCTCAACATTTGTACTCTTCATAATGCTGGAATAGTTTTATTAATATCGTACTCATTTAATAAGCTAGAGAATTTAGATTGAACTTTAGTTTTTGTCCCTTCAAATCAATACTCTTACCTGTAATATAGTGTATCTCCATTATCAGAAGAAAGTTAAAGAAAAATTGCTGTGGCTTCCCATTAGGAGAATTTATTTGGATAGAAATTTTCAGAGTACACTTTGTTGTTGATTTTGTCTCTGTTTTGGAGGCATACCTGGCAGTGTTCAGGGCTTATCCCTGACTTCCCACTCAGGGAAGACTTTATGGCATTAAAATGAAAAAAATCTCTGAACATGGAGAAACATCATTAGGAAATACTATCATTAGGAAACTAATCATTAGGAAATAAAACTATCATTAGGAAATAAAGATGAATATAAAAATTTTGATTTCTTGGGCTGGAGCAGTGGCACAAGTGGTAGGGCATTTGCCTTGCAAGCACTAACCTAGGACGGACTGAAGTTCGATCCTGCAGCGTCCCACATGGTCCCCCAAGCCAGGAGCCATTTCTGAGCACATAGCCAGTAGTATCTCCTGAGTGTCACCAGGTGTGGTCCCAAAACCAAAAAAAAATTTGATTTCTTGGGGCTGGAGTGTTAGTACAATGGCTAGGACATTTGCTTTGCACATGGTCAACATGCATTTGATCTCCCACATCTCATGTGGTCCCTGAGCCCACTAGAAGTGGGCTAATATCTGAGTGCAGAGCCAGGAATAACCTCTTAGCACTGCATATATGGGCCCCACTAAGAAATAAAAACAAACCAAATAAAAACCCTGTCCTTGGGAGATTTGGGACATTGGTGGAGGGAATGTTGCACCGGTGAAGGGGAGTGTTCTTGACATGACTGAAACCCAACTACAATCATATTTGTAACCAAGGTGTTTAAATAAAGATATTAATAAAATAAAATAAAATAAAAACCCTGCCCTCAATTACTAGAAACAGAATTTAATAAAGATATGGTATATATAGAAAAGCATTGATCAGTACCTGTAAACTCTTATTACTCCTCATATTCTATTACTGAACTTCAAACTCACACTGTTTATTAGTAACTGCTTATGCTGTCAGATACCACACCTCTTTATGAACTCTCTTCTGACTAGTGATAAATCTTTTAATGAAACTCAAAATTATCTCACCAATTCTTCTGTAATGTTTTATTCCTTTCTATTCTGCCTCTCCTTACTTATATCCTATAAAATCCTTATCACAATTGTATTCTTTTTAAATAGGACTCTCTCCATAAATACTGGGGTAGAGTTGGTGCTCAAGGGTCACCACCCTAGGCTACATTAATTGTCACAGTGTTCATTAAGTAGTCATGTGATGCCAGGGAATCGCACTTAGGGTCTTCAATATTACATGCATTCTAGTAGTCTGAGCTAGCTCCCTCACTCTGACAAATGTTTTACCTTTTTATATCTGTCCTTCTCAGGCTTGGTTCCTCTGTGCTTATATCACCTGAGCAATTAGTTGGGCCTAGAACGGTTTTAATAATATTTGGGAAATTATAAGTGTATAAATTTCACAAAAGTAATCTTTGGAATAATTAAGGTAAATATATTTGTAGAGGAGAAAGAGCAAGGTGGTTCTCTAATAAGTTAGAGACTGAATTTTCTTGTTCTAGCTTCTTTATGACTTTCTCCTTCTCTTCTCATTTTTTTAAAAATAAAACTTTTAAAATGTAAAATGTGGCTTGGAAATAGGACCCAAAGAGAAAGCCCAGGCCTTGTATATATAGGACTTGGATTTGGCGCCTGACCCTTGGAGAAATAAAGTATAGAACAATGAAATTAACTATGCTTCTCAAGAGAAAAGACCTGTGTCTTTTGAATATTCACCCAAATTTAATAAGTTATTTCTACTATTCTTTTCTTGAGACATCCAACCCACCATGTATATTCAAACAAATAAGTAAGCCCAACTTGTTTATTTGTATAGATTTTTAGTGTTTTGTGGTCTAGGACATCAACACTAGAAAAGAGAAAAATTTCATAAATGTAGGGAAAACATCAACTGTGCTTGCCTCGGATAGAATTGGAGGCCATCCCTAAATTCAATTTTTGTGTCCTGGCTTCATAATTAACTACTTTTGTGAAAGTAAAAAAGTTAATTACTTTTATATATAATGTGGGAATGTGGGGCAAATAAGTGTGTGACTATTTTTTGGGGGGGTCACACCTGGCAGTGCTCAGGGGCTACTCCTGGCTCTATGCTCAGATATCGCTCTGGGCAGACTTGGGGGACCATATGGGATGCCTGGATTCGAACCACTGTCCTTCTGCATGCAAGGCAAACGCCGTAGCTCCCTGCTATCTCTTCGGCCCCAAGTGTGTGTCTATTAAAGTGATGGTTAGGTATAACAATTTTCTTGTCAATGCTTGAAATGTATAGTCATTATTGACATATATGCTAACTACCACAGAGAGGTGAGTGCTGGGCATATCTTATGTAGGGCAGATACAAAGAGATCCTCTTATAAAATCTTAAAAGTCTCTTTAGATAACTTTGTTTGTGCCCCAAATTGTTTATAATTTAAATAAAAATAACCTATTAATATGACATAGTTACCTTTATATTTAAAAATGCATATATTTTAAATTGATTTATAAAATAAAAGTGCTTTAGTCAGCATATTTCAGTAGTTTATACTTAATATTATGAAGATATTTATTTTGTGTAAAATTATATTCATAAAGAACTTAGAATTACAACTGATAGTATGAAGTCTTTGAAAAAATTGAAATTGTTCTTTGAAATAATCCCCTTCAGGGTACAATTTGTTGTTCTTTAAGTGACACATTGCTTTGGGTTAAGAGACTCTTAGGGGCTCTGGAATGTGAAGTCGACCATATCTGAAATGGTATCTTCTCAAATAACTTGTACATTTACATTCTCTGATAAAATGAATAGGCCTTTATAAGTCCAAGTATGAATTTCTCAGTGGACTACTAAGTGAAGGAGGTCTTAACAATGCTACATTTTGGTAATCACTATTTTTGCTTTTTTTCTTTTCCTTAAAAATTCATCACAGATAATTTAAAATTTATGACTAATCTCTTAATATTTTTTTTGCACTCAGCAAGAAACAATGATCTGTATTCTTTCAACAACTGGCAAGGCTCTTAGGAGAGTGCTATCTTTTCTTGCTGCTACTGATTCTATTTGTATCTTCTAAGTTACAGCCCTTGTGTGGGAGATTAAGACTGATTGCCCATAAATGCATCTTCATATGAGACAGATAAATCACTGAATAGATACTTACAATCTTCTGTTAATTAAATCTGTTCTTCAGCTATTGTAGACATGAAAATATTTAGTCGGGACATTTCTATTTAATGTATTTATGGAAAATTTAGTTAAAGAGATACCTGTTTAGAAAAAAAAAAGACCATTCAGTCATGAGGTTCTATTATGTTTTGACTCAACAATAATAAGATTTAATGTAAAAAAGTATTTAAACACAGAACCTTAATCTTTAATGCTGTTAGAATGCAATTTATTGGTTCTACAAACCCAATCTAGCTGTTTTTTTCCATTATCAGTCCATTAATCAAACTTTGAATCTTTATATCTTACTCTTTATATGTTTTGATGTTACTTATTTTAAAAATATATATAATAATAATACACCCATTTTCTAGTGCTGCCAATGTAGGCTGCTCTACATGATATAATTCATTAGAAATGATAAAAATACACTAGAACCTGCTTCCTAGAAGCAGAAGTATATTAATTGCAATTTTATGATTGTTTTGAGTGACAAAATACATGTTTTATTGAAGTTTCATTATTCTATGTGCTTTATATCTGGTAATGCATTTTAAAAGAGTTTTTTAGGAAGCAGATGAAAATAAACTCAAATAAGCAGGGATCTAAGTCATAATACAGTAGATGTTGCAAAAAGCACAAAACATTTTTTATCTTTTATATATTATTTTTTCTTCATTTATTATTATTATTTTTATTTACCTATCTACTTTTTGTCGATTTATTTGTTTTGGTGTGGATATTAAAGTTGTTGTCCCCATTTATATTTATATTGTTTTTTTTTTCTTTTCTTTTCTTTCTTTAGGTGCTCCGCCATGTTTTTTAACTCAAGACCATGGCTTTTTTTGTGGTGCTTATTGTTATCAATAATAATACTTAATAATATTTAAAATATTATATTTAATATTTAAAAGCATATGTTATAATGTAATAAAAAATAGCACATGACTTTTACTATGTTTTGATGTGATCAAGATGTAGTCTATCTTTTCATGTAAGTAAGAAGATATGACAAGCACAAATTTTGATTATCTTAATTCATAAGAAGCTGGTGATTTTAATTTTACAGGGCATTCATCATTGTTTTTTTTACTGAATGTTTCAATTTTTCCATGATATAAATGTGTCTGTGAAATAGAATCAAGAAATGATCTCCACTAGAAGTGATAACCTCCTGAATAGTCTTTCTTTATTTAATATCTTTATTTAAACACTTTGATTACAAACATGATTGTAGTCATATAAAGAACTCCCCTCTTCACCAGTGCAACATTCCCATCACCAATGTCCCAAATCTCCCACCTCCCTACCCACCCCCCGCCTGTATTTGAGACAGGCTTGCTAGTTCTTTTATTCATTCACATTGTTATGTTAGTTGTTAGTTGTTCATATAGTTATTTCTTTAACAGCACACCACTCTTTGTGGTGGGCTTCATATCATGAACTGGAACTTCCAGGCCTCCTTTCTATTGTTTCTGGGAATTATTAAAAAATGTCTTCTATTTTTCGTAAAACCCAGTACAAAATTGCTTTCTGCAAACCTATATTTATTGAAATGTTATTTACAATAGCCAAAATCTGGAAACAAACCAGATGTCTGACAACAGATGAGTGGCTGAAGAAAATGGTACATCTATACAATGGAATACTATGCAACCAAGTCATGAAATTTTCCTATACATGGATGGACAAACAAATATTATGCTGAGTGAAATAAGTCAGAGAGAAAGATAAACACAGAATAGTCTCACTCATCTATGGGTTTTAAGAAAACAGCAAGTCATTATTGTGTTTTTTTAAATAATATTTTTAAACACATTGATTACAAATATTATTGTATTAGGGTTTCAGTCATGTAAAGAACACCACCATTCACCAGTGCAACATTCCCATCAACAATATCCCAAATCTCCTTCCTCCCCACCCCACCCACACCTGTACTCTAGACAGGCTTTCTACATCACCCATTCATTCACATTGTTATGATAATTCTCAGTGTATGTATTTCTCTAACTGCACTCACCACTATTTGTGGTGAGCTTCATATCATGAGCTGGGCCTTCCAGCTGTTCTCACTTTGTCTCTGAAAATTATTGCAAAAATGTTTTGATTTTTCTTGAAATCTATAGATGAGTGAGACTATTCTGTGTCTATCTCTCTCCCTCTGACGTAGTTCACTCAGCAAAATAGATTCCATGTATAGGAACATTTCATGACTTCAACTCTCCTGACAGTTTCATAATATTCCATTTTGTATATGTGCCACAGTTTCTTTAACCATTCATCTGTAGAAGAGAATCTTTGTTGTTTCCAAAGTCTGGCTATTGTAAATAGAGCTGCAAAAATATAGAAGGGATTTTGAATTGTATTTTTGTGTTTTTAGGATATATCCCTAGGAGTGGTATAGCTGGATCATATGAGAGCTGAATTTCCAGTTTCTGGAGGAATTTCCATATTGTTTTTCATAAAGGCTTGACTAGATGGCATTCCCACTAGCAATGAAAGAGTTCCTTTCTCTCCACCTCCCATCCAGACCAATTTTTCTTGTTCTTTGTGATATGTGCGAGTCTTTGTGGTGTGAGATGGTACCTCAATAATGTCTTGATTTGTATCTCCCTGATGATTAGTGATGTGGAGCATTTTTATGTGTCTTTAGGCAATTTGTATTTCTTTTTTTTTGACAAACTGTTTATTCATCTCCCAATTATTGATGGATTGGATTTTTTTCTTGTAAAGTTCTGTGAGTGCCTTGTATATTTTGGAGATTAGCCCCTTATCTGATGGGTATTGGGTGAATAATTTCTCCCATTAATGGGTGGCTCTTGTATCCTAGGCACTATCTCCTTTGAGGTGCAGAAGCTTCTCAGCTTAATATCTTCCCATCTGTTTATCTCTGCTTCCACTTATTTGAAGAGTGCTATTTCCTCCTTGCAGATGCCTTTAATCTCAATGTCATGGAGTGTTTTACCTATGTGTTGTTCTATATACCTTATGGTTTCAGGTCTGATATCAAGGTATTTTATTCATTTGGATTTTACCTTCCTACAAGGTGTTATCTGAATATCTGAGTTCACTTTTTTCAAGTGGCTAACCAGTTTTTCCAACACCACTTGTTGAAGAGGCTTTCTTTGCTCTATTTAGGATTTCTTGCCTCTTAATAAAAGATTAAGTGATTGAATGTCTGGGAAACATTCTCTGAGTACTCAAGTCTATTCCACTGATCTGAAGGTCTTTCTTTATTCCAATACCAAGCTGTTTAGATAACTATTGCTTTGTAATACAGTTTAAAAATTGGGGAAAGTAATGTCTACCATATTCTTTTTCCCAAGGATTGTTTTAGCTATTCGAGGGTGTTTATTGTTCCAAATGAATTTAAGAAGTGTTTGATCCATTTCTTTGAAGAATGTCATGGGTATCTTCAGAGGGAACACATTAAATCTTCAATGCTTTGGGGAGTATTACCATTTTAATGATGTTAGTTCTGCCAATCCATGAGCAGGGTATGTGTTTCATTTTCGTGTGATCTTTCCTATTTCTTGAAATAGTTTTATAGTTTTCTTTGTATGGATCCTTCATGTCATTGGTCAAGTTGACTCCAAGATATTTGAGTTTGTGTGGCACAAAGGTGAATGGGGTTGTTTTGTTTTGTTTTGTTTTTCCTTTTGGTTTTTGGGTCAGAACCAGCAGTGCTCAGGGGTTACTCCTGGCTCTATGCTCAGAAGTTGCCCCTGGCAGGCACAGGGGACCATATGGGATGCCGGGCTTTCGAACCATCATCCTTCTGCATAAAAGGCAAGTGCCTTACCTCCATTCTATCTCTTCAGCCCTGGGGTTGTTTTCTTTTTTTCTTTTTTTTTGGCCTTTATATTTTTTTTAATTTTTTTTATTTTGAATTATGAGAACAAAAGATGCAAAGAAAGAGGACAAGGTAAAGTTACAGTGGAAGGACAATCACCCATAACATAATTCTCAGAAGAAGTCCCCTTGCTGATATCTTAACTTTGAACTTTCAGCCAAAGAACGTTAAGATAAATAAAACAGAATCCATGTACAATTACTTTGACCCTCAAGTCCCCAGATTGTAGCACATTATAATATTTCTTAACAGCACACAAGGCAATCTAAAGCCATAAAACTTACGTAACTCCTTAAACATTAGAGGCATAGTATTTTTTACATTTCAATGTACATGCATATTAGCTTAAGTTAACCTCAAATTTTAAGTGGGTGCATTTAACCTCAAATTTTAAGTGGGTGCATTTTAAGGATTAGAGTCAAAGGAGCACAGTAAAAACGGTGTTAGAGTGGCAATTGTTGTTTGCATAGGCCCACCAAAATATGAGAGGCATGGAAAGAAATAACCTTGGCCAAAACACAAAGAGATCCTACCCCTGAAGTTTCCTGGCACAAGACCAACTCTAGGCTTCAGGCAAGTTATCGTCCGATCCAAGACATTGTCCGTAGTGCCAACACACTTTTCACACAGTCTCTGTTGTTGGTATCATGTTTCTGTATTAAAGATTCTGGAATTTGCATATCCTAAATTGAAGTCATGATGTGGAGTGTCTTCTCGTTTCACCTCACCATGAAAGGGCAATGCAGGAAGCACTGTCCTGTAAGCTGGTCGTTGTTAAGTCTTCTCATTGTTAAGGAAAGTCTCTTTTCAGCAGGATGATGTCTGAGCAGTGGTAGGGTCGTCTGTGGTAGAGGATTGCTTCCAGGTGATGTTATAGACAAACCTCACAATTAAGGGGCAACACAGCAAGCCCTGTCCAGTAAGCAGGTCATTGTTTTTGTTAAGTCTTCTTAGTGTTAAGGGAAGTATTTTTTGAGTAGATCGATGTCAGAGCAGCTGTAGGGTCTTCCCTGGTAGAGGAATGCCTCCAGGTGATGTTATATACAACCTTGGATGTTTGTAGATGTCTTCTCTAGATCAGGGGTGAATGGAGAATGCCCATTCTTCTGAGGCCTGTACCAGGTCTTTATGTCAATGTTCAGGGTGTAAGGTCTCATTGCACTACAAAATTTGTGTGTTCCCATCTCTATTAGGTGAGAACTTATTGGTATATATAGTATTTTCCCATTTTAGTGTGCCTAAGCAAACAAGAAACAAAGCCACATGGTGCTATCAGATATATGGGGGCGTAAGAACATTTCCAACAAAACCCATGACTTGGTTCAAACATAAGCATTAAACTGAGGGATTCTTTCACACCAAATTTCATATTGAGCAGTTCACAAAGAGAAGATAAAAAACAAAGGGGGGATTTCACCGTATAAGAAAATATTCAGCAAAAGTTATAGCCGTCAAAGAAAACACCCATAAAATGTTGAAGAGATATAAGTGTCCTTTTTATACCTTTTAAAATAGTTGGGTGGGTGTTAACTCCAGGGCACCACTTTGATCTGTGACTTAGGACTCTACAGTACTTAGAATTAGAAAGGTTAAATGAGGAGTAATGATGATAGGAGTTAAGGAAGTTAAAGAGAAATATGATCTTATGAAGGGGTATGCAAAAGGGCAGAGTACAAAATGGACCTTCTGCATACATAAAAACATAATTCAATGATAGTGAGTACTGTTAATGTTTCTTGTGCCCCCGCGCGATTTTGAAAATATAAACTGGACAGAGATTATTAGTGACTTCAAGAAGCTGGGATGCCAGAAGTTAAGGGCCCCACCCAGACCCTCCTTAAGGAGCTGAATGGATAATGGGGGAAAGCCTAGAGTACCTTCAAGCTCCACCAAGGGGCCCAACTCACCAGCTTGCCCAGGCATGTGGCCCGGGGAAGCCCTGGAGATCTGGAGTAAGGTGGTAGAGGGGCGTTGGGGTTACCCAAGTCCCGCACCCCCACTAGGCCTGGTTAAGTAGGCCTCCGGCATGGCGGTGGCCTGCTAAACCCCCTCCTGCTAGACTCGCGGCTCCCAGGAAGGAGAGATCCTTCAAGAAGCTGGGAGGCCAGAAGTTCAGGGTCCCACCCAGCCCCTCCCTAAGGAGCTGAATGGATAATGGGGGAAAGCCTAGAGTACCTTCAAGCTCCACCAAGGGGCCCAACTCACCGACTTGCCCAGGCATATGGCCCGGGGAAGCCCTGGAGATCTGGAGCAAGGTGGTAGAGGGGCGCTGGGGTTACCCAAGTCCCGCACCCCCACTAGGCCTGGTTAAGTAGGCCTCCGGCATGGCGGTGGCCTGCCAAACCCCCCCCCCCAACGCTAGACTTGGGGTTGTTTTCTTAATGTACATTTTTTCCCCATCATTATTGATGTATAAAAAGACCATTGATTTTTGTCTGTTAATTTTGTAGCCTGCTACATTGCTATAGGAATCTATTGTTTTTAGAAGTATTTTGGTACAGTCTTTAGGGTTTTCTAACAGCAAACAGCTAGAGATTAACATATCTTTTTCCTATCTGGATGCCCTTGATATCTTTTTCTTGCCTCATGGCTATAGCAAGGACTTCCAGTACTATATTGAATAGGAGTGGTGAGAGAAGACAGCCTTGTCTTGTTCCAGAATTTAGAGAAAAAGCTTTTAGTTCTCCATTGAAGATAATATTTGCCATTGATTTGTGGTAGATGGCTTAACTATATTGAGAAAAGTTCCTTTGATTCTCATCCTGACCTATGTAGATACTTACATGCAGAATATTCTCGATAAATAAAAACTTACTGAAACTAAAAACAGTGTGCCATCCTATGTATTTTCAGTTATAAAAATGTGGCTATCAAAATAAATTTCTATTGTGGTTTTGGCGAGATTTGGCTCAGTTGAAAAAAAAGGTTGCTCACCACTGGTGTATTATGTTGACAGATTTATGGTTGTTAAACCATCCTTGCATTCCTGGGATGAAACCTACTTGATCATAGTGAATGACCTTCTTGATGAGGCATTGGATACTATTTGCCAGGATTTTGTTGAGAATCTTTGCCTCTGTGTTCATCAGGGATATTGGTCTGTAATTTTCTTTTTGGGCAGCATCTCTGTCTGGTTTTGGTATCAAGGTGATGTTTGCTTCATAAAAACTATTTGGAAGTTCTCCACATATAAAACAATTTCATGAAAGAGTATAGCAAGGATTGGTAGTAGTTACTCTCAAAAGGTTTAAAAGAATTCATTAGTGAATCTGTCTGGGCCTAGGCTTTTGTTTGTGGGAAGACATTTAATTACCATCTTAATTTCCTCAATACTGATGTGAGTGTTTAGATATGCTACATCCTCTTTATTCAATCTTGGAAGGTTATAAGAATCCAAATTTTTTTCCATTTTATGGCATAAAGTTTCTCAAAGTAGTCTCTGATTACCCTTTGAATTACTGCAATATGTAGCGATCTCCCTTTTTCATTTTTAATGTGGTTTATCAAGTTTCTCCCTCTTTCTTTTTTAGTTTTGTCAATGATCTATTAATCTTGTTTATTTTTTTGAAGAACCAATTTCTGCTTTCGTTGATCTTTCAGATTGTTGTTTGGGTTTTCACTTTATTGATTTCTGCTCTAAGCTTTGTTATTTCTTCATGTCTACCTATTTTTCATTCCTTTTGTTGATCATTTTCTAATTTTATAAGCTGCATTATTAAGTTAATCAGATATGCCCCTGCTTTCTTCCTGATATGTGCTTGTGGTTTTTCCATTGTCACATTTGTAGTGTGATTTTTTTCTACGTGTTATGTTGTGGTTTATTAGTTTGAAAGAGCACACAGCTATGAAGTGGAGCAGCTGCTCTCTTCTGGAGCCTCTTGGAAAACTGAGCCTCTCAGTTTTGACTGAGTTTTTCTTGGTCTTCTTAGGAGAGTTTCAGGAGAAAGAAGAGAAAGAGGCAAAGGCAAGACATCATTTCAGTCTCTCTTCCTGTTACCAAGCTCACAGCAGGGGCCAGACACCTCCTGTCTTTACAGACAAAGAATTGTACCTTTCTGCTGGGGTGCCTCTGGGAGATATTTTTCCCTGGGTCTTTCAGGAGACAGAAGAGACAAAGGAATCCAATTTGGGAGTTCTGCTTCATATTTAAGCAAAAAATTATCAGTAGTAGAAAGTTGTGTAAATCAAGCATGACATATTTTACCATAAGATTAGCAATCACTAGACAGACATCTACACATTGCATGCATATTATAAATACTTCATTATCAGTTTTGTTTGCCATAAACAAAAATTAGAGAAATACTTATTCTTTCCTCTTGAATATGATTCTTTCTAGTCAACTAGTAATCAACAAAATACAAGCCTATTGTCTATTAATACTAAACCAAGGAATTATTGTAAAAAAGAGGGCAGATGTATATAATAAAAAGAAATAAATATTTTCATAGCCTACAAAATACTAAATAACTAACTAGTAATATCATTATCAATTCTACGAAGCTTGGGAAAATATTATTGTTCTTTCTACCATATTGAGAAAAATATTACTGTAAATTCTTCCAGCAGGTTAATGTAAGTAAATATGTGTTCCAGCAATTTAGTAAATGCAAACAGCAAAGGCACACAGTTTTGTCATGTACTTGGCATTGTTAGTTTTCATTATTCATTAAAGTTTATAAGGTTATTGTTGCATCCTGCCAAGTGCTAACATAGGACAAAACTGGCCTTTTCTCAGCACCCCTCCCCGCCTCCCATTTTCACTGAGGAAGCTAGACCTGCACAGCAGCAGTCTTGTGGATTCAGCCATCATGCTTATAGGCTGGGATTATGGCAGACTTAAATGTGCTAACTGGCAACTTGTGTTTTTCTATTTTTCTATTTTTGTTTTGTTGTTTTGTAGATTCTTTTTTCCTTTGATTTTTATTATAATTTAGAAGCCCCTTATACATCAAATAGCAATTTATTTAGACTTGTGGAGACTTGAATAATTTAAATCCGGTAATACAAAAATTTTTGGATATGATAATAAGCATTATGTGAGAAATTAATGATATATTAATAATAGGACATGTAAATTAAAGATTAAATTGAAAAAATAAAAGTTGTATAATAAGAATAAAAAGCTCTCAGGCAATAAATAATTTTTAAAAATTTTTGTTATTGTTCAAGATTCCTAACTCACTCACTATTACAGTACTTCTGGGCATTTGTTTACTTTTTTTTGTGTTTTTTTAGGAAACATCTGTGTCCATGCCTTACCTCTTGCTTTATACTCAGGTTAGCTGTGCTTGGGAGACCCTATGTAGTGTACCAGAAATCACAATTACATAGAACACAGTGATATTTGAAGAAACAGAAAGTTTGATATTTACCCAAATCATCATGAAATGAACATGGAAATTATGGCAGTTATTTTTTTTTTATAAATACTTGTTTGGGGGCTCTGGGAAAATGCCTTTTACAGAGAACCAAGGAGCTTTTATAGAGACCAATGTTTTCTTGACAACCACAGTGACTGGTTCTGACAAAACTCAGTAACAATTCATTGTTGGGCCCAAGTATTGAACAGTTGACCCAATGGACTGAATATGGAATGGATTCTGAAGCACTGCTTAGAAATACTTTTGACTACTTAAATTTATACTTACTGCAGTGAAATATATGTAAAATTACTTTTCTCTATTTTGCTTTATTTTTAATTGGCTTTAGTGCCATATTGGCAATAATTCTATTTAATCCTGACTTTGCAATTAAAAATTAGTCCTAGCTGTGCTTAAAGGATCATATGGGATATTGGAGACCAAACCTAGTTTGACTGTATACAAGGCAAATGGTCTACTTGATGTACTATCAATTCAGCCTCTTTTTCTGTTTTGGGAGTGTTGCTTTGGTAATGTGTCCACTGAGGGAAAAGCTGGAAAAATGAAGAGATTCAGCTGATGAGATATAATTATCTTATAAAATGTTTTTAGCATAATGGTGGCAATGCATATTAATGAAATTATACTGTTCAATTTAAGAGCAAATTGTATGTTTGTTTTAGATAATAAATGAAATAAATGCTAACTAAATGAACATAAAACATGATAAAGATGGGAGGGAATGAATAATAAAGAATTGAACAAGCTCAGAAATAAGACTCACTATAGAATAGAAGCATCCTAAAACAAAATAGAAGTAGTAATAATCATAGATGTAGCTCAACATTCTATAGAAAGTTTTAGATCATGGGTTTGATCCCTAGTCTGGGATTGGAGTGAACACTCAAAGAAGTTCAATCTTTCCAAGAGATAATTCTGTAAAAAAAAAATTCTGTAAAAAAAAATATCAGGGTTATCTAGAGAACTTTGGAAATAAAATCTTATCCACTGGATGAAATTTGTTTTTGCCAATTTTATGTTGTGGGCATTTAGGCAAGTTATAGAAATTTATAGATATAAGCAAGTTTGTGCAAATTAAATGAAGTGCATGGTAAATAATTGAACTAAGTAAACTTTATATCTCAGTGGAATAGCCATAAGTTGAAACTGAATGGAAAAACTATATTTTGGTCCATTTAGACATTTTTCAATCAATCAGTATTATAAAATTTCTCTTGAGGAAACCTTATGCTTTGTTAGATGATAATAATAATAATACACTGGCAGTCTAAGCCCCTCATTATGTAATTTTTTGTGTATATTGCTGAGAAACTAGTGACAAATGAGTCTCTAAGTTGAATGGATGTCAACTTGTAGGTGGTATAGATATTGGACACAGATTTATAATGAACATTAGGAGACATACATATTTAAAGAGCTAACTGTCATCACCAATTTCTCTTTTTTAATTTTTTAAATTGAAACCAATGTGAAGTACAAGTCTTTCACAATTGTATTTAAGGTACATAATGAAAGTGAGTTAGGGTCATTTCCACCACCAGTGTTGGCTTCTCTTCACCATAGTTCCCTGCCTGCCTCCCATATCTCCACACTTAGTCCCCTTTACTGCTAGAGTAACAGGTTGAGGTTGTCAAAGTCATTCTTCTGTAATTAGAGCTCTTGCATTTTGCACAGATCCTAGAATGAGGCTAGAATAAAGTCTTTCCTTCTTTGTTTTATTTTGGGCCACACCCAGTGATGATCAGTCTTTTTTTGTTTTGTTTTGTTTTGATTTTTTTTTGGGTCATACTCAGCAGTGCTCAGGAGTTATTCCAGGAAATCATTGCTGGCACGCTCTGGGGACCATATGGGATGCAGGGATTCAAACCACAATCCTTCTGCATGCAAGGCAAATACCCTACCTCCATGCAATCTCTCCAGCCCATGATCAGGAATCAGTGATTATGATCTTGGCAATGTGCTCAGAAATCAATCTTGGCTTGGGGACCATATGGGATGCTGGGAATTGAACTGCAGTCTGTCCTGGGTCAGCTGTGTGGAAGGCAAAGGCCTTACCATTGTGCCATAGCTCCAGCCCCAGATAGTCTTTCTTTTTTTTTTTTTTTTTTGTTTTTGTTTTTGTCTTTGTTTTTGGGTCACACCCGGCGGTGCTCAGGGGCCACTCCTGGCTGTCTGCTCAGAAATAGCTCCTGGCAGGCACGGGGACCACATGGGACACCGGGATTCGAACCAACCACCTTTGGTCCTGGATCGGCTGCTTGCAAGGCAAACGCCGCTGTGCTATCTCTCCGGGCCCCAGATAGTCTTTCTTTATAATCCTAGGAAACATTCTGTTTAGTGGCAGTTGTTGTAGTCAGTCTTCTATAATTAGAAATCTTGTTTTTGCACAGATCCTAGGATGGAGTGTCTTATGATTTCATCTTACTATTAGTGAGGTAGGGCAACCTGCCCTTATACCAAGTTGTTGCTGTTTTCTTGTCATTAGGGTGTCATATGAAACTACCCTGGAACAAGTTGGTGCCAGAGCCATATTACGGATTCCCCCAGAGGGAGCTTGATTGCTCGTGCTGATGCAGGGAACTGTGCCATTTCTAAGGTTGGAATTTGGGGTTTGGAGTTGGACAGTTGCTATCCAATCAACTGAGTTCTAAGTCAAGTCTCCAAGACAAATATCCAGGGTCAAAAGTGCCCCTGCATTATAAAATTTACGGCTCTTATACTATTTTACATGAACATATTCTATACATAACATTTCCATATTTAGTGTGTCTATACAAAAAGGAATGATGCTAAATTATATTATCGGTGTGTTTGTAGGTAAAAATAACATGCTATGTAGTCTCTGTGCCCTGGTGTTGACCTGAGTAAGACTTAACCCAAGTAAGAATTTTCTTACTAGGTAGAATTAAAACAAGCAAAAAAAAAGGATAGAGAGAGTGCCTGTTCATATGGAAAAGTATAACTATTAAGGAAATGTGTCTACAGTAGCATAAAAATATAGATAGTCACATTAAAAAGTTTGATATAGTCTGAGGAAGGATGAGGTCCAGGGCATATTTTCTTCCACATTTTGGTCTTGTAGATTTCTGGGAAATGGTTTGCAGCAGTCAAGTATCAGATAGTGTCCTTGAGCTGGGGATCTTTCTAAAGGTGGACCCAGTAGCAAGCTACCATCCATATTGAATAGAGATGGGAGAAAAAGGTCTGCATAGAATGAGTCACCAGAAGCAATGGCTGCAGCTTCTTGCCAAGGTAAAATATGGGGACCAGGAGTGTGTCTGTTCACTTTGAGAATGGATGGCACCTTGCTGAGGTAGAGGGAAGGTCCCAGTTCCTAAGGAGTAAAGAGCTAAAGGTAAAGAGGATTAAATAGTGAGAGATAACAGGTCAAGATTGAAGGGATGAGAAGAAAAAAGAGATTTGATAAGGTGGCGAAAAGGGTGGGTGGGAAGGAAGGATAATTTATATTAGGATTCAGCATATTCCTAAATTATTGCCATAGAGATTAGGCAAAAAAATGGTATTAAGGGCAACCTGATAGCAGAGAAAGAAATCAAGCTCTCATGTTTGCAGATCACATAATACTATATTTAGAAAACTCTAAAGACTCAACCAAAAAGCTTCTAGAGACAATAGATTCATACAGAAAAATGGCTGGATACAAAATTAAAAAGCAAAATGCAATCACCTTCTTGTCACCAATACTGATAGAGAAGAAATGGGCACTAAAATAAACACCACTCACATTAGTGTCACACAAACTCAAATATCTTGGAGTCAACTTAACCGAAGAGGTGAAGGACCTATACAAAGAAAACTACAAAACTGCTTCAAGAAATAAAAGAGAACATAAAAAATTGGATACACATACCCTGTTCATATATTGGGAGTATTAACATCGTTAAAATGACAATACTCCCCAATCTTGTAAGTCAGCCCTTGATGGACAGGCACTTTGTCAAAGAAGATATACAAAAGGCCAAACAGCACATGAAAAATGCTATACATCACTAATCATCAGGGATATACAAATCAAAACAACAATGAGGTACCATTTTATGCCACAGAGACTGGCACACAACTCAATGAATAAGAACAATCTGTGCTGGCATGGATGTGAAGAGAAAGGAACTCTCACTGCTAGTGGGAATGTCATCTAGTTCAATATGGAGATTCCTCAAAAAACTGGAAATTGAGCTCCCATATGATCCAGCTACATCACGCTTAGTGATATACCTTAGGAACACAAAAATACAATATAAATTTTTTCCCTCACACCTATAATCATTACAGCACTATTTACAATAGCCAAACTCTGGAAATAACCAAGATGACATAGGAATGGCTAAAGAAACTGTGGTACATTTACACAATCGAGTATTATGTAGCCATCAGGAGAAATGAAGTCCTGAAATTTTCCTGTACTTGGTTTTCCATGGAATATATTATGTTGAGTGAAATAAGTCAGAAGGACAGAGAGACACACAGAAGAGTCTCACTCATCTATATGTTTTAAGTAAAATAAAAGACATTATTGAAATAATTTGCAGAGATGAGGGCTTTGTAGTAAGTTTCAAGTTTGTTCAAAAGAGGCTACCCAGTTTCTTGTTTATCTTTTTAAATTTTTATTGTGAACAAAATATATCACAGATTTTTCACACTAATATTTAAGGTACATAGTGACAATGAACCAGAGATATTCCCACCACCAGTGTTGTCCTCCCTCCAACCTTGTCCCTGCATACAACCCATATCTCCCTCCTGGACTGCTCGTGTAAGTGGTCCCCTCTGTGTATAGCTTGTTGTAAAATGGGTATCAATTCTGCTGTCATTGAATTTGGTTTTGGTGTTTAAGTCTGATATTTTTTTTTATTTCTATTCAATGATCATATGACTGTTTGGTCCTGGTACCATCATTTACTTCCCCTCAATTTATGAGGCTGGACAAAATAATTCAAGTTATGTGGTTCTGTTAAAAAAAAAACGAAAAGAAAATAAACACTGTGAAGAGTCCATCTAGAGGTTATAAACATGAATTCAAAAGAAGAAACGGATGGGGGCCAGAGCTGTGGCACTAGAGGTAAGGCCTTGCAAGCGCTAGCCTAAGATGTACTGTGGTTCAATCACCCGGCATCCCATATGGTCCCCCCAAGCAAGGAGCAACTTCTGAGTGCATCAACGAGTGTGGCCAAAAAAATAAAAGTGTTTAAATAAAAAGAAGAAAGGGGAAAAAAGAAAAACATACCAAACAAAACTAAAGTCATAAAACAAAATAAAAACAAAAACAAGCAACTACTAAAAAGCACAACAGCAACAATAAAACAACCACGTTAACCATGAGCATGATTTAAAAAGAAAAGGAAGGAAGGCTGGTGTGGCAAGGTTTTGTGCATTCTTTTGTTTTGTTTTGTTTTGTATTAGCGTAGGCACAATAATATTGTGAAAATTAGAAAGGGAATTATTTTGGCCTAGAGATATAGGGTTTCTTTGTCCTTGAAGCATACTGTCATGGGAACAACTATAGGCTCCGTACACGCTCATTTTCACACCCCACGGTTCTTTTATGGTGCCAGAGAACTTTCTGCTCAGTTGTAGATGATAAAATCAGACCTCTGTAACTAGATATCTTGATATTTTCACAGGACAAAACCTAGGCTAGAGTCTTTCTTTACAGTTCTAGAAGTTCTGTTCCATCACTGTTGTTGTAATTGGTCAATATGGATTGATTTTCTATATGGATTTGGCTAATCTAGGTCTTTTGTAGTTCCACACAAACTTTATACTTGATTGTTCTAAGTCCTTTAAAATGATGTCTGAATTTGAATAGGGAATGCCTTGAATCTATACAGTAGTTTAAGTAAGATGGTCATTTTGATCAAATTGATTCTTCCTACCCATGATCATGGGATGTCCTCATCAAGTCCTTTTCAGTTCTAAAGTATTTTGAAGTTTTCACGGTATAAGTCTTTAATCCCTATTTTAGGTTGATTTCTAAGTACTGGATATTTTTAGATACCATTTTAAATGGGATGGACTCTTTTATCCAGGGGTGGTGAACAAGTTCGACACAAAGAGCCAAAATTTTAAACTGTGAGAGACAGAGAGCCACACCACGCAGTGACCTGCCAAAACAGACACTCACACAAAATCATATAATTTTAACAATAATATATTAAACACATAATATAACATGTTCAGTCAGGTGTTTTTTGTTACCTTGTTGGAGTGATGGATGATAATTTCAGTGGGATATCTGGCATCTTTTGTTTTCAGTAATCCGCAAATCAGGTTTGTATTCAGTTGTAGCCACTCGGAGCAGTTCCTTTATATGAGTGTCAATCAGAATGGACCAGTGCTTTGATTTCATGTGTTTCAAAATAGAAAACAGCTTCTCGCAGACGTATGTTGATGAGAACATAGACAGAAGCTTGTGAGCGGCTCTTTATACACATGGATATTTTTCAGTTGGCACAGCTCTCCAAAACATAACATGGCCTTCCTTCAAAAGAGATTTCAGTCTATCCTCCTCACGTAGCTCAATCATTTCTAGTTCACTTGCTGCCTCATCAGTAGCAAGTGGGGTTTTCAGGCAGTCGGTGTCAGCATTAAATGGGTCGATGAGAAGAGTGATCTGTGGTCTTTTTTGGTCCAAGTCCTCAAATTGCAAAATAAACTTCTCTTGTGAGTTGTTTCACGTATCCAGCTATATCTGTTTTAACATTGGTCTTCTGCAGGGTGCTGTGCAAAGAAGGAAAATGGGGTAGGTTGCTGTTTTGAATGTATGCTTTAAAAACTTCAACTTGTTTACAAAGGAAAACACACTTTGTGTCAGCTCAGGAAGAGTTTTTAATTTCCCCTGTAGGTCCACGTTTAGTTTATCGAAGTGTGAAAGCATGTCCACTAAAAACGCCAAATCCATAAGCCACTCGGGGTCTGAAACAGACCTCTGCCATAAACAATTTTACTGTTTCCAAAACCTCAAAAAAGCATGAAACTACTTTGCCTCTTGAGAACCATCTTACTGCGCTGTGCAGTGGCAGGTCACCAGGCATGTCTGCATCAAGTTCTACAATGAGGTTCTTGAATTGCTGGTGATTAAGGGCGTGCGTACTGATGTAGTTCACAATCTCCATCACAGGCTTCATAACATGGTCTAAATTCAGTGTTTTGGACACAAGTTGCTCACGATGGATGATGCAGTGGAAGTTCCAAAATTCAGGAAAGGCGTCATCACCTTTACAAAGACCCACAAGTCCATTTACTGAGCCAATCATCAACGGTGCTCCATCCGTGACTATTGCAATGAGTTTTTCAAAAGACATATTCACTTTTTTAAAAACGGCAGTCTTTGCCTCTTTTGTGTCAGTGCCACGAGTTTTTAATATTTTCGTTTAGGTTTGCATTTTGCCATTTTGAGTGAGGGTAAAAATCCTGCAGTGATGGTGAAGGTGTGCTGTGTCCTCCACACTAAGAACTAATAGCAAGATGTGACACAACATGGGACACACGGGTCCCGTCGTCCCCCCCCCCAAAATTACATCAAAACTACTTTAAATATATGGGATTTGGGGGAAAACTAGGGGAAAGAGAAACTTAAGAAAAACTTAAAGGAAAGAAAAAGGGATGGATTTTATTAAATGTGATAATGAGAGCCAAGTTCATTAAAATTCTGTGACTGGATGATAACATCAGCCCTCTGTAGCTAGGAATCTTGGTATTTGCGTAGTTCATTGGATGAAGGCTAGGAGAGAGATTTTCTTTACAGTTCTAGAGGTCCTGTTCCATTATCATTGTTGTAATCAGTCTTCTGCAATTTGTGGTCTTGGTTTTTGGAAGTGTTCCCGTTTTTCAATTTCATGAAAGTTTGGCCAGGATTGGTAGTCGTTCCTCTTGAAATGTTTGAAAGAATTCATTAGTAAATCCATCTTGCCCTAGGCTTTTGTTTTTGAGCAGATATTTGGTTACCATTTTAATTTCCTCAATAGTGATGGGGGTGTTTACATATGCTACTTCCTCCTTATTTAACTGTGGATGGTTATAAGACTCCAAAAAGTTATCCATTTCTTTCAGGTTCTCATGTTTAATGGCATAGAATTTCTCAAAGTAGTCTCTGATTACCCTTTGAATTACTGCAATATCTGTAGTGATTTCCCCGTTTTCATTTCTGCTATTGGCATTAAGTTTCACTTTCTCTCTTTCTTTTTTTAGTTTTGCCAATGATCTATTAATCTTGTTTATTTTTTTCAGAGAACCAACTTCTGCTTTCCTTGATCTTTCAGATTGTTTTTTTGGGTTTACATTTCATTGATTTCTGCTCTATGCTTTGTTATTCCCTTCTGTCTCCCTATTTTTGGTTCATTTTGTTGATCATTTTCTAATTCTATCATAGAATAGCTTCGTTATTAAGCTATTCAGATATGCCCCTTCTTCCTTCCTGGTGTTTGATTGCAAAGCTATAAATTTTTCTCTCAGTACCGCTTTTGCTGTCTCCCATAGGTTCTGATAGTTTGTGTCTTCATTGTCATTTGTTTTCAGAAAAGTTTTGATTTTCTCTTTGATTTCATCTTGGACCCACTGGTTGTTCAGTAGTAGGCTATTTAATTTCCAGGTCTTAAAGTTTTTCTTTTGTGTCTCTTTGTAGTTCATATCTAATTTCACAGCCTTGTAGTCAGCAAAGGTAGCCTGCAAAATTTCTATCCTCTTGATTTTATGGAGGTCTGTTCTATGTATTAGCATGTAGTCTATTCTTGAGATCAACCCATGTACATTGGAAAAGAATGTGTATCCAGGTTTCTGGGGGTAGAGTTTCCTATATATATCTACTAGTCCTCTTTCCTCCATTTCTCTTTTCAGGTCTAGTATATTTTTGTTAGGTTTCAGTCTGGTTTACCTATCAAGTATTGACAGGGCCGTCTTGAGGTCTCCTACAATTATTGTGTTGTTGTTGATCCTTTTTTAGATATGTCTACAATTGTATTAAATTTTTTCTGGCCACTCATTGAGTACATATATGTTTAAATGAGTGATTTATTCCTGCTGTACATATCCCTTGATTAGTACAAAAAAGTCCATCTTTGTCCCTTACAACTTTTCTGAGTCTAATTTTTGTGTCATCTGATATTAGTATGGCCACTCCAGCTTTTAAGAGTGTTGTTTGCTTGGATGATTTTCCTCCAGCTTTTTATTTTGAGTCTATGTTTTTTATGACTATTCAGGTGTGTTTCTTGTAGGCAGCAGAAAGTTGGATTGAAATTTTTGATTCATTTAGCCACTCTGTGTCTCTTAACTGGTGCATTTAGTCCATTGACATTGAGAGAGATAACTGTTATGAGATTTAGTGCCACCTTTTTGTCAAAGTTTGATGTGTCTATTTGTCAGTATTATCTTAATGTAGATCTTCCAGTTTTTCTTTAAAGGCTGATTTTGAGTCTATAAAGTTTCTGAGCTGTTGTTTACTGTGAAGCTATGTATACTGTCTTCAAATCTGAAAGTGAGTTTTCTTGGTTACAGTAGTCTAGGCGATTTATTTCATTGAGTTTTGTCACTATGTTCCACCACTGCCTTCTGGCCTTGAGTGTTTCTTTTGACAGGTCTGCTCTAAACTCAAGGATGCTTCCTTGAATGTAATTTCTATTTTTATCTTGCTACTTTTAGTATTCTGTCTCTATTTGTGGGATTTGTCATGTGACTAGGATTTGACTTGGGGTGTTCTTCCTGGGTTCTCTTTCAGTTGGTACTCTTTGGGCATGCAGAATTTGGTCGCATGTATTCTTTCACTCTGGTAGTTTCTCTTTTGATGTTTTTGCCCATTGATTCTTCTTGGAGATTTTCTTCCTGGGACTTTGGGACTTGAATGATTCTTAAGTTGTTTCTGTGAAGCTTATCAAAGACTTTTATTTTTATCTGGTCACATTCTTTGAGTAATTTTTTCTTTGATCATTTGCTTTAAGGCTTTTTCCAATCTCTTCTGCTGTATGGAGTTCTTATGCATTGCATCTTCCTGCTTGCTAATTCTATCCTCAGCTGCTGTTACCCTTTTAGAGAGGCTTTCCATTGAGTTTTCACTGAGTTTTTAAGACCTGTTATTTAACCTATGATTTCTGTTTGAAGTTTTTTGATTTCTGTCTTCATATTTTCTTGGTTCTTTTTATGTTCTGTTCAATTCGATCTATGCTTTCTTTGAGTTCTGTGAACATTCTCGATATTTCTTCTTTAAGCTCCATATCTGAGAGACTAACTAGGTCGTTGGCAATTTTCAGGTCATCAGAGTTGTCATCTTCATCCTATATGTCTGGTGTTGGTCTGCATTGTTTCCCCATTGTCACGCTTGTATTGTGAGTTTTTCTACATGTTGTGGTGTTATTCATTTGCTAGTCGACCCTTTGTGGGCAGGTGGACTCACCTCCAAGAAAGGGGAACCCCTAGGGCAGGAAGCCACAAGGATCAAGTCTTAGGCCAGAGCAGGCAGAGAAGCAAGTCCAGAGGACGTCTGCTGAGCTTCAAAGACCCAGCACAATTCAACTGGCTCCAACCTTTGTGGGCAAGTTGATTTATCTTCTTGGAAGGGGACACTCTGGGCAGGAAGCCACACAGGATCAAGTCTTAGGCCTGAGCAGAAAGAGAAGAAAGTCCAAAGAGCAAAAATTTTTAATCTGTTGATCTTATTTATACAACACATACATTTCTTTTTTCTTCCTTCCTTCCTTCCTTCCTTCCTTCCTTCCTTCCTTCCTTCCTTCCTTCCTTCCTTCCTTCCTTCCTTCCTTCCTTCCTTCCTTCCTTCCTTCCTTCCTTCCTTCCTTCCTTCCTCTCTCTCTCTCTCTCTCTCTCTCTCTCTCTCTCTCTTTCTTTCTTTCTTTCTTTCTTTCTTTCTTTCTTTCTTTCTTTCTTTCTTTCTTTCTTTCTTTCTTTCTTTCTTTCTTTTTTTTTTTTTTTTGTGGTTTTTGGGTCACACCCAGCAGCGCTCAGGGGTTATTCCTGGCTCCATGCTCAGAAATTGCTCCTGGCAGGCACGGGGGACCATATGGGACACCGGGATTCGAACTGATGACCTCCTGCATGAAAGGCAAACACCTTACCTCCATGCTATCTCTCCGGGCCCTCTTTCTTTCTTTCTTTCTTTCTTTCTTTCTTTCTTTCTTTCTTTCTTTCTTTCTTTCTTTCTTTCTTTCTTTCTTTCTTTCTTTCTTTCTTTCTTTCTTTCTTTCTTTCTTTCCTTCCTTCCTTCCTTCCTTCCTTCCTTCCTTCCTTCCTTCCTTCCTTCCTTCCTTCCTTCTTCCTTCTTTCCTTCTTTCTTTCTTTCTTTCTTTCTTTCTTTCTTTCTTTCTTTCTTTCTTTCTTTCTTTCTTTCTTTCTTTCTTTCTTTCTTTCTTTCTTTCTTTCTTTCTTTCTTTCTTTCTTCTTTTCTTTTCTTTTCTTTTCTTTTCTCTTTTTTTAGTTTTTGCATCACACCCAGCAGCGCTTAGGGGTTACACCTAGCTCTATGTTCAGAAATTGCTCCCTGTAGGCTCGGGGAACATTATGGGGTGCCAAGATTTGAACCACTGTTCTTCTGCATGCAAGGCAGCTCCTTGCCTCCATGCTATCTCTCTGGCCTCAACACATACATTTCTTATCTTCTTGCAGCAAGAATTTTATCAATAAAATGTTATAGTTTCATTGAAACAGCATTGGTGTCAGCTATAAGGAGGCAACTTGTACAAGTTCTTTGTTAATTTTGTTTTGTCAGTTTTGCCTATTTTATACTAGGTAACCTGAGGTTAGAGAAACAAGACACTGCTGATGAGCTTTAGCTCATATTGTATTTTTAAACATTTGACCAGGTATTTTTTTTTAAAGAAAGTTTTAATGTTTACAGAATGTTTTAGAGAATACACTTGTTGCTTTGTTTGTTGGTTGGTTTGTTGTTGTTTGATGGAGAGCACTATAAAGTAGTGTTTAAGAGGCTTAGTAATGACCCCTCTAAGTGATTCTTGGCTGATTAGAAGGGGGTTCAATGCAAAAGCTCAAGCATGCCATGCAGTTTCATCTATATAGTACTAGAGATTAAGCTGGCCAACAAAAGCTTCACTCAGCAGTGCTCTGAGGACTATGTAGTGCTGGAGACCAAATGGTGCCCACTGTATACAAGGCATGTGCCTTATTTTCTGTGCTATTTCACAGGTCACCTGATAATATATAACCATACTAAATTTCTTTCCATTCTTTAATATTTCCATGGGGGAAATCATCTGACTTCATTTGCTAGGAAGCTTATTGGAGGAGGAACAGTTATTTCAAATCTGTGTAAGAACAAATAAAGGTTTTTGAGAGATTTTATATAAAAGATCACACTAAATCATCAAGAGATTATTAATATGCTTAAAATATCATTTACTAAAAGGGAAAAATAGCTTTAGGGAAAGCATTTTAGGAGTAGTGATTCTTGTGAAATTTCATGTGTTTTATTTACCTGACCCTTAAAATTTCATAAACAGGCCTTACATCCTTGCAGTTTTTTAGTCTTTTTTTTTCTTTTTTTCTCCTTTAGTTGTGTTAAATCTCAACCCTGAGTTCATATAAAACTCTAGAGGTTTTCTTTTTTAAATAAAATATTCCTAATTCCTGTATGAGCCCTTCTGTATTCTGTACTTGATACATGCTATCTTGTTTCCCAAAAATAAGATTGTCTTATATTAATTTTTGCTCCCAAAGATTGTCTATGTGTTATTTTCAGGGAATTTCTTATTTTTACATGAAGAAGAATATGGTACATACTTATTGTTAAATGAAAATAAAGAAAATTTATTACCTCTATATGGTATGGCAGTATTGTAATTGTCAACACAAACCAGAGAAACTGTAAGTCCTATAGACACCAGTCGAAGTGGCTCTAGCAACCAGTTTATGGTAACTTGGTTTTTTTTTTTAATGAGACAGAGCCTGGGGGAATGGGCTTATTTTCAGATGATGCCTTATATTTCACCCAGAAGGAAACCTATAAATAGGTCTTATTTTCAGAGGATGTCTTATTTTTGTGGGAATACGGTAGTAATCATTTTACAACCTTCACTTTAAAAGACTTATTTAGGGGCCAGAGCAGTGGCACTAGAGGTAAGGTGTCTACCTTGCGAGCATTAGCCTAGAATGGACCATGGTTCAATTCCCTAGCGTCCCATATGGTCCCCTCCCCCCCCCCATGCCAGGAGCATTTTCTGAGCGCATAGCCAGGAGTAACCCCTGAGCATCAAATGGACATGGCCCAAAATAAATAAATAAATAAATAACTTATTTAGAGAGCCTTTCACTTAGAATCCAGGAATTGATGTAAAACCACAGAGGTTATATTGCTATTGAACAAAAGGTTTTTGGTCTGTGGAATTTCCTTCAACTGGAAACACATATGAGTCTCTAGTTTAGTATTTTCCCACTTTTTAAAATAGACTACTGTTTATTCTCATTTTTGAAAGCTGGAGTAATTGTCATTTATATATATATATTTTGTGGTTTTTGGGTCACACCCGGCAGTGCTCAGGGGTTACTCCTGGCTCCATGCTCAGAAATTGCTCCTGGCAGGCACGGGGGACCATATGGGACGCCGGGATTCGAACCGATGACCTTCTGCATGAAAGGCAAACGCCTTACCTCCATGCTATCTCTCCGGCCCCGTCATTTATATTTTTGTGTTTTTTTACAACACCCAACCTTGTTCAGGGTTTACTTTTGACTCTACTAATTTCTTCTGGCAGTACTTGGGGACTGTATTGAATGCCAGTGAATCAAAATCAGGTTAACTGTGTGCAAGACAAGTAAGTGCCTTACCTGATATATCTTTTGTCCCATTAACATTTTCATGCTGTATAAAAAACTAACTTTGTTTTCCTTCCTATTCTTTTTTAAACCAGTTGAAAGAGACAAGGATTTTTCTCATCAGCGAAGGCATTACAAAGAATTCAGGTTTGATCTGACTCAAATTCCTCATGGAGAAGCAGTAACGGCAGCTGAATTTCGAATATACAAAGACCGGAGTAACAATCGATTTGAAAATGAAACAATTAAGATAAGCATATATCAGATCATCAAGGAATACACTAATAGGTATCAACTTTATATTAAGTTATTATCATAGTAAACATTGAATTATGATAGTATACATGATTTAATCCAGGTACTATATTAATTCATTTTTGTTTTGAGAGTAATGACATTTAAAACTTGTAAAAAGCAAAGGAATAAGTAATTGATTTGAAAAACCAATTATACATTTCTCAATTTTTTCATATGTTATGCTAATGTTCATAGAAGTCTTAGGCTTCCCATGTTTGCTTTACAAGATTTTTGTTTCATCATTTTTAAGTATTAAAATGTTCAGTTTATTATAAATATATGAACATTTAAATTTATCTCTTATAATTCTTCTAGATTTAGGGCCACATCAAGTGATGCTCAGGTCTTTCTCCTGGCTCTGTACTAAGCATTCACTTCTGGCAGGTCTCAGGGAACATTATAGGATTCTGGATATTGAACCTAGTTGGCCATATGCAAGACATTTCATGCAAGACATGAATTTTTTAGTTAAAGTGTTTTGAAACACTGTGTGTTTTATAAGTTAAAGAAGAGAAGTTTACCTTTCCTAATAAAACATATGCATAATAAATTATTTCTTTGTTTTGTGTATTTCGAAGTAAAATATTATGTTTGCATTGATAGGTGATATGTCTATCTAGGTGCATGTTTCACATATATTGTAGCATGTTTTCATATGAGGCATATGTCATATACATGAGGCTTTGATTTCACATAGATAGATATGATCTCAGTGGTAGAGTGCTTGTTTTACATATGTCTGATACATAAGATATGTGAGTAGATAAGTTGGTAATTATAGCAAATGAGTCATCAGACAGAAGAGTTATAATAGAATCTTAGTGGTAATTTTCTGCCCTTAATTCAGTATAAAAGTTAATGGCAAATAAATTTCAGAAGTGATTATCCATTCTTTGCTGAAAAAGTCATAACATTTTAAAATATTTTAAAAATATTTTATTGAAATAAAGTCCATTTTATCCTAACCTCCATTCATTATATCTGGTTCTATTAAAAACCATGCCCTTCTTTCAGATCTGTAATATTAAAGATAGTCATGCTTCTTCTATCATGTTCCTTCTGTAAGGAAATTATCTCTTCTTGATGAATGAATCTAATTCCTAAGATTGCCACTTTTCTCTAGTATGCCAAGAGTTTTTTAAATTGGCTGTTCTGCAGAATAATAGTTTTATTCATTAAAGCAATAAATAAAATGTTTCTGAGTTCAAATGTATTTGAAAGTCTACTTGTTAAAACATCTTCTAAGAAATGGATATTGCATATCAGAATACACAATATTGGCAAGGTTTTAATTTGCTATCATTTTTTTTTTTTGGTTTTTTGGTCCACACCCAGTGATGCTCAGGAGTTATCCTGGTTATACACTTAGAATCGTCCCTGGCTTGGGGAACCATAGGAGACACCGGGGGATCGGACCATGGTTAGCGCGTGCAAGGCAGATGCCTTACCTCTTGTGCCACTGCTCCGGCCCCATTATCAATTTTACTTTACCAACTCTTCCTTAAAATTATTGGCAATGGACTGTTTTGAGATAATAGTACTCAATCTTCAATAAAATACTGTTTGAAAGGATACATTTTAATAAATTAATTTATATTCATTGTTACTTTCAGAGCAGTAACAGGCCTTAAGGCAAAGAAATATGTATTATACTTTTATCTCTAAGAGAAGCTATTTGTATGTAGTGAGTCGTTTTTTTAATTTTAAGGAAAAAACATCATATAATTGACAGAATTTACCATAATATATTTGTTTCCATATAAGCCATAGCAAGCTTATTTAAAAAAGAATATAAAGAAAAAAGAAAAAAGAAGAGAAGGAAAATTTTAAACAAAATAGAATAAAAGAAGTATATTAGCAAGCACATTTATGAAAATTATTTTATTTAATGAATTATTGTATTTAATGAAGCAATTAAATACAATGGCAGAATGTTTAGTAAGCTCTTGTTAGCTGTCTATTCCGTTAAATTGGTATGTTCCTATAGTGGTGACAGCATCAAAAAATGAAGTTGTTCAGTATATTACTGATACTGTGGGTTTTAGGGGTGTGTTTGCAGCTGCCAGGTTTCCTGGAAGGAGGATGCAAGGTTAAGTTGCCTGCACTCGACTGGTGTTCCTACAGAGAATTGTAGAAGGGTGATGAAGCAGGGCATAAGCAAAATGTTGATTCTGGATGATGGATCAGCAGGCATAGATTTGGTAGAATGGTGGCTTGGCCCATTCTCTATTTTTGATTGTTGTTAGTTTTCAGTTGCGTAGCCAGTGTACCTATGATTTTTTTTATTATGGAGTTGTTCTGGTGTGAACATGGCAACTTGGAGAAGTGATTTTTTGTTTGTTTGTTTTTGTAAATAAATCTCAATCCACTCATTGAACTTAGTAAAATATGTTACTATTTTTCTTCTGAGATAAAGTGTGGAATATTACTTTTTTTTTTTTTGGTTTTGTTTTTTTTTTGGGCCACACCCTGTGACGCTCAGGGGTTACTCCTGGCTATGCGCTCAGAAGTTGCTCCTGGCTTCTTGGGGGACCATATGGGACGCCGGGGGATCGAACCGCGGTCCGTCCTAGGCTAGCGCAGGCAAGGCAGGCACCTTACCTCCAGCGCCACCGCCCGGCCCCCGGAATGTTACATTTTTAATACTAAATAACAATGCTGTTTTAAAATTAAGTATTAATATATTAGAATATAAATTAAAATAACATAATAAACACTATAATATATTGTATTTATTTATATGTTTATAGTTTGTTTATTATATTTTTATGTATTAGATAATCTATTAGCCAACATGTCTGCATTTTTTGATGATGTGATGTAGTCATATACAAATAAAGAAAGATGTGTTATGTCAACTATTCACACTTATCTTGGATTTAAACTCTTAAAAATTATATTATTCACACGATTTTTCTCACTTCAACTATTTATTATTATTCATTTTAATGTGTAAAATGAGTGCTCTGATATTTATCTAAAGCTCTATTTTTCTTGGAAAAATGCTTGCTTTCCCTTATTTAGTCTTCATATTAGTCTGCCAATCTCAAATTCTATATAGGAGGCATTGCTCATCAGTCACACTTCATATATATGGCATTATTGGGAAATGAATTTTTCACATGATTGAATTTTCCAAATAATTCAGCTGAGTTTGGTATGCTATACTGAGTGCGTAACATGTAGCAGGCACAGGGAACTGAAGGCCCAGTAACTAAGATCTGAAAAGCTCAAAGGCTCAAAACTCAAAGTTGGGGACTGCAAACAGTTTTTTCAAACTTTTTTTTCAAAGTTGTGGGCCTGCCTTACACCAACTTTAAAAACTATAAAACAATGTGCTAAGCACTATGATGTAATTATGTACTAAGTGTTATGGAAATACAAATTAAGGAAAAATTAATTTTTCATGTAGGTTGGACCTTGGGAGATGACATTGACAGGAGTTCTTCCCTGGAGCTAATTGAAAAAAATTTGTACAATAAGAAAAGCAAAAAGAGAAGCGTGTTTTTAAAAAAATATATCTAAAATTTTTATTTGTAAATATAGAAAGAAATAAAGCCAATAAAGTGATCATGCCAGTTCTGCTACTACCAATAATAGCAGTCAGTATATTGTCAGTTAATGGCCATTCACCATGTGTCTAGCACTATGCTAAGTGCTTTATTTAATTTAATTTTTGACAAATTATGTACTGACATATTTCCCAAAGAAAATGTGTTATGTATACTTCAATCTTAATGTTCTGTAATGAACATAAATTTTTGTATTTCATTAGTAAAAACAATTTTTTTTGGTTTTTGGGTCACACTCAGAAGTGCTCAGGGGTCACTTCTGGCTCCATGCTCAGAAATCACTACTGGCAGGCTCGGGGGACCATATAGGATGACAGGATTTGAGTCACCATCCTTCTGCATGCAAGGCAAACACCCTACCTCCATGCTATCTCTCTGGCCCCAAGTTAAAACAATTTAAGATAGTCTGTTCCATGTCATTAGTCACCTTCACAACTTGGATATATTTAGTTAAGCTGTCATCATTCCAGTTCACAGTCAGCTTTGTGTTTCATCATCTTCCTTCTCTCGCATCTCTAAAATATGCATTTTATTTCTATGAATATAATTCAGAATGCACTCACGATCTCCACTCAGGAAGATTTCATTGCTATGGTAACATTTTCTTAATTTATATTTTGAATTTTTAGAGGTTGTGCCTGCATAATCTCAAACTTCCAATTTCTTTTATAATATCTTTATTTAAACACCATGATTACAAACATGTTTGTAAGTGGCCAAAGTTGTGATACAAGCAGTAAGGCATCTGCCTTGCATGTGCTAACCTAGGATAGACTGCAGTTTGTTCTCCTGGCATCCCATATTGTCCCCTAAGCCAGGAGCAATTTCTGAGTGCATAGTCAGGAGTAACCTCTGAGCATCACCAGCTGTGGCCCCAAAATAAAAACTAAACTCCTCTTCTCACCATCAATCCATCAATGAACCTATCTCCATCCCCCCACCCCCTGTCTCTATTCGAGACAGGCATTCTATTTCTCTTGTTCACTACCATTAGTACAATAGTTGTTAGTGTAGTTATATCTCTAACAGCACTCACAACTCTTTGTGGTAAGCTTCTTTTCATGGGTCAGTCCTTACAGCCCTCATCTCTATTGTCTGTGGGTATTGTTACCATACTGTATTTTATTTTTCTTAAATTACACAGATGAGTGGGGATATTCTGTGTCTATTTCTTCCCCTCAGATTTATTTTACTCAGCATAATAGTTTCCATGTTCACCCAATGTATAGGAAAATCTCATCACTTCATTTTTCCTGATGGCTACACAGTATTCCATTGTGCATATTGGGCATCTAGGTTGTTTCCAGATTATAGCTATTGTTAATAGAGCTGAAAAGAATATAGTGTGCACATGGCATTTTTGTATTGTGTTTTTGTGTTCCTAGGGTATATCCTTAGCAGTGGTATAGCTGGATCATATGCTGGCACCTACGGTGTTTGGAGTTTTTACACTTTCGACCCTTGTTTTTGTTCATGGATTACTGTATGTTGATGTGGTATGTGTTATAATACCTCAAAGAAGTGCTATTATTCTTATTTATCCTTCTTCTGTCTTACTTTATTTAACATAATATTTTGAAGATTGATCCATGTTGCTACAAAATCTATGATTGTATCATTTCTAACTGCTGTGTAATGCTCCATTGTGTATAAATACCACATCTTCATGATTCATTCATCTGTAGTTGGGTATCGAGGTTGGTTCCAATTCTTAGCTATAGTGCTGCAATGAATAGTGAGGTGCATACATACTTTGGAATGAATGTTCTTTCGTCTTGGGGGTGGATACCCAGTAGTGCAATTGCAGGATCATATGGCAGCTCAATTGTGAGTTTATTAAGCATCCTTCATGCAGATTTCCATAGGGGATGTAACAGGCAGCATTCCCACCAGCAGAGGATGAGAGATCTTTTCTTACCACATCCTCGCCAACAGAGATTGGTCCCATTAATTTTGATGTGTGCCATCCTCACTGGTGTTAGGTGGTATTTCATTGTTGTCTTGATTTGGATTTCTCTAATGATGAACGTTGGTGAACATGTTTTCATGTGTCTTTTGGCCATTTGTTGGTTTTCCTTGGAGAAGCAAATATTTATTTCTTCTCCACATTTTTCTATGACTTTAGTGGGTTTTGTGAGGTTCACCTTTCTGAGTATATCCTAGATATACTAGATATATCCTAGATATCAATCCTTTGTCTGATGTGTCGAGTGTAAAGATTTTTCCCATTCTGTTAGCTGTCTTTTAATTTTATCCAGTGTTTCTTTTGCCAGACAAAAGAAACACTTCGTTTCATATAGTGCTATTTGTTTAAGTTTGATGCTATTACTCTTGTCATTGACAATACATCATCAAAGACCTTTTTGAAGTATAAGTCTTGTACTGCTCTGCCTATTTTTCCTTCAATGAACTATAAAGCTTCAGGTCTGATTTTCAGATTTTTAATCCATTTTGAGTTCATTTTTGTGTAAGGTGTGAGGTATGGATAAATCTTTAGTTTCTTACAGGTTGTTCCAACACCATTTGTTGAAGAGACTGTTTTTGTTCCGTTTCAGGTTTTGGATCCTTTGTCAAATATTAGTTGACTGTATACTTGTGGGTATATCTGTGAATATTCTCTTCTAACCCACTGGTCTGATACTCTGTCTGTGTTCCAGTACCATGGTATTTTGATGACTACAGCTTTATAATACAGTTTCAAATTAGGTAAAGAAATGCCACCCAGTTTCTTGTTTTTCAGTAAGGATTTGGCTAACCTAAGCATTTTGTGATTCCAAATAAACTTTATAATTGATTGTTCTAGTTCCTTAAAAATGGTGTCTGAATTTGGACAGGGCTTAAAATCTACATAGTCATTTAGGTAAGATAGTCATTTTGAATTTGTTGATTCTTCCTATCCATGAGCAGGGGATGTTCTTCCATTTCCTTAGGTCCTCTTCAATTTCTTTCTGGAGCATTTTGAAGTTTTCATGGTAGAGGTCTTTCACTTCTCTTGTCCAGTTGATTTCTAGGTACCATATTTTTCGGCATATAATGACTTTTGAATATATATTGATGATTTTTGAAACAAAAAAAAGTCAACCAAAAATTGGGGGTAATCTTATATGCTGAGTATATCCCAAAAATATTTCAATATGCTGCTAAATGAAAATTGACCGCCTCTCTAACTCAGCCCATCCAAGCAGGCTTTTTATGCATGCATATAAGACAATGTTCTGGACCCGAATCTACACTGTAAAAAGCCTGCTCAGGTTGGCCAGAGTCAGAGAGGAAGTCTATTACAGTATAACCTTTGAAACTTTGCTTGTTGTGATTGTCTCACTGTGGTACATACAGTTGCAGCACAGGAATGTTCTGTCTGATACAGTGAATATAGGCCTAAACCTATTTTTAACTGCAAAATTGGGGGATCGTCTTATACGCCCAGTCGTCTTATATGCCGGAAAAAACGGTACTTGCTATTTTTTTTTTTTTTTTGGTTTTTGGTTTTTGGGCCACACCCGGTGATGCTCAGGGGTTACTCTTGGCTATGTGCTCAGAAGTCGCTCCTGGCTTGGGGGACCATATGGGACGCCAGGGGATCAAACCGCGGTCCTGTCCAAGGCTAGCTACCTCTTGCGCCACCGCCCGGCCCCGATACTTGCTATTTTTAGATACTGTTTTAAATGGGATCGAATCCTTAATGTCTTTTTCTTCCACTTTGTTAGTTCTTATTTGTATAGAGGAATGCTATTTTTTTTTTGATTATTGATTTTGTAGCCAGCCACATTGTTGTATTGGTTTATTGTTTCTAAGTGTTATACTGTGTACTCTTTAGGGTTTTCTATGTATATCATCATATCATCTGCAAACAGAGATAATTTGACTTCCTCTCTCCCTATCTGGATTCCTTGAATTTCCTTCTCCTGTCTGATAGCAATTGCTAGTACTTCTAAAGCTATGTTGAATAAGAGTGGGGAAAGTGGGCAGCCTTGCCTAGTTCCTGACTTTAGTGGAAAAGTTTTCATTTTTTGCCATTAAGGATGATGTTGGCTGTGAGCTTTTTATAGATAGCTTTAACTATCTTGAGGAACATTCCTTTCAGCCCAATTTTGAGTGTTTTCAGCATGTATGGGTGTTGACTTTTGTCAAATGCCTTCTCTGTGTCGATTGATATGATCATGTGGTTTTTGTCTTTCTTCTTGTTTATGTGGTGTATGATGTTCATTAATTTGGGTATGTTGAACCATCCTTGCAACCCTGGGTTGAAACCTACTTGGTCATGGTGTATAATCTTTTTGATATACGGTTGGAATCTGTTTGCTAAGATGTTGATGAGGGTTTTTGCATCTATGTTCATCAGTGAGATTGGTCTGTAGTTCTTTCTTGGCCGACACTTTGGGAATGAGTGTGATATTCGCCTTGTAAAAGGAGTTAGGAAGGATTCCTTTCTTTTCAATATTTTGGAAAAGCCTGAGAATCAGTGGTTGTAATTCTTGGAGTGTTTGATAAAATTTGTTTTGGGGAAGTTTCTTAATTACTATTTCAATTACCTCAGATGTGATTGAACTGTTTAGGCTTTCTATATTCTCTTTATTCAGTCTCAGGAGATATTTTTCCAGAAATCTGTAGGTTTCTTCAGGGTTCTCTAGCATAACTGAGTATTGTTTTTCATAATAAGTCCTTATAATAAGTGTTGGATTTCTTGGAGTTTTGTTGTAATTTCTCATTTCTCCCCTTTCGTTTGTGATTCTATTTATTTGGGTGTTTCACCCCCCCCTTTTTTATGAGTCTTGCCAGCTGCTTGTCTATCTTGTTTATTTTTCGAAAAACCAGCTCTTGGTCTCACTGATTTTTTTTTTGTTTTCTTTGTTTCTATGTTGTTTATTTCTGTTCTGGTTTTTATTATTTCTTTTCTTCTGGTTCTGTTCGGGTTTGTTTGTTGTTTTTTTTCCCCAGATCTTTCACGTGTCCTTGTAAACTGTTGATTTTGTCATTTTTATCTCTCATGACATAGGTCTGTATTGCTATGAGTTTCTCCCTAATTACTGCTTTTGCTGTGTCCCACAGATTTTGATACTTGTCTTTTCATTATCATTCATCTCAAGGAATCTTTTTATTCTATTTTCTTCAGGTGAAGAGCCTGGTATAGGTCCATTAGTCCTATTTCCTCTAATTTCTCATGAAGGGCTCTTAAGTCTTTGCTAGTTTCCTGCCTGGTGGATCTGTCTAGTGGTGATAGTGGAGAACTGAAATTCCCTTCTACTATCACATTTCCTTCTACATGTTTCTCTAGATTTGTGAGCATATGCCTTACATATGTTGCTGGCTCTTCAGTCAGCACATAAATATTAATCAGCGTTAGTACTTCTTGGTTTAATGTTCCCCTGATCAGTAGGTAGTGACGCTTTTGGTTTCTGAGCACTTTCTTAAGGTTGAATGCAATTCGGTCTGATATAAGAATGGCTGTCCCAGCTTTTTTTTTTTCTGTTGGCTTGAATAATTGATTTCCATCCTTTAATTCTAAGCCTGTGCCTGTCCTGTTCTTTTAGGTGTGTTTCTTGGAGGCAGCAGATATCTGGTTTTTGTTTCCTGATCCATTCTTCTACTCTGTGTCTTTTAATGAGGGAATTTAACCCATTGACATTTAAGATTATTGCCAAATAGGTTTGTTGTGCTATTGTATTAGAGTGGTTGTTGTTACAATCAGGTGTTTGAGGAGTTCATTTAGAGATGGTTTGGTTAGTGCAAATAGCATGAGGGTTGTTTTTTTTTTTTTTTTTGGTCTAAGAATGTTTTTAGTTCTCCTTCTCATAAATATGAGTTTTTCTGGGTAGTGTACTCTAGGTTGGAAGTTTCTTTCATTTAGTAATTTAAATATGTCACTCCACTCTCTTCTTGCTTGAATGTTTCTAATGGGAGGTCTGGTTTTAGTCTTACATCCCTTCCCTTGTATTTGAGGGTTTTTCTCTACCTTATTGCTTTAAGGAATTCATCTTTCTCTCTTTTTTTTTTTTTGTCAGTTGGATTACTATATGTCTTGGTGTTGGTCTTTCAGTTCTATTTTATTAGGGACAGTTTTTGCCTCCTGGAATTATAATGGTGTCTCTTTCCAAAGGGTGGGAAAATTCTCTGCTCTTAATTCTCTCACTACTTGTTCTTCTTCTTTCCCCTTTTCCTCCTCTTTTGGAATTATGACATTTTGTAGGCTATTTCTTTTATCTTTGTTCATTAGGTCTCTAACTTTTTCTTCCAATGTTTCATCTCTTGCTCTGTTATTGAGTTCTTTGTCATTGTTATTTTGTAGTTTTTCCTCAAGTTCCTCTATTAATTCTTGTTTGTAATTCTGCTATTATGGCTTGTTAACATGTTTCTTATTTCCCTTAGTTACAACTGTATGGATTCTTTCATCTGTTATAAAAGTTATTCTTTGATTTTGCTGAATTGTTCATCTATGGATTTCTTAATCTCACAGGTTAGTGATTCTTGGATTTCCATTGCTAGGGTATTCATTGTTGCTTTTAGATTCTCTTCTATTGGGTTCATGTGTTTTGGTGGACTTGGAACCTTAATAGGATTTCTCTGTTTCCCCAGCTGCTAATGTCTTTCTTAGTTTACCCAAATTTTTTGCATCTAGTGGTTTTCAGTGTTGAGTTTTCTTATTGTTTAATAAAGTTGTCTGCTGTACTGATTGTATTAGAGATGCTTGAGGGTATATTCAATTTAGATTTTATTTTTATTTTATTTTTTATTAGCCAAGTATTTTGTCTAAGTATGATAGGGATATTACAAACTGCTTCAATGTTTTGCTATCCTGTTTTATGGGCTGTGAATTATCTGGGGAACTTGACTGTTAAGTTTGTGCTGACTGGGCCTATGTGGTGAAAGTTTGACTATCTAGGGCATTCGCACATTTTGTGGTCTGGGGAAGGGGGCAGGCTGTCTCTAGCTGTTCCCAGGCAGAGGGGCTCACACTCAGAGTCACTGGGAAGTGGAAGTGGAACAATCCCAAGCTCTCCATAGGTCCAAAGGTCCCAAGTAGCAAATGGGTGTGCACTCAAGGTTGGTGAGGGGGATGGGAGCAGTCTCAAGCTCACCACAGGTCCACAGGTTCCAGGCACAGGGGTGTACACTCATGGTCAGGGGTGGGAGGGAAGCAGTCCCACACTCACCACAGGTCCACCAGGAGTAAGATTTTGATTCATCACCCAGGAGCAATTTCTGAGCACATAGCCAGGTGTAACCCCTGAGTGTTACTGGTTGTGGCCCCAAACAAAACAAAAGAATGTTTTGCATATGAAATCTAAATATTGTAGACAGAGAGAGGGTCCAGTTTATTATCTCCTGGGAAAGTTCTGTTTTCAATGTGCATTTTTTTGTGGATTGTTAACATGAGTTTATATTCTAAATGTGGAGGTATTCGCTGTAACTAACTTCTTTTACTTACCTTAACTACAAAATATTCTCCATTTGATTTTCTTGTGTACTCACAGGCAAAAAGTTTTCTATTTCTCTTCCCCAAATCATGGTTGCAAGTTGTCTTTTTTCAATCCCTTCAATATCTTCTCTTTTATTCATCCCCTTGAACCATTGCAATTTGATTTTCATGACTTCATTAAACTGGCCATCTATCAACAGCTTCCTCACAACCAACCTCTTTGCAACTTTGTATTCTATTTTATCAATATTTTATGTGCCTGAGAAAAAACTGATATTAAATATGTAAAATAGAGCTAGAAGACAGTATTAGTTTTACAAAGCTGTAAGTAACTAATGACTTAATGACCCAAATCTAGATGGTTAGGCCAACAAAAATTTTGTAAAATATTTAAAATTGTAAAAAAATGAAAAAATGTTGCAGTTTCTAAGACTACAATTTAAGAGAAATAAATAAAAGTTGCCACCACTACCAACCATTTAAACAGTCAAGGAGTTTATATGGTCTTATTCTTTTAAAAATCTCTAAGGGGAGAATTTGTCTTCCTTAAGTCTAAGTGTAGTATTTGTTAGTATCCCTAGGATAGTGTCAATGTAATTTCAGGTTCTGAATCTGACTTTATGTTCTATTTTCAATTGAATCTATCTCAATGTTTTCATACTGAAAGTTACTCCACTGAAAGTGAACTGAAAGTTCACTCCACTGACCTAAATTTAACTGCATAAATTGCTATTGCAAAGACTTTATTTCTAAATGAGATCACATATCAGAACCTGAGTGATAGTACATGCAGTGGGGCATTTGCCTTGCCCACGGCTAACACGTTTCTGATCTCTGACACCACATGCTACCCCATTCCCACCAGCAGTGATTCAAGTGCAGAGCCAGGAGTAACCCCTAAGTATCTCTAGGTGTGGCCCCCAAACAAACAAAAAATAGCATTCCAGGGATCATATGAGTATTTATATGTGAAATAAAACCATGATGACTCATAAGGAGTGACAGATTTATTACATTTATTTTTTTTGTAATTGTGGAAACTGCCTAAACTGGTCATGTAAGGCTATGATGAGTCGGATCTTTGCAGTACAAACATCTAAAAATGAAAAACGCAATTGAAGAAAAACGCAAATTGAATAAAAGACTAAGGAGTAAAAAGTAGAACGTAAGGGAGTATTCTGAAATTTCCAGGAGACATTGAAACATATGTCTTCACTTAAGAGCTTCTATCATAAATCACTGGGATGCTCTGCAAAAGAAACTGACATATTTAGTCACAGGTTTTCACTTCAACAAATACACCCCCAGGGAAAAAAGGTGCTGTGACAGAAAAAGAAAGTGATGTGATGAACACATTGAGGGGCCAAATTTGGAGTAACAAATGCAGTTGACAATCAGTGGTAGCTAAAATCCTTGCAGACCCAGCTGTCCCCAACAAGGAGAGTCAGCACATCAAGCAAGAAAGCAAGTGAGCAACTCGATAGCCTGGAGAAGCTTTATCAGTCTTCTTTTCATGAAAACATTTCTTTTACAGCTAGCATAGAACAAAACAAAAAAGAGAAATCTAGAACATTTAGTTCTAGTTAAGTTGATGAGGGAAAAAAGACAGAAACAAAAAAACACAGTAGTTCAATACTTTTAAAAATGCTTGGCAGTCTTTAAAACTATTAATTTTGGTTGATGCTTTTTGGTTTTGTTTTGTTTTGTTTTGTTTTTCAGCCACACAGTGCTATACTCTGAGCTTATTTTAGTCTCTATGCTCAGAGATCACACGACAGGGCTTGGGGAACTACATGCAGTGCCAGAAATCAAACACAGGTCAGCCAAATACTAAAAAGTGCCCTGCTACTAGTGCTATTTCTCCAACCCCTTTAAAATGATTGATTTCTTGGAGACAGAGATATAGCACAGTGGGAGGTCTTTTGCCTTGCATGCAGCTGACCCAAGAAAGACAGTGGTTCGAATCCCTGCATCCCATATAGTCTCCTGAGCCTGCCAGGAGTAACCCCTGAGCACAGCCAGGCGTGACTCGAAAACAAAATAAAACAAATTATAGATTTTTTTTATTATATTACAGAGAAAAATAATGTTCCTACCTTGTTACCTATTCTTGAGTATTGATTATTCTTTCTAGCTTAAAAATATCTCCACATTAATATAAGACTATTTCCAAAACTATATATACTGTATTGGCAAAGAGTATAGATGAATCATTAAATATGAAAAAAATAATTATCTTAGTACAGATTTTAGTGCAAATATTAGTAAAAAACAGTACTTCTAAATACTACAATATTTGTTTTTAAAATATGTTATTATAATATGTGTATTTTTACTTTTCTTTCTTTAAATATCTTTATTTATATGATTTGATTACAAACATGATTGTAATTGGGTTTCAGTCATTAAAGAATGCCCCATTCACCAGTGCAACATTCCCATCACCAATGCCCCAAAACTTGCACATCCCTACCTTCCCCAACCTCGCCTATATTTGAGACAGTCTTCCTACTTCCCTCATTCATTCACATCATTATGTTAGTTGTCAGTGTAGTTATTTCCCTAATTGCATTTACCACTCTTTGTGGTGAGCTTCATATTGGGAGCTGGACCTTACAGCCCAATCTCTATTGCCTCTGAGAATTATTACAAAAATGTCTTTTATTTTTCTTAAAACCCAATAGATGAGTGATACTATTCTGTATCTATCTCTCTACCTCTGACTTATTTCACTCAGCATAATAGATTCCATGTGCATCCATGTATAAAAGAATTTCATGAGTTCATCTCTTCTGATGGCTGCATAATATTTCATTGTAGATATGTACCACAGTTTCTTTAGCCATTCATCCTTTGAAAGTCATCATGGTTGTTTCTAAAGTATGACTATTGTAAATAGCATTGCAATGGATATTGGTGTGAGGAAGAAATTTTTGAATTATATATTTTTTGTTCCTAGGGTATATCCGTGAGAGTGGTATAGCTGGTAAATATGGGAGCTCAATTTCCAATTTTTTGAGGAATCGCCATACTGTTTCCCATAAAGGCAGATGGCATTCACACCAGCAGTGAATAAGAATTCCTTTCTCATCGCATCCATGCCAGCATTGCTTGCTCTCATTTTTGTGAAGTGCGTTAATCTTTGTGGTGTAAGATGGAACCTCAAATTTGTTTTGACATGCATCTCCCTGGTGACTAGTGATGTGGAGTTTTTATTTGTTATGTGCTTTTGACTATTAATATTTCTTTGACAAAGTGTTTGTTCATTTTTTCTCCCCATTTTTTGAAGTGATTAGATGTTTTTTCTTGTAAAATTCTGTCAGTGCCTTGTAAAATTTGGATATTAGCCCCATATCTGATGGGTATTGGGTGAATAATTTCTCCCATTTAGTGGGTGGCTCTTGTATCCTAGGCAGTATTTCCTTTGAGGTGCAGAAACTTCACAGCTTAAAATATTCCCATATGTTTATCTCTGTTTCCACTTGTTTGGAGAGTGCTGTTTCCTCCTAAAAGATGCCTTTAGTCTCAGTGTCATGGAGTATTTTACTTACATGTTGTTCTATATGCCTTATGGTTTCAGGTCTGATATCAATGTCTTTAATCCATTTGGATTTTACCTTTGTACATGGTGTTAGCTGGATGTCTGAGTTTGCTTTTTTGCAAGTGTCTAAACTGTTGTGCCAACACCACTTGTTAAAGAAGCTTTCCTTGCTCCATTTAGGATTTCTTGCCCTTTATTAAAGATTATGTGATTGTCTGTCTGGGGAACATTCTCTGAGTATCCAATCCTAATCCACTGATCTGAGGATCTGTCTTTATTTCAATACCAAGCTGGTTTGATAACTATCACTTTGTAATACAGTTTAAATTTAGAAAAAGTGATGCCTCCATGTTTTTTCTTCCAAGAATTGCTTTAGCTATTTGTTTCTGTTTATTGTTTCAAATGAATTTTAGAAATGCTTTATCCACTTTGAAGAATGTCATGGGTATCTGTAGAGGAATGCATTAAATCTGTACAAAGCTTTGGAAAATATTGCCATTTTAATAATGCTAATCCTGCCAATCTATGAGCAGGGTATGTGTTTCTATTGTCAAGTGTCCTCTCTTATTTATTGAAGCAAGGTTTTATAGTTTTCTTTGTACAGGTCCTTCACTTCTTTAGTCAAATTGCCTCCAAGGTATTTGAGTTTGTGTGACACTAATGTGAATGAGGTTGTTTTCTTAATGTCTATTTCTTCCCTATCATTATTAATGCATAAAAAGGCCATTAATTTTTGTATGTTAATTATGTAGCTTGCCACATTACTATATGAGTCTATTGTTTCTAGAAGCTTTTTGGTAGATTCTTTAGAGTTTTCTAAATGTAGTATCGTCTCATCTGCAAACAGTGAAAGCTTGACTTCTTCCTTTTCTATCTGGATGTCCTTGATAAACTTTTCTTGCCATTTGCTTGTGGTAGATGGCCTTAACTATATTGAAAAACTTCCTTTCATTCCCATTTTCTGAAAGTTTTTTTTTATCAAGAATGCATGTTGGACCTTATCAAATGTTTTTTCTGCATATATTGATATGATCATGTAGCTTCTGTTTTTCTTGATATAGATGTTGTGTATTATTTTGATAGATTTACTGATGCTGAACCATCATTGCATTCCTGGGATAAAACCTACTTGATCATAGTGAATGATCTTCTTGATAAAGTATTGAATCCTATTTGCTAGGACTTTGTTGAGGATCTTTACATCTGTGTTCATCAAGAATATTGGTCTTTAATTTTCTCTTTTTGCAGTATCTATGTCTGATTTTTGTATCAAGGTGATATTGTCTTCATAGAAACTATTTGGAAGTTTTCCCATTTTTTTCAATTTTATGAAAGAGCCTGGCAAGGATCGGAAGTAGTTCTTCTTGAAGTTTTGGAAGAATTCATTAGTAAAACAATATGAGTTAGGGCTTTTGTTTTTGGGCCAATATTTGATTACTATTTTAATTTCCTCAATAGTGATGGGGATGTTTATATATATTACATCTTACTTATTCAATTCTGGAAAATTATAAGAGTGCAAGAATTTATCCATTTCTTCTAGGTTCTCATAGTTGATGGTATAGAGTTAATCAAAGTAGTCTCTGATTACCCTATGCATCTCTGCAATGTCTGTAGTAATCTCTCTCTTTTTATTTCTAATATGAGTTATCAAGGTTATTTCTCTCTTTCTTTGTGAGTTTTTCCATTGATCTATCAATTTTATTTTTTCAAAGACCACCTTTTGATTTCTTTGATCTTTCGGATTTTTTTTCCTGACTTCATTGTTTTTTGCTCTAAGCTTTGTTATTTCCTTCTGCCTACCTATTTTTGGTTCCTTTTGTTGATCATTTTCTAATTTTATAAGCTGCCTCATTAAGCTATACAGGTATGCCTCTTCTTCTTTCCTCTTAGGTACTTGCAAAGCTATAAATTTTCCTCTCAGTATTGCTTTTGCTGTGTCCCTTAGAATTTGATAGTTTGTGTCTTTATTGTCCTTTGTTTCCAAGAAAGTTTTTATTTTCTTCTTGATTTCATCTTGAACCCACTGGTTGTTCAGTAGTAGGTTGTTTAATTTCCAATTGTTAAAGTTTTTCTTCTGTGCCCCTTTGTAGTTCATCTCTAATTATGCATAATTCACTATGCAGACAAAGTTAGCCTGCATAATTTGTATCCTCTTGATTTTTGGAGGTATGTTTATGTGCCAGTGTGTGATCTATTCTGGAGAATTACCCATGTACATTGGAGCAAAATGTTTATCCAGGTTTCTGGAAATGGAGTGTCCTATGTATATCTACTAGGCCTCTTTCTTCCATTTCTCTTTTCAGGGCTAGTATAATTTTTTTTGGTCTTAGTCTGGTTTACCTATCAAGTGTTGAGAGGGCCGGGTTGAGATCTCCAGCAATTATTGTGTTATTACTGATATCCTCTTTTAAATTTGTCAGTAATTGTGTTAGATATTTTGCTGTTCTCTCATTGGGTGCATATAATTTTAGTAGCGTGACTTCTTCCTGTTTCACATATTCCTTGATTAGTATGAAGTTTCCATCTTTGTCCCTTACAACTTTTTGAGTTTAAAGTTTATGTCATCTGATATTAATATTGCCACACAACCTTTTTTTTAATAGTGTTGTTTGCTTGGATGATTTTCCTCCAGACTTTGAGCTTGAGTCTATGTTTGTTTTGACTGTTCAGGTGTGTTTCTTGTCGGCAGCAGAAAGTTAGATTCAGCTTTTTGATCCATTTAGCCACTTTATGTTTCTTAATTGGTACATTTAGTCCATTGAAGTTGAAGGAGATGATTGTCATGGGATTTAATGTCATATTTTTGTGTATAAGTTTGACTTGTCTGTTGTTCTGTCTTGTCCTAAAGTAGACCTTTCAGCTTTTCATTTAAAGCCGCCTTTGTATTTATAAAGATTCTGAGGTATTGCTTATCTGTCAAACTATGTATCTTTTCTTCAAACCTGAACATGAGTCAGGCTGGGTGCAGTATTCTAGGTGAAGCATTCATTTCATTCATTCTTGTCACAATATCCCACCACTGTCTTCTGGCCTTGAGAGTTTCTTGTGGCATGTCTTCTGTAAATCTTAAGAATGCTCCTTTGAATGTAATTTCCCATTTATCTTGATGTTTTCAGTATTCTATCCTATTTGAGCCAACATAAATATACACGCATATGTAACTACCTCCATACCAAACACATTTATATATTGTGCTTAGAACATGACCCTGAGGTAGCCAAGACTGATTCTTTGAACCCTTACACATACAATTTTAAGTCTCTCTGATAACTTGAAACTAGAGGGCCAAATTAATGTCAAACCTGAGGAATGAATCTTCAGGAAGATTCACTTAGGAGAGGTATGCCTTATTGTATTTACATCCCCAATAAACAAAGATTCTTAGATCAGCATTACTTTCTCTGGTGTTTTTCCTTACTCACATAAATTGTGGTACTGAATTTCTGGGAAGTATCTAAGTTCTGGGAAAGGGTGGATGGGGAGGGAATCCTGACCAGTAGTAGAGGTGTGGTGCAAAAATATATTGTGCATGAAACCCTATCATTAACAGTATTATAAACCAAAGTGCCTAAAATAAAAGAAACTTTTAAAAAATAAAAAATAAATAAAAACAAAACCTAGCACACCAATTTTTACAAATCTATTAATTTCCAGTAGTATGTTTAAAAGGCTGATTATTATGAAAGTAAGAGCTGCTTAAATATATTTACATTTAATTTTAATTGTAAATCTATACATGACATTTTTATCTTTGAGTACCTATACTTTATACAAAATTAATATTCAATAAGTCTCTCTGCACATTGAAAATTCTTGTTTAATAATCTGTATTTAGCATTATATGACTTCATTTAATTGTTTGAGATTATTTTGACCTATAGCACTGTTTTGAAAATATTAAATGTTGATATTGCTGTAATGTCAATAAATCAATTATTAACATCCAGAATTATTATTCTTGCTTTTTCAAAATATCTTACAGATTTAATTATATTCTGTTATCTCTCTCTCTGTTAAAGTTTTAGCGTCTAGTGTCTCTGAATATGCAGATAAAGGTGAGTTTTCAAAGAGAACAATAAATATTCTGGAATTGCTGAGTGATTCCTTATCTAATGTACTCATAGTCCTTAAAATTAGGGGATTTGTAGCTAAAGACACACAAAGAAGAAAGTGCTGTAAAACACAGGGAGAAGATGGGAAGAGACTAATAAAAAGTCCTTTCCTCACAGCTTCAATGGAACCAAGCCTGATAACACCTATTTTTATTTTTAGATAATTTGTATTGTGACCAACGTAAATTACAAGTATTCCACAGTAATAATTAAAGTACATAGTATTATTGAATCAGGAGTATTCCCACCACCGTTGTTGTTCCTCCCACCAACCCTGTTCCCAGCATCTCTCTCCTTTGCCCCCCAGACTGCTAGTATAACTGGTCCTTCTCTGTGTATAGCTTGTTGAAGATTGGATATTAATTCTGTTGTCATTAACTTTGAGTTTGGTGTTTAAGTCTGATCATTTTTTATTTCGACTCAATGTTTATGACTGTTTGATTCTGGTACCGTTCATTCCCTCCCCCTCAATTTCTGAGGTACAACAAGATGATTCAGTTTATGTGGTTCTGTTTGAAAAAAAAAAGAAAAGAAGAAAACAAAAAAGAAAAAACAAACAAAACAATGGGAGGAGTTCATCTAGAGGTTATAAATATTAATTTAAAAAGAACAATGAAGAAAGGAAGAAAATCATAACAAAAAGTCCAAAAAACAAAAACCCACAAACAACAACAACAACAACCAAATAAAAAGAAACAAAAATCAAACAAAAGACCAAAACCAGCAACTACAAAAAAAGTAACATAGCAACAAATACAACAACCAAACAATAAGCAAGGTTGTTTTTGTTTTGTTTTGCATAGTCACAGTAAATATTGGAGAAAATAGAAAGGAAAGTTCCTTGGCCTAAAAGATACAGGGTTTCTCCACCCTTGAAGCATACTGTCATGGGAATAACTACAGGCTCCATAAATGCTTCTTTTCACAGCCCATAGAATCTTTTTTATTTTTTATTTTTATTTTGATCAAAGTGGATTGCAAATCTTTCACAGTAATTTTTCAGGTACATAGTGACATTGAATCAGGGGCATTTTCCACCACCAATGTTGTCCTCCCTCCATCCCTGTTCCCAGCATGTATCCTGTATCCCCTTCCTTTACCCCCAGGTTGCTAGTATAAGTGGTCCCCTCTTTGTCTAGCATGTTGTAGATTGGATGTCGATTCTGTTGTCATTAGCTTTGGATTTGGTGTTTAAGTCTGATCATTTTTTTATTTCTACTTAATGTTCATATGACTGTCTGGTCTTGGTACCCTCCATTATTTTCCTCTCAGTTTGTGAGGCAGAACAAGATGGTTCAAATTACGTGGTTCTGTTTGAAGGAAAGAAAAAAATAAAATAAAATAAAATGGGACAAAAATCAAACAAGCAAAAAATGGGAGGAGTACTTCTAGAAGCTATAAATATTAATTTAAGAGAAGAAAGGGAAAAAGAAAGAAAAACATAACAACAATACTAAAAAAAATTAAAAAAAAAACTTGAAAAGCACCACCGCAATAAAGATACCAACCACTCAACCACAGTCCTGAAATAAAAACAAAACAAAACACACCAAAAAAAGAAAACCTATAGAAAAAACAAGCAACAAACAACAATAACAAAACCAAAAAAAAAAAAAGTTAATTTGTGCTTCCTTTATTTTTCTCCTTGCATAGGCACAGTAAATATTGGGGAAATTAGAAAGGAATTTTTATGGTGCCAGAAAACTTTCCATTCAGTTGCAGCTGATAGAATTGGGCCTCTAACGGGAGATCTTGATATTTGCACAAGTCATAGGATGGCACCTAGGATAGCGTCTTTCTTTATGGTTCTAGCTGTTCTGTTCCATCACTGTTGTTGTAATCTTCTGTAATTGGTGGTCTTGGTTTTGCACACAAAGATCCTAGGACAAGCCTAGGATAGATCCCTTTGTTATGTTTGCAGAAGTACTGCTCTGTCGTAGTTGTCAAAGTAGAGATCTTGGTTATGGTACAAATCCTAGGCCGAAGCCTAGGCTAGGGTCTTTCTTACTGGTCCCAGGATAATTTTTGCACAGTCATGGTTGTCAAGATCAGTCTTCTGTAGTTAGCAATCTTGCTTTTTGCACAGATTAAAGGATGAAGTGTCTTCTGATTTCTTACCGTTAGGTGATTAGATAGGACAACCTGCTCTTAGATCAAGTTGTTGCCATTTCCTCGTTGTCAGGATGTCATATCAAACCTGGCACAAACTCCCAGGGGGAGTTTGGTCCTGGTGCTGTAGCAGGGAACTGTGTCTGTTCTATGTCTGGGCTCTCGGTTGGGATTGGACATTTGCTATTTGATCACAAGGAGTCTAGGTTGGGTCCACATGACACATGTCAGGGTAGGAGGTGCCCCTGTATTATAAAATGTATGAATTCTTATCTATATTAGGTAAGAGCTTGTTTCTATACATAATATCCCCCCTTTTTAGTGTGCCTTTGCAAAAAGGAATGGTGCTTTTATATTGCTGGTGCATTTGGGGGTAAGAACGTCAGGCTGGTTTTGACCTGAGCTTTTATATCAGGCAAGACTTTTTCTTAAAGGTTTTCATACTAAGCAGAACAAAGACAGGTGAAGTTAAAGAGAAAAAGAATATATATAATATATAATAGAAGAAATAAATAAAAATAATATAAATATTATATATAATATATAATAGAAGAAATAAATAAAAATAAATTTATAATAATAATTGGAGAGAAATACAGTGATGGCTACCTTACATTTGGGAATAAGCAAAAATAGAGGTATTATTATAGAGATATTAAACATATAAAGGAAATCTAGGCTTCCACATTGTCTTTTGAGATCATCTTGTGGGGGGTGACATTCAGTGCACATTTTCATCACACACGGTGATCTTTTTTAGTTTGATAAATGCTTTGCACAAAAAGGGATCAGATACAGTACTTGTGGGGTTCTTCTAGAGCTGAATCCAGTATCATGCAACAGTACACATTTGGCAGGGTGGGGGTGAGAAAAAGGGCCACATAGCATGAGGCAGCAGAAATGTTGGTTGTAGTTTCATGCTGGGGCAGGAGATGTGAGGCTGAGAGGTTGTTTTCCCTTTGGGAGCTGGGTGATGACTTATTGGGGCAGGCAGTCATTCTAATGAGTTAAGAACTGAGGGTGAAGAGAGATAAATAAGGAGGATTATAGGATTATGATGATGATGTGTGTGAAAGGATAGAAAGATTTCTGAAGGGGGGGGAGAGATTGTTATGGAAGGGGCTATATACACTTTAGGCATGGGTTTTTTTACAATTTAGGTTGGCACTCCTCAGACTCAGAGGAGAGTCCACAGTCTATGAACTCATGCCCACATAAATACAGACATTAGTGATCTATTCTTAAGTTGTTGTTAGAGGCCTGACCCTCAGAGGATGGGTTTAAACTCTTAAGAAATAGTTGAATTAAGTAAAGATAAATAGTTAATTAGTTTAGTTATAGATTAGGAGAGAGAGAAAGAGACAAAACAAGAGAAAAGATAAAAGAAAAATGAGTAAATAGCGTAGAAATAAGTTAAAATAGGGGCCAGAGAGATAGCATGGAGGTAAGGTGTTTGCCTTGCATGCAGAAGGTCGGTGGTTTGAATCCCTGCATCCCATATGGTCCTCTGAGCCTGCCAGGAGTGATTTCTGAGCCTAGAGTCAGGAGTAATCCGTGAGCGATGCCGAGTGTGACACCCCCCCCCCCAACAAAAAGTTAAAATAAAAAAAATTTGACCGTTGCATCAGAGTTGGAAGGTTTTCCAGTTTCTAGGCACTTCATCACTTACAAGGGTGGGCCTTGAGAAATGAAGTCTCAGGGATAGATAGTGGCTGGAGCAGTTTAGATACACATAGTTTTCACGTCTAGAGTACTAAGCAATGTGGTAATGTGGACTATAAGAGGTGGTTACCCTATGTAGTATTATCCTTTGCATCTTAGATATCGTGGTACTTTTGTTAGAGAGAAACTGGCCCAAAAAACCAAAAAAAAAAAAAAAAAAAAAAAAAAGAAAAGAAAAGGGGCCGGGCGGTGGCGCTGGAGGTAAGGTGCCTGCCTTGCCTGCGCTAGCCTAGGACGGACCGCGGTTCGATCCCCCGGCGTCCCATATGGTCCCCCAAGAAGCCAGGAGCGACTTCTGAGCGCATAGCCAGGAGTAACCCCTGAGCGTCACCGGGTGTGACCCAAAAAACCAAAAAAAAAAAAAAAAAAAAAAAGAAACTGACAGCATGAGTTTTATTTAACCTAGACTGAGTTGATGTAGAATAAGAAGAAAGGAAAGAAACAGAGAAGAGAGAGATACTGAGAGAGAGAGAGAGAGGAAATGGTAATTTGCAAAGATGTGCTTGATGAGTAGGACCTGTAACAAGTCTAGTGCACTGTTAACTGTTTCAGTGGTCTGAAAGATCATATGATTTAGATCCTACTAGAAGACATGAGCAAAAAGAAATGGGTAAATTATTTTATCGAGACATTATCATAATAAACACTGAATATGGTATCTAATATGAATGAGCACCAAGATGTAAAATTACGGTGTCCATCCTTTGTTTCCAAGAACCACTGTGGACACAGAAACTGATGAATTATTTTATAATTGGTAAAATTAGGGGATTAAAACATAATGTTATTTCCGCATGTCCTCTCTTATTTCTTTTAGCAGGGTTTTATAGTTTTATTTGTATAGGTCCTTCACATCTTTAGTCAAGTTGACTCCAAGGTATTTGAGTTTGTGTGACACTAATGTGAATAGGGTTCTTTTTTTTTTTTTTTTGTGGTTTTTGGGTCACACCCGGCAGTGCTCAGGGGTTATTCCTGGCTCCAGGCTCAGAAATTGCTCCTGGCAGGCACGGGGGACCATATGGGGCGCCGGGATTCGAATCGATGACCTCCTGCATGAAAGGCAAACGCCTTACCTCCATGCTATCTCTCCGGCCCCTAGGGTTATTTTCTTAATGTCCATTTCTTCCCTATCATTATTGTTGTATAAAAAGGGCATTAATTTTTGTGTGTCAATTTTATAACCTGCTACATTGCTATATGCATCTATTGTTTCTAAAAGCTTTTTGATAGAGTCTTTAGGGTTTTCTAAATATAGTATCATGTCATCTGTGAACAGTGAGAGCTTGACTTCTTTCTTTCCTATCTAGATTCCCCTGATATCTTTTTCTGGCCTAATCACTATAGCAAGTACTTCCACTACTATAGTGAAGAGGAGTGGTGAGAGGGATCAACCATGTACTGTACCAGAATTTAGAGGGAAATCTTTTAGTTTTTTTCCACTAAGGATAATATTTGCCATTGACTTATGGTAGGTGGCCTTGACTAGTTTGAGAAAGGTTACTTTCATTCCCATCTTGCTGAGAGTTTTTATCAAGAATGGGTGTTGGACCATATCAAATGCTTTCTCTGCATCTATTGATATAATCATATGATTTTTTATTTTTCTTGTTGTTGATGTTGTGTATTATGTTGATGGAGTTACGAATGTTAAACCATCCTTGCTTTCCTCGGATGAAACCAACTTGATCATAATGAATGATCTTCTTGATAAGAAATTGAATTCTATTTGCCAGAATTTTATTGAGAATCTTTGCATCTGTATTTATCAGGGATATTGGTTTGTAATTTTCTTTTTTGACAGTATCTCTGCCTGGTTTTGGTTCGAAGGTGATATTGGCTTCCTAGAAGCTGTTTGGAAATGTTCCCGTTTTTTCAATTTTCATAAAAGAGTTTGGCCAGAATTGGTAGTAGTTCCTCTGGAAAGATTTGAAAGAATTTATTAGTGAATCCATCAAGGCCTGGGTTTTTCTTTTCGGAGAGACATTTAAAATCCATACCCTGCTCTTGGATTGGCAGGATTAACATAACTAAAGTGGCAATACTCCCCAAAGCTTTGTACAGATTTAATGTGATCCCTCTAAAGGTACCCATGACATTTTTCTTTTTTTTTTCTACTTCTTTTTTTCTTCTTTATTTGAACATCTTGATTACATAAATGATTGTGATTAGGTTTCAGTCATGTAAGGAACACCCCCTTCACCAGTGCAACATTCCCACCACCAATGTTCCAACCCATGACATTTTTCAAAGAAGTAAATAAAACATTTCTGAAATTCATTTGGAACAATAAACACCCTAGAATAGCTAAAGCAATACTTGGAAAAAGGAATATGGAAAGTATTACTTTCCCCAACTTTAAACTGTATTACAAAGCAATAGTTATCAAAACAGCATAGTATTGGAATAAAACAGACCCTCAAATCAGTGAATTGGCTTGAGTACTCGAAGAATGTTCCTCAGACATACTGTCACCTACTTTTTGATAAAGGAGCAAAAAATCCGAAATGAAACAGGGAAGGCTTCTTCAATAAGTGGTGTTGACACAAATGGTTAGCCACTTGTAAAAAAGCAAACTTAGACCTCCTACTAACACCATGTACAAAGGTAAAATCCAAATAGATTAAAGACCTAGAAATCAGACCTGAAACTATAAAGTATATAGAAAAACATGTAGGTAAAATGCTCCATGACATTGAGACTAAAGGCATCTTTAAGAAGGAAACATCCCTCTCCAAACAAGTGAAAGCAGAAATAAATAGATGGGACTATATTAAGCTGAGAAGCTTCTGCACCTCAAAGGAAATAGTGCCTAGAATACAAGAGCTACCCACTGAGTGGGAGAAACTATTCACCCAATACCCATCAGACTAGGGGCTAATATCCAAAATATACAAGGCACTGACAGAACTTTACAAGAAGAAAACATCTAACACCATCAAAAAGTGGGGAGAAGAAATGAACAGACACTTTGACAAAAAAGAAATACAAATGGCTAAAAGGCACATCAAAAAATCTCCACATCATTAATCATCAGGGAGATGCGAATCAAAACAACTATGAGATATCATATCACACCACAGATATTGGCACACACCACAAAGATTGAGAACAAGCAATGCTGGCAGGGATGTGGGGAGAAATGATCTCTTATTCACTGCTGGTGGGAATGCTGTCTAGTCCAATTTTTATGGAAAGCAATATTAAGATTCCTCCCAAAACTGGAAGTTGAGCTCCCATACAATCCAGCTATACCACTCCTAGGGATATACCCTAGGAACACAAAAATACAATACAAAAATCCCTTCCTCATACCTATATTCATTGCAGCGTTGTTTACAATAGCCAGACTCTGGAAACAGCCTAGATGCCCTTAATAGATGAATGGCTAAATAAACTGTTTTACATATATACAAAGGAATATTATGCAGCTGTCAGAAGAGATGAAGTCATGAATTTTTCCTATACATGGATGTATATGGAATCTATTATGCTGAGTGAAATAAGTCAGTGAAACACAGAATGGTTTCATTCATCTATGTGTTTTGAGAAAAATAAAAGAAATTTTTGTAATGATTCTCAGAGACAAAATAAAGGAGGACTGGAAGGTCCATCTCACGACATGAAACTCACTACAGAAAGTGATGGGTGCAGTCACAGAAATAATTACACTGAGAACCATCATAACAAAATGTGACTGAATGAGGAAATTAGAAGGCCTGTCTAGAGTACAGGTCGGTGTGGGGTGGGAAGGAGGGACACTTGGGGCATTGATGATGGGAATGTTGCACTGGTGAAGGGATTTTTTATATACAAAATGCTAAAATATAATAAAAAAGGGAAAAATAAAAATAGAACATATATTTTTTAATCATTGCAGCAAGCGCCTATGGCTTTTTATCTTCACCTGACTCTATAGATAAATACCTTAAGACATTATTATAGACCTTTGTAATTAGAGGATGATTACATACCTGTTCTCTATAAACTGCTGTTTCCATAGTTGCTGTTTTCTTTATGGTATAATGAATAAACAAGGCTTTGTGTTGCCCTTCTTCTGCATGATTTTAACAGTTCTCCTTGCTATATGTGAACACCCATGGTGTTTAAAGTTTCTACCTTTGTGTTTCTTCATAGAAAATAATATGCATATATGTATATATTATAAATACCTCAATAAGTGCTATCATTCTGTATTTATCCTTCTTCTTCTTCTGGGTTACTTCATTCAACATAATATGTTTGAGATCCATCCATGTTGCTGCAAAATTCATGTATGTATCGTTTCTAACTGGTATCGAGATTGGATTCAAGTCTTGACTACTGTGTTGAGTGCTGCGATAAAAAGTGGAGTGTATACATACTTTGGGATCAATATTCTCGTGTCTTGGTGATAGACTCCCAGAAGTGCGATTGCTGGGTCATATGGCAGCACAATTCTGAGTTTACTGATCACTCTCCATACTGTTTTTCATAGGGGTTGACCAAGCAGTATTCCTATCAGCAGTGGATGAGAGTTTTTTTCTTATCACGTCCCTGACAACAGAAATTGGTCCCATTATTTTGACTAGGGCTATCCTCACTGGTGTAAGGTGGTACCTCATTGTTGTCTTGATTTGAATTTTCCTATTGATGAATGAATGTGAACATGTTTTCATGTGTTTATTGGCAATCTTCAGGTCTTCCTTGGAGAAATGTCTTTTCATTTCTTCTCCCTAATTCTCTATGGTTTATATCTATATAATATAACATATATATGTTATATCTATATAATATAACATCTATAGATGTTCTGTAGCTCACTTTTCTGAGTGCTTTATATATCCTAGATATCAACCCTTTATCTGATGTGTTGAGTGCAAAATTTTTTTCCTATCCATTAACTGTCCTCTGGCTTTATCCAGTTTCTTTCAACATGCAGAAACTTTTCAGTTTGATGTAGTCTCATTTATTTAGGTTTGATGCTAAAATTCTTGCCATTGGCATTCTATCATCAGACTTTTTTTTTATATATACAGGTCTTAAAGTATACTTTCTATTTTTTCCTCAATGAACTTTATAGATTTGGGTTTGATTTCTAGGTCTTTAATCCACTTTGAGTTTACTTTTTTGTAAGATGTGGGTTATGTTCAATATTTATTTTCTTCCAGGTGGATATCCAATTGTTCCAACACCATTTGTTGAGGAGACTGTCTTTTTTCCATTTCAAGTTCTTGGCTCTTTTGTCAAACATTAGTTGACTGTATATTTGGGTATATATCCCTGGGCATTCTATTTCAACCCACTGGTCTGAGACTCTGTCTTTGTTCCACTACCATGTTGTTTTAATCACTATGGCTTTATAGTAAAGCTTTGGGTTAGGTAAAGAGATGCCACCCAGCTTTTTGTTTTTCAGTATGGATTTGGCTAACTTGTGCTTTTGTGGTTCTATATAAATTTTATAATTGATTGTTACAGTTCTTAAAAAATGTCTGAATTTGGATAGAAATTTCATTGAATTTATGTAGAAGTTTAGGTAAGATAGCCATTTTGATGATGTTGATTCTACCTATCCATAAGGATGGTATGTTCTTCCATTTCTAGGTCCTCTTCAATTTCTTTCTGAAGTGTTTTTGAAGTTTTCATAGTATAGCTCCTTCAATTCTCTTGTAAGGTTTATTCCTAGGCGCTTGATAGGAATTTACTTGGTATTTTATATGGAATCGACCCCTTAATTTCTTTCTCTTCTACTTTATTTTTATAGAGGACTGCTACGATCTTTTGTGTATTGACTTTGTAGCCATCTACTTTGCTGTATTGGTTAATTGTTTATAAAAGTTTTACTGTGGACTCTTTAGGGTTTTCAATGTATATCATCATATCATCCTCTCTCCAGAGCTGAGAGGCCAAGGCAAGGAGATGGCAACTCCTGTGTGCTCCTGATGACACCATTGATTTTGGACGTGGAGTCATCAGAACTATAAAATAAATATTTTTGGTCTTTTTAAGTTACTTTTAAATATTTTGTTTGCCACATGCACACTGTAATTTTAACGAATATATAATTTTTAATATAAATATATATACATATATATGTATTGGTGACAATAGGTAGTGGTGCACTAGGATTACTCAGGGATTATGCCTGGTGGACTCCTTGACCCATATGGCTTTTGAGGATTCAACCAGCAAATAAGACAAACAGCTTATATCTCTCTGGTTCATTAATGTTACATTTTTATATAAAATGGAAAATAATTATATTGTGGATATATTTTGGTAATTATGTTTTCTATACATTATACATGTTTCCTATTGCCTTTTATAAAATATTAATGCTTACAATTATCTCTTGTTAGGTATTATAAGAATATATCATAATTTTTTAACAATTAAAAGCAGGTAAAATAGTAATACAAAACAATTTTCAGAAGTTTATTATAGGGAGTGAATAGTTAAACTATTTCCAGGGATAGAAGAGCTAATTTCAAAGAATGTTCAAGGAAACTATATCTAATTACTGCCACATAAAGGAGATTTATTTGTAAAATACAATTCTGGAAGATTTTTTATATGAGTAAATCTACAGAATTTTCATCATTGTGCTTATTAGCCATAAACTTAATTCTCCAAAAGCACACTCTGATGTTTGTAGGTAACACAGAAGAGTTTGTTATGTAAAGAAAGGAGAAATTTAAGGAAAGATATTATCATTAGAAAATAAAATAGTTTACTCTCAACCATAGGTAATCATGAAGCATACAAAAACATTTGAGCCTTACAATTTTAGAGGTGAAATAGAAATTTATGAAAGTTTCATACAATAATGTTTGTCTTTAATTACATCCCTGTAAGTTGAGATTTATATAATTAAAATTTAGCACTTTCTTGCTTTCTTTGGTTGTGTTTTTTCCTAAATCTAATTCACTAAAACTGAAATTATTCTCATTGTGGACATATTAAAATATTAAGACATAAATTTGGATAATTTAGGGATCTCCTGTTTTAGAAAAATGTTTACAATAATAGATAATTCATATAAAGAATGCTTATTTCTATTAAATAGTTGAATTATTTTTATACTTTTCTATTTTCCTTTTAATTTTTTAAACATTTTGATTCATGCCAAAATCTGGCATTTTAAGATTTTTAGAGTTTATTATAAGATTTTTTCCATAATCCAAATGAAAACAGACTCTGAAATAGTGAAATCATATCTAAGATTTCAGCCTCAACTGTATTTACCAGAGTCCTACTAATTTTATGATCCATATATTTTGAATTTCATTTGTGAATTTCCCAAGTGTGGGGAAAGATATGAAATTTGATATTTTATTATATTGTGAATATAATGGGTCTTTGCATTTCATATTATAACTAATGAAATACTTGCATTATGTTAAAACGTATTTATTTTATACCTGAGGTATCTCATTGTGAGACCTATATTGGATATGGAAAACTGTCTTAATCCATACTTTTTTGAGCAATTTAATGCTCTGATGGAGAATGGAAATTTCTTATGTAATTCATAGTATGGTAGCAGGACACAGTACATTAGTTTTAACATCTCTAGGTTAATGGAAGAATGCCATAAATCAAGTATATAGCTTCTAAATAGTTACTGAGTTAAATTTATCTCTACCAAAATTATTTCGATTTTTAATTGTTATTCTATATTTTTAATTTTTTACTAGATGCTCTTGCTTCAGCTTTATTTCAGATTTGCTTCTGTTTACTTCTGTCACTACTGAAGTGATTTTTTAAAGCAAATAAATGGCAAATTCTATAGAACATTATTTAGTATAGATTGACAGTTTTGATAACCTCTATATGAATAATATGCTCTTAAACATCTTCAATCTAGTATGAAAGGTCACAAAATACATAATAATATATGTCTGTTCTACTTTGAAGGAACTGTGATGTGTTCTTTAGCCTACCTAAGATTCAATTTCACCAGTATGATAAATTTTGAAAATTGTCAGAATATTTAGTTCAGAAGTTTCTTATGGTCAAAAATTAACAAAAATATTTCTTATAATTCTACAAGTATCCATTATTTGTAAATTTAATGTTAGCATTCTGATAAATAAATATTAATAAAAACATGTCAATGTTATCTTTAAGCATTCGTGTTAATATTCCTAGATTAGAGCACTAATGCATGCAGATAGAAATCAAGGTGAGTTTGAGTAAATGTACTGCTCAATTCATTGAATTTATCATTAAATACACTGACTCATTCTGCTTGACTACTCTTAACCATTGAAATATTATAAATATATAATGGTTAAGGAAAAATGAAAAACTATCTTGAAAACAGATGCTTACATCATATTTTCTTCTGTACTCCATCTCTTGAAATTCTACATCTCTATACTAAATTAGAGCAGGAGCAACTTTTATTTTCATCTCATTTAGTTTACTTTTGCCATTGAACTGGCTGAGAATGCTGTTACAGAGTGCTTTCATGGAATATTGACTATTAGGGACAAAATCAAGACCACTAGGTTAGTTTGAAAGGCCAGTGATAACACCCCAAAATGAAAATTGTTTTCAGAATTACTAAACTGCCTATGTTTTAGGTTGGGAAACGCACAATGTTCAGTATTTTATTATTCATCACTTGTGGTACTTGTCCCTTTTGTTTTTTTAATTATTTCCTGCTAGTTTAAAGACTGCAATCAACCCAGATGCCCTTCAACAAATAAATGACTAAAGAAACTGCGGTACATATATACAATGGAATACTATGCAGTCATCAGGAGAGATGAAGTCATTAAATTTTTCTATACATGGATGGACAAGAAAATTATTATGCTGAGTGAAATAAGTCAGAGGGAGAGAGATAGACACAGAATAGTCTCACTTATATAAGGGATAAAGAACATTATCGTAATAATACCCAGAGACAATAGAGATGAGGGCTGGAAGGACTGGTTCAGAATATGAAGCTTCCTACAAAGAGTGGTGAGTGCCATTAGAGAAATAACTACACTAACAACTACCATGACAATGATAGTGAGTGAGAGAAGTAGAATGACTTTCTCAAATACAGGCAGATGGTATAGGAGGAAGGTGATGGGGGCATTGGTGGTAGGAATGTTGCACTGGTGAAGGGAGGTGTTCTGTTTATGACTGAAACCCAACTACAAACATGCTTATAATTATAATGCTTGAATAAAGATATTATTTTTATAAAAGAGAGCATTTTGATGCTTTTACTTAAATATAGAGGGTCATGACCTTTGTTCAACCTATAACTTTTTTGAAAATTGTTTATTTTTCTCCTTAGGGATGCAGATCTATTCTTGATAGACACAAGAAAGACCCAAGCTTTTGATGTGGGTTGGCTTGTCTTTGATATCACCATAACCAGCAATCATTGGGTGATTAATCCACAGAACAATTTGGGTTTACAGCTTTGTGCAGAAACAGGAGATGGTAAGTAGCTCACTTTTATAGTGTCCTACTATATAAATATGTATATATATATGTATTAGGAGTTATTACACTTTATGTGATATAGTTGAATTATGTTTTATGGTATATAAATACCACATTACAGATCATAGTGCAATGTATTAATTGTATAATTGTTTCTTTTGAAAATACTCTCAATATACTTTTTTTAACTAGAATAGCAGTGGGATTTGAGGTGTAAAGATATATTGTTACTATTATTCTCAAAGAGTCTAATATTGAAGATAAATATGCAAAATATATATAGCACTACTGTATTATAAAAGCCCTGGTAAGTGATATTACATAGTACTATAGACATATATCATAATTATGATTATGGTTATACAATTACTTCATTCGTAAAGAGTACTAGAACACTATATTGAAGAAAAATACTGTCATGCACAAATTACCTAAAGAATGACAAAGGATTATATATATATTTGAAAATGTTGCTAAGGAAACAGGCCTTATATACTACCAATAATAAAATTAGATTGGAAAGAAATGAGGATCTGATAACTGAATCACAAATAATACAAAATAATTTAAAGTTGGTTCTTAACATAATTTTTATTTGATCAAATACTGTACCTCCAGTATTTGTAAAACGTATTTTAGCAAATCTTTATTTTTTATTTTTTTTCCTGTAAATCCTTTTTATTTGTTTTGCAGGGTTTTTTTTAAATAATTTTATTTAGGGGCTGGAGCAGTAATGCGAACAGTAGAGCATTTGCCATGAAGATAACCTAGGACAGACCATGGTTCAATCCCCTGGTGTCCAATATGGTCCCCCAAGCCAGGAGAGATTTCTGAGTGCATAGCCAGAAGCAAGCCCTGAGTGTCACCAGGTGCGGGCAACAAAACAAAACAACAAAAACAAAAAATATTTATTTATTTATTTATTTAGATTTTTTGGTCACACCCAGCGGAACTCAGGGGTTGCTCCTGGCTCTTTGCTCAGTAATCACTCCTGGCAGACTCTGGGAACCATATGGGGTGCCAGGAATTGAACCCGGGTACATCCCCAGTCGGCTATGTGCAAGGCAAATGCCCCACCATGTGCCATCTCTCCAGTCCCTGTTTTGTGGCTTTTTTTGTGTGGTTATTTTTTTATTGTAAGAATTTATTCAAGAGACAAAATCGATTAACATAATGAGATAAACTGACATAACATAATATAGTAACATAGCATAACATAACATATAATTAATATAATATAATAATGCATGTAAGTCAATGAACATTTCTAAATAAAACGCAATTTTTTTTATCATAATGACTTACATATCTTTCACAGTAGTGTTTTAGGTACATATTAACATTGAATCAGGGGAATATCCATCATTCCCAGTTTTGTCCTCCCTTCATCCCTGTTCCCAAGCATATATCCCTTTCTCCCTCCTTTATCCCCCAGAATGCTAGTGTAACTAAAAGCATGTATGTTAACACTAATGTAAACCATTTTTTTTTCAGTTCCAGGTATTTTTGCTAGTGGTTTCTTAAAGGTTAAGAGTCAAAGGAGCACTGTAAAAACAATGTTAGAGTGTCAATTACCATTTGCATGGGCCCACCAAAATATGGGGAAATATCATGGAAAGGAAAAACTTTTGGCCTAAGTACAAGGAGACCTTACCCCTGAAGTTTCCTGACATAAGACCATTTCTAGGCTCCAGGCAAACTAGTTTGTTCAATCCTGGTCATTGTCTGTAGTGCCCATGCAGTTATATTTTTCACAGTGTTTGTTGTTGGTATCCTGTTTCTGTGTTGGTATCCTGTGTTGGTATCTTGTTTCTGGAATCTGTTTATCCTACATTGAAGTCTGGATGGTGTGGAGCAGTGTCTAATTTCAACTCAGAATTAAATGGCAATGCAGAAAGCACTGTCCAGTATGCAGGTCGTTGTTGTTGTTTAAATCTTCTCAGTGTTAAGGGAAGACTCTTTTGAGTAAATCGAAGTCAGAGCAGCCATAGGGTCTTCCCTGGTAGAGAATTGCTTCCAGATGATGACATAGACAACTTTGGATGTTTCATAGATGGCTTCCCTGGTTCAGGGATGACTGGAAAATGTCCAAACCTCTGAGGCCTGTGCCAGGTCATCATGTCAATGTTCAGGGTGTAAGGTTCCTTTGCACCACTAGATTTGTGTGTTCCTATCTCTATTAGATAAGAACTTATTTGTATGTATAGTATTTTCCATTTTAATGTGCCCATGCAACAAGGAATAGTGCCACCTGGCGTTATCAGCGCATATGAGGGCCGCAGGAATAAGTCCAACAATCCCTGAGACCTGGTTCAAACATAAGCATTAAACTGAGGGACTCTTTCACCAACAAACATTATTGAACAGTTCACAGAGAGAAAAAAAAAGATTAAAAGTGGGGAAAATAAATAATCTAACTTAAGACAGTGGACACAATTGTCACCGTTTAAGAAAACTTGTGTGTTCCCATCTCTATAAGAACGTGTTTGTATATAATTTCCCATTTTAATGTGCCTATGCAAAGGAAGAACAGTATCACATGGCAAGATTGGTGCCTATGGGGATGCTAGAACAAGTCCAACAATTCAATTGATTTGGTCCTTATATAAACATTAAATGAAGGGACACTTCTACAAACTTCCTTATTTAACAAATAATAAAGGGAAGGAAAGATGGAGAGGGACTCTTTCATCAAAATACCTTTTTGAACAGTTCACAAAGAGGAGAAAAGATAAAGAGTGGGGAAAATAAACAATCTAGCTTAAGACAGTGGACTCAATTGTCACCGTTTATCGGAACTAATCAGAAACCTAGTGTGGTAGCAACCACAGTTACACAATAAAAGAAGGAAGAGGCCAAGAGGTCCTTGAGAGTAAACAAGTAGGAAAAGAGTACTGGCCTCTTCCCAGCCTGAGTCCATCCTCTCATTTTTATTTTGAAAATATATGGTACCCCGACCCAAAATGGTCTCTTCCCAAACTAAAAGTCCATTCTCCCATTTTATTTTAAATATATATGGTTTTTGAAATGGAGACCAATGAAAAAAAATACCAGTGAATGTCATGATATAATGTCCCGACATACACCAGTGCTGCATCGGCCTGCCATCCACTCCATGTGTCCCCCACTTAGTGTCGGGAGAGAAAGAGGGAAAGCCTGAGAACCACGATAGAGTCCACCTGGGCTGGCAACCAGGGAAGACCTGGAGTAGGGAGGAAATATGGGAATGGCTGGAGGCCTGCCAGGCCTCCCAGAACCCCACAAGCTAGGGAAAATGCCTGTGGTCTGGGGTGTCCCCTAACCCCATACCTGGGAAGAGGCTGCCTCCAGGATCAAAACACTGGAAGCCAGCTATCTGCCCTGCCCCTCCCTATACTCCTCCTCCCTATAGTAGGGAGGGGAAGAAGCCTGGAGACCCTAAAAGAGTCCACCTGAAACTCACAGCAGGCCACACAAGGTGGCACTCAGGCCGGGCCTAGAGTCCAGGGGGAAATAGGGAATGGCTGGAGGCCTGCCAAGCCTCCAGCACCCCCAAGCTAGGGAAAATGCCTGCGGTCTGGGTCTGGGGTGTCCCCTAACCCCATACCTGGAAAGAGCCAGCCTCCAGGATCAAAGCACGGGAAGCCAGCTATCACCCGGCCCCTCCCTCTGCTCCTCCTCCTTAGAGTAGGGGGGGAAGCCTGGAGAGCCCTAATAGAGTTCACCTGGAACCCACAGCAGCCCCCCCCCCCCGAGGTGGCACTCAGGCTGGGTCTAGAGTCCAAGGGGAAATAGGGGAACGGCTGGAACACTCCCCAAGCTGTGATTGGGACTATGAAGTACTGAAGTTAAGGGTAAATGGGGGGTATTGATGCTTGGGGGTGATAGATTTAAGGAGCGAAAATGAGGTTTACAGGGGTGTGCGAAAGGGTAGAATACAAGATGGACATTCTACATACACAACACATATCTGAAGGATAGGATATACTATTAATATTTACTGTGTGCGCAGGGGCTATCGCCCCCATGCGGTTTTGAACATGTAGATTGGTAAGAAATTGCCAGAGACTGCCTTAATAAAAATGAGCAGCTCTCAGCAACCCCCAATTTGGACCCACCTTTTCTGGCCGCCTGGGCTGGGTCCCAAGGAAGGCCTGGAGGCCTGGAGGCCGGGGAGCAGGAGAGAGGATGGCTGGGGGCCTGCCAAGGCTCCCAGCACCCCCAAGCTAGGGACAAGGCCTTCGAACTGGGGTCTCCCCAGACCCCATGCCAGCTAGAGCTAGCCTCCAGATCAAGAAAGGATTCGGTAAAGAACCAAAAGCCAGGATCTACTCGCCCTGCTCCCTGTGCCCTCCCCCCTTCACTGTGGAAGGGCTGGAAAAGCTTGGGATCCCCTCCAGGAGGGATCACACGACACCCACCTTTTCTGGCCGCTTGAGCTGGGTCCCAGGGAAGGCCTGGAGGCCGGGGGGCAAGAGAGGGGATGGCTGAGGCCTACCAAGGCTCCCAGCACCCCCAAGCTAGGGACAAGGCCTTCAAACTGGGGTCTCCCCAGACCCCATGCTGGCTAGAGCTAGCCTCCAGATCAAGAAATAATTCGGTAAAGAACCGGAAGCCAGGATCTACCCGCCCTGCTCCCTGTGCCGTCCCCCTCCTCTTCTCTGGGGCAAGGGTGGGGAAAGCTTGGGATCCCCTCCAGGAGGGACCACCGAACACCCACCTTTTCTGGCCATCTGGGCTGGGTCCCAGGGAAGGCCTGGAGGCTGGGGGACAGGAGAGGGGACGGCTGGGAGCCTACCAAGGCTCCCAGAACCCCCAAGCTAGGGACAAGGCCTTTGAACTGGGGTCTCCCCAGACCCCATGTCGGCTAGAGCTAGCCTCCAGATCAAGAAAAGCCAAATCTTTATTTTTAAGAATCTCTGAATGATATTCTTGTGCACACACATATTCATTTGGTTTGTGCTTGTGAAACGACTTAGTGAGGACTGTAGTTGAATGTGACACAAAGCAGGACCATGAGATATTTGGTCAATAGGACTGGGAATTCAAGGCAAGTTTTAGAGCTATTTCAACCTTTGCCACACAAGGACTACATTTTCTAAATTCAATTCTGAAGTGTCAGGTGATTTACAATTATATTTCTCACAGTAGTAAGTTGGAACACAATTTAGATTTGTTAGCTTGACTTATCATTTTTAAGATGAAGAATACCAAACAGACAACACTACTGTCTGTTATCACACTCAGTATCCTAAGGCCAGGCCAAAGGGGGAATAGTTAAAAAAAGGAATGATTAATTAGCAAAGGTGCTTTATGTTTTACTGATTTTAGCTTCTTGCAAGATTAGATAAGATCAGTATTTGTCTTATTATTTCTCCTTGCCATATTACACTAAATTCTAATAGCCAGAGTTCAGTAAAGTGGATCTAATTTGAGTGTCTTTTAAGGCATTTTATTTCAGTAAGCAAATTATTTTCATAGTGGCACTATTTTGCCTATAACCAGAGTTATAGCTTATGAATAATACAATAAATTCTTGTATATCCAAAGATCGTACATACAGAATTATTTCAGAGGTAGTCTAGTGAAGATTTCAAATGCCACAGGTATTGATTTGTTATAAGTAATTTCATTTATTGGAAATGTGATAAAAGTTTTAGATAGACCCAAACAATTCAGACATTTTCACAGATTTTAATTGCAATGCAGAATTTTGGAATTTTTTATTTTAATCAAAGTGGATTACAAATATTTCACAGTAATATTTTAGGTACATAGTGATATTGAATCAGGACCAATATTGTTCTCCCTCCACCCCTGTTCCCAGCATGTATCCCTTACCCCTCTCTTGTATCCCACAGGCTGCTAGTATAGGTGGTCCTCTTTGTGTCTAATATATTGTAAATTGGATATAGAATCTTTTGTCATTGGCTTTGGCTTTGGTGCTTAAGTTTGATTCTTTTTTATTTCTACTTAATGTTCATCTGACTGTTTGGTCCTGGTACCCTCCATTATTTCTCCCTCCATTTGTGAGGCAGAACAAGATGGTTCAAGTTGTGTGATTCTGTTTGAAGGAAAAAGAAAAAAATAATAAAACATAATAATAAAATAAAATGGGACAAAAATCAAACAAGAAAAAAATGAGAGGAGTCCTTCTAGAGGCTATCTCTATCAGTTTAAGAGCAGAGAGATAAAAGGAAGAAAAACATTACAACAATGCAAAAAAATAAATAATAGATTAAAAAAATCAAACAAAAAAACTCAAAAGACACCAGAGTAATATAGGCAGCAGTCATACAATAACCACGGTCCTGAAATAACAACAAAACAAAGCACAAAAGAAAAACAACAATAACAAAAGTAAAAATATTTTTGATTTGTGCTTCTCTTTTTTTTCTTGCATAGGCACAGTAAATATTGGGGATATTAGAAAGGGAATTCTCTTTGCCTAAGATATATAAGGTTTCTCTGCTCTTGAGGTATACTGTCATGGGAATAAATACAGGCTCTGTACATGCTCTTTTACTCTCCCCTAGGTCCTTCTGTGGTGTCTGGAAACTTTCAAATTTTTTCAACTATCAGTTATTTTACAATTAAATCTTTAAAATTTTGTTGAAGATTTTCAAGGTCAAGCATTAAATATAGACTGACAAAGGCACATTTTAAGTAATCTTCCAAGAATTCTTACAATATTAAACTACTGTACATTTACGGTAACCACAAAAATCAGCAGTGTGGAGCTGAACAGTTGTTTCTTTCCTGGTATGTGGCCCAAACAAGAAAACCAAATTCGGGGCCGGGCGGTGGTGCTGGAGGTAAGGTGCCTGCCTTACCTGCGCTAGCCTAGGAGACAGACCTCGGTTCGATCCCCCGGCGTCCCATATGGTCCCCCAAGCCAGGAGCGACTTCTGAGCGCATAGCCAGGAGTAACCCCTGAGCGTCACCGGGTGTGGCCCAAAAACCAAAAAAAAAAAAAAAAAAAAAAAAAAAAGAAAACCAAATTGGTGGTATGTGCTTCTTCCAATCTTCTCCTTAGGAATATGCTTGAAATGTTAACTAAACAGCTTAAGAGATCTGTGAAACATGACCAGCCTTTCTCTTTCATTCCCCTGTTTTAGCCCTGAAACTTTTTTTATTTATTTTTTTACACTGTCCTTTATTTGGTTCTATTTTTCTTTAGTATCTATAGAATTTAGATTCTATATGTTTTTAATTTATCCTTTTCTCTGTGATGACTATTATTATCTTTTTCTTCTCTCCATTGTAGATTTGTCTCCTATTTTAGGAGTAATTTAACTTTATATTACTGTTGTATTATTTCAGTGGAAGTTTTTTTTCTTGAGCCTAAAGGAAGCTATTTTACTATTTTTTCAAAAGTTTCTAAATTTTTTACTTAAAAATAAGGTTTGAGGTATAAAGCATTTTTCTTTTTTTTTTTTTTGGTACTCTATCAAGAAAAAAATTTAAAAGATATAGTTTGTTTGGCAAATTGACTTTTGTGTTTTAGCAGTAGCTATAACAAATTTCAACTTGATGGAGACCACATCTTGTCTTGAAAAAACAAGTAACCCTGTGGGTATCATAGCTATTAACTGTGACCTCTTAGAGAATAGGCATGCTCCATTTCTCTTTATATATATGTATCTACAGATTCTTCGGTTTAATACTGCTTCAGTCCTTATTGACACTGATGTTTTTAATGTGATACTGTTTCAGAATATACTGACCTTCCTTTACTTTAATAACAGATCTAAATGTGTTTATTTTCTCCTCAATAAAAGTTATTGAGGGCAATTCATGTAAAAACCAGCTTTCAAGTTCATTTGTTGATTATAATTCTCTTCATTTATACCACATAAGGCTACTCAATGAGTGGCAAAACATACAAGAAAATATAGTTTAGGAGACAGATGTATGTAACTAATTTTAGGAAGAAAAAAGTTTCCCAACTGCTAAAAATCTAGTGAGATATCAAGTTACTAAAGAAAATATGAGTTAAGTTCAAACAGGATAGACATGAAAGAACATTTAACAAATGAGTGAATTTTACATAAGAAAGAAGGGACTTGTAAGGGGATAAATTTTGAATGAGGAAACAAAGTGACTCAATACACACAGAAGATAAGATGGAATGGCAATTTTAATAAAGGTCAATAATAGTTTAATTGGCAGGATCAAATTTGCCTGTGTAAACCATGACTGTAGATACAATTAAAAAAGCAATTTGAAGAAAATTATTTAAAGATTTTATTTGGAGATTTGGAATATGTAATTCAATATATTAATTGTATGTCATGAAAAAAGCATATATGCTGTTTGTCTACAACAATTACTATTGTGATGAAAAGTTATGAAATCTTATAATTAACTGTGAATCAAGTCGGATGTAACTAGAGGGCACTGTTAAACAAAATAAGACAGAAAGACAAATATCAGATGAGCTCACTTCTTTGAGGTGCATAAAAAAAAAAAAAAAAAAAAAGAACTGGACAATGTTGAAGAATGAACTCTTGGCCTTTGATTAAAAGACTGAAATTACTTAGTACTAGTAGAGTGAGGGAGAAAGAAGTAGTAGGTTTGAAGTGACATAAAGATAATAAATGGTAGACGAAGTTGAGCACTTTGGTGGTGGTAAAGGTGCAGTAACTCTATATCTAAGTCATAAAATAAACACTGTCGAGGTCGGAGAAATAGCATGGAGGTAAAATGTTTGCCTTACATACAGAAGGATAGTGGTTCAAATCCCGGCATCCCATATGGTCCCCCTAGGGTGCCAAAATCGATTTCTGAGTGTAGAGCCAGGAGGGACCCCTGAGCATTGATGGGTGTGACCCAAAAACAAACAAAAAACCCACTGCTATAAATAAAATAAAATAAAATAAAAAGGAAAAAGAATATGTCTTTTTGTTTTATATCCCACAAATGACTGTGATCATCCTATCTGACTCATTTCCCTCTGACTCATTTCACTCAGCATATACTCTTCATATCAATCTATAAAGAAATTTCATGGCTTCATTTTTCCTAACAGTTACATAGTATTCCATTATGTAGATAAATCACAATTTCTTTATCCACCATTTGCTCCTTGACACTTAAGTTGTTTACAGATGCTAGCTATTGTGAAAAGTGATTCAGTGAATGCAGATCCTTTGCTGCATTGAGGTTTAGGATCTCTAGGGTATATTCAGGGAGAGATATTGCTGGGTCATATGGTGGCTCAATTTCTAGTTTTATGAGGAGTATCTCTATTGTTTTTCATAAGACTGGATCAGTCTACATATCCACCAACAGTAAATGAGACTCCCTTTCAACATCTGTGCCAGCATTGTTGTTTTTTTTTCTTTTTTAATAGGTGCGTCTGTTTCTGAAGTGCAAGTTGATACCTCACTATTGTTTTGTTTTGTATCTTCCTGATAACTAATGATGTGGAAGATTTTTCAAGTTCCTTCTGGCCATTTGTGTTTTTTCTTTGAAGAAATGTCTACTCATTTCTTCCCAATTTTGGATGGGTTTAGATTATTTTTCTTATTAAGTTCTACTATTACTTATTTATCTTAGGTATTAACCTTTATCAGAGATGTATTGGGAGAATAGTTTCTCCTAATCCATGCACAGTCTTTGTATCCTAGTCACCATTTCCTTTGAGCTATGATAAAAATACCCAGAGGTAATAGAGATATGGCCTAGGCGGACTGGTCCATGGTGGAAAATTTACCGCAAAGAGCTGGGACTGTTATTAGGGCAGAGAAAGGACCTCCATGACAATGATCGTAGGAAATTGTCCTTCTGGACATGAACTGGTGCTGAAAGGAGATAAAGTGATATACATAATACTCCTTCAGTAGTAAACCACCACAGTTTTAAACCACCACAGTGTTTAAAAGGATACACAAGTAAGTAACAGAAGAGAGGCGGGGAGAGATAGAAAGAGAGAGAATGAAGAAGAAAAGTATCTGCCATAGAGGAAGGCAGTGGGGAAAGCACGGGAAGAAAAATTGGGAACATGGTGGTGGAAAGTGTGCACTAGTGAAGCGATGGGTGCTGGACATTTTGTGACTGAATAATAACCATGGTTAAATTAAAAATCCATTGAAATAAAAATCAAACAATAAAATAAAGCATGCCAACCTTTAAAAAAGACTACAGCATTTTTATGTTTTATGTGTCATGCATGGGTTCTATCCTTTACTGTTACAGCCTTTGTACTTGGTACAATGTAAGATATAGTTACTAAAAACATGTGTTGAATGAGATTTGGATAAATGTGTGATTTAATAAGTGTTGCTCAATGGCCATACCTGTATCTGCTATGTAATAGAAAGATGAAATAATGTAATTCTCTGTAATATTTTTGTAACTAGAGTTTTGTTAAATAAAATAAGCCAGAGAAATAATAGATACTGAATGATCTCACTTATCTATGGAATATAAAAAGTAAAAACGAGATAAAAAAGTGGGTAGCACTGAATAATGGCAACCCCTTTCCTTCTGGATACTGGAATGCAAATAAATTACCAAACATTGGGAGTAGTGGGGAAAAACTAAGAACTCCAGATAGATGAGACATGGGAACACTGATGGAGGGTAATGAGTCTTTTGGTAATGGTTGAGTGAGCAATCCTACATATGAATAGCACAAACTTTAAAACTATAAAAATGACATAAACTACAATAAATAAAACAATGTAATTTTTAAAAAGGTAAATGATTTTAAACTGTTGTTATTTAGTTTTGCTATGGAACATTTAACTCTGAAGGCTTACCAGGCTCTAACCAAGTCATGGTGTTTATATAGTTTCATGGTATATAGTTTCAATCATTATGTGAAAAGAAAGTCAGTGATGACATCACTAAAATTTTATTTATTGTGTTCCTACAAATAAAAACAAAGATGATTAAATAAATTTTAAATAAAAATATGGCAGTTTATGAAATATTAATTTCAGAAATTTGACAAATGAACTGCAAAGTATTTGGCAGAAAACTTTAATTTATTGATTGATTTTTGCACAGAATAGATAACTCTTTGAGCTCTACATGTTTGTTTCAGCAAAACATAGCAAACACACAAAGAAAATCAAATAAAATAACTCCCTGCTTTTAGTCAGTGGCCTAATGTAAATTCCCATCCTTGACTGTATCAAATTGTATAAAATCCCTCTTTAATATGTTTTATATAATTTAAACCAAAGAAATTAGTTAGTTTCTCAACATTTTGATTTTATAGTATAATTAGAGATGAGGTTTATTAAAATGTATTTAAAAAGTCTTATTTGTAGATATAGAAGTTTGGCAGACTCAGAATGTTATTTGCCAGAGTTTTTCCCATTCTAGTTAAACCCAATTATACATCAAGAAAAATTCAGTCGTATGCTTTTGGATCATTTGTATTCAAGTAATCAAAATGCTAATTTTTCATAATATCATTTAATGGAAAGAAACATTATAAGTTTATTTATTTATGTGGGGTTTGGGCCACACCCAGAGGCACTCAGTGGTTACTCCTGGCTTTGCATTCACGTTTGGGGATTCTGGTAACTGAACCCAGTGGTCTGTCCTTTTTCCTTGGCACATGAAAGGCAAACACCCTACCTACTGTACTATTGTTCTGGGCCATATAAATTCATTTTTTTTATAAAACTTAAAATTCACTTTGCCTCAAAGTTGTGGTATATTTCTAATAATTTGTACCTCATATAAAAACACTTATTATTATTGCTAAATAGAAAAAGATAAAAGGGGCCTGAGTGATAGCACAGCAGGTAGGCATTTGCCTTGTGGTCTACGCAGAATGAACCTACGTTTCATTCCTGGCATCCCATATTGTCCCCACGAGCCTGCCAAGATCGATTTCTGAGCGCAGAGCCAAGATTAACCAGTAAGCGCTGCTCAGTGTGGTCCAAAAGACAAAAACAAACAAACAAAAAGAACAAGATTAAAGTATGAATATTAAACTTAAATTTGGAATAAAAGTAAACAACAGAGTGCTACATTTGGGCTAAATGATTTCAAGAAGCCATTAGGAAAAGTAGACTCATTGGTTATGTCAAAATATTTAATAATTCAAATGTAAAATCGATAAAATGACTTTATAAAAGACAATATGAGGAAGATCAAATGGTATAAAAATTTGAACACCTGGTGATATGTTTCGAGTCTTCATACGACTTAGACTAGATAACACAGCAACTTTCGTGTAATCTAGTTGATACTCATCCTTAGGCCCATTGGAGTCTTGGAGAAAATTACTTTTTATTTTATAGGTGATTTAAAAGTTTCAGATAAGTTCACAAATAATAATCTACCAAATAAACATTTGGCAACAGGCCAATTCAAATGTTAGTAAGATCATATCTGATAGTTTATCAGTTTTGATTAATAGGATATTTGGTGGCATGACATTTTGAAACACATTGTAACTGAAGATGTGTAGTCATTAAATAAACATACAGAAACATGCATGATCCATTAATAAATTACTCTGATTATTCATAGGCATCTTAGAATGTACAATGCTTTTAAATATGGCCATTTCAGAGAGTGTCTAGCAGAGCACAGAAGGTCTGATTATTTACAGGGCAATTATTAGTTAACAAAGCCAGGCCTCCAATGCAAAGGCTTGAGCATGCAAGCTCTTCAAGCCACGAAGAGGGAACACTATCTGAGCTACCTGGGCAGTACTCAGAGCCTTGATGTTTTCACTTGATGATGCCTGGGAACATATTGAGCCAGGTATAGAACCAGGGTAACCACAAGCAAGCCTGTATTTTAATCCCTGGACATCTCTACAACTCCTTTTTTATAGAATTTTAAGGCCAACCATTCTATTATTAGAAAATCATAGTTATTGGGAGAATAACAAATTACATCAATTAAAATAAGAAAAATTAATGTCAGTCTGGATATATGTATCAGACAATCTTCTGGTTCAGAAAGTCCTCAGTATAAATTATTTATTAAGTAAATAATTATTTATATTTATTAAATATTTATTAAGTACCTATAAAACCTACTTAAACTTTTAACAACCTTACACAATAAGATGGCTGCTTTAATAATTGTAAAAACATAGGCTCTAATGCTTATAGGCCATATGATTAAATAAATATTGAGTCATTGATATTGTCAGTCCAATAGTCCCAATATTTTGTTCTATATTTATAAATTACATAACACCCTAGCATGTAAATGACATTTCCTATAAAATAATATCTTTTGAATTAATTGGAAGAACACACCAGAGAAGACTTGGAATGCAAATAAACAACTGATCTTTTTTGCCTGCTTCTCAGTTTGTAGCTCATTCTTGTCAGCAACTATTTCCTTGACATGAAAAAGGTAACAGTTCCCTAAACTGAAAGTAACCCTCTGAACCATGGTGTGTGGCTCCAAAACCCTGATAAGATAATATAATAGATGATAGCAACCCCCAATTAAATTAATAAACATAGATATAGATAAATAGATAGATGAATAAAGATGTGGCATAAGTAGTACAAAACAAGCCTTTCATGTTGGAGCTCTGGGTTTGATCCCGGGTATAACCCACACTCCTACTACCATGCTGTCAATTTTCTGTTGATACACAAAGGATTTTTCATTCTTAGAAATCATATAAATATCAGAGCTTTGCAAAATTCCTAACAATTTAACTTCACTTTATTTTTAATATTATTGTGCAAACTTTAAATAAAGTTTAACTTAATTTTTAAGACAATTGCCAGTATATATTTGAAACTTTGTTATTCAGGGTTTCACCATGGTTTCTGCTCTATAATTTATATTTTTATATTTTTTGTTTGTTTGTACCTGAAAATTGGCAACTATTAAGTCTATAATAAATAAAATAAGAGTACAGATTTAGTAATTTTCCCCTAACTTCAGTTTAATTTTTCTTTATATTGCTCTTTACTATAGAATTTAGTATATTTATAATTTTGTTTTAAAATGACAGTATTCTATAGTAGCTTCTACAAATTGTATATAAAATTCAATTTTCAAAATGTATCGCATTTTTTGAATTACAGAGAACATACTACAAATTAGAAAAACATTATATGTTAAGCTCCTCATGACTTTGTTATGTAAAGCAAAGTACAAGCCACTAACTTTATATTTTTTACCTTTAAAATATATGAGCAGGTATGTATACAAGAAATGGGAAGCTATTAGAATATCTGCTTACATTTATTTTATTAAGCCCTTAAATCAGTTGTTTTTAAATAGAAGTATATGACTTAATTAATTTATTATGTTAATTTGGACTTCTTTATAGTTGTTTTACTTCAAGGGGAAAAATTTCCAATTTAAGACCTTGGTAGTCAGATAATTCATTATCTATGTCAGGTTATATGATCTATGTGGCTGGTTAATCTGAATATCAGCTGTCATATGCTAATAAGTAGCAGAAGAAATTCAGAGATCAAGGGTGTTATTTTTCTTTTAGTCCTGCTATTTTGACTCTAGAATCTCTATTATTTATATAAGTTCAAGTAGTTGAATTATATTCACTTATGAGATAATCCTTACAGCTTGAGATTTGATAATATTCTATTTATATTTTCTTTGATAATATTTTATTTATATTCCTTTATCTTAGATTTATTTTTACAGAGCAATTTAATCATTTTTCTGTTTATATAACACATGGCTCCCTTTTCTTGAATTTATGGTGACATTTGTTTTCAAATAAATGAAAGATGAAGGCTTTACATTCAAGAACCTGAAAGAATCACATATCTTACTCAATAGTCTGAAAAAGTAACATATATATTACTATACTTTATTATAAATACGTATTAGTAAATTTAAGTAGTTCCATGTGTACTGTTCAATGTTAAGGAAAATTTGTTTGAGTTTGGGAATGAATAATTAGGAATACATTGGAGGATATTTAAATAATAGTAAATAACTACTATTTAAACAATAGTAATCATATAAATAAAAGGAATAATAAACTTACCCATTTTCTCAATGGGTATATAAAGAGTGTATGAAGATTAGGTGTAATTAAAAAAAAATCAAGGGAAAATAGCCCTAAGAATGGAAGTTTCTGGCTATGGACCAGTAAGTTATAGATAGTTGTAGAAACCCCCATTTGACCCTTTTGTCAAGAGATAATGTCTCAGAAAATTACAAATTATAGGCTTAACCTTCATTTTGTATTTACGCATTATACATAATATTCAGAAGATACACATTGAATTAAATATTGAATCTTAAACTAGCCTAATATTAAATATAAACAAAAGAATCAGTAGATCACGGTTGGAATGATAGTACAGCAGGTAGAACACTTGCCTTGCATGTGGCCCATCTAGATTGATCTCAAAGACTTCAAAGAGTTCCTCAAGTCCTGTTTGTTATGGGTGATCCCTAAACACAGAACCAGGAATAATATCTGAGTAATGCTGAGTTACCCAGAACAAAAAACATATAGGCAAAAAAATAAAATACCAATGTAAAATCAGTTGGGAAACTATAATGAAAGTTGGTACAGACCATGAACCTAAGTTTATTGAGGCATATGATTTTTTTCCTACTTCTCTCCTCTCCACATGTGTGTATGTATGTGTGTGTGTGTGTGTGAGAGAGAGAGAGAGAGAGAGAGAGAGAGAGAGAGAGAGAGAGAGAGAGAGAGAGAGAGAGAGAGAGAGAGAGAGAGAGAGAGAGGAAATGCTTAAGTACAGGCACATTTCAACTAGCCATGAACTAAAGGTATTAGTTCAAATCTTTAATTAGTAAAGTTTCTGGAAATAAAACATTAAAACAAATTATCTGGGCTGGAGTAGGCAGGACACTTACCTTGCATGAGCAGATCTAGATTTAGTCCCTGGTAATCCAGGAAGTCCCCTAAATCCCACCAAAAGTGATTCTTGAATGCAGAGCCAGGAATATTGCCAGGTTTGAACAAACAAAAGAAAAAAAAAATTTAAAGTAACCATTGTCTGTATATGTGATTTTTTAAAAATTTTTTTTGGTGAAGAAAGTTATGGGGAATGTTTGAATAAAATATCACCTCCAAATCAATTGCATTCATCATTTTAAGTAAATGTTACTAAAATTATTCATTCAGAAGATTTCTGATATCCTAAATGTAAAAATGACTTGATTTCTACTAAAAATAAAATTGATTTGATCTTCCTTTTCATATGGGATTAAATCAGTATTTGTTGCTTTTCTAAATTGATGTGAGCTGTAAACTATGGCTTTTCTAGTATGCAAAGACTTATGGTAGAGCAAAATATACCCATTTTATTCTGCCTGCTTTTTTCTACTCCATAATAGAGAGTAAAATAATCATTATTCCTTTTATGATAAAGAAACTAAATAAAATATTGGGACATTATTGAATATTTTTGTTCATCCCACAATATTCATTACCACATTTTTTATATGTATACTTCATATATCTGAATGATGACTCAAAATTTAGTTCCAAATAAATATCTGCTTCTTTGGGGAACTGGTTTTACTTTTGACCAGCATCAATGACTCCTTTACTACTTTTAAATTTCTCATGATACAATTATTACTTTCTAGGTGCAGGATTAACTCCTATTAAAATAAGCTTTCTGGGGCTAGAGCAATAGTATGGTTTTACAGTTAACCTACGTTAAAACACTGGCAGTGTATATGGTCCTCTGAGCTCACTAAGAGTGTTCCTTGAGCACAAAGCCAAGAGTGAGTCTGAGCACTTTCAGCTGTGTTCCCCCCACCCACCCAAATAAATCTCCCAGGCATTTGTTTGCTATAATTATCAATCAATGTAATATTATTAGCAAATGAAAATTAGTAGTTACTGAGTATCCTAAATATCAAGTCTGTTAAATTCTCTGAATGCAATGTTTACTTTATCTTCTATATTTGTTTTTATTTCTTATTTATTGATATTGTTATTTTAAAAATTATTACTTTACTTAAACATCCTTGGTATATAAAGTTTTTCATAATAGTTATTTAATCTGGCATTAAATGTCCAATACCAATGTCACCAAGATTGTAACATTTCCTCCACAATTATCCGCAGTTTCCCACCCTCCCTCAAAATTACCCCCCTGGTAGGTACAAATAATTTACTTAATATTGCTTGTCACAGTTATATGGTAATGAATAATTAAAAATTCACTAAAATATAATTTGTGATAATTTTTAAGATTCTGAAATGGGTTGTAAAAATTGCCATAGAAGACATGATAGCTCAACAAACAAAACCAATTACACAGAATGCACAATTAGCAACAAATAACTTAGTAAACCTTCCTAACTGCTTTTACCTTTGTACATAAGAATACTTATTCTTGGAAAGTTCAAGAAACTTGTCCATGACTCTAAAAATGATTTTAATTCAGATATAGCTCTCTCATATACTATATGCTATATCATACTTAACATACCATATCTATATAATATATTTATAACAGAGATAATATATTATATCATATGTAATATACCATGGCTCTCATAAAAAGTATGAATTTCAAACTGAAGAAATACATATATATGTATGGTTTTTGGGTCACACCCAATGAGGCTCAGGCGTTACTCCTGGCTATGCACTCAGAAATCGCTCCTGGCTTGGGGGACCATATGGGATGCAAGGGATTGAACTATGTATGGTCCGTTCTAGATTAGCATGTGCAAGGCAAACACTACAGCTTGCGCCACCATTCTGCCCCCCTTTTAAATGTTTCTATATTATTTTTAATTAAATAATGTAATAATAATTAACTTTTTGAAATAAAGTAAGTTTTATTTAGAAAATATAAGGAAGGGAATAAAGAGGAAAAGAGAGGGTATGTATCTTCAAATGTAGAGAGAACTCCAGTGCACATCACAGCATCAAGATATGAAACTGTGAATGCCCACATGTCAAGTGGGGAGATATGAAAGACATTTGCTAGGGTACCCTGTAACTAGGCAACATATATGCGATATTTTTATAGTGCACTATCAATTCAGCCATAGCCTAATTTATTTTCCACAGAAAATAGAGAAAAATTGATGATGAAATATGTTTTTGATATGACAGTATGCATGGCTACCTCCACCCTCACCTTGACATAAGGAACCAGAGTTTAATATGGTAAACTAGACTGATTTTCCAAAACTTCATATTTTGGACGGAAGAGTTAATGAGTTCATGTCCTATATTCAATTGAAGAAACATGACTTTATTTTTTTTCAAGCTTATTTTATATATCAATAATTTTCCTCAAGCATTACTCTAAAGTAGATCTTACCTAATTGATTCTTGGTCTGTAGAATAAAAATAATTACAATTTTTAAATAGTATTTTTAGAGAATATTTTCATTAATGAGTTGAAAACTTTGTTTCACTGGATCATAATCCGTAAAATGTCTTAAAAATATTTGTATCTTGGGCTGTAGCAGTAGCACAGTTGTGGGGTGTTTGCCTTGCATGCAGCCAACCCAGGAAGGACTTAGGTTTGACAGGAGCAATTTCTGAGTGCAGAGCCAGGAGCAATCCCTGAGCATCACTGGGTGTATCTTAAAAATAAAACAAAAAAGTGGATCCTTCCTTTGGAATCAGTGAGGTGTTTTGCACCAGCAGCAGGAATCAAACTTCTACTGGGGAAGGCCCTAATGCTGCCCTGGTACCTACTTACTCCACTGTGGATTCATAAGACACTCTAATGACTTGCAAAAGAGCAAAGTTGTTTGCTGGGCACGTTTTGCTGTCTCAACTCCTAATGGTAAGATGAAACCAGAAGACACTCTGTGACACCCAGAATTTGACATAAGATCTGTGCAAAAACTAATTACTGAAGCCTGACCTCAACAAGTGTGATTAAGGAAAAAATTTACTGGGATCATAAAGGAAAACTTTGGGGTTAGATAACTTAGTATGCCTGGAGCCTGTAGGTTGTCTTATGGCAAGATGCTTTATTGATCGGGACACACTGTTTTTCGGCCAATGGATTTTTCTTTTTATTTTCCACAACTTTGCTGCACCTATGCAAAAACTGCCTTCCCTTTTTTCAAAGAACCTTGGGACAATGATTACTTTGTTTTACCTCATATTTCTGCATTTTTCTACAAACAGGAGGAAAAAAAAGAATGGGGTCTAGGGGCCAAATGTTCTTAGGTAGGAGAGACTAAAAGAACAGAACTCAATATCCAAGTTAAAGTCTACAAAAATAGATTCAAGAGACCCAAACTATAACAATATAAACTTAAAATAAGCCTGTTAAACTGGCAGGCCAGGGGTGGTGTGGTGGTATAGGAATGCATTCTGGGAACACTGGTGGGGGGAGATCAACACTGGTGGTGGAGTTGGTCCTGACTCATTATATCTCTGAAATCTAACTATGAAGAACTTTGTAAATCACAATAGTTTCAATAAAATAAAATGGAAAAAAATTAAAGTTTGTTTTCTTGTTTAAACATACAGAATATTTATATATGAATGTGAGCCACATACAAAACATACTTTGCTTATATAAATTTTGCCACTACATTATAAATAAAATTCAAAAAGCATTTTGACTTAACATAATCAGAGACAAAAATGTTAGTCTTCTAAGGATATAGTTTATCATTTTATTTTATTTAATGAAAAGAAATATGGAAGTCTTTTTGCTATACCCATATTTCTAGTTTTGATATTTTCATAAAAAGCAACTTTGAAGCAGCAAAGTGTTTGGTACCAATCTTGCCAAACAAATTCTATTGTCAGGAATATATTGCTCTTTGTAAGATTCTCTATTGTAAACACTTACTCTGATTTTATTAATAAATAAATGTATTTTATGGTGATATCAATTAGGGTTTTAAAAATTAGGAGATTCATCTTATTCTCATCACATTAGAGTTATCTTTTTCAATTGCCTTTTCTACTAACTTTTGATTTATTGCTTACACATATTTCTTAAAGAATTACTGCAAAAATAATTAGAGCAGTGCTGGTTTTCTTCATAAGCAGGAAACACAGTAAGAAGAAAAGGACTCTTAATTAACATAAAGCATAAGAGGTGTCAACCAAGCAGTAAGATGTCATTTGAGAATGGGGATTAATATCTAGGTTAATGAAGATTAATACATAAGAGGCAGTTGAAAAGTGTGTTCTTCCATTTCTTCCATTCCTCAGTCATGAAAGAATCTTTTAGTGTGAAGAAGAAAAATGACCTAAGCTATATCAGTTGTTTTGAAATGTTTTCCAAAGCTTTCAGATAGTATGGTGGTGTGTAGGATCTGTTGTATAGTCAGATGATTGTTTGATTTTTCTTTCCTAGTTGACCATGAGGAGCACACAGTTAGATTGCACTTAACAACTGACACAGAAATTTTAATGTGACAATAAGAAATAAGACAGACTACCATAGTTTAAAGTAGATTCCACAGAAAATTATATTAAAAAATAAATAAAGTAGATTCCACAGAAGTCTCTAAAGTCTTGTGCTTCTGAGAATTAAGTTTGCCAATTTTAACTTACATATCAACTTATATCAACACTTGATATAAGCTTGCAGGAGTAAGCAAACTAAAACTAAAGCATCTGTCAAAGCTTATAAAAGGCATTAAAAAGTGACAATCAATCATGCAGCATCACCAGAAGCACTAAGAAAGATTTTAATTGTGTAGTGATTTCTTCTGTATATTTTTCTTGTCATAGAATACAGTTTATTTTGAATTCATACACACTTATTTTATAACATGTTACCAAATATAATTTATAGGTAAAATAAAGCAGAATTACAGGTAAGTAATGGTTTTTTTTCCATTTTTTTCTCTTTATTTGAATATCTTGATTGCATAAATGATTGTGATAAGGTTTCAGTCATATAAAGATCACCCTTCTTCACCAGTGCAACATTCCCGCCACCAAAGTCCCAAATCTCCCTCCATCCCACCCCACCCCCACCTGTACTCCAGACAGGCTTTCCAGTTCCCTCATTCATTCACTTGATTATGGTAGTTCTCAGTGTAGTTATTTCTATAACTGTGCTCACCACTCTTGTGGTGAGCTTCATGGAGTGAGGTGGTGTTCCAGCTCTCCTCTAATTGTCTCTGAGGATTGTTACAAAAATGACTTTTATTTTTCTTAAAACCCATAGATGAGTGAGACTATTCTGCGTCGATCTCTCCCTCTGACTTATTTCACTGAGCATGATAGATTCCATGTACATCCATGTATAGGAAAATTTCATGACTTCATCTCTCCTGATGGCTACATAATATTCCATTGTGTATATGTACCACAGTTTCTTTAGCCATTCGTCTGTTGAAGGGCATCTTGGTTGTTTCCAGAGCCTGGCTATTGTGAATAGTGCTGCAATAAATATAGGTGTGAGGAAGGGGTTTTTGTATTGTATTCTTGTGCTCCTAGGGTATATCCCTAGGAGTGAAATAGCTGGGTCGAATGGGAGCTCAATTTCCAGTTTTTGAAGAAACCTCCATATCGCTTTCCATAGAGGCTGTACTAGACGGCATTCCCACCAGCAGTGGATAAGAGTTCCTTTCTCTCCACATCCCCGCCAGCACTGATTGTTCTCATTCTTTGTGATGTGCGCCAATCTCTGTGGTGTGAGGTGGTATCTCATCGTTGTTTTGATTTGCATCTCTCTGATGATTAGTGACGAGGAGCATTTTTTCATGTGTCTTTTGGCCATTTGTATTTCTTTTTTATCAAAGTGTCTGTTCATTTCTTCTCCCCATTTTTTGATGGGATTAGATGTTTTTTTTTTGTAAAGTTCTGTCCGTGCCCTGTATATTTTGGATATTAGCCCCTTATCTGAAGGATGTTGGGTGAATAGTTTCTCCCACTCAGTGGGTGACTCTTGTATCCTGGGCACTATTTCTTTTGAGGTGCAGAAGCTTCTCAGTTTAATGTATTCCCATCTGTTAATCTCTGCTTCCACTTGTTTGGAAAGTGCAGTTTCCTCCTTGAAGATACCTTTAGTCTCAATGTCATGGAGTGTTTTACCGACGTGTTGTTCTATATACCTTATGGTATCTGGTCTGATATCAAGGTCTTTAATCCATTTGGATTTTACCTTCGTACATGATGTTAACTGGGGGTCTATGTTCGCTTTTTTGCAAGTCACTAATCAGTTCTGCCAGCACCACTTGTTGAAGAGATTTTCTCTGCTCGACTTAGGATTTCTTGCTCCTTTGTCAAAAATTAGGTAATTGTATGCCTGGGGAATGTTCTCTGAGAACTCAAGCCTATTCCACTGATCTGAGTGTCTGTCTTTATTCCAATACCATGCTGTTTTAATAAATATTGCTTTGTAGTACAGTTTAAAGTTGGGGAAAATAATGCCTCCCATTTTCCTTTTCCCTAGGAGTGCTTTAGCTATTCGAGGATGTTTATTGTTCCAGATGAACTTCATAAGTGTTTGATCCACTTCTTTGAAGAATGTCATGGGTATTTTTAAGGGGATCGCATTAAATCTGTATAATGCTTTGGGGAGTATTGCCATTTTAATGATGTTAATCCTGCCAAGCCATGAGCAGGGTAAGTGTTTCCATTTCCGTGTGTCCTCTCTTATTTCTTGGAGCAGGGCTTTATAGTTTTCTTTGTATAGGTCCTTCACGTCTTTGGTCAAGTTGACTCCAAGATATTTGAGTTTGTGTGGCACTATTGTGAATGGGATTGCTTTCCTGACTTCCATCTCTTCCCTATTATTATTGGTGTATATAAAGGCCATTGATTTCTGTAGGTTGATTTTGTAGCCTGCCACCTTGCTATATGAATCTATTGTTTCTAGAAGCTTTTTGGTAGAGTCTTTAGGGTTTTCTAAGTAGAGTATCATGTCATCTGCAAACAATGAGAGCTTGACTTCTTCCTTTCCTATCTGAATTCCCTTGATATCTTTTTCTTGCCTGATCGCTATAGCAAGAATTTCCAGTACTATGTTGAAGAGGAGTGGTGAGAGAGGACAGCCTTGTCTTGTACCCGAATTTAGAGGAAAGGCTTTTAGTTTTTCTCCATTGAAGATAATATTTGCCATTGGCTTGTGGTAGATGGCTTCAACTAGATTGAGAAAGGTTCTTTCCATTCCCATCTTGCTGAGAGTTTTGATCAAGAATGGGTGTTGGACCTTATCAAATGCTTTATCTGCATCTATTGATATGATCATGTGATTTTTATTTTTCTTGTTGTTGATGTTGTGTATGATGTTAATAGATTTACGGATGTTAAACCATCCTTGCATTCCTGGGATGAAGCCTACTTGGTCGTAGTGTATGATCTTCTTGATGATGCATTGGATCCTATTTGCCAGGATTTTGTTGAAGATCTTTGCATCAGCATTCATCAGGGATATTGGTCTGTAATTTTCTTTTTTGGCAGCGTCTCTGTCTAGTTTTGGTATCAAGGTAATGTTGGCTTCATAAAAGCTTTTTGGGAGAGTTCCTTTTTTTTCAATTTCATGGAAGAGTCTGGCTAGGATTGGTAGTAGCTCCTCTTGAAAGATTTGAAAAAATTCATTAGGAAAACCATCTGGGCCTGGGCTTTTCTTTTTTGGTAGATGTTTGATTACCGTTTCAATTTCCTCAGTAGTGATGGGGGTGTTTAGATATGCTACATCCTCCTTACTTAAATGTGGAAGGTTATAAGTGTCCAAGAATTTTTCCATTTCTTCTAGGTTCTCATGTTTTGTAGCATAAAGTTTCTCAAAGTAGCCTCTGATTATCCTTTGGATCTCTGCAATTTCTGTTGTGATCTCCCCCTTTTCATTTCTAATATGGGTTATCAGATTTCTCTCTCTCTTTCTTTGTGAGTTTTGCCAATGGTCTATCAATCTTGTTTATTTTTTCAAAGAACCAGCTTCTGCTTTCGTTGATCTTTCGGATTGCTTTTTGGTTTTCCACTTCATTGAGTTCCGCTTTCAGCTTTATTATTTCCTTCTGTCTCCCTATTTTTGGTTCCTTCTGTTGGTCATTTTCTAATTGTTTAAGATGCGCCATTAAGTTATTCAGGTATGCTCCTTCTTCCTTCCTGATGTGTGCTTGTAGAGCTATAAATTTTCCTCTCAGGACTGCTTTTGCTGTGTCCCATAGATTCTGGCAGTTTGTGTCTTCATTATCATATTTTTCCAGGAAAGTTTTGATTTCCTTTTTGATTTCATCTCAGACCCACTGGTTGTTCAGTAGCAGGGTGTTTAATTTCCAATTGTTAAAGTTTTTCTTCTGTGTGGCTTTGTAGTTCACATCTAATTTCAGAGCCTTGTGGTCAGCAAAGGTAGCCTGCAAGATTTCTATCCTCTTGATTTTATGGAGGTATGTTTTATGTGTCAGCATGTAGTCTATTCTGGAGAATGACCCATGTACATTGGAAAAGAATGTGTATCCAGGTTTTTTGGGATGGAGTGTCCTGTATATATCTACTAGTCCTCTTTCTTCCATAACTCTTTTCAGGGCTAGTATGTTTTTGTTGGGTTTCAGTCCGGTTGACCTATCAAGTGTTGATAGGGCTGTGTTGAAGTCTCCCACAATGATTGTGTTATTATTAAATTCTTCTTTCAGATTTGTCAGTAATTGTATTAGATAATTTGCTGGTCTCTCATTGGGTGCATATATGTTTAATAGTCTGATTTCTTCCTGTTGCACATATCCCTTGATTAGTACATAGTGTCCATCTTTGTCCCTTACCACTTTTCTGAGTATAAAGTTGGTGTCATCTGATATTAATATGGCCACCCCAGCTTTTTTCAGGGTGTTGTTTTCTTGGATAATTTTCTTCCATCCTTTGATTTTGAGTCTATGTTTGTTCTGACTATTCAGATGTGTTTCTTGTAGGCAGCAGAAAGTTGGATTCATCTTTTTGACCCATTTTGCCACTCTGTGCCTTTTAATTGGTGAATTTAGTCCATTGTCATTGAGGGAGATGATTGTCATAGGATTTAATGTCATCTTTGTAGATAAGTTTGCTGTGTTTGTTGGTCTCTCTTGTCTTAGAGTAGACCTGTCAGTTTTTCCTTTAAGGCTGGTTTTTAATCTGTGAAGTTTCTGAGCTGTTGTTTATCCATGAAGCTGTGTATTGTTCCTCCAAACCTGAATGTGAGTCGGGCTGGGTGCAGTATTCTTGGGGAGGCATTTATTTCATTCAATCTTGTCACAATATCCCACCACTGTCTTCTGGCAGTTGAGAGTTTCTTGTGACATGTCTGCTGTAAGTCTTAGGGATGCTCCTTTGAATGTAATTTTCCTTTTTGATCTTGCTGCTTTCAGTATTCTATCCCTATCTATGGGATTTGTCATTGTAACGAGGATGTGTCTTGGGGTGTTTTTCTTTGGGTCTCTTTTAGCTGGTATTCTTCGGGCATGCAGTATTTGATTGCATGTAGGCTTTAACTCTGGGAGTATCTCTTTGATGATATCTTTGACAGTTGATTCTTCTTGGAGATCTCCTTCCTGGGTTTCTGGGACTCCAATGATTCTTATGTTGTTTCTGTTGAGTTTATCAAAGACTTCTTTTTTCATCTCTTCGCATGCCTTGAGTACATTTTCCATTGCCTGTTCGTTTGTCTTAAGGTTCTTTTCCAATTTCTTCTGTTGTGTTGAGCTTTTCTGCATCTCATCTTCCAGTACTCCGATTCTCTCCTCAGCTGCTGATACCCTGTTGGCGAGGCTATCCATTGTGGTTTTCAGTTGAGCAACCGTATTTTTCAGATCTGTTATTTCAGTTTGGAGTTTTCTGATTTCTGTTTTTGTGTTCTCTTCAGATCGATTTATGCTCTTTTTGAGTTCTACAAACATATTCCATATTTCTATTCTAAACTCCTTATCTGAAAGGTTAATCAGGTGGTTGTAATTTATTAGATCAACCGAGCTTTCGTCTTCATTCTCTATGGATGGTGTTTGCCTGCGAGTTTTCCCCATTGTCATGCTTGTAGTGTGGTTTTTCCTGCGTGTTGTGGTGGGGTTCATTGATTAGGAAGAGTTCGCGGCTGCAAAGGGAAGCAAAGCGGCTGAGTGCTTCTGCTGCCTCTAGTTGAAAGTCCTCAGAGTGAACAAAGGCAGGGCAGGGCAGAGCGATCCCGCGGCCCCAGAATGCAGGCACTCACCAGCTTCAAAATGCAGTTTTTTTTGGGGGTGCACTCCCTAGGCCCCTGAGGAAACCTTCGGAAGTTCAGAAGCACAGTTTCAGGCAGACAGAGATAGGAGTTTTCCCCGAAGTCCTCAGAGTGAACAAAGGCAGGGCAGGGCAGAGCGATCCCGCAGCCCCAGAATGCTGGCACTCACCAGCTTCAAAATGCAGATTTTTGGGGGGTGCGCTCCCTAGGCCCCTGAGGAAACCTTCGGAAGTTCAGAAGCACAGTTTCAGGCAGACAGAGATAGGAGTTTTCCCCGAAGTCCTCAGAGTGAACAAAGGCAGGGCAGGGCAGAGCGATCCCGCAGCCCCAGAATGCAGGCACTCACCAGCTTCAAAATGCCACAGGTAAGTAATGTTGATAGGGAAGATATATATTCCAGTTCCATATAAAGACATGATAATTTATCTTTAGTATGAGAAATTTTGACTCCAGTGGAATAGAAACTCTTCTATTTCATAGCCTGTATAAAATGTTGAGTACTTAGTAAATATCTGTCATAAATTTAGTAAAACTAGCAATTATACACTGTTCTTTTAAAAAAAATTGCTGGAAATGTTGTTTTATTTAGGAGCCATGCCTGTCAGTGCTCAGGAATTACTCCTTATGGTGCTCATGGGCCCATAATGTAATGCCATGCATCCCAGGTTGGATGCATGCAAGGGAAACATCATATGTATTGTACTATCGCTTCAATACACCTATAAACTTTTCTTCATGAGGACAGTATAACTTACAGAACTGTGTGTAAGATGTTTGTTCTCCATATGATGGAGCACATACAAAAGTAAATTTTTCATAATCCAAATACAGTACTCAAAGGAAACAGATTATTTATTTAGAATTGAGAAGGCTAGATTAAAAATCAGACACATCTCCAAAGCCTTATTTTTTTTAATAAAAGCCTCCAAACCCTTATTTTACTTCATTTTTAATGTAACCATTGTCATATAGTGAGAAGTAAAAACGATGATAAATTTTATCAATAGGGGCCGGCGAGGTGGAGCTAGAGGTAAGGTGTCTGCCTTGCAAGCGCTAGCCAAGGAAGGACAGCGATTCATCCCCGGGCATTCCATATGGTACCCCCAAGCCAGGGGCAATTTCTGAAGCACTTAGCCAGGAGTAACCCCTGAGCATCAAAGGGGTGTGGCCCAAAAACCAAAACAAACAAACAAATAAAAATTTTATCAATAGTTAGTTGTAACTGCTGATGTCTTAATTTAATAAATACTAAATTGCTAACCTCAATACTTCATCTCCTTGACTTTTTTGAAAGTTATGATTCCTGAGAAAGGCAGAACCTTTGCCTGTGAAGGCAGGCAGGAGTAATCTACCCCTGCTGTGAGATTACAATTGGGAGAGACTGAGGGGACCTGTCGCCTTTCTGTATTTCTCTACTCTGTTGTCTCCAGAACCTCCCCTGAAAGGGCTGAAAAGGGCCTAGCAAAATCGCTCTCCTCGAGGTGCCGAAGCCAAAAATCCAAGAGAGACAGAGTGAGTGAAAACCAGCTATCAGCATTGCCCCAGCAGAAAGGCAGATCCTTTGTCTGTGAAGGCAGGTGTGAGATTACAGTTGGAGAGACTAGGGGGGCTGTCACCTTTGTGTGTTTCTCTACTTTTCTGTCTCCTAAAAACTCCCCTGAGAGGGCCGAGAAGACCCAGGAAAATCGCTCTCCTAGTGGTGCCCAAGACAAAAAGCCAAGAAAGACTGAGTGAGTGAAAAAATGGCTATCAGTGGTGCCCTGGCAGAAAGGCAGATCCTTTGTCTGTGAAGGCAGATGGAAGGAATGAGACCTCTGTGAGATTACCAAATGGAAGAGATTGATGGGGCCTGTCGCCTTTGCGTGTTTCTCTCAAAGCCAAGAAAAACTTAGTGATTGAAAACCAGCTATCAGCATTGACCCTGCAGAAAGGTAGATCCTTTGTCTGTGTACGCAGGTGGGAGGAATGTGGCACTGCTCTGAGATTGCCAATTGTGAGAGACTGAGGGGATATGTCGCCTTTGCCTGTTTCTCTACCTTTCAGTCTCTGAAGCTCTCCTGAGAGAGCACAGAAGGGCCCAGCAAAAACTGTCTCCTAGAGGCTCCAGGAGAGCACAGCAGCTCCACTTTGCTTCACGGCCCCACGCTATTTCTAAATAACACCATAACACGCAGAAAAAAATCACACTACAAGCATGACAATGGGGAAACTCGCAGGTAAACACCATGCACAGAGAATGAAGATGATAGCTTGATGACCCCCAAAATACCAAACACCTGATTAATCTTTCAGAATAGAAATATGGAGGATCCTCATGAAAATCAAAGAAAACATATCTCTAGTTGAACAGAATACAAAGATATAATCAGAAAACTCCAAACTAAAATAACAGATCTAAAAAACAAGTTAGCTAAACTAAAAATCTCAATGGAAAGCCTGTCCAACAGGGTAACAGCAACCAAGGACAGAAGATGAAATGCAGAACAACTCCATAAAGCAGAAGAGATTGGAAAAGAACCTTAAGGCAAATGATCAGACAATGGAAAAATTACTCTAAGAATGTGAACATATGAAAATAGAAGTCTTTGATAAATTCAACAGGGACAACGTAAGAATCATTGGAGTTCCAGAGGCCCAGGAAGAGGATCCCTGGAAAAATCAACAGTCAAAGACATCACCACAGAGAAACTCCCAGAGCTAATGACTGCATGCAATCAAATCCTTCATGCTCGAAGAGTACCAGCTAAAAGAGACCCGAAGAAAAACACCTTAAGACACATCCTAGCCACAATGATGAATCCTACAGATAGAGATAGAATACTGAAAGCAGCAAGATCAAGGGGCCGGAGAGATAGCATGGAGGTAAGGTGTTTGCCTTTCATGCAGAAGGTCCGTGGTTCAAATCCCGGCATCCCATATGGTCCCCCCGTGCCTGCCAGGAGCGATTTCTGAGCATAGAGCCAGGAGTAACCCCTGAGCACTGCCGGGTGTGACCCAAAAACCAAAAAAAAAAAAAAAAAAAAAAAAAAAAGAAAGCAGCAAGATCAAAAAGGGAAATTACATTCATAGGATCATGCTTATGCTTTAAAGCAGACATGTCACAAGAAACTCTCAAGGCCAGAAGACAGTGGTGGGATATTGTGACAAGACTGAATGAAATGGATGCTTCACCTAGAATACTGCATCCAGCCTGACTCACATTCAGATTTGAAGAAAGTATACAGAGCTTCACAGATAAGCAACAGCTCAGAAATTTTACAGATGCAAAACCAGCTTTAAAGGAAAAACTAAAAGGTGACTTTAAGGCAAGAAAGACCAACAGACAAGTCAAACTTATACATAAATATGACATTAAATCCCATGACAATCATCTCCCTCAACTTCAATGGACTAATTGCACTAGTTAAGAGACACAGAGTGGCTTAATGGATTAAAAAGATAAATCCAACCTTCTGCAGCCTACAAAAAATACACCTGAAAAGTTAGAACATAGACTCAAAAGCTAAGGCTGGAAGAAAATAATCAAAGCAAACAACACCCTTAACAAACTTGGGGGCCGGGCGGTGGCGCTAAAGGTAAGGTGCCTGCCTTGCCTGCACTAGCCTTGGACGGACCGCGGTTTGATCCCCCGGTGTCCCATATGGTTCCCCAAGCCAGGAGCAACTTCTGAGCACATAGCCAGGAGTAACCCCTGAGCCTTATCGGGTGTGGCCCAAAAACCAAAAAAAACAAACAAACAAACAAACAAAAAAACTTGGGTGGCCATATTAATATAATATGACACAAACTTTTTTTTATTATTTCTACTCAATGTTTATATGACTGTTTGGTCTTAGTGTCCTTCATTTTCCCCCCTCTATTTGTGAGGCAGAACAAGATGGTTCAAGTTATGTGGTTCAGTTTGAAGGTAAGAAAAAAAAAGTAAAAGACAAAAGGGGGGCAAAAATTTAAACAAGCAAAAAACAAGAGGAGTTCTTCTAGAGACTATGAAAATCAATTTAAGAAAAGAAAGGAGAAAAGAAAGGAAAACATGAAAAGAGCTTTCTTTTTTTTTAAGTTCAAAAAATAGATTAGAAACAGGGAAGTTGTAGGGTTAAGTCAGAAAACACAAATTATTTGTTCTAACTGTTAGAAATAATACATCTGTTAGATGACACAAACATTAGACTCCGAAAAGTTGTTAGGGACAAAGATGGACACTTCATACTAATTCAAGGGATATATGCAGCAGGTAGAAATCAAACTACTAAACATATACACACTCAATGAGAGACCAGAAAATTATCTAATAAAATTATTGACAAAATTGAAAGAGGACATCAATAACACAATAATTGTGGGAGACCTCAACACGGCCCTGTCAAAACTTGATAGGTCAACCAGACTGAACCCCCCCCAAAATATATATACTAGCCCTGAAAAAAGAAATGAAAGAAAGAGGCCTAGTGTGTGTATACATATACATATACATATACATATACATATACATATACATATACATATACATATACATATATATGACAATCCATCCACAGAAACCTGGATAAATATTCTTCTTCTATGTACATGGGTCATTCTCCAGGATAGACCACATGCTGGCACATAAAACTTACCTCCATAAAATCAAGAGGATAGAAATTTTGTAGACTACCTTCGCTGACCACAAGGCTCTGGAATAGGATGTGAACTTCAAAGGGACACAGAAGAAGAATGTTAACACCTGAAAATTAAACAACCTCTACTAAACTACCAGTGGGTCCGAGATAAAATCAAAGAGGAAATCAAAACTTTCCTGGAAACAAATGACAATGAAGACACAAACTATCAGAATTTATGGGACACAGCAAAAGCTTTACTGTGAGGAAAATTTATAGTTTTGCAAGCACACACCAGAAAGAAAGAAAGGGCATACATGAATAGCCTAATGATGAAGCTTATAAAATTAGAAAATGATCAATAAAGAAACCAAAATTAGGGAGACATAATGAAATAACAAAGCAGAGCAGAAATCAATAAATTGGAAACCCAATAAAAAATCCAAAACATCAACAAAAGCAGAAGTTTCTATTTAAAAAAATTAAACAACATTGATAGACCATTAGCAAAACTCACAGAGAGATAGACTTGATAACTTGTATTACAATGAAAAGGGAGATATCACTACAGATATTGCAGAGTTTCAAAGGGTAATCAGAGACTACTTTGAGAAACTCTTATTTCACCAAAAAATGAGAACTTCAAAGCAATGGATAAATTCTTGGACTCTTATAATCTTCCATGGTTAAATAAGGAGGACATAGCATATCTAAACACCCCATCACTATTGAGGAAATGAAAACAGTAATCAAATATCTGCCCCCCACAAAAAAGCCCTGGCCCAGATAAATTCAATAATGAATTCTTTCAAACTTTTCTAGAGGAACTATTACCAATTCTGGCCAGGCTCTTTTATGAAATTAAAAAACTTGATAGACTTCCAAATAGCTTTTTTGAGGCCAACATCACCTTGATATCATAATGAGACAAAAAAGCTTCCAAAAAGAAAACTACAGACCATTATTCCTGATAAACACAGATGCCAATATCCTCAACAAAATCCTGACAAATAGGATCCAATGCCTCATCAAGAAGATCATTCACTACAATCAAGTAGGTTTCATTTCAGGAATGCAAGGATGGTTTAACATCTGTAAATCTACCAACATAAAACCCAAACTCAACAACAACAACAACAACAACAAAAAATCACATGATTATGGGGCCAGAGAGATGGCATTAAGGTAGGGCATTTGCCTTGCATGCAGATGGATGGTGGTTCGTATCCCAGCATACCATATGGTCCCCTGAGCCTGCCAGGGGCGATTTCTGAGTCCATAGCCAGGAGTAACCCCTGGTTTTGGGTGTGACCCCAAAACCAAAAAAATAATCACATGATAATATCAATAGATGCAGTGAAAGCATTTGATGTGGTTGAACACCCACTCTTGATAAAAACTCAGCAAGATGGGAATGAAAGGTACCTTTCTTAATATAGTTAAAGCTATCTACCACAAGCCAATGGCAAGTATTATCCTCAATGGAGAAAAACTAAAAGTCTTTCCTCTAAATTCTGGTACAAGACAAGGCTCTCCTCTCTCACCACTTCTATTCAACATAGTCCTGGATTACTTGCTATAGCAATTAGGCAAGAGAAATATATCAACAGATTTCAGATAGAAAAGGAAGATGTCAAACTCTCACTGTTTGCAGATGACATGATGCTCTACTTAGAAAACCCTGAAGACTCTACCAAAAAGCTTCTAGAAACAATAGATTCATATAGCAAGGTGGCAGGCTACAAAATTAACACACAAAACTCAATGGCCTTTTTATACACCAATAATGATACGGAAGAAATGGACATTAAGAAAACAACCCCAGGGGCCAGAGAGATAGCATGGAGGTAAGGCATTTGCTTTTCACGCAGAAGGTTGATGGTTCGAATCCCCGCATACCATATGGTCCCCTGAGCCTGCCAGGAGTAATTTCTGAGCATAGAGCCAGGAGTAACCCCTGAGAGCTGCCAAAAACAAAACAAAACAAAACAAAACAAAAAGAAAAAAGAAAACTTCATTCACATTAGTGCCACAAAAACTCAAATATATTGAAGTCAACTTAACTAAAGACAGAAAGGACTTATCCAAAGAAAACTATAAAACCTTGCTCCAAGAAATAAGAGAGGACATGGGGAAATGGAAACACATTCCCTGCTCATGGATTGGCAGGATTAACATCATCAAAATGGCAATACTCCCCAAGGCATTATACAGATTCAATGCTATCCCTCTAAAGATACCCATGACATTCTTCAAAGAAGTGGATCAGGCACTTTTGAAATTTGTTTGGAACAATAAACACCCTAGAATAGCTAAAGAACTACTTGTGAAAAGAAATAGGGGAGGCATTATTTTCTCCAACTTTAAACTTTATAACAAAGCATTAGTTATCAAAACAGTATGGTAGGGTCCGGGCGGTGGTGCTAGAGGTAAGGTGCCTGCCTTGCCTGCACTAGCCTAGGACTGACCGCGGTTTGATCCCCCGGTGTCCCATATGGTCCCCCAAGCAAGGAGCAACTTCTGAGTGCATAGCCAGGAGTAACCCCCTGAGCATCACCGGGTGTGGCCCAAAAACAAAACAAAACAAACAAACAAACAAACAAAAAAAAAAACCCCAGCATGGTATTGGAATAAAAAGAGTCCCTCAGATCAGTGGAATAGGCTTGAGTACTCAGAGAATGTTTCCCAGACATACAGTCACCTAATTTTTTTTATAAAGGAGCAAGAAATTCTAAATGGAGCAAGCAAAGCCTCTTCAACATGTGGTTTTGGCACAACTGGTTAGCCACTTGCAATAATGCGAACTCAGACCCCCAGGTAACACCATGTATGAAGGTAAAATTCAAATACATTGAAGACCTTGATATCAGACCTGAAACCATAAGGTATATAGAACAACACGTAGGTAAAACACTCCATGACATTGAGAATAAAGATATCTTTAAGGAGGAAACAGCACTCTCCAAACAAGTGGAATTAGAGATAAACAAATGGGAATATATTAAGCTGAGAAGCTTCTGGACCTCAAAGAAAACAGTGCCCAGAATACAAGAGCCACCCACTGAGTGGGAGAAACTATTCATCCAATACCCATCAGATAAGGGGCTAATATCCAAAATATACAAAGCACTGATGGAACATTACAAAAAAAATCTAATCCCATCAAAAATGGGGAGAAGAAATGAACAGACACTGACTCAAGAAGAAATAAAAGTGGCCAAAAGGCACATGAAAAATATGCTCCACATCACTAATCATCAGAGAGATTTAAATCAAAACAACTATCAGGTACCATCTCCCAGCACAGACATTGGCGCACATCACAAAGAATGGCAATACGCAATGCTAACTGGGATGTGGAGAGAAAGCGACTCATTCACTGCTGGTGGGAATGCTATCTAGTCCAACCTTTATAGAAAGTGATATGGAGATTCCTCCAAAAACTGGAAATTGAGCTCCCATTCGACCCAGCTATTCCACTCCTAGGGATATACCTAGGAACACATATCCATTCCTCATACCTATATTCACTGCAGTGCTTTTTAAATAGCCAGACCCTGGAAACAAACAAGATTCCATTCAACAGATGAATGGTTAAGAAAAATGTGGTACATATATACAATGGAATATTTTGCAGCCATCAGGAGAGATGGAGTCATGAAATTTCCCTGTACATGGATGTCCATGGTATCTATTATGCTGAGTGAAATAAATCAGAGGGAGAGAGATGCAGAATAGTCTCACTCATCTATGGATTTAAAAAAAAGAGAGACATTTTTGCAATAATTCTCAGAGACAAAGAGAGGAGGGCTGGATTTTTCATCTCACTGCATGAAGCTCACCACAAGGAATGGTGAGTGCAGTTTGAGAAATAACTACACTGAGAACTATCATAACAATGTGAATGAAGAGGGAAGTAGAGAGCCTGTCTAGAGTACAGTCAGGGGTGTGGTGGGGAGGAGCGAAATTTGGTACAATGGGGATAGAAATGTTGCATTGGTGAAGTGGGGTGTTCTTTACATCACTGAAACCCAACTACAATCATATTTGTAATCACGGTTTTTAAATAAAGATATTAAAAAGAAAGTTATGATTTTTTAATTTAATTTTTTTTGGTTTTGGGGTTGCACCCGGCAGTGCTCAGGGGTTACTCCTGGCTCTATACTCAGAAATCACTCCTGGCAAGCTCAGGGGACCATGTGGGATGCCTGCATTCCTACCACCAACCTTCTTCATGCAAGGCAAACTCCCTACCTTCATGCTATCTCTCCAGCCCCTGAAAGTTATGATTTTTACTTTTAGTAACCAGCTGATTTATATGTGGATTTTACCTCAGTTATTTTTCTGTGAAGTAATATAGTTGACAAAAATATGAAATCTCCATGTTGTAATATCAAATATTGTTTTTTGTACCCATGTTACAAAAGGTAACATCATTGGAAACCAGCTAATATTTTATATATAGACAACTCAGGAGCCACTGTACAGTCATACTGCCATTTGGGCTTTATGAGGGAATGGTCAGCGCCATTATCAGCGTCTTGATATTTTTTTGAATCAGAACTATGAGAAATTGATGGGAAAAACTATGCTTCTCTTCATTCAGAAGTGTTTTGTCATATAATTTGTGTGAGAAGAAATAAAATGCCTAAATATTTAATTTTGTTCATTGTTTTTGATAAAATATATTATTTCTGCTTTAAATAATGGCTTATTCTTTGCTGCCTAATTTAAAAAGTATTATTTTCTTTATTTTTCTCTTTATTATGAGTAAAAGCATTTGATTTCTCTTCCATTTTGGTGTTATTAGTACTAAAGATTCTGAAAGTAGCATTGTATTCCCTTTTAGGTGTACATATCAAATTGAAAGGGAAGTTTCTACATTAATGGACTCTACTTTTCTGAATGTTAAAAATTCTTTTAAATCAAACATAAAAGTTGGTATAAAACAAACATTTCCTTTAAAGAGCAAGTCATAAATATCTAAATTAATTTCATTTCCAAGATTATTTTCATCTTCAATAGATAAGCTATAAGAATATAATATTAAACTAATTTAACAGTTATTAAATAAAATAAAATCAGTCTGAACTCTAAAAATGATTCTAAAATCATAATAGAAAGTAATAGCTTTAAAAGACAATTTGGGTTGATTTTTTTTTTTGAAACTCTGCATTGTAATAGTTTTGTTTAAAATCTCCCATAATTTAAAAGGATTGTGTATTTATGCTTTATTATATAGAGATAACCACATAACTCGAAAAAGATTAAAAATAACTCACTCTTCCCACATTTTTATGAGTAGAATGCTTCTGCTGTCTTAAAATAAATGAGGGTTGTAAGACCAATGCTGATCATTATTTTGGAGTCATGTGACACATGATGTCTGTAAAGCTTTTAGGGTCACAGGGGGAAAGGTACTATATAAAGAGAAGAACTATTAAAAAGTGAGTGCTATGTGACGGTAGATACAATTCTTATTATGACATTCATATTCCCATAGGCAAATGACCGGACTCAGGAAAAAGCACATTTCAGTTTATCTTGCCTGAGACAGTAAGCCTCTTTATTTAAGACTGATGACCCTGGAAGAAAACTTTTCTTTTCCCATCACCTCAAGTTCCACCTTCAGTGCAATAAAACAATTGAACGTTTTGGACAGCTTCCAATCTTGACACAAACTTCTGGCCTGCTCCTTTATGATTCTGGGCTGTTCTTCCTTAGGTTCTTCTTCCTAGAGTTGCATGAACTTCCCCTCTCAAACATTTATGCTTTTCTCCCATTACACTCCATCTGCACACCAGTGTTTCTGACCAAATACCCCTTATCTTCTTGGATACCCATTTTCCCAGACTAGAATATCAGACCTTTCTGCAAAGAATTGAGAGTTTGGGTATTAAATCCCTTCTATAAAGCCCTTGTACATGACAATCAGAAGAAAAACTTTATTACTGCTATGTTACTAGACATTAGAATCACATTTCTTTTTCTTCACCGACAGTTAGATTGGTGCATCAGGATAAAGTTCTTTATTACTTTCTGTGGATTTCAAACTTCCAACTATGTCATTTTTTGTAGTTAGAATTCTCTTTGTTAATTTTTGCATATGTTCCTTCCTTTGATTTTAATACTCTACATTATTAAATATATAATGAATATATGATACTATAAAATGTAGTTATTTTATAACTTATTTTTAACTATTTATAAAGAAAATAATGGAAAAATCAACAAGTAGGGCATATAAAGAAATTGTATTTTTCTAAATAGAACCTCAGAATTACTAAGGAAATAACTCAGACATCTTAATATCTTGCACTAAATCATTGAAAATATATTTTTTCAAATTTGCAATATCTATGAGTTTCTAGAATAAGTGAAATAGTTTCAAAATCACATTTTTCTGGGTTTTGTAGCTTAAAAGGCAATCTAAACAATATAAAAACAAGGAAGTTTTCTGAGCATGAATATAGGTACAGTTTACTGCATCTCAAGTTTATGTGATTATATCTGACAATAGGACTGTTCTTTTACTATAGAACTAAAAGCTATGCAAATTTTCCATGTAACTGTAACAGTCAAAATTTATAGCTAGACTACAGCATACTTAGTTTGAGGTTATAATTAGGTATGATTTAGTATTTAGCATCTGAGTAGACAATACTATCTTTCCACATTTCTTAAATCTGATACAATGTGAATTAGTCTATATGCTGAATAGAGAATTCTGCATATTTTAAACCATCTGTTTCTAAATAGAGCAATACAACACTATAATTTAAAGTCATAGAAACTAGAATTTAAGAGTATCAGAATCAAATTTAATCACAGATTAAAAATAACTGAATACCAGGAGGAATGTGAATGAGAAACAATATACTATTTTTTTCTTATGAAGTAAGCCCATAAAGGGTGCTGCAAGACATTTTTTAAAAGGTGATTAGTGCTCAAGTTCAATCACAGGTGTTTTGGTTTAAGTAGTCATTAAGCATTAAGTCATTAAGCATATGTATGGGAGAAAAACAAACTAAAATTTATTCAAATATTTTCAAGTGATATCAAGGTTAAGACTGATAATTCCTCAAATGAATTTTTTTTATCTTTGTATGGTAGAGGGAAACTAAATACAAATATTTGGAGCCACTTATCTTTATAAAATCAACATGTCATTAAAGCTTTTTAAAAAGTCAGATTTTCCAATGTGATGATCTGAAATACAAAATCAGTGATTTGAGGTGATTCATTATTAAGCCAGTTTACATATATGATTCTATATTGGAAATGACTATCTTGAAACATCTGTAAATATAATTCTCGAATATTGCCCTTCTCCCCTGATACAAAATTATAAAGAGCTTGTTAAGTCTTGAACTCTCAACTCCAATTATGGCCACTTTTGGTAGATAACATATACTTCCTTCTTGCTGGAAGAGGCACATATATAGCACAAAGTATACTGATGATGGCATAGTTATTTGGTGTACCTTAAAATACTCAAACACTATCAGATTACTGCTTAGTGCAGCTTGAATTCCCACCATTCTTTAATCATTGTTGATGCTGATCTATGAAGAATCTTAAAGTTTTACACTGACATTTGTATTTTGGTCCTATAATTGCTAAGAAATCACCTTTAAATACAGAGAATCTTTCTTTACCACTTGGGCTGTATAAGATTCTAAAGTAGTGTTAACGTCTAACCTAATATTTTGTATTATATTTTGGTAAAACTGTTCTATCAAAATCACTGCATGTAGGGGCCAGAGCAATAGTATAGTGTATAGGTATTTGCTGACACAGCAGACCCTGGTTTCATTCTCATCATTTTATATGGTTCCCTGAGCACCGCCATGAGAATTTCTGAAAGCAGAGCCATGTGTAACCCCTGAGCACAATTGGGTATGGCCCAATCCCCAAAAATCACTGCACTTAGACACATTGTGAGGTGAATCTAAATCTCTTGCTTTGGTGTGCATCTTTTCCTGAGGATAAATTCACTTCCTTGAAGTTGCTTAATTCTTATTTAGAAATATTCCTTGTGAATTAAACCCACCATGTTTAAACTGTTCTTAGACATGTCTGAATCCTAATGATATTAAGGTTGGATTCAAATTGTTATCTCACCTTTTAATTTTAATATTCTTTTTCCTGCCTCATTTTTATTTATACTAAATATTCAATGCACAATCCACATTATCTACCTATATTTAAAAACTAAAAATCAAAAAGAAGCTTCATTTTTGCAAAGAAAATCTATAATGACATATACCAATAAATACTTTCCTTGAATCAAAATTATTTAAGGATGTATACACACAGGCACACACATATATATTTTTGTAATAAGTAAAATATACTATGTATTAAATGATAAAACCCTGCCTTTTAAAGGATAGTTTTTTAAAGATTGTTTGTTCTCATATACAATATAGTCTTATTTCCCATTAGTCCTCCCTATAAAGTTCAGTCATTCAGAAGACTTAGTCAACAGAATCAGTGTTGGTGTATTGTTTCTGAAAAGGCAAAATAGTTCATGTATCTAAAATATAGTTTTAGAGCAAGAGTAACAGAGAAAGCATTAACTTATGGAATCTTAATAGTCACCTCATTGCTGAAGTAAAAAGAAAACCAAGAGGAAACTTAATAATATTACAAGTTATTTTAAAAGGAGTTCCCGTTGGTTGGAAGAATACTTTACCCCACATACAATGTCCACCTTTGTAGAGTCAAAGAACCTCATATTTGTAACACACATCTTTACAGTTTTCAGAACATAAATCTTGAAAGCCATATTATTCCTTCACAGATAAAAATAAACATATTGAAAGCCTTTAGAATAATAATAAAAGAAACCCTCTTGCAAACTAAAGAAAACTTGGAACTTTGTGTTAAGTGCTTACTGAACTGTTAAAGGGTCAGTGTGTGTTGTAATAAATGGAAACCGATTTACTGTATTCCATTTGTGAACATCTTGTGGCAACCTATTTCAATATTAAAAAGATCATATATTAAAAATGAGTTAGTCTTCAATATATCCAAGTGAAAATTTAGTTAATGTTAACATTTCAGTAAAGTAAAAACAAAAACACAACATTTATCCTTATGTTGTGTTACAGGACAAAAAATAAATAAATATTAAAATATATGAACAGATTGCCAGTTATTCTGTTCCATAACAGTTAACTTTCTAAGTTCTTTTTTTTTTTCCCTGAGCTCTCTGTCACTTGAAACATCTTAAACCAATTTCAAGTGCTACACCTGAATAAACATGTTGTAAAAGTGTTTATGTATTGAAGTGGGTCAGTTCAAGGTATGGTATTTGGCTAGAACTTCTAATTTCTCTTTTTACAGCAAAAAGGCTGCCAGAAGGAGGAAGTCTGAGCTGAATTAATACATTTGTTACAGTGGAAGTAGAATGGAAACTGCTCTGACCACAAATCAAACTGCCTCATTCATTTATGCCAGTGATAGAGTTTTTCTAAGAAATATAGACTCTGGCATAGAGTCACTGTAAGTTTACATTTAAAAGAGAAACCTATATGCTTATTTGTCTAAAGTTTACTTCTTTGATTATTTGTAAGTTCTTTTTTTGGTAGGAGTGAATATAGGAGTATTTGTGAGGCAGGATGCTGCTGCTGCTCCTGTCTGCAATGGTACATACTTTTCTTCTTTGTCTTTTTTTCTTCTTTCTTCCTACTTCTCTCTTTAAATGGTGACTATTAGGAACCTCTAATGTCCCATTCCACAGCTGCAGAACCTCACATGACACAATCTCAGTTTTCTGACATACAACGTCTCTGCACAATACACGTATACATGAAAATGTTTATTCCAACAAAATAAACTTTATTCATAGCAAGAGTTTATTTGCTAAAATACCATAACTGCCATTTCAAGGTCTGTTTTCATTGTCTTTCTTGGAAGGTGGGTCTAATCTTAAAATGAGGTAATATATAGGTTTACTGAATTAATATGTTATAAAAATATGCGTGTCTTTCAGGGAGCATGGCAGAGCCAATCTTGTCCATATTTTAAACTGCATGATATATTACTCTCAAAAGATTGATGACTTTGTATCTAAAGTGTAGATTTTGCATGAGATCTGAGTAATTGCCAAATAAATTTATCATTTAAGATTAAATGGCTCTCTTTGGCTATTTTTAAAGAGCAAAGTTTTCATTGATTATATGTTATATATGTATATGCTATTTATATGTGTATATGTTATATATGTATTACTTTATTTATACATGTTAAAAAGTAAAATATATGCTATATGTCTTATTTTTAGTGAATTTTTTTAAATTTTAAAATTTTAAATTTTTTTAAAATTTAAATTAAATTAAATTTAAATTTTTTAAAATTTAAAATGCTTAAGGAGAATTAATTTTGAAAGGAGAGAATTGTTATATTTAAGTTCTAGATTATTTCTAGGACCCAATTTATTAAAGCATGGAAAACTCAAAATATCCCTAGTAAACATAGAGCAAGTATGCCAATATTTAGGCACTATTCTAGTATTATAATAGCTGTCATCCTCATTATCCAAATAGAAAGAAATTTTATCAGCATCTACTGTAGTTGATAGGATGTCTTGACTTCTAATCTCATCCAGACTTCAATTACTCTCAGCTGAACAGCAAGTAGGCTTAAATAAACCCGGACTGCATCTAGTGTGGACACAAAGGCAGATCTCCAAAGGCCCTGACATTTCTCTCCTTTTGGCTTGGTTTACACTTTTTGAAATTTTTTAGTAAAAATTCATGTTTGTCTCAGAGGAATGAAAGTTCTGAAATTTCCATGTTTACTTCAAAATTCTTTTTGTTAGGAAAGCACTGAAATTTGAAGCCTAAGCTCCTTGTCCATTTGAGGATTCTAGAATGACTTATGAAGAGATTTAAGTAGAATGCAGCTCTGCAAAGTTTATTGGGCACAGGTCAGAGGTGAAAGGGAAGGAAAGGCTATCAGGACTAATTAACACTTGAAAGGCTTGAAATAAGCTGAAGAAGTAGAAACACCCTCCCAGCCATTCAGCTTTTATCACTTAGAGAAAATTATAGGGCAAGTAATGCAGAAGAGCCCATAGCTAATATTTTCAACATTGTTATTTAATGTAGACATTGCCAATCAGGCCTTTTCTAGTGGTTTTGAGAAGTAGTAGTCATGAAGAGCCGCTCCTGAACTGAGTTCTATGATGGAAGAATGATAGAAAATGAAAAAGGAAAGAAAGAAAAACTTGGATATTTGTCTGTGACAATAAATTTATAATTTATAAGATTCTCTGACCTTTCAAGCAAATATTTTGATGATGTTTTGGAGCTTCTCTTCATTTTCTAAGTATTCTCAAATTAGTTCATGTCAGGTAAATGTTCTTTCTTTTTACTGAACAAAGTGCTTGTGTATTCTGTTCTAGGACGTAGTATTAACATCAAATCAGCTGGTCTGGTGGGACGCCAGGGGCCTCAATCAAAACAACCTTTCATGGTGGCCTTCTTCAAAGCAAGTGAGGTGCTTCTTCGGTCTGTGAGAGCAGCAAACAAAAGAAAAAATCAAAGCCGCAATAAATCCAGTGCTCATCAGGAATCCTCCAGAATGTCCAGTGTTGGAGGTAAGAAAGTCAGAGCATAGGGGCCAGAGGAGGTAGGGTTCTTTCCTTGCTGTAATCAAACTGCAATCAAACTCCAACATCCAGAATTTATGTTAGAATCTAAGCAAGTTTATTTGCTCTATGCATCAATATAAATAGGAAGAAATACTTTTATATGCAATTACATTGCATTGAATTATTTGCTATATATAGTAATGTTTCAAAATAATTTTCTAACAAATAAATTAAAATGCCTGTCTTGAAAGTAAAATATTATATTGGTGCTTTATTACAAGGCTATTATAAAGGTATCCTCAAAAAACTAAAGGTATTTAGTTTGACAAAAATTGTAATTGCTTAATGTGAAAGATGGCAAAAAATAACTTTCTTAGACTTTTCTTCCTAGTAAATACCAGTCTGTCAAAGTTATATAGTTTTCCTTTCATGTAGAAAAGTTCAGAAGTTGGTTGAAATATTTTAATTTAGTGTAGCAGACTGCATTAAGAAAATGGTTTGTTAAGCCTTGAATAAAAGAGTAAATAATTTTTGAGGAAATTACAGCTGGAAAAGTAAAAGTCTCATGCTTATTAAACTTCATAATGCCTCTGGCCGAAGTGCTCCTGAGCTGAAATCATCAAAGTCTTTTTGTATATTGGTGAACTTTTTTATTTATCTTCTCTTCTTGACCAAAATAGCAAATTTACTTTAGTTATTTATGTAACTAGAGATGAATAAAACACATGGAACAGAAATCACAAAACTTTTCACCAGTTCCCTAACACCATTGAGAGTACAAAATTTTTCTAATATAAACTAATATTTTTCTTTTGAAAAACTTTGTCATTGGCAATCTTTTCTGTGAAATATGTGGTAGATGGTTTTGGAACAAGCTCATATTTTGATAACAAGGAAGAAGAAAGTAGCTGGTTTGTGTTGGTGAGACTTAACCTTTCAATAGGTAGTAATCAAGCAGATGGAAAGAAGTCTCAGAGGATTTGGCCTAACAGACAGAGGTTTAAGGAAAGGGAATGCCAATATAAACACAAAATTTGATATATAGGCAAGTTGAAATGCCAGTGAAATTTTAAATTATCCAAATATAAATAACAAGTACTGCTCTTACAATAAAATACTGTGCAAGACTCCATGGCTAAAAAATCAGGTCAATGGTTAAGAGAAGAGTTGTAGTAAGTATTTGTTTAATTACATTTTTCTGCAAACATTATTAAGCATAGAAATTAGTACATGAATATTAAAACTCAGCTCATTATTACTTACTTTGCCCTAATCACTTTTTATTTTAAGACTTTTGCCCTCTAAATTCTTATTTTTTTTATTTCTGTCTCCAAAACTATGAGGAAAAGGAACACATAGAATAGTGAAAACAGTGTATAAAAAGAAACCCCAAGATATTTATTGAATAAATTAATGTATATTAACTGCATGTAAAAAAGTTTATTTTTTAGATAAATATGCAAAAGTCTACTATTCTCAAATATTCTGCAAAAAGTACATGTATTTGTTCTTCAAGTTTGGGGCATGAAATTTGAGCAGTTGTATTACAGGAAACATTTCTTATTTCACAGTGAAGCAACACAGTAGACTTTTGTTTTAATCTTGGGTGGGGGTGGATCTTAGAAGTGGTTGCAGCCCCTACTTTTACTTTAGTAACTCTCTCTGATACAATGTACTAAGAGCATAAGATTTTAAAGAATCTACTGTAATTTACATGTTGTTCAATGACTAGATTAGAATGGCAAAAAATAGTGTTAGAATTTGAAGCAGGTCAAATAGCAAAACATATTTTATTGCAATAATACTTGAAAATATTGCCTATCATATGTTTGATACGAAAGACCTTCCCATGGTGATTTCTTAGATCATGTCTTAGAGAGTCAGTGAAATGGAAACATTATTTAATTTTTTTTCCTGTGATGGTGATGCTCAGGAAGAATGCCTGGCTTTGCATTCAGAAATTATTTCTGGTAGGACTTAGGGGTCTATATGGAATTTTATATGGACTATATGACTCCTAATAGGATTAGCTTTGTGCAAGGCAATCACCCTACCCTACACTTTTTATATTTGTATGGGTATTTTTGTTTGTTTTTTGTTTTGTTTTGTTTTTTTTTTTGGCCACACCCAGTGGCGCTCAGGAGTTACTTCTTATTCTGCATTCATAAATTGCTCCTGGCAGGCCTGGGGGACCATATGGGATGCCTGGAATCAAACCCAGGTCCATCCTAAATTGGCCATGTGCAAGGTAAATGCCCTACTGCTGTACTATCTCTCCAGCCCCTATATATGTACATATTTATTTAAAAATGTTGTTTTTATTACACAGTTTTAAGGTATAACTCAAAACAAAGGCATTCCCCCACTTTCTCCTTCTTTTAAATCTATCATTTTGATATGCAAAAGTCCACTGGAATCTGACTCTTCCATACCCACCCCTCACCCTCCACTGGTGGAATTTATATTGGGAGAATAAAGAAAAGGTAGTTTGGCTTGGAGCATGGAGAGACCACAAGGCAAAAAGCAAACTGACTCCATGATTCTTTCCTTACTGGCTTGGTTTATTAATTCTTTGTGGCTACGCTGCTTCTTTAGACCTGTCCATCTGAAGGTAGAAATAGAGTTTGTGAGGTGATTTTACAACATAGGCATTTATTTTACAACTAGTGCTTGAACACGACCAAGGACCTAAGAAGACCACAATAATGGTGAGTTATTTGACCCTCCAATGGATTATCACCATCATGGATGTACAATGCCCATGACCAGAACATTGGTGCACATGGCTCCCATTCTTAATGGCTTCATGTTGTTTTAGTCTGTTCCCTCAGTTGCCCCATCACCCATAGTAGCAAAGGTCCCCTCAGGTATGACAAAAGCAGGCAGTTAGAGGAAAGAGAGTAAAAGACTCTGAATAGTATCCCAGAGGCCAATTCCCACAGCCTATCTTCGACTAAAGGTGGTTTGTGCAAGCACCTTGGCCCCTCAAGTAGCAGCAGTTTCTCGAGGTTACTGATGAGGTAGAAGCCAAAGATAAAGCCCTATTGGAGGAGGATCAACAGCAGGGAGATGAATAGGTCTGCCATCCAGATTCTGGCCCAAGTACAAGACTTTCCATTCCAGGTGACATTAGAGCCTAATACAGAAGGATGAAACGGTGTAGAAGATGGAGGACCAAAGCCTATCTGAAGCCCAAATGAGGAGAAATTGCTTTAAGAATTTTCTGCAACTTTCTTCTAGGTCCTATGTGCATCAGTCACTATATTGCTGTTTAAAATGTGTTTTATACCTGTATAGATCTTAATAGCGACTGCTTTATAGCTACTAGTATCTGCAAACAGATACTTTTGTGGTTTAATATTTATTTGTATAGTTTCAGAAAATGCAAAAGATTTTTAAAGTTTAGATTTATAATGCTTGATTGTGTATACTATTTAGCACTTTATTGTCAAATTATGTCTGCAAAAATGTTCTAATGTCTGTCCACAGAAGTTGATGCAAAAGGAATTTGGATGCTATTGACTTGTAATACAAAGTTCAGTGTAAGAATGTTTAATAATTTTTGAATTAAATATATCTGCAGAAAGGTTCTAATGTTTATATTCAGAGAAGTCTATGAAAAAATCGTAATATGTATAAGACAAAGATCTGGAAAAAGCTGACTGTTTTGAGAGTAGTGTATGCACAGTTTAGCCTTTGAGGCTTTTACAGCCAACTTTTACTGTGCCTATGCAAAATAACAACCACTTTTATAAGTTCTGATCTGGTGTCCCAATTCTGGCAGAGAACAGTATAACAAAACACTTGTTTTGAATAGAAAAGGTGAAATTGTAAAATGACACTCAACTTTTAACCCAAATCAGTGGCATTTCCCAAACTTCCTTCTTCCTTTTGACCTATCTCTTAGAAATGTAAATGTCTACCTAGATCTGACTCTACCCTCCCCGACCTGGTAGAATACTGGGAGAATAAAACAAAAAATGTGGTTTGGCTTGGAGCATGGAGAGATCATGAAGAATAGAGCAAACTGACTCCATGATTCTTTCCTGACTTGACTTTTTAATTCTTCACAACTATCCTTCTTCAGACCTGCCTGCCTGAAGGTGGAAATATGATGTGTCGGGTAATTTCACAACGTGGGAATTTATTTACAACAGATGACACATACCTTGAAGGACTATTTTAAAAATAGTTCTGCAGCCAAAGTGATAGTACAGCAGGTAGGTCATTTGTCTTGCTCGCAGCCAACCTGGGTTTGATCCTCAATATTCCACACAATCTTCTGGACACTGCCAGAAGTAATTCCTGAGCGCTGTGTCAGGAGCAGCAGAAGGGATGCCAACTCACTACCACAACAAATGGTTCTAATTTCATAAAAAAATTGAGATTATAACTGCAGAGATCTTTCACCCCCTGTGTTCCTACCCCTGCAAAATTTCAAATGATCAATATCACTCACCAGAATGCTGTATTTGTAACACCATGACCACATATTCTTGCTCTAACTCCTGACTCAAATGATTTTAAAGTAAAAACCGATATATTGCCCTCATAATATATGACATTTAAAAGTATAAATTTATGTAAATCTATATATCTTTTATATAATGAAATATCATTACCCAAGGTCTACAATTTACCTTCAGGGTGAGTCCCAGTTTTGTCAATTCTGTGATTTAAACAAATATATAATGTCATATATCCATATTTTTATATAGAGAATAGCCTATCACCCTAAATATCTGTCCTGTTTATGTATTTCTCCCTCTATATACCAATCAAAATTTCTTTTTTAATCATATTTAACCTTTTCCAAAATATCTTATAGTTTGTTTTATGTATTTAACAATATATTTAAGTTTAACCATTTTTTCTAATTAAAGAATATCATTCTTTTCAGGGCTGGAGAGATAGCATGGAGGTAAGGCATATTTGCCTTGCACTCAGAAAGTCGGTGGTTTGAATCCCGGCATCCCATATAGTCCCCTGAGCCTGCCAGGAGTGATTTCTGGGCATAGAGCCAGGAGTAACCCCTGAGCACTGCTGGGTGTGACCCACAACAAACAAACAAACAAACAAAATATTCTTTTCAAATGTTACACTATATTCAGTCTAGCATGTATCCATTTAATTAATTAATCATGTCACTCTTGATGTTTATTAGAACTCCAAAGTTACTGTTCCAGTGAAAGTTCTGAAAGGCTACAAATGTGAGAATGTTCTAATCCACATGATATTTTTTTTTAATTTTTATTTTGATCATGTTGGCTTACATATCTTTCACAGTAGTATTTTAGGTACATATTAACATTGAATCAGGGGAGTACACATCACCAAATTTGTCCTACCCCCATCCCCGTTCCCTTCCTGCAACCCATATCCCCCACTAATCCACATTTTTTTAAAAAAAAATTTGGAAGGACACACAGCTGTGATCTGGGTCTACTCCTATCTCTATGCTCAGAGATTGCTCCTAGAATTCTGTGGACCTCATGGTTTCAAGCCTGGGTCTACCAAATGCAAGGCAACACCATGACCACATATTCTTGCTCTAACTCCCAACTCAAATGATTTTTAAAGTAAAAACCGATATATTGCCCTCATAATATATGACATTTAAAAAGTCCTTTCTAAAACATTCATTTTGATTCATATTTCTAGTTTTTTTCTTCCACTGCCTCTTTTGTTTATCTACTACTTTATTAATTTATTACTATGTTTCCTTCTTTTATTTAATTGATGATCAATCACTTGTTAATCATATACTATTAGAAATGATACCTCTGTGGATTGAGACTATTATTAATACCTGCCTCATAGAGTATAAGGACATAATTAAATGTGAATAAGAACCAGACAAGTGATATATGTTTATTTAGCATTAATAATAATTATTTTATATTAATATAATTGTATAAGGCTTTTTTTTCCAGGAATAGTATATAAGTACTTAATACTCTTACATCAGGAAGCACTGAAAATTCTCCCTCTCTAATAACTACCCATACTTTTGTTTATTTTATGAGAAGATTTCTTGGCTTTTAAGACTTCAGAAATTACAGGAATTTTATAGCTTTTGATCAAATTTGACCAGACCTTCTGAACACATTTATATATATTAATAGACAAATCTTAATATACATTAATGCCTTTTGTATACTATCAATATTCTAGAGAAAATTCAGAGAGAATATCTATAATAATTTATTGAACAATAATATTTATAAAATGTTATACAAGCAGCCATTATGTAATAAGTACAGTACTAATAATATGCTAATAAAAATGAAGAACTGCTTCTTAAAAATAATTTTTTTAGGGACCAAAAAGTGTGCAGAAGGTAGCTACTTGCCTTGTATGTAGGTGACATGATTGGTCTTGGCACTTCTTATGATCCCCTAAGCTTTGCTATACATGATTAAAAAGAATTGGAATAATACATGAATACCACCAGATATTTAGCTACCATAACAGTAATTTCTAAGAGGATTGGCATAAATTCAAGTAAGAAATGCAATGGACAAGATGATTAAGATGATAATTAGGCAAGAGTGTTAGTAGCATTTTGAAGTGAGCCTCATTTGGAATTCATTATTATTTTGGGGGGGGTTAATCATAAGTATAACTTCTACCAAAGCATTACAACATATGTTTTATTAAATAGTCTGATGTCATCCTTGTGTCTTTGTCTCTTACATCCTCTTTTAATTTTTGAAAATTAATTAAAAATTATTGTTAAAGGTGCTGACTTTTTAAGCTTTCTTTTGGGGAACTAAGTTTGATAGTCATATGTTTTATTAAATAGTCTGATGTCATTCTTGTGTCTTTGTCTCTTACATCCTCTTTTAATTTTTGAAAATTAATTAAAATTTATTGTTAAAGGTGCTGACTTTTTAAGCTTTCTTTTGGGGAACTAAGTTTGATAGTTCTAAAAAATGATCTGTTTTGAACAAATAAATATATTGCATTTGGCATATTTCAGTTATTGCCTAAATTGTAAATTCTATTTTGATTTTTTTAAATTTATAGATATGTATTTGGTCCTCTAAAAGATCTACATTTTTATTTTTAATTTTTCTGCTACACCTAATGTCCAGGATTTACTTCTAGCTCCATGCTCAATGATAACTCCTGGCAAGCTCAGAGACCTTATGGAGTGTGTGGGATTGAACACACAAATCAAGTACCCTACCAATTGTACTTACAGTCAGGTTCCTAAAAGACCTAATAAGAAGGTTTAAATAAAAAGAAGCCTATATAATTTAATGGAGTTTTAACAAATTGTCTCTCTTTTGGAGGATAAGGGTTAGGGCCATGCCTGGCTGTATTTATAGGTTACTCCTAGTGGTGCTCAGGAAACTTATGTACAGTGTCTGGGATCTAACAGGTCAACTTCATACAAGTACCTTAACCCCTTGTATACTCAGTTGCGTGTTTTTGACATCTTCATGGCTAAGTTAGTTCTCATTTATTTCTTTGGTGGTTTATTTCAGTGATGAATGGACAGACCACTGAAACCTTATGCAAATGTTAAAAATTCATTTTTATTCTACTGTTTAATTTCCATGTCTTTTACTTTCTGACTTTTTTCTTCTCTGACAAAAATTATTTTAGATTGAATTATTAGATTATGCTTATTCTTTTTCAGAAATTCACCTTAAAGATATTTAAAAATACTTTAGATATTTTATCACTAGAGTTTCAATACTATTTCCATTAAAATGTTTTGTCTATATCACTTTTATTATAGCTGAAGAATATAAGCATATTATTCTATTGTCAGCTGTGGCAATGGGAAATTTTATTAGTTTCTGATATAACTTCTCATTTGTAGATAAGTTCATCAACAGTAGCACTATATCTACTTTATTTCATGTTGCTAAGGGCAGCTGCAAATCAGTAATTTTTAAAAGATTTAAGTCTAATTTCCTTGCCCTAACTCTCACAGCTTATTCCTTTAGGAATGTAATAAACATAACTACAGACTTTGCTGGTTTGAATATATGAATTGCAATGATATTGATTCATAACATATTATATTATTAATATTAATTCAATGCTAACAATAATTATTATTAATTAATCTCTACCATTAATGATTAATAACAATATAAATTAGAATACATAGATATGATATAACTAATTTATAATTGATATGTTTGTTAATTACATATAATTACTAATATAATCAATATAATACAATTAATACATAATATGTAATATTATATAATATTAATATACTATAATTAATGCAAATAGAATATAATTAATACAAATTAGTAAGTAGTGATTGCTATGAATTATTAAATATAAATTAAAATTGTTTTATTAACATTTTTAGCATTAATTTTATTAATTTGATTAAAAATTCACTGAAATTTTATTTTTGATAGGAAAAGGAGATGATATGGTCTCAATTCCTGTAACCAGACCCTGTAATAAGTTTCTTTGACCGTTGACTCTATATAATGTTATACACATCAGTTAGTCTGCATGGAAAAATGCATAGATAGAATCAATATATTTGACATTTAAGTGTTTTTACCTTGTTTCATAAACATGGAATTTAAAAATCATATAACTAGCTTATGATGGTTCACATGAATCTGTAGGTGTTATTGACTAAAATGTTTTTATTTCTATTTGTTATTTTTAATTAAAGCAAGTATAAATGAATACTTATTTTTATGTTTGTTGAATACAGAGTTGACAGTGTATTATTATCTGAGATTCTAAACTAATCATTTGGTTGTTTTTGTACATTTCAGGTGCTAAAATGCTTTTTAAATTTTTAAATGTTGAAACAGACTCAAAAGAATATTTTGTTTCATATATAGTCAATTAAATCAAGTTTAGCATTCATTAGCTTGTATAGAAGTATTGTCATAATCATTCATTTAATGATATTTATGTCTACTTTTATGCCAGAGAAGCAAAAGAGATACTGTAATTTAAAATATTTGCTGTGTTTTATAAAGAAAATGTTTGCCGATGCCTGATCTAATGCATATCTGAATGAAAATTTATTTTAAATATTAAGGTCTGAGATAGGCTACAAGTTTAAGTTGCAAACCATGCATACCACCAACTACTGTTCTGTCTCTTACACTACATGGTACCCTAAGCACTACTGTTTTCATCCCTAAAAGCCCTGGACACTCCCAAGTATGTTTAAGGGTGGCCCTAAGCACTGCTAGGGTGACCTTATGCATTGAACCACTGTCATTGGTTGAAAATCAGTGAGAATAACCTTTGTATCTTTGAGTACCAGTTATGAGACTCCCAAAATTATAATTATTGAAAAGTTCATGCAATTTAGTACTAAATGCTGCAGGCATCTTGTTTCTCAGCATCTTTAGTGGGGAGCAAATTCTTCACGAGAGGAAATATGAAATAATGATACCACACACAGAGAATGTGGGGTCAACACATCATCTGACAGGAATGCAACAAGTTTAATTTTTTAAGCAGGTTGATATATAGGGGTAAAGCCAACCATAGGTATAGAGAAGAATGATTTACAATCACATAGCAAAGTTTAGCAGTAAACATGTTTACTGCTATGGGTGTGAGCTATAAGGATTTTGAATTACAAAGGAGAAGGTAATAAACTCTTTGCAAGCTTACTTCAAATGCAAAATCAGGGATTATTAGGAAGTAGAAAATATCTAGGAACTTGATCTTCACTAGGCTGGGCTCTACTATTTTAGAGGTCAAGCTAAGGAAGGACCCAAAGCCCCTTAGGTGTGGTTCCCTTTTTCTAAGGAGAGTCAATAGTCCAGGGACTGCTTCGCCCTTGATTACCAGAAACTGCAGCTGCAAGGACATATTTGAAAAAGAGAAAAAATATTGTCCTTGCTTTTAGGTACTAAATATTATTCAGAAAAGGGGGTTCTTATAGTAATCTTTGGTGCTGGAATTTCTGAGCCAAATTATTTGATAGAGGCCACAATTATGCCCGAGATTTACAAAGGAGAGATAGCCAAATAATGACTGAAACTGTAATGCCAAGCATCTCTGCGGAAATTCCTCAACCATCCACACAGGTGAAAAAGGCATCCACAGAGGGCCTTTTGAGGAACCCCGTGGGGGTTATTTCTTTTCTTCCCACCAGGAAAATATGAGGATACATCTGGTGGGCTGAGCTCCCCTAAAAGTTTATGTATGTTGTGGCAACTAAAGACAACTGTTCTCTAAATATAGTATGATAATGTATCCACTTATTATGTTCTTATTGTATGTTTGTTTACACAAAGAATAAAATTATATTTTCTTTATATTTTCTTTCATTTCCTTTTCACCATTACCTGCATACTAAGTTTCTTGAAATCAAGACCATTGAAATAACTTGTCTAGAAGGAAAAATATGATTACTCATGTTTTCTACATGATATTAAGTAAATAATTAAATAACTATAAAAGGTGGGTGACAGGACCTATTAAGATGGGCCCATTGGCTCTTTGATGCATTTATATTTTTATTGGAGGTTGAGGATAATTTAGCTAAAGTTGGCACCTGAAGATATATTGTAAAATGTAAATATACATAAAATGTAAATGTAAAGTGTTCCACTATATTTTCAGAGGTGACTGTCAAAGTTAGCTATTTTTATCAATTTATTGAACTCTATTTTTAAATAATTCTTGCTATCTTATCCTAAGTATTTCTTTCAAAAGTTTGTATTAGAAAGAGTCTAAATCAAGAGGATAGAATAGAAAATTATTTTTTCTGTAAATGTTTCTGTTTCTTTACTATTATACTTTCCATAATATAAGAGTGGGATTATGTATTTAATCTTAATTCTTTTTCACCACTACTGTAAGAATTCATGTTTTATTAAAATTACATTGCAAATACTATGGAATTGATATATAAAAAATAATAAGGAAACACCTTATTAATTTTTCCACTTATTGAATACTTGTTATGGAAAGCATTGTTTCCAACATTTGAAATATATCATAAATCCAGATATATATATATATTTGTTATAAAATAAACAAATTTATAATGTATATACATACCTATATAGAGATATATACATTATTTTGGGGCTATACCTGGCAGTACTCAGAACTTGCTACTGGTTCTTTGCTCAGAGGACATTACTGGTCAGACCAAGTGATGCTAGGGCTGAATACTGGTAGACTGTGTACAAGGTAAACACCCTCCCTGCTGCACCATCTTTCCATTTACCAATAATTTTTGCCTTTCTAGAGTTATATTCTAGTAGAGGAAACAGATAAGAATTGATATAAGCAGTAAGCAAATAAACAACATAGTGTATTTAAAAAAATGCCTGGAGTGATATCAAAGCAGTAGGGCATTTGCCTTACACAGAGCTGACCAGGGACAGATCAGTTTCGATCTTTGACAACCGATATGGTCCCTGAGCCAGCCAGGGGCGATTTCTGAATGCAGAGCCAGGAGAACCACCTGAGAAACACCAGTGTGGCCCCAAAACACATATATATGTTATTTTTATGCATATATGTTATGCATATATATATATAGAACATATATATATGGAGAGTATCAGAGAAAGAACATTAGGCATTAGTTATAAATGTTTATGGATTTTTTTTTGTTTGTTTGGGGGGCTCCTGGCAGACCCAGGGGCCATATGGAATGCTGGGAATAAAACCTGGGTCCATCTGGTTCTGCTGCTGAATGCAAGTTAAACATCTTACCATTGTGCTATCACTCTGGCTCCCTCTTTTATAGGATATTTAGTGAACACATTCAAGAGAAGATAATGCTTCAGTGAAGATTTAAATATAAAATTTATCTTCATAGGAAATAGGTAATCCAGCCTATCTCTCTGAATTTCAAAGAAAGCTGATTTGAGAATGAAAGCTCTAAAACGGGGGAAAGACTGATCTGTGTGCAAGAGATGACCATGTCAAGAATGGTAGTAGGGAATTTGTCAGAGAGGTAATGAGACCAAATATTATAGAATGTATAAGCCACTGCACAAATATTCCATACTTAGAGGTGTGGATAACCTTAATTGGACATTTTTTTAGGAAATGAGTGGTGTAGGGAGGAATGGAAGAATCAGGGAGAATAGTAGGTATATACTCAGCTAACTTTAGAGCAGGGGTCTCAAACTCGCGGCCCACATGCCGTTTGTGGCCCTCTGTACAACATTTTGTAGCCTGCGGCCGGCCTTCAAATATCGCAGTGTTCGCAATTATTCGCTTATGGAATAATCGCATTAAAAATCGCATTAGTAAGAAAAAAATCACATTAAACATTCACATACCCCGAGCAGTTCCATTTGGGGTATGCAAATGTTTAATGAGATTTTTTGTGATTTTTTTCTTACTAATGCGATTTTTATTGCGAATATTTGGTAAGCGAATAATCGCGAATACTTTGCACCTAGCGCAAACGTCATTTTCACTGCTCCTGCCCACTGTTCCTTGCATTATCGGAGGCCTAAGGGAGAGAAGGGAGAGAAGGGACAGAAGTTTATTACAGAATTAGATTTTGTCAGACCTTCATCATGACTTTATTAAAGCCTGCAGTGAAGAGAAAGATTGATGACGAGCACAGACAATTTTAGGAAAAGTGGGAGACGCAGTATTTTTTTTGTTGAGCACAGAGGCATCCCCACATGTCTTATTTGCTCAGAGAAAGTTGCAGTGCACAGGAATACAACTTGAAATGCCATTATTCAACTAAACATGCTGAGGAATGTGCCAAATATCAAGGAAATGAGAGAGCCAAGCGGGTTGCCAGTCTTAAAGCATGTCTAGTGAGGCAACAAGATTTCTTCAAGAAAGCAACCAAAGAGAATATTGCATCAGTCAAAGCTAGTTAAAAGGTTAGTGAGATGATTGCTAAGGTAGGGAAACCATTCACAGAAGGAAAGTTAGTTAAAAAATGCATGTTACAGGCTGCAAGTATTATCTGTCTGGAAAAGAAAGGTCAGTTTAGCAAAATCAGCCTTTCTGCCAACACTGTGGCAGAGCGCATTTCTGACATGTCAGGTGACATTTATCATCAACTGTGTGAGAAAGTCAAATGTTTTGATGCATACTCAGTTGCTCTTGACGAGGGCACAGATATATCAGACATTGCGCAGCTCACAATTTATGTCCGTGGTGTTGATTTCAATTTTGAATTGACAGAGGAACTGCTCACAATAATTCCAATGCATGGCCAGACCACCGCTAATGAGATATTTTGTCATCTGTGTGATGCCATTGAGAATGCAGGTTTGCCATGGAAGAGGTTTGTTAGAATAATAACCGATGGAGCGCCATCGATGACAGGGAGGAAAAATGGACTGGTGGCCCTTGTTCAAAAAAAGCTTGAAGAGGAGGGTGTGGAGAGGCCATTGCTCTTCACTGCATTATCCATCAGCAGTCCCTTTGCAGTAAATGCCTGCCGTGTGACAATGTGATGTCTGTTGTTGTGAAATGCATCAACCAAATTAGATCCAGGGGCTTAAAGCACAGGAAGTTCCATGCTTTTTTAGAGGAAATGGAGTCAGAATATGGAGATGTGCTCTATTTCACCGAGGTACATTGGCTCAGCAGGGGAAATGTCCTGAAAAGATTTTTTGAGTTGAGAGAAGAAGTGAAAGCCTTCATGGAGAAGGATGGGAATGCTATTTCTGAGTTGAGTGATCACAAATGGCTCATGGACTTAGCTTTTCTTGTTGACATCACACATAAGATGAATGTACTAAACAAGATGTTACAAGGCCCGCTATAGGCAGTTTATCAGTGCTGCCTATGACAATATGAGAGCATTCTCCACAAAACTTGTGTTATGGGAATCCCAGCTCTCTCTGAGAAACCTTTGCCATTTCCCAGCATTCTAGGAACTTGTGATGCAGGCATACCATTCAGTGGTGAGAAATATGTTGATGCTATTTTTAAGCTAGAGAAGGAATTTGATCACAGATTTGCAGACTTCAAAAAGCACAGAGCCATTTTCCAAATTTTTGTGGACCCCCTTTCCTTTGAAGTGCAAGATGCCCCTCCTGTGCTTCAAATGGAGCTCATTGACCTGCAATGGAACTCTGATCTCAAAGCCAAGTTCAGGGAGATTAGTGGAAAAGCAGACATGCATGGGCAATTTTTGAGAGAATTGCTCCCCCCCTGGCTTCCCTGAGCTTTCCCGAATGTTCAAGCGCACCATATGCCTTTTGGGAAGCACATATTTGTGTGAAAAGTTATTCTCCACATTGAACTTCAATAAGTCAAAGTACAGGTCTAGACTTAATGATGATCATCTTCAAGCCATACTGAGGGTCTCAACTGCTTCTTCTCTAAAGACAAATGTGGTTCAGATTTGTGAGAAGAAGCGCTGTCAAGTCTCTGGCAGCATGGAATAGGCAAAAAGATGCCATGTTCAGAAGAACTGTTCACGATCTTCACTCAATGTTCATAAGAAATAATTAAAACTGTTAATAATGACGTTTGAGGACTTTTTTGTGTGAGATCCCTTATGCGGCCCTGCCTCACCCTGTCTTTGCCTAATGCAGCCCCCAGGTAAATTGAGTTTGAGACCCCTGCTTTAGAGTATGTTGGAAATCCTGAAAGTTTGGTAGTCAGTGTGATAAGAATAAGGAATATTATTTGACTAAGTTTTGTTTTAAAATGTTTCTAACCAGGAAGGTACAATTAAAGAAGGGAGACATCTACAGGACACAAATATTTGGAAGGAATTATCAAAACCTTAACTTTAGAAATCATAGTTTAAGATAACTGCTAAGATAGAACCAACTGAAGAGCTGGGTGGGAGGATTTCACAGAGAGCTAGAGTTCATAATTTGCATGTGATAGATAGCCTTGGATTTGCTCCCCAGGACTAAATTGCTTCCTAAATATAAATGAAGTGATTCTCAAGCACCTAACCAGAAGAATTTTGAGAACCAATAGAATCTCCAATGGACTTCTTAAAGTCTACCTCATGGAAGATATAAAATAAACCTATATGAACCTATATAAACTGCATATATGAATGTGTATTTTCATACAAAGTGCTAATAGACCATGAATCAATTAGTGAGAGAATATGTATTAAATAGCTAATATTCAGTAATTACAGGCTTCAGTCTATCTACTATTACAAAGTGGATTTAGTAAAATCCTTATTGGTATCTTACAAAATAAATAGTATTGCTATAATTTATTAAAAAAAAAAAACAAGACAAGTGACTTGCCAGAAATCTTAAATCTAATGTTAAGACTAAAACTTACATTTCACAGCTTCAAATAGCTCCTTTTTTAAAAGTTGCAATTGGTTTACAAAATAAAAAAAGTTTAATTGATTAGCTATCATTGTTTAAATTTTATTTACTTTTAATCTTCAGATTACAATACAAGTGAACAAAAACAAGCTTGCAAGAAGCATGAACTATATGTGAGTTTCCGAGATCTTGGATGGCAGGTAAGAACAGTCAATCAACTAAGGTGCTACTCATCTATTTTAATATATATTGTTATAATCATTGTCAGCATTTTCCCAACACAGAAACCAATTGTCTTTAGTATCATTATTTGGTTTATGCATTTCTAAAATGTCTCCATTATATTTTCACCATGTAAACATAATTGGCAGGATTCATTTTCAACAACTGCATTAAATAAAAATAAAAGGATAGGGGCCAGAGCTATGGCGCAGCGGGAGGGCATTTTCCTTGCATGTGACTGACCCAGGGCAGATTGATTCAATCTCCCGGTTCTCATATGATCTCCCAAGCCAGGAGTGATTTCTGAGCGAATAGCCAGGAGTAACCCCTGAGTGTCACTGGGCGTGCCTCCCAAAAAAGGATAGTCAGGTGTTATTTAAATATTCCAGAGCTTTCTATTTAATAATTTTGTCAGAATAATTTCTTTATTCTGCATAGTTTTGAAATAGTGGTCTAGAAAATAATGCTTAACTATAAAGTCTTTGTTATGTTAGATCATAATCAAATTAAATAATTTAATTGAAGTTTTTAGACTATTATTTTTAAGTTTTTAGACTATTATAATAGATTCTTAGCATATAGACTCTTACTGAGACATACTTAAAATTTATCATTTTTGATAAACATCTGGGCTGCATTTCCTGTTAAAATTTCAAAATGAATAATTCAATAAGTTTTGAACAGCATTGCACATCTACAGAGGAAAAATTTACAACTATTGTATGTGTATTTTAGCTTCCTAAAATTTGTCATTAACAATTTTCATTCATTCTTTTAAAAATATATTGCTAATGTATTACATATAAGGAGTACCATATATGTATATATGTATATAAGGAGATTTTAAGTTAATATGTGAATGAATAGAATGGCAAGTTTCTCAAACCAAGAATGACTCATTAGGAAGTAATTATTATTATTTAAATTATGTTTATTATTCTTTCCCTTTTGGGTTCACTTAAACTTTCCAGAGTTCATCATTTCCTGTTTAAATAACAAAGCTATTTTATGATTATGACTTTATTCATGAACACATGGGTGAATTCATGTAACAAATATACTTTTTAGCAATCTTGGAGATATTACAGAAGACGATTTGTGAGATATGTATATTTTTCCAGCCCTCGAGATATTTATATTTTTATTGTAAATTTCAATTTAATAATAATAAGGGTTAGAGAAAGAGAAATCTACCTAGAATAAGTATATTTAAATATTCTTAAAATTTATTTCATTTTATTATGGTGATGTACTTTTCTCTCTGTCTCTCCCTTTTTTATTTTTATTTATTTATTTTTTTGCATTTTAGGACTGGATTATAGCACCAGAAGGATATGCTGCATTTTATTGTGATGGAGAATGTTCTTTTCCACTCAATGCCCATATGAATGCCACCAATCATGCCATAGTTCAGACTTTGGTATGCCTTGCTTTTGTAGAATTAAAACTGGTTTATAATGCTAATATTACATAAATTATGTAAAAGGAAGACACTTGTTTATAATTATCAGTGCATTGTCTTCCCCGTTCCTCTATCATAACCCAGAGCCAAAATGGCAATTGCAGGTATAATTTATAGATTCAAATTAGTCTAAAAAATAATTTTAATTTTAGAATTGTTCCAATTTTAAGGTCAGCATATTGGAGCAATCATATGAAGTGGTCATTCTATCTTTATTTCTTCATTGCCCCAGGAGACTCACCACACAGCTTCCAGGGGACTGTTTGTGACTTAGCAATTTATCAGTCAGCTTTGTGAAAACTAATAGTAATTGTATTAAATTTCATCAGAGAACTGTTACTCTAATTGTTTAAGAATGTCCCATAATATTTGTTAAGGAAGTTTTCTAATGCATAATGTAAGTAAAATATTTACCTTTACTTTTTGGTACCATATTTTAGACATAAGAATTAACAACACACATTATTTGCTGGAAGGAAAGAAACTAGTAGAAGAAAACTATTTTGTGGGTATGATGTGACTAGTTTATGACTCAAAGGAAAGGTAACTATTTAAATTTCTGAGAAATGACTGTTCAGAACATTATTTTTCTACTATTTCTTCTATTAATTAAAAATAAAAAAGCTGATGGAAAGAGTTGTTACCTTTCAATAGAGTGGCATGTATATGTTAACAGATTAAATCCTTGGGTGACTTGGTAATTTACTTCCATCTTTATGTAGTTACTCCAAAAATTAGCTGAGCACAGAGTCACCTCTGTGGTGACTAGACCATGGCCTAATTGAAAGCTTTCAGGAGAAATTTGGAGTAAAGAGAAAAAGGTAAAACCAATATGTATTTTGCACACATCTCTGCATTTAGATAGTTGTGTGTAGAAAATATTAGAGTCACCACATGCCAATAAATTCAATTCTGTGTCTCCATACAATGTAAAGCAAAAAGGGATCTTAAATGTGACAGCATTTAGGGGATCCACTTCTGTTTTTCATTAATACTAGCCCTTTAGATAGGAACGTTTTCTCAGGAAAATGAGATGAGTTTTCAATGAAATGAGAGGAACAGTACTTACAATACCCTTCCATTCCAGAAACTACCAAAGCATGGGATGATTGGATGAAGGTAGAATAAAATTTGCTTTCAGGTCACCTCAGCCCCTCAGGTCCTGGACAAATATATAATTTGAACAGTAGTCATTAGTCATGTTACTCTTTGTATTAATTTGTGAACAACGAGCTTGTCGGCTTCTATGCCATCTAGGAAGTAGTTGGTCAAGTTATTCTTCCTGGAATTTAAAAGTCTGATATTCCTTCATGTTTGTTTTTTGTGAAGATAAACACTTCTTTCATGAGGACTCAGTAATTGGAATGTTTTGCCAGAATAATTGTGTAGTAGGCACAATTCCACAGGTCAATATAATGTCTAGAAAGAATGGCTTTCTGTCCTTGGCTATGAAAATTCACATTGACCTGAAAATCTTTCAACCAAGAGAGCGTTAGTATTTCTGACCTCAAAGGGATATATCTGAGATCACTGTTGCTCTATATGCTCATAGAGTGTCAGTTACTATTACCTTATGGAGAAATGCCACTAATGCCACTAAAATCTTGTCTCTCTTTCTATTGTACTTTTATTGATTTGGAAAGCAGATTTTTACTCCTTTGTACATCTGTCTAATACAGCTAATGTTCCCTATGGCTAAACAATGCTTAGTGAAAAAACTTCAAAAATCTGTCTTTAATATTTTTTCTTATTTTTATCTCATTTTAACTGTTTTTACTTTTCAGCTCTGAGGACTATAGTTTAGAAAGCTCTGTCAAAAAAAAAACCCATAAAAATATTTACATAGATTTGGAACAAGATTTCACTTTTGCTTTATGATCCTGGGGTGTAGGGCATAAGTCATTGCCAAACTTGAAGTGTCTATGGGAAGCCTGGATCTTTTTTCTGGTATTGTGCCCTTCTATGTTTGTTCTGTGAAGTATGTGAAACAAGATAGGAATGTTTGTTGTTAAAGAAAAACATGCTTGTGACAAATAGATTTGAGAAATTATTTAAGAACCATCCGCTTTTTTTCAATGACTGCTTCCTGAGGTTGCCAAGGCCATTAAATCTGGGTTATCAATCATGTACCTGGGGGGTTATGGAAGGCGAAGTGAGGTCTTAGAATATTTCAAGTTCATGTCAGCTCACCTCATTTTTCCTGCTGTTTCTGTCTACTTGTAGGCCTCCTATATAGTTTCAGCCAGGAATTTGTGCAGCCAAAACTCTAAAGAAGCTATATTTGCTTTTTGCAGATCCCTTCAGAGTTATTGGTGGGACTTCCCATCAACTCTGTCTGGGGAAAGGCTGGGAGAGGTGTCTGTGAAAGGGGAACCACTTTTTAGCCTTTCCTCAATTATTGCAAATGAGGCAGACTGCCAATCTGATCAAAAATAAGTCTAAGCCCTTTGCTAAAATTTTTTTACTAAAAATTTCCATGTAATGTTACCATTTTTTAGGCCTGAGCAGGAAGAGAGTAATAGTTATGCAATTTATAAAATATCTATACTTGCTTCTGAATTAGCTTACTTAGCCTGCTCTTTGCAACTTTTTAAAAAGGGGTTAAATTGAGTTAAACTTCTGCCAATATTTTAAAAATTCTGTGGGGAAGAGTTGAAATCATTGCTTAAAGCAAGCCTTAGATTGTACCTGGAGTTTAATTTGCTGTGATTTTTATACTCCCTTTACCATAGAAAATTAAAAGTTGCTATAACACTAATGATTTATTGTTAATTATCCTTTAAGATCATTTAAATTCAACTCTTTCTACGGTTCATGTGGGCTACTTCATTGATTTGTATTCTGTACTACTCATGAAATGATTTGAAATAATCATTTGAACTAAAGTCATCCAGCAATAGTTGCCATGTTCTTTTACCCCAGGGAAATTTTTACACTAACTGTTCCATAAAGAGATTTTTTTTCTTACTTGTTAGAATATGTTTTCAGATTCCAGAACTTAATTAGAATGAGTAGGTTGATTCTTAATGGTAATGTCTAAGAATATGTCCTTCCATACCAGTCCCTAATGCCCATTCCTGCTGTTCTACATAAGTAGACACTATAGTAGCTTAAGGTTATGGCTGAATGTGTGATAAAAAAGCATATTATTTTAAAGCTGCAGACAAAATGTCTACCTATTTCTTTAAAAACAAAACAAAACATTTTTTTTCATTCTCAGGTTCATCTGATGTTTCCTGACCATGTACCAAAACCTTGTTGTGCTCCGACCAAATTAAATGCCATCTCTGTGCTGTACTTTGATGACAGTTCCAATGTTATATTGAAAAAATACAGAAATATGGTAGTGCGCTCATGTGGCTGTCACTAATATTAAATAAATAATGGTAATAAGAAAAGTTTTGATTAAGGTTCTGATTACAATAAAAGCACTGCTTTCAGACAAAAGGGGAATTGTAAAATTAGTCTCGCTAATTTCATCTCTCTATGTACAATATCATGTATATAGTTACTTCTATTTATTTAAAGATATATATTCTTTTTGCAGATACTTAATAAAATATATTTTATAGGTCACTACATTGTATGTTTGGCTACCAAGTGTATTCAAATACCATTTCAAATATTTATTTCTAATAGAGTGTTAATTTTCTAAAATTTGAACTCTTTGACTTATATTTTGGGGAAAGAAATTAAAATGCATATGGTTAGGTTCTGCCAATTAAAACAATGGCATAAATTATTTTTACAAATAAATATTTTTAAGAGCAACCTAAAGAAAAATGCAACACAAGATTTTTTTTGTAAGATTCTTCTTTATTAAAGTAAAATTTTGAAATGGATTTGAATCAATGAGCAGTAGGCAGAACATAGAAGCTGAAAGAATGCACATAGCTTTTTTGATTGTTTGCTTTACCAGAATTGGTATAACTATAGGAGCATGTTTCTTTCTGGCTTCTAGGTTGTTTATTTTTCAAAAAGATTAAAGCTTCAAGAATTCTGTAGAGACCATCTTGAGCCTGTGTCCATAACTTTCCCAGTTAATACAGAAAATAACAGTACAACCTTCTTACCTCAAATAAATCATGCCTGCCCACAATCTAGACTACTACTGCTACATGTCTCCACAACATTTAAAAATAGTCCAAGATAAAGAAACATTTATTTACATGTGTCTTCACATTCTTCTCTCTTCAAAGACAATTGTCACTATATATAAAATACACCAGAGCAAAAATGCCTTTAGAGCCATTTTCTTTAGCTTTACTTTATAACTGAGTTTGCTGATTAATGTGATGCAAAAGATATTATTTACGGTTAAAAAACTGAAACTAAACTGGGGGAAATAAAAAAAATCACAGAATGGTTTTGACAGAATTGCCATTTCAAAAGCACAGCTTAAATCCATTTTTCATATCTTTGAGAATGAGCTCAACAAAAACCTTATTTTGTAAGGGGATTTTGTAAACCTTCCAAGCACAAATGATTCCAAGTGGGAAGGTATGTGTATGTATATGTGCATGTATGTTCTTTCCTCTGAAATTAATTTATTTTCTTTCTCTGTTTTCTAATTCTTAGCTCCTTTTTTCACACACACAGACTTTTTGAAGAATGACATTTAGATTGCTAATTTGCTATATATGTGATTCCATGCTTTGGCTTATTTACAATTATCTAAAATATTCATAAAACATCTACTACTCATCCATTGGGAATTTTGAAATAAAATTTATGCCAGAAGTTACTACAGAACTGCTTTAGGGTTGTTTCTAATTTAGTTCTATTTCAATATTTTAAAATATGGTTTACCTTAAAGAAAATTGATAATTATAATGGGAGTATGTTAAGTAATATATTTTTAATTAAAGGTGTACCATTGTAAGAACTGAAAAGGAATACTATTATATTCTCTAAATGTGCTGTTTAAATATATTTCTATATTTTAAAATATATTAAACTTAAAATGCTAGTTTCTATGTGTTCCTTCATGTGGTTCTTTTTCTAAGAGACATGCAAAATGTATGAAATGTGTGTCATAAAGTGAGACTATCAGCTATAAGATATTTTTAGATTAAATGATGTTTTAATTTTGTTTTTAAGTGGCAAACTGGTTGTATTGTTAATAAATAATCCACTACTATGTTAACATAAGATCATCTCCTGGATGAAATATTTTATTGTATTCAAGCAATAAAGATATATTAAAATAGCAATATATGATTAAGATAAAAATATATCACTTGCTCTCTTTCATTTTAGAAATAATTTACATCAGTATTTATTTTGAAAATCACTTATATAGGTATATGCTATTGTATATGTTTACATTTGTATGTGCAAATAATCTTATCATCTGTATTAACAACTAACTTTAGCAAACATTACTTTAGAAACATTGAAGTTGTTACTAGAAATAAAAATTACCCAACCAGGTTTAACAAGATTTAAACTACTTAGGTGATTTAGCTAGTTATAAAGGTTTGTATTTACTGTGTAGTATTAACATTTTATGCTTTAGATATGTTTTGCTTTGGAAAGTGGCCCCAGTTCTTTATCAAAATAATAAATATAGAGAAAAATATTAAAATTATTTTAAGCTAAGGCAAAACAGATCGCATTAGTTTAATACAAGAAAATGCAAGAATTCAAAGTTATCTCTTTTCAATGAAAGAGCTATATTTTTTAACAGTCCTTTGTCACCAGCAGCAAGTCTAAATTAAAGTCCTGTCTAATATAAGGTCTGGCAAATTTTACCTCTCAAGACATTGACATATGCTTATGCTACAATTTGTTTGAAGGCAGAAGAAATCCCCATTTTCAATCACATGTAATTGCCTCATAACCATTCTGTTAAGTGCTCAATCAATCATCCAATTTCCATCTCAGATAACCTCCTTTTCTGTTCTGTCTTTTGCATTGGGGTGTGTGAGGGTGTGGAGAAAAGAAGGTGTGGGATTATTTTAATGTTAGATGTGTAATGAGGATATCTTAGCTGAGAAAGTATCACATTGCTAATATCAATCTATATATCTCTATTGTATCATGACTTGTTATGGTTGGTTCTATTAATATTAGAAGGAAAAGTAATAATCATTGGCAATCAAGTTAGCAATTCAAAGAGAATAAAAATTCTGCAAAAATTACTTCAAAGTGAATTGTACTACTTGTTAAAGTTTGTTTGAAAGTATTAGAATGTATTAGTATTAGTATTAGAATTAAAAAACAAGTGAATGTGGAATACACATATAAATCTTAAAATTACAAAGAAATTTGGGTGCCAGAGAGATAGCATGGAGGTAAGGCATTTTGCCTTTCATGCACAAGGTTGGTGGTTCGAATCTTGGCATCCCATATGGTCCCCTGTGCCTGTCAGGGGCGATTTCTGAGCATACAGCCAGGAATAACACTTGAACATTTCTGGGTGTGACCCAAAAACCAAAACAAAAAAAAATTTACAAAGACATTCTAGAAATTTTAAAACATGGAATTTTCATTAAATATTTGTTTTATATTCACAGGAGCAGCTGTGAAGTCAATTCTAAAAAACAAATTTATATCATGGCCTGAAAAGGAAAGATACAATAGAATCTCAAATTGTTATAATAAACACTCAATGATGGGCTGAACATAGTATTTACTATGCATTTTGACTTTCTATAATGCATAACAAAAAATGTATCATGAATACATTTATATGCTGTGCTAATTCATGGCCTCAAGTTTTGCTGTTATTTATTTTTATTAAATTTTGGGTATTAATAAAGTTTGGATTTTTATCAAAAAACTGTTATAGTGCTCAGGTTCTTGGCCTCAGGAATTTAAGATTGAAAGTAGAGGACAAGAACTAATTGGCTGAATTCAATAGGAATCGAAGAGAGCTAAAAAGGTGGGGAAATGGGTTATGGAATTTTCAATTCTAAAGTGCAATTTTATATCAAGGCCTGAAAAGGAAAGACACAATAAAATCTCAAATTGTTACAGTGCTCAGGTTCTTGGCCTCAGGAATTTAAGATAGAAAGCAGAGGACAAGAACTAATTGGTTGAATCAGTAGGAATTGAGGAAAGGAGCTAAAAAGGTGGGGAAATGAGGCCTGGGATTTCCTTAAATTGTTATCTGGTAAAATATTCTTTTATATTCTCTTAACTAGAGAGCACTTTGCATTGAGTTTAAAGCATGCACAGTGGTAAACAAAGGGACTGAGGAAGAGCAAGTTGCTTGAGAAGATTGTTTTCTGTGACCCTGGGTGCATTTAATTTGTCCATTTGCTTGGGGGAATTTTTTTTTTCCTAAGAACATTTTTTTTCTAATCTTAACCTATCCATTTATTTTCTGTCCATACATGGTTCACTGAATTAAAATTCATCAGCTTATGTGGATGAGTATCAGAGAAGAAGCACTGCAAAAGCGATCTCACTACAACTTTTATAGACAGGGCCTAAAACAATGAATTAATGAGATTTTAAAACTTATTTTCCTACTCCAGTTCATAGTGACTACTACCATATGAAGAAACATAAATATACCTAAAGATAAATATACATAAATATAGATTATGCCATTTTGCCCTAATGAAAATAGGGGATATAACTCTTTTGAACAGAAGGCCCAAATTGGAAAATTTTGTATTTCAAGCCATAAGGACAATGGCTCAAGTTATAGCATTATTTCCCTAATTCTGTTAAACAGAGGTATATCCAAACATAGGACTTTTGATAGTAAAATTATATGAATGCATTACTTACCCAAGGGAAAACTGAGCTAATCATAATAAGTAAAAATGTTATTATGCTTTAATCCAAAATTAGTTATTTCAAAGAAAATAAAAGATTTAACAATAGCAATAATCACTTCAAATCTCTAAGCTTTATGTATGCCAATATTTTATCTTATAATATAAAATGTCAATTTTAATATAACTACAAAGGAAACTTAAACATATAGCATCTAGTACTAAAACAAACATTTCTCATTAAATAACACATTTAACAAAAAATAACTCTAATACAACAAATGTGTTTGTTAATAAGCATAACTTAATGAACTCTGAAGAGTATTACAGGATATATATTGCTTTCAAACAAACATAAAATATATTGTTCATTTCACCCACTTTCACTTTCAGAAACTTTATGTTAAGTCAGGTTACATTTATAATAAGGATATAAAAGTATATTAGAACATCTTTCTTCCTTAAGATGCACAACTATATAGTGAACAATATGTCCTTCAGAAAGATTACACCTTTAAATTATTGTGTCACTTTTGTAAAATAGGACATGTTATTGCTGCTTACTCATTTGTTTGCCTTTCTCATAAGAGTTTTCAAAATGAGACTGAAGATTTCTTCCTGAAATTAATAAATCAAAGTGATTTTATCTTAACTTAAAATGATATTGTCTTGAGTTAATTGGCACTAGTGATTCTCAAACAACTTGTCTTAAGGATGAAAGACCACAGTATTATGTTCAACAACATCCTTAAACTTTTCTAAGATGATTCTACTTAGGAAATTAATTAAAACAAGTATAGTGAACAAGCCTTATTCTGGAGATGTAATGATGAAAAGGAGGAATATTTGAAAAAACTTAGGATTAAATATAGCTTCCTAATGACTCATCTCATACTATTCAGGGCTATTATTAAATGTAAAAGACTCTAAGCTACTTGCTGGACCTATAGTATGCTAATGTAGCTTCTGGGCCTTGATAGTATTTTTTCATTTAGTCGAATGTCTTCTCCAAAAGTTGCCTGCTTATATGCTAAGTACATGCTTATACTGATTCCCAAAGTCCCTTCTCATTTGCTGCTTTCTTTACAAAGTCTGAATGTACCAAACCAGATGGGCTTGATAGCTTCCAATAAATTCTAGAAACACTCTTATTTTTGTTGTGCATCACATTATATCATCTATGACAGTTATTTGGGAGAAAAAAATCCCTTGTACTTTTTACAAACTGGAAGATGAATATATTTTTATTCGCTTATTGTAATTTATTCGAAATTATTATAAAAGAGCCAGCGAGTATGGCTTTTGCCTTGTACACAGCCGACCCAAGTTTGATCCTCAGCATCTCACATGGATCCCAAGCATTCCAGGAGTGATTTCTTAGCTCAGAGCCAAAAGTAACCCTTGAGAGCTACCAAATATGACCTCAAAACAAAACAAACAAACAAAATAAGTAAATGATCATAAAGATAATTTTTGAGTTGATATCCCATGACTTATTTGGAAATAGCAGCTAGCTTGTTGTATTATTTCTGTATATGTATGTCTGTGTGCAGGCAATTTTCCACATGCATTGGGGGAGGCATTAAATACATTTGTGCCAAGGCTTACTTCTGGATTTGTGCTCAGGGATCACTCCTGGCAGGACTTGAAAAAAGTCATGTGGGTTCCCTGGGATTAAACCCAGGTCACCCATATGCAAGGTGAGTACTCTACCCATTGTATTCCTGCTCACCTTATTATTTTAATGGAAAAATAGAAAACACAGAGAGGAGTAGTAAAGATTGAAATCGTGAGGGACTAAATTTCTTCCCCTCAAGTGGGAGTTGCAAGGGCTCCTTTTAATTTTTGACGATTTTAAAGAAACAAGAAATGCAATCTGGTCCCCCAATATGAGTTGCTACTTCTAATATTTGGTAAGTTGTGGCTATAAAGTCTCCATATAGGCTGGATATGTTGCATTCTAGTCATATAGTGGTGATAGAAAGTTGAAGCAAAGAAAAGAAAAGTTTATGTAAATAGTTGTAAAAAGGCATCACAGTTTCAAAAACTGGCATTTCTGAGACCTACCAAAGTAGACATTGTGATTCTTTCAGCAAAAAATGAGGTAAGAGATTGGTAAAAGGAATTCAGATAATTTAAGGTCTCAGTGGTCACCATAAGTCATAAGGATTTAGAATTTACTGGGGAAACATCACTGTTTTTAAGTAGGAGAAGTTATATCTTGAAATTAAGAAGAAATGTTGCCTGTTGTAAGGATAATCTTGGAGGATGCAGTAAAAGCATAAGCAGAGAAATTAGGAGTATAGAAACATTTGGTCCTAAAGTATATTTAATTGGATTAGTGTGACTAGTGAATATAAAAATGATGAATATAACTGAAATCTGAAGTTTTTCAAAGGCTGGTAATAGAATTTGTTAAAGGTATATGAGAAAAGATATGTAGATTTGTGTCTCATGAGTGTGGCCCAAGTAAATTGAAAGAGAATTTTTTCATTTTCAATATAATATGGGATGGATGGCTCCAAAGATTTGAGTTGATTTTTCAACATTTTAACTTCTAATTAAGGTAGTCCACAGAAGTATTGTTTTATATATAAATATGTATAATACATCAAATAATATAAATATATTTATATATAAGATATATAATTATATACAAATAAATATATTATATATATCATGTCATAAATATTTATATTAATAATTTGTTATATAATTGATATTAATATATAATATATTGTAAAATGTTATAATATATTATAATATGATAAATATATATTTTATATTATGCTATTATGATTATATTATTATCCAATATAATTGTATAACCATATATAACATATGATATAATATAAACATTATATAATATAAATTATAATTCTATAATGTATTATATATTTATATTATATAACATGCATTTATACTAATTATATATTATGTGATTAATATATATTTATATATATAAAAAATTTGGCCAGAGATATAAATCTGTTAGTCATCAACATATAATGCTATTTAAAACTAAGTAATAAGATTCCTTCTGTAGATAAAAGATACTAGCAGTAAAAGATTTCTTTAGTTTTTTTATTAGATTAGTCATACCAAAACCTGTATATTGAAATATATATGGAAATAGGTATTGATTCAATGACCATTAACTTAGTCCTTCTAATCAAGTCTTAAGGCTATTTCTTTGTACTGACATAGTTTAGTTGGAGTTAAACTTCCATTAAATCCCTCTAAAAGCTTAACTCGAGTTAAATCTCTGAAAGTTTCTCTGAAATTAAAATTTCAGTACTAGTTTACATGGCATCTTAATACAATTTAATAATAAAATAACGTGTTCTTTCCATTTAAAAGAGTCCATCTTGTCTTCAGAAAATGAATATGACGGTGGTGAAAATATAGAAAAGGCATTATATCCAATAATATTTGTATAAAATGTCATTGACATAAAATTACATGCTTATGAGTTCTTAATTAAACAAAACTAAGTGGGCCAAAGAGCTCTGCATGTGGAAGGACCAGGCTTGAACTCCAGCACTAGGTGGTCCCCTGAACAATTCAGATGTGATTTTCCAGCACAGCTTGAAAGTAATTCTGAGTCTAGGGTGTGACACAAATATCAATCAATCAATCAAATTAAAAAAAGAAAAATACATTAATGATATAAAAGATTTAAAAGAGAAAGCATCTCATAAGGCCATCATTCAGATTTAAATTTTCTATAAGCAATCTTAGCCACAATTTCTAACAATTCTCTGAGGGAGTGCTGTATTTCAGATCTTTTTTTGGAGAAGACACACCTGGTGATGCTCACGGGTTACTCCTATCTATGAGCTCAGAAATTCCTCCTGTCTTGGGGGACTATATGGGACACCGGAGATCGAACCCAGGTCCGTCCTGGGTCAGCTGCATACAGGGCCAATGACCTACCACTGTGCTATAGCTCCAGACCCAAGTCTTTCAGATCTTTTGATGAGGTGAGTAGATTTAGAAGCATGTGCCCAAATCGATCTCATGTTTCAAAGAAATATGTGTCTGCATTTCCTTTCATGAATTTTCTTATAAGAAGATATCAATAAATTCAGGAAGACAAATGAGTTTTAGAATAAATGTACCACATTTGATTAATATAATATCTGTGAAAAAATAAAATATAATTAGAAATATTTTTGTCACACACAATTTTTGGAACAAATTATTCCTCTATTATCTAAAAAGTAGCTATTATTGATTAGATTGAATTGCCACAAATTTTCTTATTTCACATTATATTCTCTAAAATTAAGGAAAAAATTAATGAAAATAAAACATGAGAACATATATAGAAATAATCTAATAAAATGAGTCAATATATGAACAATAATTTTCCCACCAAAGGAAAGAGTGAAGTAAAATGTGAAAATAATTTCACACAGAACTCAAAAGGATGACATTTTCTACCCAATTAATCAAATTTGATTAATATTTAGGATAGAAAGATTACAATCCTATTCATCATTCCCCTTTTGATTCTTAGATCTTTCCTGTTTTAAATAATTTGGGGACTATGTCTTGTTTGTTTATCTGGAAAACTCGTTCCTCAAGGTTTGACATGCCTTCTTGTATTCTTCAGGCCAGACACTCACTTTGTAAGTTGGTGCTTTACCGAACAACCAAATGCCATCTAAATATTCTTAGCTTTTATCTTTTTCATAATATTATATGGGAAGTGACTGTAGAATGGTGCCATACTTGATCAAGAAATATATTTCAATTTAAATAAATTAATCATTAAATTTGTCAAATTGGCTACAGTTTAAAATGAATTGATTTGACAATAAAAATTAGAGAAATTGTTCAGTGAAAAAGATAATTATATATAAACAGGTCATATAAAATCATTTAACTATGGGCTCTTGTGAAATAAAAGACAAGTTCTATGCAATATTACATTAGCTACCTTGTCCTTTAAACAGAGTACAAAAATAATATTTTGCCTGCATTTCTATGTCAAATGACATTAACAATAACAATAAAAATCTTGCAGAAAGCAGCACCAATAATATACTATGATACATAATTAAAATGATTTATACTTAATAAAAGCAATGAAAAGACTTCAACAAAACATTTGTCTGCATCTGCCTCAGATGTACATTTTCTTTCTTCGTTATTTTTATTTTATTTATATATTTATTTATTTGTTTGTTTTTTGTGCCACCCTGGCAACGCTCAGGGAGTAATCCTGGTTCTGTGCTCAGAAGTCGCTCCTGGTAGGCTCTGAGGACCATGCAGGATGCTGGGAATTAAACTCAGGTCTGTCCTGGGACTGCCACTTGCAAGGCAAATGCCCTACCACTGTGTTATCTCTCTGATCCTCTTGCTTCTATTTTAGAATGCTGTTGCCTACATCTCCCTTTTCTTATACAATAACATTTTGCCTATATCCTGTCTGTTATGTTACTTTCTTACTTTAGGGTGCATTTTCTTTCTGAGAAAATGGCCTGAGATATGAACTTTGCTATTGTTTCCATGTAAAATCTCATGGACACCTCACCATATATCTCGCTCTCTCTGCATTGCTTTCCAAATAAATATATTTTTCTTCAAAAATAAAGAAACAGGGCTGGGGAGATAACATGGAGATACAGCACTTGCCTTGCATGCAGAAGGATGGTGGTTTGAACCCCAGCATCACATATGGTCCCCCGAGCCTGACAGGAGCAATTTCTGAGCTTAGAGCCAGAAGAAACCCCTGAGCACTGCCTGGTGTCACCCCGAAAACCAATAAATACATTAAGAAAAATAAAGGAACAGAACGTATGCTTTAACAGTATATGTATTAGAGAAAAAAGATGAGAAAGTCAGAGCCTTAGTCTGTGAAGTTAAGCAGGAGGAATCTGCGCCTGCTGTGTGATTACCAATTGGGAGAAACTATGAGTGTCACCTGTGCATGTTTCTCTACTGTACTGTGTCCTGAACCTCTCCTGAGTGGGCCAAAAAGAGCTCAGCAAACTCGCTCTTTTAGAGTTGCCCAGGCGGAAAAGCCATGAAAGACTGAGTCTGTGAGTGAAAACTGGCTATGAGTGGTAATTTGCAGAAAGGCAGATCCTTTGTCTGTGAAGTCAGGCAAGAGGAATCTGCCCCTGATGTGTGATTGCCTGTGCGTGTTTCTCTACTGTTCTGTGTCCTGAACCTCTCCTGAGTGAGCCGAGAAGGGCTCAGCAAAATTACTCTCTGAGAGGCTGCAGAAGAGCATGGCCACTCCAATTCACTTCCTGACCACACACTCTTTCTAACAAATGAACCCCACCAAAACACCAAAACAGGAAAAAATCACACTACAAGTATGACAATGGGGAAATCTTGAAAGCAAACACCAAGCACAAAGAATGAAGATGATAGCTCAGATGACACAAATAATACCAACCATCTGAATATCCTCTCAGATAAGGAGTTTAGAATAGAAATATGAAGGATCCTCATGACAATCAAAGAAAACAGCTGTAGCTGAACACAAAGACAGAAATCAGAAAACTCCAAACTAAAATAACAGATCTGAAAAACAAGGTAGCTCAACTGAAAAACTTAATGGAAAACCTCACCAGCAGGGTAACAATAGCTGAGGACAGAATCAGTGAACTGGAAGATCAAATGCAGAACAACTCCATAGAACTTAACAGATTGGAAAAGAACCTTAAGGCAAATGATCAGACAATGGAAAAAGTACTCAATGAATATGAACAGATGAAAATAGAAGTCTTTGATAAACTCAACAAAAACAACATAAGAATCATTGGAGTCCCAGAGGCCAAGGAAGGGGATTCTTAGGAAGAATCAACAGTCAAAGACATCACAGAGAAACTCCCAGAGCTAAAGACTGCATGCAATCAAATCCTTCATGCTCGAAGAGTACCAGCTAAAAGAGACCCAAAGAAAAATACCCCAAGAAACATTCTATTCACAATGATGAATCCTACATACAGAAATAGAAAACTGAAAGCAGCAAGATCAAAAAGGGAAATTACATTTAAAGGAGTATCCATAAGATTTATAGCAGACATGTCACAAGAAACTCTCAAGGCCAGAAGACATTGGTGGGATATTGTGACAAGACTGAAGGAAATGGATGCCTCACCTAGAATACTGCACCCAGCCTGACATATTCAGGTTTGAAGGAAGGATACAGAGCTTCTCGGATAAGCAACAGCTCAGAAACTTCACAGATGCAAAACCAGCCTTAAAGGAAAAACTTAAAGGTCCACTTTAAGACAAGACAGATCAACAGACATGTCGAACTTATACACAAAGTTGACATTAAATCCCATGACAATCATCTCCCTCAACTTCAATGAACTAATTGCACCAGTTAAGAGACACACAGTGGCTAAATGGATCAAAAGATGAATCCAACCTTCTGCAGCCTACAAAAAACACACCTGAAAAGTCAGAACAAACATAGACTCAAAATCAAAGGCTGGAAGAAAACCTTCAAGCAAACAACATCCTTAAAAAAGCTGGGATGGCCATATTAATATCAGACGCCACAAACTTTAGACTCAGAAAAGTTGTTGGGGAGAAAGATGGACACTTCGTACTAATGAAGGGATATATGCAACAGGAAGAAATCACGCTACTAAACATATACGCACCCAATGAGAAACCAGCAAATTATCTAATAAATTTTTTGACAAATTTGAAAGAGGGCATCAATAATAAAACAAAAATTATGAGAGACCTCAGCATGGGCTGTCACCACTTGATAGGTCAATCAGACTAAAAAAAAATATATTAGCCCTGAAAAGAGAAATGGAAGAAAGAGGCCTAGTAGATATATATAGGACACTCCATCCCCAGAAACCTAGATACACATTCTTCTCCAATGTACATGGGTCATTCTCCAGGATAGATCACATGCTGGCACATAAAACATACCTCCATAAAATCAAGAGGATAGAAATTTTGCAGACTACCTTCGCTAACCACAATGCTCTGAAATTAAATGTGAACTTCAAAGGAATACAGAGGAAGAACATTAAAAACTGGAAATTAAACAGCCTGCTACTGAACAACCAGTGGGTCTCTCTCCACTCCTATGAACATAGTACTGGAAGTACTTGCTATAGTGATTAGGCAAGATAAATATATTAATGGATTTCAGATAGGAAAGGAAGAATTCAAACTCTTACTGTTTGCAGATGACATGATACTTTCTTACAAAACCCTAAAAACTCTACCAAAAAGCTTCTAGAAACAATAGATTTATATAGCAATGTGGCAGGCTACAAATTTAACACACAGAATTCAAAGGCCTTTTTTATAAACCAATTATGACAGGTAGAAATGGACATTAAGAAAACCCCAGGGGCCAGAGAGATAGCACAGGGGTAGGGCATTTGCCTTGGATGGAGAAGGATGGTGGTTCAAATCCCGGCATCCCCTATGGTCCCCTGAGCCTGCTGAGGATGATTTCTGACCGTGGAGCCAGGAGTAACCCTTGAGTGCTGCCGGGTGTGACCCAAAAACAAACAAAAAAAAAAAATAAAAAGAAAGAAAGAAAAGAAAACAACCCCATTTACATTAGTGCCACACACACTCAAATATCTTGGAGTAAACTTAACTAAATATGTGAAGGACCTATAAAAAGAAAAATATAAAGCACTGCTTCAATAAATAAGAGAGGACACTAGGACATGGAAACACATACCGAGCTCATGGATTGGCAGTATTAACATTATTAAAAGGGCAATACTCCCCAAAGCATTGTACAGATTTAATGCGATTCCTCTAAACATACCCATGACATTCTTCAAAGAATTGGATCAAACACTTCTGAAATTCATTTAAAGCAATAAATACCCTTGAATACCTAAAGCGTTCCTTGGGAAAAGAATATGGGAGGCATTACTTTCTCCAACTTTAAACTGTATTACAAAGCAGTAGTTATCTAAACAGCATGGTATTGGAATAAAGACAGACCTTCAGATCAGTGAAATAGGCTTGAGTACTCAGAGAATGTTCCCCAGACATACAGTCACCTAATTTTTATAAAGGAGCAAGAAATCCTAGATGAAGCAAAAAACCCTCTTCAACGGTGGTGTTGGCACAATTGGTTAGCCACTTGCAAAAAAAGAGAACTCAGACCCCCCCCCCCCGCTAACACCATGTACAAAGGTAAAATCCAAATGCATGAAAGACCTTGATATCAGACCTGAAACCATAAGGTATATAGAACAACACGTAGGTAAAAACACTCCATGATATTGAGATTAAAGGCATTTTTAAGGAGGAAACAGCACTCTCCAAACATGTGGAGGCAGAGATAAACAGATAGGAGTATATTAAACTCAGAAGCTTCTGTACCTCAAAGGAAATAGTGCCCAGGATACAAGAGTCACCCACTCAGTGGGAGAAACTAGTCACCCAATACCCATCAGATAAGTGGCTAATATCCAAACTATACAAGGCACTGACAGAACTTTACAAGAAAAAACATCTAGTCTCATCAAAAAATGGGGAGAAGAAATGAACAGACACTTTGTTAAAGAAGAAATACAAATAGCTGAAAGGTACATGAAAAAATGCTCCTCATCATTAATCTTCAGGAAGATGCGAATCAAAACAACTATGAGGTACCATCTCATGCCAAAGAGATTGGCGCACATCACAAAAATGAGGACAAGCAATGCATGTGGGGACGTGGAGAGAAAGGAACTTTTATTTACCGATTGGAATGCCATCTAGTCCAACCTTTATAAAAAGCGGTATCAAGATCCCTCAAAACCTGGATATTGAGCTCCCATATGATCCAGTTATACCACTCCTAGGGATATTCCCTAGGAACACAAAAATACAAATCAAAATTCCCTTCCTCACACCTATATTCATTGTTGTGCTCTTTATCATAGTCAGATCTGGAAACAACCAAGATGCCCTTCAACAGATGAATGGCTAAAGAAACTGTGATACATATACATAATGGAATATTATGCAGTCATCAGGAGACATGAAGTAATGAAATTTTACTATACGTGATGTATATGGAATCTATTATGCTGAGTGAAATAAGTCAGAGGGAGAGAGTGAGAGATTCAGAATAGTCTCACTCATTTATGGGTTTTAAGAAAAATAAAAGACATTTTTGCAATAATCCTCAGCGACAAAGAGAGGAGGGCTGGAAGTTCCAGCTCATGACATGAAGCTCACCACAAAAAGTACAGGTGGGGGTGGGGTAGGGAGGAGGGAGATTTCGGACATTGATGGTGGGAATATTGCTCTGGTGAAGGAGTGTGTTCTTTACATGACTAAAACACAACTACAATCATATTTGTAATCAAGGTGTTTAAATAAAGATATTAATAAAAAAGAAAAAGATATATGCCAAGGTGGGTAATAAAGGACAAAATAGATTGACAACTGAAATTTGTATTTATTTTTAAAGGCAGTTCAGATAGTTGAATTTAAATAATGTACTTTTTTTAAAAAAAAAATGTGGGTTGTTTTTCTTTTTTATTTAAACACCAGGATTGCAGTTGTTCATGATTTAGTTTCAGTCTTACAATATACACCACCTTTCACATATTTCCTGCCACCAATGTCCCCAGTTTCCCTCTCACACTCCCTCTGCCTGTTCTGAGTTAGATATTTTACTGGTCTCTCATTCTCTCTCTTTCCTTTCTTTATCCTTTTAATCACTTTGGTTGGCACTATTGCTAATGAAAGGGTACCATGCATGTCACTTTATTACTGTTCAGCACCCAGTTACCCAGTGTAATCATTTGCAACTATTATTGTCATGGTGGTCCCTTCTCTACCTTAACTGCACTGCTCCACTATTTGAGGCAAGCTTCCTACCATGGACTGGACCTCCTGCTCTTACCTCTATTGTCTCTAAATAGTACTACCACACTATCTTTTTTTTCTTATATCTCACAAATGAATGAGATTATTTCATGCTTATCACTTTCTCCCTTACTCATTTTATTCATCATAATATTCTCCATATTCAACCCAGTTTCACGACTCCATTGTGCAGATGTAGAAAAGTTTATACACTTCTCTGTTCTGGGGTGTTTTGGTTGTTTCTAGCTTTGACTATTGTGAACAGTCTTCAACGAATATATGTTTGAAGAGGGCTTTTTTTGTATTGTTGTTTTAGTGTTCCTAAAGTATATCCCTAGGAGTGATATTGCTGGACTATATGAAAGCTCAATTTTTAGTTCTAGAGGAATATTCATATTGTTTTCCAAAATGGCTGGCCAGTCTACATTCTCATTAGAAGTAAAGGAGAGTTCCTTTCTCTGCATCCCCTTCAGCATTGATTGTTCTTGTTCTGTGATGTGTGCCAGTCTCTGTGGCTTGAGATGTACCTCATTGTTGTTTTGATTTGCATCTCCCTGAAGGTTAATGATATGTAGCATTTTTTCATGTGATTTTTGACCATCTGTATTTTTTTTAAGGAAATGTCTGTTCTCTCATTTTTAAAAATTTTGGCTACATGTTAGTTTCACTAATTTAGTCTCTATTTTCATTTTAGTTTCTGTTAATTAAACCCAATTGAACTGAGGAAACTGTATAGCTGGTTTATAAATATTTTATTAGGATCTGAAACATTTATTTTACCCTTAAATTTATAGATTAACCAACTAAAGGAAAATCAAGTTAGTGTGCTTTTGATTTAAGGTATCTATTTTAATATATACATGGTAAAGCCCTTTAATTAAGTAAATATAACAGTTCTTTTCATAAAATAGATATAATTGAAATTTGATTTTTTTGAATAAATATAATTTTGATTATAGTTTTTATAAAGGTTTATTTTGTCAATGAGATCCTTATATTAGTATTACTACTTCTAATTTCAAGAATGTATGAAGTGTCAATATGAAAAAGCAATTACAAACTTCATCTCCGGTACCAAGGAGATTTTTGAATTCCCATGAGATAATCACTAAAGTTTTATACTAATATGAGTAAAATGAAAGATGGTTGAATAAATGAACAGCTGGCCATATCTTTACATAGTTAAGTGTCCCATTCATCTGATGTAACAGGCAATTACTTTTACATATGCCAAAACTGTGGATATCTTCTTAACCAAAGCTGATGAAAACAGCTTTGTGGAATCAGGGAGTGTGTGCTGGTAGAAAAAATGTGTTAAATAGGTTGGATGTTTTTATTGTCCCATATTTTCATTGTAATAATTTAACCAAGCAGTGTTGCTTAAGACAGTTTATCTTTAATTATCTAATTTCCAGAGTTATTTTTATATGCTTCAGGTCAATGAAGATTAAGCTATTTAATCTAATGTATCAAATATTTATAATGCATAGACATAAATCCCATAGTTGATTTTCATATATTTCCTATAGTATAAGACTATCACCTTTCTGAAGACAAAGTGTGTGTTTTGTAGTACCATTTATCATTCTTGTCAAATACTATATTACAGACATTACCAAAATGTAAATGAACACATTGAATAGATAAAACAATCTCCTTGGTATTTTTTACATTATTAAATATGAGACAAACTCTGGGATTCAAGAAGTATGTTACTGAAGTTATGTCTGGACCTTATTTGTTTTATCCATTATGGCTGCTTTCTGTAATCAATTACTCATACAAAATCAATTACTTGACTTTTAATCTTTTTTTTTGATATATGAGTCAACAAATTGACATGGAATATAGTTTTTTCTTTTTCTTTCTTTTCTTTTTTTCCATTTTTTCTTTATTTTAACATATTGATTAAAATATGATTGTGATTAGGTTTCAGTCATGTAAAGAACACCCGACTTCACCAGTGCAACTTTCCCACCACCAATGTCCCAAATCTCCCTCCACCCCACCCCACCCCCACCTGTACTTCAGACAGGCTTTCCAGTTCCCTCATTCATTCACATGATTATGGTAGTTCTCTGTGTAGCTATTTCTATAACTGCACTCAAAACTCTTTGTGGTGAACTTTATGAAGTGAGCTGGAAGTTCCAGCCCTCCTCTCATTGTCTCTGAGGATTGTTGCAAAAATGACTTTTATTTTTTTAAAACCCATAGATGAGTGAGACTATTCTGCATCTCTCTCTCCCTCTGACTTATTTCACTCAGCATGATAGATTCCATGTACATCCATGTATAGGAAAATTTCATGACTTCATCTCTCCTGATGGCTGCATAATATTCCATTGTGTATATGTACCACAGTTTCTTTAGTTATTCGTCTGTTGAAGGGCATCTTGGTTGTTTCCAGAGCCTGTCTATTGTGAATAGTGCTGCAATAAATATAGGTGTGAGGAAGGGGTTTTTGTGTTGTATTCTTGTGTTCTTAGGGTATATCCCTAAGAGTGGAATAGCTGGGTCGAATGGGAGCTCAATTTCCAGATTTTGGAGGAATCTCCATATCGCTTTCCATAGAGGTTGGACTAGATGGCATTCCCACCAGCAGTGTGTAAGAATTCCTTTCTCTCCACATCCCCGGCAGCACTGATTGTTCTCATTCTTTGTGATGTGTGCCAATCTCTGTGGTGTGAGATGGTACCTCATAGTTGTTTTGATTTGCATCTCCCTGATGTTTAGTGATGAGGAGCATTTTTTCATGTACCTTTTGGTCATTTGTATTTCTTTTTTTTTTTATCAAAGTGTCTATTCATTTCTTCTCCCCATTTTTGATGGGATTAGATGACTTTTAATCTTTTTTTATACAACTGATATTCTCAGACCTAATAAACGGTATTAGTGTTTATCCGATATATGTTTATATGGATTTGAGTTTTCACTTGAGAAATACCTGGAAATTTAACAACTATCAACAGGGACAGACCTGGAAGTAGGTGTCTGAATCTTAGATAATGTTCATTATGTCTCTCCTTATTAAATCCTCCTTCCAGAAATAAAAAACATTGTTTTAGAGGATTGATAACTCTGAATAAATATGCTCAGATATTTCTACATAATAAATTATTTGATATTAATTTCTGCCAGAAAATGACTTATTTAATTTTCACTCATAGTTTCTACTTTTTGCAACACAATACTTGAACAATATATAAAATTATTGTAGTATAGTCTTCAGAAAAATGTAAAGTGTTGGACTTGGTATTGTTCATCCAACTTAAATAGAGGATAAGGTCAAGAATTCTCAATATTTAAAGACAGAAATAAAATAGTTCTTACTATGAAGTACTGTTACATAAATGAAGGGATTTTCTATAATTATCAGTAACCAACTGTCTTTTGTAGGTCTTTGGATATGTCTTTCTGCCGTTTTAACATATAGCTACATATATTTATATATAATAAACTGTATATTTGTAGGCAATTTTTTTGCATTTTGATATAAGAACTTTTATTAAGAAGGTTTTTTAAAATAAAAGAAGACAAATATTTCATCTACTTTATTGGACACTTGCTGAATGTATCTGTTTTTCCTACATAATGACTAAGCATAGTCAGAGAGCTTGCAAATAAATTAGCATTTATTTGACCTAGTTCATAATTTTGGGGTTGGAAATATCTAAAAGGAGTTGCCAGTGTGACAAAATTTTTTATAGTAAAGCAGGATTCTTAAAAAGTGACCTTAAATTTCTCTTTTCTAAGTTATTTACTCAAATGCCAAATGAAGGGACCAAAGTTCAGGAAATAACTAAGATTACTAGAGTCGTGACTCTAAAATTGGCAGAATATATTGTACTATATGACTGGACTCCATATAATTACAGGAACTGTTCAAAGTAGAATATAGAAATCGAAGATACACCACTGGAAAGGGTGAAAGATGAAGCAGAGGTGAAGGAGGGAGAGAAAGAGAGGGGTAGGGAGGGGGATAGAGGGAGAGAGAGAGATAGAGAACTATCTTTATTTTATTTTGTTTTGATTTTTGTTTATTTGGGGATCACATCTGGTGAGGATCAGGAGCTTCTGTAGATACTGTGCTTGGAAGTGTTCTGGATATATTGTGATGCTGATGATTAAAACTGGAGCTCTTCATGTAATTTAGTAATTCGTGTGCTCAGCCATTGAGCTATTTCTCCTGACTTGAGTTTAGAGATGCAGGAATGGAAAATAAAAGCCATAGTGTATATATTGCCTCTAGAGGACGAGACCAACCACCAGTTTACCAAGGAAATAGAAACCTCAACCTTACAACCACAAGGAACAACCTAAATCAACAACCTCAGTGACTCTAGAGAAGGAAATTCTTCCCTGGAGTTGCTCAGGAAGTCTGTCTTGTGGACTCCTCAGTTCTGCTCTATAAAGAGAGAAAAAAATGTTGAGATTTCTGACTGATTTTGTAGCTAAAGTATTTGTGTTGTTTTAGCACATAGGTTTAATGTAACTTGTTATGACAACAGTAGAAAAAAATAAACAATAAAACAAAGACCAAATCCTTTTGACATCTTTTGTCCTCCTATAAATGAATAAAACAAGAAAAGATAGTCTTTTAATTAAAATTGTTTGCAATTTAGTTTACTGGGAGGAAAAAAAAACATAAACATAAAATCCACAAATTTATATCCAAAAATGTCAAATGACACCATCTAAACCCAGAGGTCTTCATATGCCATATTTTATATAGATCATTTTTCAATTCTTTAAAACAAGTTTTAAACAATAACCTTATCAATTAACCACAATACTTCCTCCATTTGACTTAGAATCCAAGTTTACATTTTCTAGTTTCTGTGCCTCGATAGACTGACATATTTTGTTTCCTGATTTAAAACCTTTTTTCTTCTTAAAAATTTCTTCAATAGAATGTAGGTAGATGATAGTGTATTCATGCTATTAATATTTTTCTATTTTTTTGCTATTAATATTTTTATGATAAAGTAGAGGGTCTATACTGAAATGAAAAGAAAATCAGAAGATTGTCTTAAAAATTGTCTACTTAAAGACAAAGCTTATCCTGAATCCTTTTTTCTAAATTTTGTAACAAGGTAAGTTAGTAAGAGATTTGTAAACAAGATAATAAATCCAAATAATATATTTAAATTTAGATTAACTAAAATTCATTTTTTTAAAATAATGGTTAATTCATTACAATGTAAAGGCATACCTATACTGCATACATAAAATATAATATTAATAAATGAGAAAGTCTGTTTATATTAATATAATTCATATTGCTTTCAAATAACAATTTTATTTTAAATCAAAATAAATTTTTCATATGACAGTTTTGACAGTTTCAGATAAACAACAAAATAATTTGATATATAGGTATGTTGTGACATGATCACATAATCTTGTGTACTGATGCTACCTTGCATAGTTCTCATTTTTGTGATGAGAATTTTGAACTTGCTGAGAAACTTTTAAATATTTAAATATTTAATATTTGCTACAGTCAGCATACCATGTGTTCGTTTAATTTATCATTTCTGATCACTTTTACCCTTTTACCCATCCTATGTCCCATACATAGTATATATCTCATAGAGTTTCAAGTGTCTATGCAAGCGTACGTATTTGTCTCTCTATGATTTAATTCTTTTAGCACACATCCCTCAAGTTCCAATCATGTTGATGAATTCAAAATGTATTCATTTTATGGTTGTAAAATATGCCATTAAATGTCTTATTTTGCTTTCTTTGGTTGTTTTCATATCCTACTTACTTGAAATAAAACATCAATGAACATGAGTACACATAGCTTTTCCAATAGTGTTTTTATTTATTTTTAATAAATCAACTCATATTCAACAAATTCTTAAATATATTGACAAACAGTAAATAGCACCTAATGAATCTTTTGAGGATAAATTTTTATGATTTTTTTAAATTTTATATCAAGAAATTATGATTTCTAATTTGTTTTGTTTTGTTTTGTTTTTGGCTACACCCAACATTGCTCAAGGTTTACTTCTGGCTCTGCAATCAGAAGTCCTCTTGGCAGGCTCAGAATTCACACAGGATGCCAGGATTCGAACTGGGGTCAGTCTTGTGTTGGCTGCATGCAAGGCAAATGTCCTACTGCTGTGCCATTGCTCCGGTCCCAATTTCTGATACTTTAATAATTTAAGTTAAGCATATAGAAATGTCAGTGGTCAATCTGTGGTAAATGTACTGGAAAAAAGGTAACTGAATTCAACCTGTCAGCTTTATATTGGGAATCATTGTAAAAAATCAATTTCCCTTACAAGTTCCCTAAACACAACCCAGGGGCTTGGGTGAGAGGAAAACTGTGACATTGATAGTAGGAAATATGCACTGGTGAAAGGTATTGGACATTGTCTGACTGAAATTCAATCATGAATAACTTTGTAACTATGTATCGCACCAAGATTCAATTAAAGAATTGATTTAAAAATAAATATTCTTTTTAAAAAAATGTTCTTTTTATTTTAAACCAGAATATAAAGTTAAAGCTACTTTATTTCTGTGCATTGGTGGATGTGGATGAACTTGTGTATTTTTTTTCTGTTAATTAACCTTTATTTTTTATTTTGGTTTTCAGGCCAAACCCAGTGCTCAAGGTTTTCACCTAGCTTTGTCCACAAGATCACTCTTGGCATGGCTTTGAGGACCGTATTTATTGCTGTGGATTAAACATGGGTCAGACACATTCAAAGCAAGTGTACTACTCACTGTACTCTCAGGCCCCAGTGACCACACTTTAGAAAACAGTAAGATCGGGGCTGGAGCAATAGCACAGTGGGAGGGTGTTTGCCATGTACTTGACAGACCCGACAGACCCAGGTTTGATCCCTGCATCCCATATGCTTCCCCGAGCCTGCCAGGAGCGATTTTTGAGGGAAGAGCCAGGAGTAATCTCTGAGCACTGCTGGGTGTGCCCCTCCAATAAAAACAAACAAACAAACAAACAAACAAACAAACAAACAAAAACCATAGTAAGATTAATGACCTTGAAAACTAGGGCATTCGGGCCACTGAGTTCATTTTTATGCAAAAGTAGCCATGTTCTTGTCTTCAAATTTTATTTGTGCTACTACTGTACATACTAATCTGCTTGGAGAATATAACTTGTGTTTCATATCTCCAACTATTCCTTTCTAATGGTCCTTGGACCAAGTTATAAAACAAAGACATTCCTTTTATCTCTCATAAAATTTAGTATGATATACTGCTTTAATGAAAAATATCATTCCTTATGTTTTGTTTATATACATAAGAATGTAACTGAAAAAAAGTCATTTTTGTGGGCTTTTTTTTTTTTTTTTGGTGGGGGGAGAAATACCTGGCCTGGGGACCATATGGAATGCTAGGGATCAAACCCAGGTCTGTCCTGGGTCGGCAGCATTCAAAACAAATGCCCTACTGCTGTTCTATTATTTTGGTCCCCGAAAATACATTTTTGATTGGTTAATTAAACTTGTTGAATCAGAAAGGTTTAACAACATTTTTAAAATTTCAAAGAGTTATAACAGTAAATTTTGTTTTGATATGGAGTCAAACTTGGTAATGTTTGTGGTGATACCTGGCTCTGTGCTCAGGGCTCACTCCTATCTGCAAAAGGACAAAAGGACAATATTAAGTGCAGGTGATTAAGCTCTAGATTGCATGCAAGGCAAGTTCTCCTACTGTCTGTACTATCATCACTACATCACTCAACACCTTGAGTAAAAGATGGCTTAGGGACAAAAAGCAGCTCTTGTGCATTGAGGATTTGAGCCTTAGTGTCTCCCATATATTTTGAGTATGATTCCTTTATTTCTCTCTATTGTATGAGATCCCTAGTATCACAGTGAATTGTATGATATCCAATGCACTCCATTTACATGTGTTAGTGAGAGACAAAGAGAGAGAGATAGAGAGACAGACAGAGAGAGAGAGAAAGCACAACTATGAAAATGTGTGACTCTTGGTGAGAGATAGATCATATGTACTGGAATCATAATTTAATATGAAACCTCCAAAATACACACAACCAAACATGCATATAACATAGCTCAATGCAACAACAACAACAACAAAAATGTAAAAAAGAAGGGGAAGTGTTAATTTTTTTAGGCTTTAAAGCTTGTATTATTTTAATAGTTTGGTTAATTATAAATGAGTTCAGTCATGCAATATATAACACACTTAACAAGTATATATTTCTTTCCATTAATGTCTCCAGGTTTCCTCATCTGACCTCTCCCCTTAACCTCTTTCCTGCTTGCCTCTGTTCCAGACATTTTTCTTCTCTCTCTTCCTTTTTTATCTTCTTGACACTGAGTTTTGCGATATTATTACTGAGGGGATATTATGCATATAACTTTATTTCTTTTAAGCACACAATTCTAGTCCAAAGAAATACTTTCCAACTATTACTATTATTATCATAAATCTCTTCTCTAACTTAACTGCACTTCCTCACTATTTGTGGCAAACTTTTTACCATGAACTCCTGGTCTTTGTTTCTATTGTCTCTGGATATTAATACCATGCAATATTTTTTTATGTTTAAAAATCACTCTTTAATCAATTGACCAGAACATAACAATTAATGTTAGAGCTCATGACCTTTATTAACCCATACAGGTAATTGTCTTCTGGTTTGTTGAAGCAATAGGTCAGACAGCATTTGCCACAATAATGTCTGTCGAAGTAGCTGGTCATAAAAACTCCAGCACCACATTCATCTGAAGGGCATTCTCGGCAAAAGCGACTGATTTTTGTCATTTTCATCCACCTTGTAATATTTCAGGACAGACAAAGTAACTTTCTTTCTCTTGTGCTTATTCTTTTGGGGAGTGGTGTAAGACTTCTTCCTATACTTAGCACCAGTAGTAGTCAGATAGAGTACGTCCATCTTCAAGTTGTTTGCCAGCAAAGATAAACCATTGTTTTTCAGGAGGAATTTCTTCCTTGTCCTGAATCTTGGCCTTTACATTTTCTATCGTATCTGAATCTCAATCTTGAGAGTGATAGTCTTCCCTGTAAGCATTTTAATAAAAATGGATGTGGTTTACCACAGATGACCAAAGAAAAGCCCATGCAAAAAGTTTTTATATCTCCTAAAAATGTCTACAATCATTCTATGTCTGTTCCTCTTTCTTTGACTAATTTCACTAAGATAATATTATCTAGATTATGTATAAGAAAATCTGATGAATTAATTTTTCCTAATAGTTGTGTATTATTCCAATGTGTAGATAACCCAGTGTTTCTTTATCCACTCATCTGATCTCAGGCATGTGGTTGTTTCCAGATTCTGAATACTGTGAATAATGCTGCAATGAACATGGGAGAGTGGAGGAATGTTCTGTGTTGTGGTTTTTAAATTTGTAAGGTATATTCTTAGGGCAGATATTGTTGGATCAAATGGAAGTTCAATTCCTAATTTATTTTTTAGTAAAATACATATTGTTTACTAAAAGGTTGGACCAGTCTACATTCCCACCAGCAGTAAATGGGAGTCCAGTTCTCACCACATCCTTATCAGCACTGATAAGGTGGGAGATGATAAATCATTGTTTTGATCTGAATAATCCTAACAATTAATAATATGGAGATTTTATTAAATTTTTTTTGTTTGGCCATCACTTGAGAAAGTTTCTGTTAATTTCTTCTTCCCATTTTTGGATATCATTCTATGTTTCTTTCTTGTTAAGCTCTATCTATAAGTACCTTGTATATTTCAGATATTCACACCCAATCCGATGAATATTGGGTCAATAGTTTGCCCCATTTTGTGGGCTGTCCTTTTATTTATCCTAATCACCATTTCCTTTGTAGTGCAGAAGTAGTAGTAGTAATGTAGTCTCATTTGTTGATCTTTGCTTTTATTTGCTTGGCCAGTGGTGTTTCATCCTTGAAGTTGACTTTACATTCAATATGGAGTGTACTTTTTCTAATTCAGTGTTCTTTTTTAAAATATATTTATTTAAACACATTGATTACAAATCTGATTACAGTTGGTTACAGTCATGTAAAAAACATCCCCCTTCACAAGTGCAACATTCTCATCACCAGTGTCCCATATCTCCTTCTCCCACCACACCCCCGCCTATAATCTATCTAAACAGGCTTTCTACTTCCCTCATTCATTCACATTGTTATGATAGTTCTCAATGTAGTTATTTCTCTAACTGCACTCACCACTCTTTGTGGTGAGCTTCATGTCGTGAGCTGGACCTTCGAGCCCTAGTCTCTTTTATTTCTGAGAATTATTACAAAAATATTTTTTATTTTTCTTAAAATCCATAGATGAGTGAGACTATTCTGCGTCTATCTCTCTTCCTCTGACTTATTTCACTCAGCATAATAGATTCCATGTACATTCATGTAAAGGATAATTTCATTACTTAATCTCCTCATGGCTGCATAATATTCCATTGTGTATATGTACCACAGTTTCTTTAGCCATTCATCTGTTGAAGGGCATCTTGGTTGTTTCCAGAGTCTGGCTATTGAAATTGTGCTGCAATGAATATAGGAGTGAGGAAGTAATTTTTGTATTCTATTTTTGTGTTCGTAGGGTATATCCTTTGGAGTAGTATAGCTGGATCGAATGGGAGCTCAATTTCCATTTTATGGAGGAACTTCATACTGTTTTTAATAAAAGCTAGACTCCCACCAACAGTGAATAAGAGTTCTTTTCTCTCCATATCTCTGTCATTCACTGCTTGTTTTCATTCTCTGTGATGTGTGCCATTCTCTGTGGCATGAGATGGTACCTCATAGTTGTTTTGATTTGCATCTCCCTGGTGATTAGTGATGTGGAGCAATTTTTAATATACCTTTTGGCCATTTGTATTTCTTCGTTGACAAAGTGTCTGTTTATTTCTTCTCTCCATTTCTGATGGGAAACACTAGATTTATATAGCAATGTGGCAGGTTACAAAATTAACACAACAATCAAGGGCCTTTTTATACACCAATAATGATGGGAAGAAATGGACATTAAGAAAACAACCTCATTCACATTAGTGTCACACAATCTCAAATATTTTGGAGTCAGCTTGACTAAAGACATGAAGGTCCTCTACAAAGAAAACTATAAAACCCTACTTCAAGAAATAAGAGAGGACACGTGGAAATGGAAACACATACCCTGATCATGGATTGGCAGTATTAACATCATTCATATGGCAATACTCCTCAAAACATTTTAGATTTAATGTGATCCTTCTGAAATACCCATGCCATTCTTCAAAGAAGAGGATTAAACACTTCTGAAGTTCATTTGGAACAATAAACAACCATGAATAGTTAGAGCAATCCTTGGGAAAAGGAATATGAGAGGCATTTTCTTCCCAATTTTAAACTGTAATACAAAGCAACAGTTATCAAAACAGCATGGTATTGAAATAAAGACAGACCCTCAGATCAGTGGAATAGGCTTGAGTAACTCAGAGAATGTTCCCAGAGATATAATCACCTAATTTTTGATAAAGGAGCAAGAAATCCTAAATGGAGCAAGGAGAGAGAGCCTCTTCAGCAAGTGGTGTTGGCACAACTGGTTAGCCACTTGCAAAATATGAGAACTCAAAACTCAGCTAATCCAAATAAATTAAAGACCTTGATATCAAACCTGAAACCATATTTAGAATAACACGTAGGTAAAACACTCCATGACATTGAGACGTAAGACACCTTTAGGAGGAAACCGCACTATCCAAACAAGCAAAAGCAGAGATAAACAGATGAGAATATATTAAGCTGAGAAGCTTCTGCACCTCAAAGTAAATAGTTCCCAGTATATAAGATCCACCCACTGAGTGGGAGAAACTATTCACGCAATACCAATTAGTAAGGGACTAATATCCAAAATAAACAGGCACTGACATAACGGTTCTTTTTTTTAAGTAATGTCTTTATTTAAAAACCAGGCTTACAAATATGCTTGTAGTTGGGTTTCAGTTATTAAAAAGGACACCCCCTTCACCAGTGCTATATTCCCAGCACCAATGCCCTCCATTTCCCTCCTACACCACCCCCTATCTTTTTTTTTTTAGAGACTTATTTATTTTTTTTATTTAAACACCTTGATTACATACATGATTGTGTTTGGGTTTCAGTCATGTAAAGAACAACACACATCACCAGTGCAACATTCCCATCACCAATGTCCCAAGTCTCCCTCCTCCCCGCCCGACCCCCGCCTGTACTCTAAACAGGCTCTCCATTTCCCTCATACATTCTCATTATTAGGACAGTTCAAAATGTAGTTATTTCTCTAACTAAACTCATCACTCTTTGTGGTGAGCTTCCTGAGGTGAGCTGGAACTTCCAGCTCTTTTCTCTTTTGTGTCTGAAAATTATTATTGCAAGAAAGTCTTTCATTTTTCTTAAAACCCATAGATGAGTGAGACCATTCTGTGTTTTTCTCTCTCTCTCTCTCTGACTTATTTCACTCAGCATAATAGATTCCGTGTACATCCATATATAGGAAAATTTCATTACTTCATCTCTCCTGACAGCTGCATAATATTCCATTGTGTATATGTACCACAGTTTCTTTAGCCATTCGTCTGTTGAAGGGCATCTTGGTTGTTTCCAGAGTCTGGCTATGGTAAATAGTGCTGCAATGAATATAGGTGTGAGGAAGGGGTTTTTGTGTTGTATTTCTGTGTTCCTAGGGTATATTCCTAGGAGTGGTATAGCTGGATCGTATGGGAGCTCAATTTCCAGTTTTTGGAGGAATCTCCATATCGCTTTCCATAAAGGTTGAACTAGACGGCATTCCCACCAGCAGTGGATAAGAGTTCCTTTCTCTCCACATCCCCGCCAACACTGTTTATTCTCATTCTTTGTGATACCACCCCCTATCTTTATTCGGGACAGGCATTCTTTTTTTTTTGTTTGGTTTTGTTTTTCAGGCCACACCCGTTTGATGCTCAGGGGTTACTCCTGGTTAAGCACTCAGAAATTGCCCCTGGCTCGGGGGGACCATATGGGACGCCGGGGGATCGAACCGTGGTCCTTCCTTGGCTAGTGCTTGCAAGGCAGACACCTTACCTATAGCGCCACCTCGCCGGCCCCGGGACAGGCATTCTTAAATCCATTTTTTTTTCGATCTTGAGATTTCTTTATTAGGCTATATAATTTTGCTTGGTTTACAGCATAGTTATTCTTTTTTTCCTGCCTTGATATTTATTTATGTACCTTAGAGTTTGAGGTCTGATATCAAGGTATATAATTAACTTCTATTTAATTTTGTGCATACCATTAAACAGAGTTCTGAGTTTCCTTATTTGTATATACTTGATTAATTTTCCTGGCACCACTTGTTGAAGAGGCTTTCTTTGCTCCACATTTTATTTCTTGTTCTTTATAAAATAAAAAAAATTGATCATATAGTTGAACTTAAATATTAATTATGTAGCTTGGACTTCTGTCCAAGTTCTGTCCTAGTATATTCTATTGACCTTAGGACTTTATTCTGATACCATGCTGTTTTAATGATGATTGCTTTATTATACAGTTTGAAGTTGGAGAAAGTGATGCATCCCATCTTCTTTTTCCTAAGAATTGCTTTAGCCAGTCATGAATGTTTATTATTTCATATTAATTTCAAGAGTGCTTGATTTTTTTCAAAAATATCATGTGTATCCTTATAGAATTTGCACTAAATTTGTACTGTGCTTTGGGAGCACTAGCCATATTAATCATGTTAATCCTTCCAATTCATGAGCAGTGTATGTATTTCCATTTCCTTTTGTCCTCTTTTATATCTTAATGTTTTGTAATTTTCATTGTATAGGTCTTTCACATCTTTAGTTATGATGATTCCAAGTAATTGATTTTCTGAGGCATAATTGTGAATGGCATTGTTTTTATTATATCTTCTCTCTCATCTGTAAACAGAAAAGCCATGTATTTTTGCATATTGATTTATAATCTGAAAATTTATTGTACAAATCTAGTGTTTCCAGATGCCATTTTCATGGAATCTTTAGGATTTTCTAAATATAGCATCATGTCATCTGCAAAAGAGTGAGATCTTTAATACTTTTTTTCCTGTATAAATGCCCTTGATATTATTTCCTGCCTAATTGCTACAGCAAGTATATCGAGTATTCAATTGAATAGAAGTGGTGAGAGGGAACAATGTTATCTTGTGTCAGATCTTAGAGAAAAAGATTTTATATATCCCTTATTGATTATAAAATAATGTTTGATATGGGATTGTGGTACGTTCCTTAAATTTCTATCTTGTTGAGATCTTTTATCATTAATTGTTTCTGGAACTTGTCAAATGAATATTCTGCATTTGATATGATCATATTTTTTCCTTTTATTGATATGTTGTATTATATTGATTGACTAATATATGTTAAACCATCTTAGCACCCCTGGAATAAATTCTACTTGGTCAGAGTGTATGACTTTTCCTGATGAGTTGTCAAATTCTATTTTATTGTATTTTATAGAAGATTTTTTAAAATACATTTTGATTAAGGTTATCAGCCTGTAATTCTCTTTTTTGTGTAGTGTCTTTGTCTGCTTTTGGCATCACGGTGTTTCAAAAAACAGTTTGGGACTGCTTTTGTTTTTATTTTCCTATTAGAGTCTGAAAAGCAGTGGTGGTATGTGTTCTTTACACATCTGAAAGAATTCACTAGTGAGTGAATGTGGGCCTGGGGTTTTGTTTTGGGGAAGCATTTTGATTACCATTTCAATGTTCTCAGTATTGATAGGTCTGTTGAGGTAATCTTGATTCAAATTTGGAAGGTTATGAGTTCAATAATTAATCTACTTTCAGGTTCTCTTGCTTTGTGACAGAAAAATTCTCAAAGTAAACTCTAATTACTCTTTGAACTTTTCTAGTATCTGTAGTGACATTCTCCCTATCATTTCTGATTTGATTTAAGTTATGTTTTTTGTTAGACTTCCTAATGGTTTATTGCTCTTGTTTATTTTTTTAAGCAACTCTTGCTTCATTGATATTTTGGATTATTTTTTGGATGTCCAATTCATTAATTTTTGTTTGTTATTATTTTCTTACTCTTGCCTGCTTTTGGCTGATTTTGTTGGTCATATTTAAATTTATTAAGCTGTACTATTAAATTATCTATGTAGGCCATTTTATTCCTGATAAATGCTTGTAAAGCTGAAATTTTTCTCTTAATATCACTTTTTTCTATATTCTGATAATTCAGATAATTGTGTCTTTAGTCTCATTTGTTTCTGGTAATCTTTTGATTTCCTAATTGATTTTCTTTTGTCCAACTGTTTGTTAGTAGTGAGTGTTTAATTTTCAAGTGTTAAAATAATTTCTCCATTTCTCTATGTAATTCACTTCTATTTTCATTGCATGATAATTTGAGAAGATAGTTGCTAGAATTTCTCTTGATTTTATGAAGTTATGTTTTATGTCCCAGCATATGGGCTGTGTTGGAAAAAGTTCCATGTTCACTGGAAAAGAAAGTGTATTAAGCTTTTTGAGATGAAAAACCCTGTATATGTCTACTAAGCCCTGAAGTGAATTCTATGTGGTCTGATATTTGTGTGACCACCCCAGTCTTTTTTTTTATATATAATATAATTTTTATTTTGATCATAGTGGCTTACATATTGTTGACAATAATATTTTAGGAACATATTTACATAAAATCAGGGGGGATTCCCATCACCAAATTGTCCTCCCTACACCTCCGTTTTTGTCCTACCTCCCATTTCACCCCAGTCTTTTTAAGGGAATTTTTGGATTGTCTTCCATCCTTTGACTAGACTTTATAAAGATACAATCAGGCTCCATTAAATATGCCACTTTTTCTTTCTTCTTCTTCTTTTTTTTTTTTTTTTTTTTTTTTTAGTTTTTTGATTTTTGGGTCATACCTGACTGTGCTCAGGGGTTACTCCAGACTATCTGTTCAGAAATAGCTCCTGGCAGGCACTGGGGACCATATGGGACACCGGAATTCGAAACAACCACCATAGATCCTGGATAGGCTGCTTGCAAAGCAAACGCTACTGTGCTATCTCTCCAGGCCCAAACATGCCACCTTTTATTTTTTCCTTTATTATTATTATTTAAATATCTTTAAGCATCATGGTTACAAACATGTTTGTAGTTGGGTCTCAGTCATAAAAAGTACACCCGCCTTTAGCAGTGTAACCTTCCCAAAACCAATGTCCTTTATTTTCCTTTTTCCCACGCCCTGCCTATCTTCAAGATAGGCATTCTATTTCTCTCACTCATTACTATTGTCACGATAGTTGTTGATGTAGTTTGTGGTGGTGCACTCAACAATCTTGTGCTAAGCTTCATGTCATAAACTGTTCTTTCCAAACCACAACTCTATTGTCTCTGGGTATTATTACCATACTGTCTTTTATTTTTCTTTAATCCTACAGATGAGTGAGGCTATTCTGTGTCTATATCTCTACCTCTGACTCATTTCATTCAGTATAATAGTTTCCATGTCCATCCACGTATAGGAAAATTTTTCTGACAGCTGCATAGTATACCACTGTGTTTACGTACTACAGTTTTTTTAGCCACTGGTTTGATGTCAGTCATCTGGATTGTATTTGGATTCTGGCTACTGTAAAGAGCACTGCAATGAATATAGGTGTGCGAGGGCATTTTTGTATTGTGTTTTTA